>NC_065923.1:16717930-17917930 GCF_024586455.1 Bactrocera neohumeralis
CTTATTTCTTTGACTCGGTTGAAGATACAAAAATGCATACATAGATTTTATTTGTTTACAGTCTGCATCAAACAATTCGGACCATGGACAACATGCTACACATTATTTCCTCTAATTTACTTTGTATGTCAGTATCATAACAGTTTTACCTTCACTATCCAACAAGATGGTCGATGGTTTCGTTAAGCGCCGAAACCTCTTATCACAGTTAATCGTAGTTTTACAAAGACGATGTTGGTCCAGTGTTCTTCTAATGGTGTACTTATACAGTTCTTGAGAAATATCCTTTATATTGGTGTTTTGGGCTAGGTAGTTTCTCGGAAATCTTTGACAGAAAGGCGTCCATTTTTAAGTAAACCTTTTGGACCAAATCATCTTTTGTTTTTTTTATAAAATTCGGCTAGTTTTCATGTCTGATTATTTTATAAAAGATAATCTGTAAGATCATATTAAAATTCTTTATGCAATTTCCGGGGCTTTTCTATTAATAACTTATTTGGTTGCCGGAGGAGCTCTCAGAAATGAATATTAGTCATTATTGCGTTCAACTTCTTTTGGGTTTATTACAAGGGTTCGACAGTGAATTTTCGAAGTTGACTGATTGAAATGTTGAAGTTGACGAAACTGTAATTCTTGGCTACAGCTTTGATACTTAGCTATTTGGCGGATGATGCTGTGAACTCAAGTCCTCGTTGAATGTCCAGATACGATAGACACTCATATAAATAAAACGACTTTTTACTTTTTCTACTCGAAGACATAATAGCTTCGGACCTAATATTGACAAGTTTACTAGTTTTGAATAGGCTACGGCAGATTATTCTCCGAAAAGAGTCCACCTACTAAAACTGAAACTAAACTGAACTTCAAATATAATTAGCCATTAGGGAAATAAATCTTTGAGTAGCATAGCTCAGAAAGACCATCGCTTTTATAGGGTTTACCTCAAGAATTTTGGAAGATATTTTCCAAACTTACAAAGATTTTTCTCATAAGGGATTATATACATTGTGACAAAAAAATACCCGAAAATTGTTAATAAAACGCAAAATAATTCATCAATATTTATTTGTCACCTTCAAAGTAATCCCCACCAGATGTAATACACTTATGCCAACGATTTTCCAGTCCTCGAAACTCTTTTCTTTAGCATTTTTTGGGAAGGCCTTAAGTTCCTTTCAGCGAATTTTACTTTATCTCTTCGATTTACTGAAAACGGGTGCCGAGGAACGGCAATTTCAGTTTTTCTTTACAAGAGAAAATCACACGGAACCAAATCTGGTGAATACGGTGGTTGATCGATGGTATTTATTGAGTTTTTGGCTTTAAATTCGGTCTCAATCGTGGCTCGACCGATCATCCCGTAAAATCCATGAATTGTTCTTCCACAATTCCGGCCGTTTTCGACGGCAGTTCTCACGCAAATGCCTCAATACGGCCGAATAGAACTTTTTATTGACCGTTTCTCTTTCCGGAACAAATTCATGATGCACCAAACCACGAATATCGAAAAAACAATGAGCATCGACTTGATTTTTGAGCGGCTTTGGCTTGGTGTTTTTTGGTTTCGGCTCGCTTTTTTCTCTCCTTTCCGATGATTGTTGACTTGTTTGCAAGTCAAGCTCATAAACACATATCTCATTGGCATGTATAATGCTTCTCATGAATGTTTGATCGGAATTCGCACGATCAAGCATGTCCACGAGACCTGTTTACGATACTCTTTTAAAAAAAAAATTAGTTTTATCGGGACGAGACGAACAAGATGGCGTTTCATACCCAAAATATTGACCTTCATTCGAATCAACTTGCGGGTGATGTCGAACTCTCTTGCCATCTTTCTTCTTTAATTTTTTCTTCTGTTGAAGAGGTCATAGGTCGTTTAGCACGAGGTATATCTTCAACGATCTCTCGACCGTCTTTGAAGACTTTGTACCACTCGTAGATGAATACAGGTCTTAATTTTAGACAAAATTGGGGCCTTCCTGAAAAAAAGTAGTTTTTTGTGTAAAAATTTAATCTCCGGTGTAACTAAAAAAATATAAATTATTGTCAAAATCTTATTTCTTCGTCCATTACCTGAGAAATAATAGGTTGTCAAAAAAGTCTTGCGGTATTTTCGCTAGTTGGCGCTGAAAGCGCATAGTTCTAGTTTTATTCTTCGCATCGGGTCATGCTACATATACCTCTTTGGAAAGCTGATTTCACGCGCTAACACGTGTTTGATTGATTGTCGTTTCTTTTAAGTCGTTCGTGAGTTATAGCGTCGCAAACATGGAGCAAAATAAAGAGAAAATACGGCATATTTTACAGTACTACTACGATAAAGGCAAAAATGCATCTCAAGCCGCCAATAAAATTTGTGCAGTTTATGGACCCGATATAGTTTCCATTTCCACCGCACAACGATGGTTTCAACGTTTTCGTTCTGGTGTAGAGGTGGTCATAGATGCGCCACGCTCCGGACGGCCTGTCGTCGAAAATTGCGATAAAATCGCTGAATTGGTCGAAAGAGACCGCCATAGTAGCAGCCGTAGCATCAGTCAAGATCTGGGCATGAGTCATCAAAAATCCATTTCAATTTCAACCCATTATATCTAAAATCTTCAAGCCGATCGGTCAAGGCATTTCGTAGACATTTTTCTCACCTTCCATCCTAACCAAACTTTTTCGTTATCAACTATAGATATATACTTTTTAATATAACGTACATACATATATGCATTATACATACAAATATATACATTTCTTGTACATATTCATATAAAAATTTTTAGAAATCGAAAAAAAAATTTAGGCTACAACAAGGTAAAAAATAAAAAAGTCATATGAGAGTAAAAGGTTAAACGGCAGACAAGAAGACATTGAAGCTATGACTTTAGGCGTAAACGTCTATTACATATCTATACTAGACATATGTACATACATATGTACATTTATGGCTAATTGTCGTCGTCTGTTCGTCAAGTACTTTTTTCACCTAATACGACATAAAGTAATCAAGAGCATGTGCTGGGTAATTAATCATTGCAGTAAAATAAAACATAAATTAATCAGGTTGGAGAAAAAGAGCAGTCAATGAGCTACTCATTAAGCTTAACGCCGAAAATAAGATTGAAGCGAGATTAGAGGCTAGAGATTTGTTTGGTTGGCGTGTTGCGTGGGGTTCAAATGTACATGTACATGTATGTACATGTTAAAGGCGGGCGACGAGCGCAATGATCAGACAATAACAAGACGCAAGCTCAGACAGAAGTAACAGTAATGAGTACATTGCTCGTGGCATGCGTATATTATAGTAATTAGTAAATTTTAGAGCAAATCTGTGTCATAATCTAAGGTACATAGATATCTGAAAAGAGCAAGTGAGAAGCAAACGTACAGAGAAAATCACCAAGCGAAAAAACGACGTTGCTTTATAATTTACTTGCACAAAATCATTTAGCTGTTATAGAGCCAATGTAGGAAATGAAGAAGGTGAAGCATCTTCAAAGAACTTCGTCAATAACAGCCGCTTGTCTGATGACTATTTTTTTAAGGAAATATTCAAATCTCATTTATGTAGATATAACTTTGCTATACAAGGTCTGTCGCAAAAGAAACAGAACTTTTTAAATATAACTGTTTCTGGTGGCGCCACCTATTGGTGGGTATATGAAATAAAAAGTTTGATCTCTTGTTGACATTTCGTAAAAATTTTAAGACAATTGGATAACTACAATCGATGTTATCGATCAAAAAGTGACAGCAGCTTTTGGTCATCGGTCGTAAAATGCATTTTGAACAAAGAGCAAATATTAAATTTTGTTTTCAACTTGGGAAAACGTTTGCTGAAACATTTCAAATGATGAAAAAAGTTTATGGTGATCAGTGCCTATCCCGTAGTAATGTGTATGAGTGGTTTAAGCGATTCCAAGAACGTCGTGAGAACTTCTGTGACGATCAGATGTCGGTCGTCTTCAGAAGTCAAAAATAAAGACAATGCTGATTTGTTTTTACGATTCCGAGGGTATTGTACACCGAGAGTTCGTCCCACCTGGCCAAACGATTAATGCTGTGTTTTACCTTGGTGTTATGAAGCGTCTTTTGTCACGCATTCGTCGTGCTCGACCACAATACCGTGAGGCAGGGTCCTGGCGCCTGTTGCACGATAATGCGCCGTGTCATCGGTCGACGCTTGTCACTGATTTTTTGACAAAAAAAACTCCATATTAACCATTAATCACTCACCCTACTCACCTGATCTGGCACCCTGTGATTTTTACCTATTTGGAAAACTTCATTTGCTCATGAAAGGACACTGGTTTCAGGACATTTCAGCTATCCAAAAGGCGACGACCGATATTCTACAGTGCATTCCGAAAAGTGACCTTAAACACTCATTTGAAATGCTAATTGACCGGGCTAAATGCTGTATCGAAGCACAAGGAAACTACTTTGAATAAAAAAATATAACTTTTGAAAAATATTAATTTTTTGTTGTTTTTTTTTTTAACAGTCCTGTTTTTTTTGCGACAGACCTTGTATATGGAAAGAAATATTTTGCAAACCTCAGTTGGAAGTTTCTGAGATCCTATATTATATAGGATCGATTAAGTCGATTGTCCGACTGTCCCTATGTCTGTCTGTAAGTCAGTCCGTTATTTGAGATATCAATTTGAAATTTTGCACACGTTCTTTTCCTGCCAAGAGCTGCTGTTTCGTCCAAACCCTGTCTAACAACAAACTGATCAATCAAATTTAAATCCTTGTATGGAAAACTTTTATATTTGACAAGAGACCTTATCGAAATTAGGTATATGTAGATAGATTATTTTCCAAGATGACGCTACAATTTCCGAACATATTGTTTAGACCGATCCCCTATAGATGATAGATGTCTTACGAACTGATCGATCAAAATGAAGAAAAATATTTTTATATACTTTTATGCCATAATAGATGCGGCGGTATTTGGCCAAAGTTTTCTCCAGATAAAAATTTGTTTTTTAATCCTGAATATCACTTTAGTATACCCAATTCTGGTGAGCAGCATACTAACTCATTCTACACCGACTGGTCCAAAACAGACTACAGAGTAGGGACGGCGTTATGCTCTGAGATATATCTTCCTCTCTCTTTCCGTCTACCAAACTCAGCTAGCATCTTACAAGCGGAAGTACTGAACATTGATAAGGTTCTACTAAATAACTACGGGAGGATACAGAGAGCTATCATATACATAGACAGTCAGGCGGCATTGTTAGCCTTATTGTCGCCAAAGATAAATTCCAGCTTAGTAAACAAAGCGAGGAAGTCTTTAAGCACACTGGCAGCTCAACTCCACTTGTCGAACCCCGACCATAGTAACATTTCCGGCAATGAAAAATCAGACGACTTCAGGAGTCAGGTGCCGTTCTAGACGAATCTAAGGCGGAGACAAATAGGCCAAGACGAGAAGTAAGGACTTATTAAATAGATCCAAGAAAAGTATATATAGACTTACAGCCACCATAACGGAGTATTGGAGAATACTTACGCGAAAAAATGGTAATACCTTATAGCAATATTTGCCCCAGCTGCAAACTTGAGGGGAGTAAGGCGTTCTACACTTCCTCTGCAAGTGCCCAGCTCTATCACAATCCCGATCTAGAAATCTTTGAATCCATCACGCACCAAGCCTAAAATATTTACCTACAAAAAGCATAACGGATATAGGTCGTTTCATTGAGGACAGCAAATGGTCCTGAGAAGAGATAGCAAGGTCTTATGAATAGTATATCAAGCGTATCCAGAGCTAATTGAGTCCATAGGGGTCACACTCTTACCTACCTGCCTACATACTTCAATTCTTCTATCATTGAATCTTTAGTTACTTAATTTGGAAACAAAGAATAAGTGTTTGAATCTGTAAGAACCTCCGCTTGTTGAGCTAACAGCACCAGTGTTGCATATAATATACCCACTAATTTAAGAAAGCCATTGACTTGTCAAATTACACCTTTAAATACCCGCCTACATGCATATTTATAGACTACACATATACAGTAGTCTATTTTAATCAAGTCTGTCTAATTATTATATACATATGTACACATCATACATATTTATCGCACTTTAAAAACCGATCAAAGTGCCGACGTGCATGCCCGCCTCTGCACGGTGCTAAAATCTCTCACCTTAAGCTATGCCATGCTACGGTATCTATACTAATTTATTCCTTTTTCTACTCAATTTTCAATTAGCATTAATACTTAATTATGCTAATTAGTGGGAAAAAAATGTTGCATGGGCATTTAGTCGGGCCGTGGCGCCGTCTGTGGGCGAGATGTGCGCTCAAAACTCGACCGCCTTCGTCGAACTGTCGCGTCGTGACGTTGAGTTCATTCTTTTTGCTTCGTAATTGCAGCTAGAAACCTTTTTAAAAAATTATTATTTTTTTGTATTAATTTTTTCGTTTTCTATTTTTTCGCATTCTTTTGCCGAGCGTGAAATTTAATGCTCATTAAATTCAAATTAATTCAAGGACACACTCGCGAAAGGGGTTTCGCTTGTTCGCGTTGAAAAGTAATAAAAGATTACCGTATTAAAAAACGGTTACAGAAGCATGGAAAAGTGTAAATTAAAAATTAAACACTAATAAAAAGAGTAAGAGCGGGGATAAGAAGAAGAAAGAAAGGATATCAGATGAAAAGCTAGACTAAGGATATTTGAAGGTTACCGATGCAATAATTAAAGGTGTTTTAGGTTGGCTTGTGTGGCAAGTTAGGTGTTGTTGCATTAAAGAGAATTATTTATAATTAAATTGTAGAAGGTATGGTACTGGAGCTGAAGTGGTGAGTTTATAAATCAAAAAGTTTTTTTTTTTCAAGCAATTTTATTTTTAAGCAAAAAATGTAAAAAAAAATTTTAAAATGTGAATGTAAGTTGTAATCTAAGACTTCCTTCCTATAGACATGCTATATGTTTTCCATACGTTTTAGCTTCTATATACTTGTATAATATAACCTTCCTTATCGCTAGCTTCCGATTTCACGTTTGCTTTTCGCTTTATAATCACTTAAGCTTATCCTAAAATGAACAATCCATTTGCTCTCCATGTTTTTACCTTATCTCACATAAAGTGATATTACTATAGTAATTGTTCGATTAATCCATTATATATTTTTACTTTTTCAGGTAAGCCGTTGAATTTTGACTCGTTTCTATTCCAAGTTGGCATTCACAGTAAGTTACAGTATTTATTTAAGCTTTAGGAATCTACTCTTACCGTAAAAATGTTAGGTTTGTGTTTAAATAATCTTAAGTTTTATCCCTCAAAATCTCTTTATATGTATAATACTCATAAATAGCTAACCTAAATTGAACGGCCGTGTAGCTAAGATGGGAAATATTTATTTCTTGTTATCTGTTCCATAGACTATCTGATACAAAGGATCGTGAGAACTTCGAACGAGAACTGATTAACATACTTCAATGTGAAGAGAACAACAATAGTGATTGTTGATTTGATCGGTGAAGCGATATCACAAACTTCATACCCACATAACTTCTGACGTTCATCTGACATCCTTTTGACAGCTGTCAGTTGACATCTATTTAAAAGCATTCATTTGACAGCAGGGAACTGACATCTATCGGACAACATGTATAAAAACTCAGTTATTTTTAGATTTTCCTCTTAGTGACCTTTATTAAAACGCTAAAGCTGATACCCAGCATTCATAAACTCCTGGGTACTGTTCTCCAAGTTCACAATTGTTATAACTTGAATAGTAGGGTGTGTCAAAAAGAATTAATATTTTTTTTCGCTTTTTACTCTGAAAAGTAGGTTCTGTGACACCTCTATGAAAATCTCTCTTTCGGATTTTTTTTTAACCGCCCTAATGCCCGTCTCTATAGTCTCTTCTCCTAAAGTTCTAGAGATATCGATCTGAAAATTTGCACACGTCCTTTCCTCATCAAGAAGTTGTTTATTTGTACTAACTGCCGATATCGGAACAATTTCGGATATTACAGCCATACAAACGGATCGATCCAACTCAAGTCGCAGCATGAAAACCTTTTTTATTTGATGAGTTAGCTTCACGAAATTTGGCACGAACCATTTTCAAAAGAAGCGCCACAACATCCGATCGGACCACTATGGTTCTAAAACGGACCACTTCGATTCGGCATGGAGCATTGCTGCAATGTTTGAAGAAATGTTCCTGATCGGACCACTATATCATATAGCTGTCATACAAACTGAGCAATCAAAATTAAGTTCTTGTATGGAAAACTTTTTTATTTGACGGAATATAATGGCGAAATTTGATATGGTTAATTGTCCTAGGCAACGCTACAATCTCCGAACAAATTGTTCTGATCGGACCACTAATATAGCATACAAACTGAGCAATCAAAATTAAGTTTTGTATGGAAAACTTTTTATTTGATGATGGAAATGGTTGGTTGCCGTTATTTGTTGTTCTGATCGGACCACTATAGCATATAGCCTTTTTTTTTGTATGAAAATTTCTTGTTTTTTTTGTTTTTTTTTATTATTTTCATTTATTTCTTCTCTTCTCTTTCTGTGCTATTATTTACTTGCAATTTATAGATTTTCAACGCATAATGTGTGACCAACAAAAAAATGACAGAAATCTACAAAATTATTTTTTACAAAACTAGTTTTTTTCGCGCTCATCTTCTTGCCTGGCCATAATTCGCTGACAAGGCCAAAGGAAATTGCGGCACTTATAATATTTTCTACTAAATTATTTAAATTCCCATAAATAACGGCAAAATGCAACGTGTGCAGGCACAATATTTGGTGTTTGCTATTGTTGTTGTGCGTTTTTCTCCTCTTAACTGCTGCATACCGCCGTTATGTACAATGTCGTAGTTGTTAGTGTTGTTGTTTTTGTTATTGTTGCCTTTACATACATAGTATATACATCCATCCATCCATGTGCTTTAAATGATTAAATTGCATAACAGCAAAGGCGAGTGAGGCCGTCGAAAAGTCATTGCTCACGCTGCAGAGCACTCCGTTGATTGCTTCGCCTTTCCTGCAGCCGTGACGAGAATGTCTATGAGCGGCGCGCTCGTGTCCAGACCACCACAGACTAGTTTGGCGTTGTGCAGTCCAGTTTACAATTTCCCTGCCGTTTGTGGATAGGACAACTAACGGAGTTCCCATTTTTTGCACATTTTCCTAATGCTCGCAATGACGGCTTGCAGTCACATGTATACAATACATGCATGTATTACATACATATTTATGTATATACGTTTGTATATAGCTATGTTAACATATATGTATGTATATATATCATATAGTGAGTATGTGCTTCTGTGGTGTTTATGCTCGGCAAGTCATTGCAGTAAAACTCAATTTGTCAGCCAACAAGCTATAGACCAAGCGAGCTGGCTGTTTCCTGCCAAGTTAACCGCTGTTAATGGCCCAGCTCTTTGTCAATAGTAGTACTCATATTTACTATTGTTGTTGTTTATTGAATAGTTAGTTTCAAGTTGGAGGGTGGTGGGTGGTGGTGAATTATCGCCCGTTTCTGCATTGTCTGAACTGCTCCTGCTCCTGCTCTTGCCTTTTGATGAAATATGGCTATTAGTAGAATTGCTTGTGTTGTCATTACGTAATAAATACCTACATTCATACATACATATACATATATGTATAAACACATACATCGGACATCAAAGTGTACATGTGAGCTCTCATAATTTAATTATTATGATATGAAAGCGGTATTTATGTGCTTATTTGACCACTAAAAGGGGTTTAATTACTTTGGGAGGTAAAGCACATTTTGGCTGTCTCGAGTTAACGGTCTTGTGTTTATGTAAAAATGTCAATTTTCCTCATTGGGGTGTGCTATATGTAAACTACATGATAATTAACTGTTAACACAATCAACAGAGAGGACAAATTGTAAATCAAAACAGGGTTGTATTTCCATAAAACCCAAAATATTAGGATCATAACTATATTCGTACTTCGTCTTCTTTATTGGCATAGACATCGTTTACGCTGTTATAGCCAAGTTTACAATAGCTCGTCAGTCGTTCTTCCTTTCCCCTGTTTGGAGCCAATTGGAAATTCCAAATGTAGCCAGGTTCTTCTCCATCTGGCCTTTCCAACGGAGTGGAGGTCTTCCTCTTCCTTTGCTTCCCCGGCAGGAACTGCGTCGAATACTTTCAGAGCTAGAGTGCTTTCGTTCATTCGGACGACATGACCTAGCCAGCATAGCTGCTGTCTCTTAATTCGCTGAACTATGTCAATGTCGTCGTATAACTCGTTCCATCGACTACGGTATTCGCCGTTGCCAATGCGCAAAGGACCATAAATCTTCCGCGGAATCTTTCTCATGGAAATTCGTAACGCCGACTCATCAGATGTTGTCATCGTCCTTGCCTCTACACCACATAGCAGGACGAGAATTATGAGTGACTTATGAGTTAGGTTTTTGTTAGTTGAGAGAGGACTTTACTTCTCAATTGCCTACTCAGTCCGAAGTAGCACCTGACTGATTTCCAGGCTGACATTGTTGGTGGTGTTTATACTGGTTCCAAGATAGACGAAATTATCTACGACTTCAATGTTATGTCTGTGAACAGTGTTTGATGACAAGAGATATTTCGTCTTGCCCTTGTTCACTGCCAAACCCATTTGCCTTGCTTCCTTATCCAGCCTGGAGAAAGCGGAGTTGGGGCTAATGATGACAATATCACCGGCGTACGCCAGTAGAAGATTATACCTAAAATAAACTCTTGGCATTGCCCAACGTCAGTTTATACAACCGTTATACCACAGTAGTTGGCGCAGCTTGTTTCCTTTTTTGTGGAGCGCACTTAAATTCCAATCGTCGGGCATATTTTCGGCTTTCAGAGCGGCACAGAGCGCACTTAAATTCCAATCGTCGGGTATGCTTTCGGCCGTATTTGAATAGCTCGACCGGCAATCCTTAGGCCCCCGCCGCTTTGTTGTTCTTCAGACGGATAATTGCTATTAGAACTTCTTCATGGTCGGGCAATGGAACGTCTGGTCCATCGTCATCGATTGGGGGATCGGGTTCACCTTTTCCTGGTGTTACGCTTTCACTGCCATTCAACAAATTGAAGAAATGTTAGCTCCATAATTTCAGTGTGTTCTGAGTATCAGGCACTAGATCATCTCTGGCGGTTCTACAAGAGTATGCTCCGGTCTTGAAACATCTTTTCGTAAAATTTTCTGCATTTGTAATAATACTTTTGGTGATAATTCAATCAGGTTCTAACAGATCTTATTTGTATATTTTTACATAGGTTGCCTTTTATATTTCGGGATTTGGAAACCCTGGTGTTGCTAACAGAAAAACTGCCCAATATGGTTTTTGTATGGAAACTTCATATTTGTAGAGGGGACTTTTTTTCTTTTTTTGTACCTATTAGTTCCATTCTCAACTTCGAAAAGCCATTTATCTGCTCAAAAAACTTAATTGAGCTTTGACCTCTTTTATTTATACTCTCTTCACTTTACCTATCTTCTTTATATTCGAGGTTTTCTTGATTATACCACTTGTGTGTTCAACTTGTAATCTCCAAAGGTTTTGGGGGTGAAAGGTGAATTTTAAAAACATATTTTAAGCAGTAACTGTTTCCATACGAGTTTGACCAAGCAGCTTCACTTAACCACAATAAAGAAAATGTCAGCTAAAATACCAACTAACTGCTAATAAACAAGGCAAATTCAAGATAAAAATCAACAATCGAACGCTTGCCTGCCGCAATGACCCCTATTGTACGAATAGTGACAGCAATATACTCATATTTCGATATGTAAATACACAGCTGGTGTTTGTCCAACAGTGCAACAGTGCATTGACACTGGCAAATGCGCCATAAGCTCAGCAACCCTCCTTAAGCGCCACCCACTCGCTTTGTTTCAAGCACAAACTACACCAGCTGCTGTCTGTGTAATTGCATTTGCGGTCGCACACACACACACATAGACACATACATGCATTGCAGTCGCTTTTGACACAAATATACATACACATGTAACTGCATGTTGTCAAATGCAGCACTTTGAGAAGCTCTCGCACTCACACATACACACAAACAGACACACGCGCGCTGCAATTGCCACTTAAGTGTCCTTCTGTTGTGATGGCATTGTTGCAATATTGCACCAACAACCAATACAAATTGTCACCTACATGCAGCAGTACACATGTACATACCTCCTTACATATATACATAAGTGTACTATAAGTTGCATGCAACGCATTTTAAAGTGCCACTACCCAGTTCGGTTGCTGCAGCGCACTCAAGCTGTAAGCTGATTTGGTAGCTATTGTCGAAACTCGGTGTCATGAATATTTAGTGAACGGCGTTGCCGCAAAATATATATTCATTGTGAATCCCCGCCTGATGTAGTTCACTTATGCCAACGATTTATCCAGTCCTCGAAACACTTTTCATAAGCACTTTTCGGAATGGCCTCCAGCTCCTTCAGCGAATTTCGTGTTAACTATTCGATCGACTGAAAATGGGTTCCACGAAGCAGCAATTTCAGTTTGAGGAATAAGAAAAGATCACACGGAGTCAAATCCGGTGAATACGGTGGTTGATCGATGGTATTCATTACGTTTTTGGCTTTACATTTATTATATTCTTCCACAAATCCTGGCATTTTTGATAGATGTTCTCACGCAAATGCCTCAATACGTCCAAATCTGTTTCTCCGGAAAAAATTTATGATGCACTAATCTAATCACATTGATTTTTTGAGCTTTGGCCTCCTCCATTCCGATGATTGTTGAGTTGTTTGCATGTCAAACACATAAACCCATGTCTCATCGGCAGTTATATGCTCTTCATGAATGTGGGATCGGAATTCGCACGATCAAGCATGTCCGAAGAGACCTGTTTACGGTACTCTTTTTGAAAAAAAATTCAGCTTTGTCCGGACGAGTCGAGCAAGAACGCGTTTCATACCAAAAATATCCACCAAAATCATTCGAACGGACTCGCGAGAGATGTCGAGCTCTCTTGTCATCTCTCCAACAATTGCGTGACGATCTTCAAGTCATTTACTTTTTTAAAATTTTCTTCAGTTGAAAAGGTTGAAGATCGTCTAGAACGAAACATGTCTCCATGAGTTTTTATTAAAACTGAATCACCGTATGGCTGTTCCAACATTCGCAACGATTCCGCGTATGATATTTGGTTTAAAGTACGAAATTTGAGACAAATTTTTTGTTCGATATTTTTGTTTATATAAAATATTTTCTTTCGAGAAGTCGTCCAGATTCTGATCGATCACTAAGGACTGAGGATTGGTTAAAGGAATTCAAGACATATCTTAATATCAGTGAAATCTGTTTTTGAGTGAATTAAAACATTATAAAAACAACGTCGATTCAAAGGTAGTTTCGTTGAACACCAGATAATCCCAAGAACGTTGTATTCTCATATTATTCGAGACTTATCGACTCATTGATGAAAGTCGAACTTTTCTTAGTATCTCGGTCGAAAATAACTTCCTTTTATTTTATGGATGCGTTAAAAATTGTTGACATTTTTTCTATTGTAACGGGTCACAAATATATTAAGTTTGCTACGAAGTTTGTAATACCCAAAAAGGTATACTAGAAACCCTCTAAAGTGAATAGCTACGTCGATTTAGGCATATCCGTTAGTCTGTCGCGAACTAGTCCCACGGATTTTAAGTTACCTGTATCGATCTGAAGTTTTGCATATGTTCTTTTTCTTCCAAAAAGCTGCTCATTTATCGGAATCGCCGACATTGAATTTCGGAAGAAGGCCCAATTTTAACTCATACAAAGTTTCTCCACGTACGACCAGCGGCAATTAAAATAAGAAGACAGTTAGTTTGTCTATCTGAGAACATAACGCAGCTACTGGGAAATTTGTGGTAAAGAGACCTATTGGCACACAAACTTAATCTTAATCTGGAGACCAAACCATCCATGCTCTTTTTGATTATTTCTATACAAGTTTAGGCTGACTATACATCATCCATAGACCAATAAAATTAAATAGATTACGTAAACGACCATTAAATAACCTAATTATGGAAGCATTCAAATGACTTGAAAGGACAACTTAAACCTGAGAAACTCTTCTACGCCATTCCCTATACATTCAGTATATTTGAGAAGTTTAGACAGACACATAGATACCTTATTATAGCAGAGATTGTAGCACCAGATTCTACAAAAAGTTCAGTTGTGGAGCCAAAATTACGTATTAACTCTTCAGATCTCTGTCAGGTAAAGAATATTCAATACGTATGTACCTGTAGTATGGTATGTGTATAAGTATTGGATCAGTGGTATTATTAAGTCAACTCTGACCCATGAACATTTCTCGATAAAAATAATGGTATATCTAGTAATTTCTGGGAGTAATGCTAAAGTCTTGTCTACTCCATGTGTCTACCAGCAGATTAATCAATACTATTCTGTGTAGTACTGAGTAAAAACCGGGTATTTCGACCTCGCTAATATCCCTGGTTCGGATTCTGTCCTTTAAGTTCAATCTCTCTGATGCTTTTCATAAGATTTTGGCTAAAAATATAGGCACAACAAGGATATGAAATGATTTTTTAATCCAGAGAAATGATTTCCGAATAAGTTTCGTAAGATTATGCTAAAAAGTCTCCGGAATATCTGATATTGCATCATTACTCTATATTTTTGGGGGCTTAACTTCTTGTGGCTTTGTGCACTACACTATTTTACCAACAATTCAGTTTACCATGAGTTCTCTAATGGTTTACTTGACTCAACGCAAAAAATGTGTCTCCACTTTACCGGTGAATCACGTAGCATCGAGCACAAACACTTCATTTCTCCCCATTTCATTTCACTCCAATCAACTTCACTCGCCTCTCAATCATTGTTACTGCACTATGCACCGCAAATTGCTCCCAATAACAACGGAGCACGAAGTGGGTTTGCAAAACTCACATACGCACACGCACGCACACACAAATAGCAAAGCGAAAGAAAACAAACAAATAACCGGCCGGTATTTGAGCGCCGACTTTTGCTGCTTGCTATTTAGTGGAGCAGTCGCTCGCATGCCAAAATGTAGAGGCGTTGACGGCGGCTGCGCCGTCGCTCACGCGCCAACGTCCAACGCTGCTTTTGCTGCAACACAAGGAATCGCGCTTGAATGCTGATAAAGTGGAGTGGAGTTGAGTTGAATTGAGCTTGGCTGACAAGGTTCGAAAGTGCGTCTAACCAGCGGCAGTAACTACAATAACAAAAGCAGCAATGTGAAGTCAGTGTCAGTTTCTTGCAATTTTGTTGTTGTAATTTATGTGCACTCGCATGCTAGTTTCAGTGTTTTTGTTGTGCTCGCTTCGGTTGTACTGCAAGTGTTGGAGCGAGCGGCGGCATTGGGGACGCTGCCGGCCGACATCGGTTCGTTGGCGTTGCTGCCGCCACTGCTGCTGCTCCGACGACCACTGCTTTTGCTGTCGCTGCCGTCGCCTTCATTGCCGCTCGAATGCTTGCGATTCTCCAAAAACGTGTTTAGTGCTTTGTTGGCAGCGCAGAGAGGCGGTTGAATATTTTATGTTCGTTTATGTGCACACACAAACACGCTAACAGTCGTACATATTTATTTTTCGCGAATAGCAGGTTATTTGCGAAACCAACAACAACAAAAAACCTAAATTAAATGAAACAAAGTGATGTGAAGAGGTGAAAATTCAGAAATTTGTGGCTCGCAAGAGCAAAAACCCAGTGCAATTTAACCCAAAGCGAAAAAATTTGTGAAATTATTAGTTTATACATTTTTTGTTTCATTTCTGTTGTTAAAAAAAGTGTAAAAAATTGTCTGTGCAAAACTCCAAAAAAATGGTATAAAAAAAATTTAAAAAATTACGAAAAAAAATTAATTTAATCGTCTAATTAGAAATATTTGCAAACTAAGTGTTTAATTGTGATTTATAAATGCAATTAATTTGCGTCATTTGTTGTTTTTGAAAAGTAAATATCGCCACAACAACAACAATACCAACAAATCCAATAACAAGCAATACAGTTGAAAAGCGCGAGAGAGTGAACGGAGGCTTAGCTGTTTCCCATTTATCTGTCGGCATTTGAAAACTCAAAGTAAATATTCATTTTAGTATATTAAAACAATTATTTATATTAATACAGTTAAGTAGCTGTAAATATGGTAAATATACTACAAGATAAGAGAGCCATGCGACCTTTGGTCTACTGTGCCCTTAAACAAGAAAAATGTTTTCCTCAGCTGCATCGAAGCTGTAAATAATACCCTTTACAACTACAAAAGCTTCCTTATAAGAACTTGATTTTGACTGAAAAGTTTGTATGACAGCTTTATGTTTTGGTGGTTTGATTAAAACAATTTACTCGGAGATTATACCGTTGCCTAGGACAGTAAACCGTGCCAAATTTCGTGAAGATAACTTCTCAAATAAAAAAAGTTTTCCACGCAAAGACCTGATTTTGATCGGTCAGTTTGTATGGGTTATGGCCTATAGTGGTCCGATATCATTGATTCCGACAAATGAACTGTTTCCTTTTGTTTTGGAGAAAAGGACGGAAACAAAATTTCTGACCGATATCTCAAAAATCGAGAGGCTAGTTTGTGTATTAAAGGCGGACTGACAAACGAACGTGGCTAGATCAACTCAGCGCGTAAAGCGCATTAAATTGAAGGTTTTATTTAGCATAGCTAGAGATTGAGGTAAAATATATACTGTTTTGTTCAAAAAATTACTAAAGGTAATTTAAAAAAAAATTAAATTTAAAATAAAAAAAAATATTCTCTTGAAGCGAATTTTTCACCAGAAAAATCATTCACCATAGACAAGAAGCATGCTAAGCCCGCACTATAAAGTTAACGTATGTATAAGAGCTTCGCAAGTAAGTTTCAGGAGCTCTTGGCGATCCATTTCAGATGTAAGTATGTATGTGATCAGACATTGTCCTAATGGAAAAAAAATTCCTGTTGGCAGAAATTGATCGCTTCCAAGCGATTGCTTCCTTAAAACATATTGTTGCCTCTATAGATCCGATTTGAGAGTTTGGCGGCAATGGAACATAAAGACGTTGAGAAAATTTGTAAGATATGGCGTATGTATGTATGTTTTCTTTGCTGGTGACACATCTTTGACACATCCTCAAACAATATTAAGTCAATCACAAACTGCCTAAGAAGTTTTTTTAATACGAAATCCATCCTATCTTCCTATATTCATAGATTGAGTGTAGCCCGTTCGCACTTATACAACGTGAAATTGTGATTACTAAAGTCATCTATCGAAAATATAAAGAATTTCTTAAACCTTACATACGTATAATAAGATATCTTACTCTGTAATCGGTGATCCCATTGTGAAAATTTTCGGACCAGAGTAAACTTTTATCCGTATACTTCTGTGACGCATTAGTTATCCTTTAGCAGCTTAAATAATCTAATGAGTTTCAAAATGAAGTTTTATGAGAGATTTTGGTGGCTGTAGACCGATTATTCTTATATGTACATATGTATGTAGAAATGTTTATTAAAAACGATCGGTGTTATACCAATTCTCCAAATCCATATGAGAACCTACTAATGACCACTGGTTAGTTGGACGATTTTATACATGTATTTTTGAAAGAACATTCTTTAGCATTTATTTTTTGAAGATAACCTCTTTCAAATTTTGGCCGCGGCTAAGTCTCAGATGGTCCAGCCGTTACGTGCAATTTTCTATGACTCGTTCGAGCATTTCGTGTGGTGACTTACGAATGACACGCGTGATGTTTTGCTTCAAGGCTTGAATCGAAGAGGGCTTGTCCGCATAGACTTTAGACTTTACATATCCCCACAGGAAAAATTCGAACGTTGTGATATCACACGATCTTGGTGGTCAATTGACCGGTCCAAAATGTGAAATTATCTGCTCACCGAAGTGTTTTCTTAATAAATTGTTGGAATAAACTGTCGCCGAGGCCCGATAACGGTCGCCTTTGACTGTTACGTTCTCACCGTCATCATTTTTCAAGAAATATGGACCAATGATTCCACCGGCCCACAAATCACATCAAACCGTTGTTTTTGGATAAAATGGCAGCTCTTGAATCTCGAAAACGTCGGATCTTCTTGGAACTTTTCCAGAACCCATTGAACAAAGCGATGTCGCTTAGGAAGGTCGAGCGGCTTACAGTTCTTGCAAAAGCTGTATTTTGTGCGCTTTCAATTCAAGATCCCGACGTAATATACGCTAAGTCGTTCCATACGTCAGTTCGAGTTGCTGCAAACGGCGCCAAATCGACTCCCCGCGGTCTTCTTGTACACTGTCTCCGTCGAATATTATCCAATAATGAATGCTGGGTCTCAAGATGAGTGATGGTATTGTGAATGGTACGGCCAGTAAGCCGGCTATGTTGACCATAAATTGAGCGAAGCGCGCGAAACACATTCTTTACAAAACGTGAATTTTCGTAATAAAGTCTGATCTCTGGAGTAAGATCACATTTTTGATCATAACTCTGGCTCTACTCATCGTAGAGGAAAAAGGCTTGTTACGTGCACAATCTGTACATGAGCTAAGATTTTCTCGAAATTTATAAACTATTTTTTATTAAATTAGTATTATTTTAAAATTGAAAATTCGTTGCTTCACTCCAGTTCATTGTATATTTTTCACTTAGCATTGATTAAATATAATAATTAATTATTGCCATAAAAATATAAAAAATTGATGTAAACTAATTTATTTACTTAAGTTAACAACTAATTAATGATTTAGTTTGAAAGCAAAGGCAATTATTTATTCAAGCAATTTGTACCTTTTAAAACCGTATTAACAAGTAAATTAGAAAAGTCTAGTATATGGAATGCTACTCTTTCGATCCCACACTCTGTAAGTTAGTTTAATGCGAATGCACTGACGTTGAAGTTTTGTGATTCAAAGGTTACTGTTAATAGTTTAGATAAACGAACGCTCATTCATAATTTAATATTTATATGTGTATATATGTAAATATATGTATAAAAATATATATATCCATTGAATTGATTATAGCTATATATTTTTTTATTTATTTTTCGCAAACATTTTTGCCGGCTTGCGTGCTTTTGATTAGTGCTAACTGTCGCTGTCGTTACTCGCTATTTACGACGACAATATTTACTGTATTCTATGCATGCTAATTCCAAGCGGTGAATCATGATCACTTCGTGCCTTCTTGGTGCTGCAAGATCTTATGCACAGCAAATACAATGCCGACTCTGATTCATAATAAAAAGCTTAATAAAAAGAAGCAATGAAATGTGGCGACTTTGGTGTTACCAAGTTTGCACCTCGACTATTAGCACCTTGACATCGCTACCGTTGTCATGCTGACTCTTTTGATTTAGCTCTTCGTCTTGCTTTGCGGTACGAACATCTGCGGCCAACAGTAGCAATCTAGTCTGCATTTTCTGTTACCCTAAACAGGGTATGCTTAGTTTGACACAAAGTTTGTATTAACCAAGAGGAAAAGTTGGAGGTCCTTTAAGTGATCAGTGTGACGAACTAAGTCGGTTTAGCCGTGTCCTATATACGCAAGCTAGTACCTCAATTTATTGAGATACAGATATGAGATCGGACCACTATACGGTGTAGCTGCAATACAAATTGATCCATCGAAATCAAGTCCTTATGGGAAAACCTTTTTATTTGACGAGTTATCTTTACGAAATTTGGTATAGGTTATTTTCCAAGACAATAATACAATCTCCGAAGAAATTATTCAGATCGGACCTCTATAGCATATAGCTGCCATACAAATTGATCGATCAAAATCAAGTCCTTGTAGGAAAAACTTTTTTATTTGACGAGTTATCTTCACAAAATTTGGTATATATTATTCTCCAAGGCAACAATGCCATCCCTGAAAAATTATTCAGATCGGATCACTATAGCATATAGCTGCCATAGAAACTTATCGACAAAAAGAATTTCTTGTATGGAAAACTTTTTTATTTGACTAGATATCTTCATGAAACTTATTGCGGATTATTGTCCAAGGCAACCCTATAATCTATGAATATATTGTTCAGTTAGAACCACTATAGCATATAGCTGCCATACAAACTGATCGATAAAATGGAAGATAAAGTTAAAGATAATTAATTTAAGTACTTTAAGAAATCCACCCGTGAAGGCTATTATAGCTGCAGCCCAGCCGAAGTTGTTTTTTGTGTTCTTTGTTTGCCTTAATTCTATGAATTACTATTGCTTCTTATATTGTTATTCTACATTCTTTAAAACCGCTGCTTGCCTTCAAATTTATGCAATGCACCTTCTAGTCTTCTCTGCGGTACGTGATTTTATGCTCTACTTTCCACACACATAAACAGTTTTGTCTTTGCAATGCCGTTTTGTCAGCACTGACCGATGCCAAATCGCAAATTCCATAAACACTTACACACATATATTTTTATGCATATTACATATTTCTTCTTCGTTCAACTCTTCTTCAACTCAAACGCCAGTTGGTTCCATAAACGCATCTAAATCTTCACTGCTACCTTATAAGTACTCAATGACGCGCTCCTCACTCTCACTAGACTTTCCTCTCGATCTTTATCCGACTGCCGCTAGAAAGTGCTTGCTCTTTAATTCTAGTTCACTAATGTTTTGCATGACATTCGCACATTAGTGTTCCCGTTGTAATTTAGCTTTTGTGTGAAATTTCACCGCCTACCCACCACTTAGAGATCAGCTGTTTGTCGATCTTGCGAAAGCAGGTCATGTACATCGTACTTGCAAACGCACAACCGCTCATATTTGTCGTCTTCGCCAGTAAGTGCCATAATCAGCTTTGGCTTCACTCTCGTCGACAGACTCGCGTGTTTATGCGACATTCGTCATATTTACATGATCGCTCTGTCACTCATTCTGTGACATTTGCCGTCTTGGGGCTCGACACTTCACTTGTTTCATAGGCCTGTTCACCGCCCCTCAGCAAGCCATTATACTCACACACATAAGTTTTCAATCTCCTAAAAGCAGTCGGTTCTCGTGCATATTTTTCATTGTTTTGTTGTTCTTCAACCTTTGTATTGTGCTATATTTAGACACTGACTTCTTTGCTTTACTAAAGCACTTATGTACTTGTGCTTTAATTAACCATATATTTAATTTAAAATGCAAAGAAATTTTCCAATTTGTTGCTTGTAATGTCTTGCAGTCTGTCGTCTTATCGCTGCGGAACATTTCCAGTTTTTATGTGTTGCTTGAGTGCGAATACAGTTGCGTGCAAGAAAGTGGCAGTTACAAATTTAGTCGTCGTCTCGATAGGATTATAAAAAAAAATTTAAAAAAATTTAGTTCAGAACGAGAATGGATGAATTTAATTATCAAGTAAGTAAGGAAGGATGGAACGTTGAAGTTTCTTTTAGTAAGCCACTAATATATTTGCCAAACTCTACCCAATACGTCCTCAAAAGTTATTACGTTAATTTATAGGTTAATATATAGGTTAGTAAGCAGTTAGCAATATTTTTATCCGCAAAAAATTCTACAACTTACTCATACTTTGAATGATCTGTTCTCCCAAAAAGCTCCCTTAAATTTATTTAAATGTGGAGTTGTTTTCATTAACTTTCTTTTATTAGAAATCTTATTTTCTTGACCATAATTCCTTCGTTTTAGCTTCAAATCACTACTGTATTTATCTAATAATTGAAAACAAGTTGATTTTAGCAGTTTAAACTCCAAATAAGTATTCCCGAGTTGGTTCGTAGTTGAACGAATTTTACCTTTTTTCGGACCATTTTCTCCTCCTAACGTTTATTGCTTTTATAGAAAAACTTACTATATTATAAAGCTTTTCGATAATTTTAAGAAATCTTTTAAAGTTAATGTTCAAATCGGAGTTTATTCCCAGTTAAGAAGCACCCCAAGAATATTGATACGTTACTTCAGGAAACTAAGTCATACCGAAAAGACTCGCGTTAGAGTTAGAAAATTTATATGAAAATTGTTCAATTATTGAGGGTGCTTAATAAGTGACTACCTAGTTATTACCTACATATATAGCATCTGATCAAATTTGACCCGGACTGACAAATAAAAATACAAATTTTTTCACGCATTTTAATACAAATCTTTTTTATCGTCTTCACAATAAGCTAATTTTGAGCCAAAGCAAGCACAGCCAAGTTTAACTCAACTTCTTATAGGCCTCGGTTGGGATGGCCTTCAGTGCCTTCAGTGAATTTTTAATTTCTTCGTTTTCGGCTCTTTTTTGGAGCGCCATTCGCTAGATTGTTGGACAACTCGACTTCATATTCATAAACTCACGTCTCGGACCTAAAAATGATGCTTTTGATGAGTATAATGCCCTCATTTACGTTGCCAATCATATTTTTTTGCGACCTCTATTCGACGTCGTTTATGCAAAAAAATCAGGTCTATCAGCACGAGTCTAGCATGGACACGCTCCATACCCAAAACATAAACCATGAGTTGATTCGGAACAAAAGAGTTATTGAGCTCATTCGCTTTCTCTTTATCGTCATTAGCAGAGGAGAGAAGAATGGTCGACTCGTTTGAGGCAAGTTTTTGATTACTTCAAGACCTGCACTGAAAGCTTAGCTGCTCTCAAATACTTGTGTTCATGATAAAGTGGACTCCGGAAAACACCTCTGCAACATTTTCAACGTTTCCGTTTCTACTGGAAATCTAAAATTTCAAGCAACCACGTTGGTCACGCAGTTTCTATGGACCAGTCGGGTCATATTTTAACAGATGGTAGACCCCTATCGATAATTGTAAGAAATTCGTTAAAGATGACGATCTAATAGTGCTTCCAGAATGTTCACTTTATAGGGGTACTGAAAAGTTTCGTCTCAAAGTAAACTTAATTCGAGGCAAATATGCTCAATTAGTGACTAAAGCGATGTTTGACTAAGTATGTATATAGTTGCTAGTAATGACTCACATACGTAAGTACATAGCATATGGTAACTTCTTGAAACCTTAACCGAGTAGTTACGTTGTGCGTTCGAATGACTGCTGGGTTATTTCCTCATATTTCTGTTTTATTTTGCATACCCACTTCTAGTTACCGGTGTCTCTTTGTTAGCTTTTGTTTTTGTTTTCGTGTCCAAATATAGTGAGTGTCTGAAAATTTTCTCTTGTGCCAAATTTGAAAGTTTATTAAACTTTGTCTCTGCCAACGGAAACCGCTAACAGCGTATGCTCGCACATACTGCTCGGCATATTTGCACTCTCACATTGCTTTCGCAGCTTTGGCAGCTGCTACGGGCGATTATATGTAATCTGTGCACTACCTTTTAGGAAATTGCTTAAAGTTTCAATGAAAACAAAAACTCTTTGAATGTCGCTGTAATCTTAAGGAAACTTTTCAGTTGTTTGCTGAGCAGTAAGTATTTTGAAAATTTCTCTGCTTTAAAGTTTCAAAAGAATTGATAATTTCACAAAAGACTAGAAGTTGCACCAAAAAGTGAAGATTGAGTTAGAAAAATAACTGAAATTTCGCTTGCATTTTTAGAAAATCATATTTATCCAAATATATTCACGCCCTCTTTTGCTGCAAAATTAATTGGCCATCTCCATGGACCAGCAGCTAAGAAAGTGTTGCTCTCATTTCATTTACCACTAACGTCAAAAGCTTATTTAATTCAGAAATAAAAGCTAAACAACAATTCGAGAAAGGTAAACAGCTGCAGCAGAACTGGTTTGAACACCCGACTACGCTGCTTAGCCGAGAGTGCGCGCGTGTTCTGGGATGCGTTGCAGCGTTGCATTTACAGTTGCAATTCAACATTAAGCATTGTAAAGCAAATGTTCGGCAAATAAGTGGAAATGAAATGTAAATAAAATTAAAAATTCACACTCGCATTCGTGCACACCCACCGAGTGCAATAATTTAACGACTCCAGGAAATTATACGCGGAAAGCAAACAGACCAAAACTGCACGCTGCTGTAGGTGCTTACTACTAGGGTGCGACTGTTTAGTGCTGTTGTATTTGTTATAATAAGAATGAAGTAGGAAACCAGATATTTGTGTAGATTAATAGCAGAATAGCAAAAATATATTGAAACATGAAAACCCGTTATCTGTAACCGAAGATTTAAAATAAATAAGTTTTCCTTACAAGAACTTGATTTCAAGCGTCCAGTTAATATGACAGCTATATGCTATAGTTGTCCGATTTGAACAATATCTTCGAATATTGTATCCTTGCTTTTGAAAAATAATCGGTACTAAATTTCATGCAGATATCTTCTCTAATAAAAAAGTCTTCCATACAAGAACTCAATTTTGATCGTTCAGTTTGTATGGCAGCTATATGCTATAGTAGCCTAATATAGGTTTCGACAAATGAGCAGCTTCTTGGGAAGAAACGGACGTCTGCAAAAGTTCAGATCGATATCTCGAAAACTGAGGAAGTATTTTGCGTAAATAAAGACAGACATACAGATGAACACGACTAAATCGATTCGTCATGCTGGTAATTTATGTATGTATATATTTTCTGCGACCTACGATGCATCCTTCTGGGTGTTACAAACTTCGTGCCGAACTTAATATAGCCTGTTCAGAGATCTGCTTTCTCCAAACAGGATAAGGAAGCGAAGCAAAATAGTGAACGAGGGCAAGACGAAATATTTCTTGTCATCGAACAAACAGTGTTAACACCAACAAAAACGTCAGCCTCGAAATTTAACACAGAATAACTTTTGCCAAGTGGTGCCAATTCAGACTGAGTAGGCGATTGGGAAGTAAAGTCCTCTCACGATGAATAAATACCAAATTCTACAAGTAATTCATCATCCCCGTCCTGATATATGGTGCAGAGGCATGGACGGCAATATATGATGAGTCGGCGATATGAGTTGGTAATGGCGACTAGCGTAGTCGATGGAACGACAAGCTGTACAAGATATACGACGACACTGATATAGTTCTGCGGATACGATGGCTCAGTCATGTCATCCGAATGGATGAAACCCTTTACCTCTGAGAGTATTTGACCCAGTACCCGCCGGGAGAACCACATGAAGAGGAAGACCTCCACTCCGTTGGAAAACCTGGCTACCCTTGGAATCTCCAACTGACACCAAAGATCGAAAAGAAAGAACGACTGCGAGCCCTTGTAAACTCGGTGATAACCGCGTAAGCGTTGTCGACGCCAATAAAGAAGAAGAGAATTCAAACTCACTTAAAATACTCTCGCTCCCTGAAAATTTGAAAATATTGACCCTCCCTAATAATGCAGACTAGCATTGCATTGGTAATAACCATTGATACTTCACAGTTTTCTTTACCTGTATGTACTTTGTACAACAGTTTGTTAATTATGGTAATAAAATAAACAAAAACAAAAAAATATTTAATTAATTTGTATTTATAACGGTTTACATTGTTTACGCGAATTTTTCGCAGATTATACAAATATAAATTACGTGTGGAAAAAGAATAATAAGGTCCATTTTGGGTTGGGTTGGTTCAGTGGTTTTATTACGGCTGTAGTTAAGACACACAAAAAGAGATCCACAGAACCGAAAAAATTTCTCTATGCGAATCGACAGTCCAATCAGCATTTGAAGGTAATTTTGAAATATTTAGCCCTAATTGTGCTGACAGTGAACAAAGTCTGCTATGCTTTCACTTAACCTTAGTTTTGTCTATGAAGCTGACCAAAGTGTAATATGTTTTTCAAAATTCTCTCTCTCTCTCTAATTTTCAAATAAATCCGAATCTGGAAACAATTTTTATTAAACCATTGAACAGAGTCTTCAACGCATAACTTTTAATGGAGTCATGAGGCGTTTGCAACGAAGTGGATTCTTGACAACAGGAAAAAGGCGACAGAAGCCAAATGTGGCGAGTACGGTGGCTGAGCGATGGCTCTCGTTTCGTGTTTGGGCAAAAAATTAGTTTCAATAATGCTGGAATGTGATGGCACATTTTCATGTTAAATAATCCATTTTTTCTCCAGAAATTCGGTCTTTTACGAGGGCTTCTCTCAAGTAGACGGCTCAAAACGGCCAAGTAATATTCCGTGTTAATTGTTTGAACCTTTGGTACGATCCACGGGGAAACTACGTCGCTTTAATCAAAGAACACGATAAGCATCCACTTTATTTGTGACCTACTTTTGGCTCATTTTTGGAGTGCCGTTCTTTAGAATGTAGGACAGTTTCGATTTCCTTTTCAAAAACCCAACTCTCGTTGTCAGTAATGATGCGTTTGATGAATGTAATAGGTCAGCTGAAAAGTCTCCGACCTACCATATTAATACACATCCTTTTTAGGAAAATTTCTCTTCAAGGGTAATACACTGATTATAGTTACCTTCCTTTTCGATATCATGTTTGTAGTACTATTTGTCTTTAGCTTCAAAATAGGCCTCACTTGTCTTGGTGAAACAGCACTTTTTTTTCCAAATCGGACGTTTTTCGGCGATTTCGTCCGTCAAACGGTCCAATAACGCTATATGATAGTCGCTATTGATGGTCCTTCTTTTTTCGAGGTCGTCAAAAAAATTATTCCATTCGCATCTTAAATACTGATGTCATAACTTGCTAGCCGACCGTTGCGTTTTTCATGTTTTGGAGCGGGTTCACCGTGTTCGGTGCACTCGGATGACTGTCAAATGTACTTCGGAGTAAAATGGTGGAGCCATGTTTCATCCATTGCCACAAAACAACGCAAAACCTCGAGTTTATAATGCTTGAACATCTCCAAACCCTGCTTCGAATCAGCAACTTGTCGTTGTTTTTGGTCAAAAGTGAGCTCGCGCGGCACCTACTTTCTACAGAGCATTCTTATGCCGAAATATTCGTGAATGTTATGATGTACTCGTTCAGTGTATATCTTTAGAGTGCCTGCCAACTCGAACAACTTCACTTTGCAGTCATCCAAAATTACTTTGTGGACTTTTTTGATGTTTTCGTTGGTAATAACCGCTTTCGGGCGTCCACTGCCTCCAACGTCCTCCATACTCATTTCACCTCTTTCAAACTTACCTAACTTTTCAAAGGTTAGGGTTAACTAAAAATCATATGGATTTAATTCTAGTAGCGCCATCTATGTGTCAGGCCAGGGTCTTCACAATTGACCTGTTAATGTCCTCAGCTACGTTGTCAAGCATCTGGTTGGTCGACGTTGGTTTTTTTCAAGAGATTCAGGTCTTTTGGTATGAGTCAAAGAATTGACAGGCTCCGTACCCAAAACATTAACCGAAATGTGTTGAGTCGACTCTTAGGAGATTTTGAGATCCTCTACGATTTCCTCTTCTTCAAGCACTGCTTCTTAACTTTTTCGATGACTTCACGTTTCGTATTATTGCCAACAGAACGTAGGAAATCCTACAAAAGTTAATATGGTTAACCAATAGATTCAATCATTACTTTCTTTGATATATTTTTCATGGCCGTTTCTTAACATTCACAAAAGTTAAGGTCTAAGCTGTGAAATTTAAGCGCTGTTGCTGTTGTATTTTCCCTATATATTCACTCTTAAATGTACATACAAACATAGGTATGTTTGTGCAAATTCCTTAATTATGCGCACATTTGCACACTATTTTTAGTTTGGCACTACTTTCCATCATATTCCTTATCGGGCTGCGTCATCCATCATAATCTATTTATAGTCTCTATATAGTACCGCCATAATACGCTATTGTACATCGCTTGGTTGTTTTGAAGGCTGCACTCTCACTGGCCCTGACTTCATTTTATTATATTTGCACAAACAACTGCGCTTATGTATGTATGTATGTTAGTGTGTGTGTGTGCGTAGACTGTGCAAAAACTGATAACAAGTAATTCAATTAATTAGTAATCACACAAGAGCATTACCAAATTGTATATTTATGTATGTATGTTTGTGAATAGCTGATTATCATAGCCATAGAGACATTGCTGTTCATGACGTCTGTGCGCTTGTAAATATATAATATATATGTATGGATGTGTTCTCACGACTTTCAAATCGAAACGAAAATTACAAAGCAGGATGATGGAAAAGTTCATACAGAACTCTATCTCTTCAATAATTTTATTTTTAATGGTAATGGTAATGCTTATTGTTGATTATGTAAATTGCAAACATCTAGTCATTGTGTCATCTTTTCACCTCACTTCAATTCGAAAATATCGTTTGTTTGACGTAAATGTCAAAGTGACAATTATTGACAGAGCTTAGAAAATGAGATTAAAGAAATTTTATATTAGGGTGGCTCACTTTGGGTGCGTAGGTTTTGATTTATATAGAATTTTTTTGGTTTATTTTTGATGCCCGGTCGATTAGCCACCAGGATCGTGTGATATCACACCGTTAGACTTTTTCCTGTGGAGATATGTAAAGTCTAAAGTCTATGCGGACAATCCCGCTTCGATTCAGGCCTTGAAGCAAAACATCACGCGTGTCATTCGCCAGTTACCAGTCGAAATGCTCCAACGAGTCATCGAAAATTGAACTCAACGGATGGACCATCTGAGACGTAGCTGCGGCCAACATTTGAAAGAGATTATATTCAAAAAACAAGTAAGGAAGGCCTAAGTTTGGGTGTCACCGAACATTTTATACTCTCGCATGATAAAGTGATAATCGAGATTTCATTATCCGTCATTTACATATTTTTTTTATTTTGCTGTAAAATTAATTAGATTAGTAGTTCCTGAGATATGGTGTTTGGTCCATAAGTGGGCGAGGCCACGCCCATTTTCAATTTTTAAAAAAAGCCTGAGTGCAGCTTCCTTCTGCCGTTTCTTCCGTAAAATTTAGTGTTTCTGACGTTTTTTGTTAGTCCGTTAACGCACTTTTAGTGATTTTCAAGATAACCTTTGTATGGGAGGTGGGCGTGGTTATTATCCGATTTCTTCCACTTTTGAACTGTATATGGAAATGCCTGAAGGAAACGACTCTATAGAGTTTGGTTGACATAGCTATAGTAGTTTCCGAGATATGTACAAAAAACTTAGTAGGGGCGGGGCCACTCCCACTTTTCCAAAAAAATTACGTCTAAATATGCCCCTCCCTAATGCGATCCTTGGTGCCAAATTTCACTTTAATATCTTTATTTATGGCTTAGTTATGACACTTTATAGGTTTTCGGTTTTCGCCATTTTGTGGGCGTGGCAGTGGGAAGATTTCGCCCATCTTCGAACTTAACCTTCTTATGGAGCCAAGGAATACGTGTACCAAGTTTCATCATGATATCCCAATTTTTACTCAAGTTACAGCTTGCACGGACAGAACAGGCGGACAGACGGACAGACATCCGGATTTCAACTCTACTCGTCACCCTGATCACTTTGGTATATATAACCCTATATCTGACTCTTTTAGTTTTAGGACTTACAAACAACCGTTATGTGAACAAAACTATAATACTCTCCTTAGCAACTTTGTTGCGAGAGTATAATAAATGCCAAAGAATATTCTTTCGGATGATAATAAACGTTCCTCATCAAATTTGAAGCTTCTTTATTTTTTCTTAAAAAAAAGTTAGGAACCTCGAAATGGAACACCTTTTAGTATAACGAGGCTTGTCAATTTAGTAATTTCTGAAGTTCATTAGAAAGAAATATTTACATATGTATATGCTATATAATATATCTCTCGTATCTATTGGCAAAAAGCGGGAACAGTCGATTTTTATGAGCTTTTTCTGAGGAGAATTTTTCACCAGCAAATTCATTACCTATTGACACAGGAACAGGTTGGTAATCATTTGATTCCAAGTATAAACTAAAAGCTGATAGTGCAAACACGACCCCACCAAGCTCACGAAGCTTCTGGCAAGTCCCTATCGCTGTGTGTGGGCTGGAGTTGTCCGGATGGAACCCAATTCCTCTGCTATTGACTAAAGCTGACTGCTACTAATTGTATCCTTCAGACGATCCAAGAACTGATATGTAGTGTACTTTCGAATTAATAGTTTGTCCGTATTTATAACAGATGATTTCCTGCGAGATTCACCAAACACATCCAAAACTCTTCTTGACAGTCATTTCAGGCTTAACCACCCTTTGTGTTGGCGCATCACGATTTTACCTCGACCGTTTTCGCTTGACTTTGTCTTAAGTGATCCATTTTATATCACCTGTAAATATCCGTCTCAGAAATGGATCGATTTAGCAGCGATTCGCAGATGGAAACTCGGTCCATGAAGATTTTTGCGGTAACACGTATAGCACCCAGACATCGAGCTTCTTTCTATGTCCCGCCTTATTTAAATGGCAGTCTCTGCGCAATCGAAACATTGCTTGCGCGACAGTCACAGTTTTCATTGTTTTATTGCTATTTTTTAACAATTGGCGCCAGAACGTGATGTCTCATTGACATCAAAATTACCGGAACGGTACGAAAGAAGGTAAAATTGCGCATATTTGAGTCCTACAGTATCAGTACCAGTAATACAGATACTTACTTGAATAAGGGTTTTTCTAAGTCAAAGTCGACTTAGTGATTTTATCAAATAAATGTAGAGCCTTATAACATTAGAAGCTATGTAAATGGCGGCGAGAGGCAACCACTGGAATCAAGCCCAGCTTCTCTGTATCATCGGTAGCAGACTCGGACCTATGTATATTCGACCAAAGACAATTACCTCGGAAATATTACTTTCCTTTTGTTTTCATGAATTAAAGATACTTTTGCATCATGTGATAGGTTAGGTTATGCTAGTCTGGTAGGCCAATGAGCCACGCATAGACCAAATTTGTTCCTTTGCGATATCAGATAGAGTTCAGTTACTAGGTCCATGAGGAGTAGTCAACCTTTAGTATGCCTGCGGTTGACATGAATGTCAGCAGACTCTGCGGCTTCACTATCTGTACCTCTTTCAGCGTATCATACCGTAGGGACCCCAGATGATTACATCGTAGTCTTGCCAATGCGGGACAAGTGCACAAGAGATGCTTCATTGACTTGCTCTAGACATTTCTTGCAGTATTCTCGATCTGTCAGCCCCTTTCTGCGGACGCGTGTCGCCACCAGACAGTGACCAGTTAGTATTCCGATCATAGTCTTCCAATCTCTTCTATCGGGTGCCAATAGAAATTTTGTGTACTTCCGAAAATATTATAACTTTTAGACTACTCCATTTCGGTCTAGTTCATTTTCAGTACTTATAGTCTAGTTACAAACTAGTGTTTTGCCTCACTAGTTGGGGTTCGGTCAGAAATTCGAATTTGCAAAATAGCATTTCGATAGTAGTAACCTAATAGCCCATCCCACCACAAAGACAAGCATATAATCACAAATAGAAGACCTTCCAATTCATATTTATTTATTTTTGCATTTGCCTTCATAACTAACTTTTCCCTCGGAAGTGACACATTTATCGATAGTCAATGATTTGTGCAATAGAAGTCAATATTTCACATCCTTTGCTCGTCACTAACCACGCATAAATCATACTCATGCCCACTTAGAGCGCTGTGTGACACATTTTTCATTCAAATTGTTGTTGGATTTTTACCTCGGTGAAATTGCTATTAACAGACAGTGCGTCATTTTCAATCGATAAACACTAAAAATAGCAAATTCTTTTATTACAACACACACACTCACTTGATTGGTTCAGCCATAATACCGTTATTTGCGTAAAGCAGCAAAGTGTGCAAGCATGTGCCAGCTATTAAACGCTTGTGGGGCAACAAGTGTCCCCACATTTACATGTGTCGGTACTTAGGTAAGCAGTTTCATGCAAATCAAGCGAATGTGAGTCTACTTAAAAGCTCGCTTCGCTCTTCATTTATCATGTTGCGTGTCTAATTTATGCTCAGCTGCTTGTTGTTGCCTTCCCTAATGCCTTAGCGAGCCAGAATGCTGAGCAACGAAAGTGTCAATTCACGAATTGACAGCTGTCATTTGGAAATGTGTGATTTTTTGTGTGGCATTTTATTTTTGTATGGTTTTTAATGGAATTATTTAAATATTCGGTATAAATACACAAGTGGAAAATTTGATTTTGTTCGAGGGAATGGAATGTCCTTGTGGAATGAAATTCTTCGTGCACATAATTTGCTTTTATTAAAATGTAAAGATATTCTTGGATTTGAGTTGTCAATAAAGGATGATCCATTTCGAGATTCCCTGTTTTTAAAGAAAAGTACACACAAACTTAAAATTTAATGGTGAATGTTTATTATCATTCGAAAGAATATGCTTTGAGATTTATTTTTGAAGTTAATCTCTTTCGATTGTTGGCCGCGGCTACGTTTCAGATGGTCCATCCGTTGAGTCCAATTTTCGATGACTCGTTCGAGCATTTCGACCGCTAACTGGCGAATGACACTAGTGTTGTTTTCCTCCAAGATCGGAATCGAAGTAGGATTGACTGCAACTGTCTCACCGAAGTGTTCTCTAAATAAATCCATTGATTGATGCGATATGTGGGAAGTGCCGCCGTTTTGTTGAAACCAAATGTCGCCGAGATCACGAGCTTCAATTTTAGGCATCAAACGGTTACGTTCTCATCGGCATCATTTTTGAAAAAACCACACCAAACCGTTGTGTCTTCTTGACGAAATGGCAGCTATTGAATCTCTTCAGGTTGCTCTTTGTTCCAATTGCGGCAAGTCGTTCCATACATCGGTCCGAGTTGCTGCGAACGGCGCCGAATCGACTCTCCACGGTCTTCGTGTACACTTTCAGTTACGGCTGCTATATTTTCTTCACTGCATGCTGAACGTGGTCTATTCGGTCGAATATTATCCAATAATAAATGCTGGGTCTCAAGATGGGTGATTGTGTTGCGAATGTCACGCTCAGTAGGTCGATTATGTTGACCGTAGGTTAAGCGAAGTGTGCGAAACACATTCTTTACAGAACGTGAAGGCGTAGTTTATTGTCTAAGATAAAGGTAAAATCTTCGAAGAAATTGTTCAGATCGAACCACTACAACATATGGCCGCCATACAAACTGATCGATCAATATCCAGTCCTCTTATGGAAAACCTTTTTATTGGACAAGATATATTTACGAAATTTGTCATAAAATATTGTCCAAGAACAGGCTACAAACTCCAGATATACAAGGTCTGTCGCAAAAGAAACATGACTGTTAAAAAAACAACAAAAAAGTAATATTATTCAAAAGCTATATTTTTTTATTCAAAGTAGTTTCCTTGTGCTTCGATACAGCGTTTAGCCCGGTCAATGAGTGTTTAAGGTCACTTTTCGGAATGCTCTTGATAATATCGGTCGTCGCCTTTTGGATAGCCTGAAATCAGTGTCCTTTCATGGCCAAATGAAGTTTTCCAAATAGGTAAAAATCACAGGGTGCCAGATCAGGTGAGTAGGGTGAGTGATTAATGGTTAATATGGAGTTTTTTGTCAAAAAATCAGTGACAAGCGTCGACCGATGACACGGCGCATTATGGTGCATCAGGCGCCAGGACCCTGCCTCACGGTATTGTGGTCGAGCACGACGAATGCGTGACAAAAGACGCTTCATAACACCAAGGTAAAACACAGCATTAATTGTTTGGCCAGGTGGGACGAACTCTCGGTGTACAATACCCTCGGAAACGTTAAAACAAATCAGTATTGTCTTTATTTTTGACTTCTGAAGACGACCGACTTCTGATCGTCACATAGGTCCTCACGACCTTCTTGGAATCGCTTAAACCACTCATGCACATTACTACGGGACAGGCACTGATCACCATAAACTCTTTTCATCATTTGAAATGTTTCAGTAAAAATTTTCCCAAGTTCAAAACAAAATTTAATATTTGCTCTTTGTTCGAAATACATTTTACGACCGATGACCAAAAGCTGCTGTCACTTTTTGATCGATAACATCGATTGTAGTTATCCAATTGTCTTAAAATTTTTACGAAATGTCAACAAGAGATCAAACTTTTTATTTCATATACCCACCAATAGGTGGCGCCACCAGAAACAGTTATATTTAAAAAGTTCTGTTTCTTTTGCCACAGACCTTGTATTATTCATATATAACCAATATAGCACATAGCTGTTATACAAATTGATTGGGCAAACAAAAAGTTCTTGTATGGAAGTAAACGCTTTTTCTTGTTTTAAGTTCACAAAAAATCTGCATATCCTAGTAAGACCCGAAAATTATATAATATACACATACTATATAATATTTTTTAATTTTTATATAATAAATATTTTTTAATTTTAAATTCTTGAACTATATAATTAATATATATTTAGCTATTGTATTTTTTCAACTGATTTTGAAGTACAATTGGCTTTGTATTATGACAGTTTGCTATCTTATTGACAATAATTGACACTGTCATTCTGGCACATGACAAGAAAAATAAAATAAGCAATTGTCAGCGCGCTATGTTGACAAGCTTTTGACATGTTAAAGGTGTGTGTGTGTGTTGGTAAGCAAATACATAAGTATATATGTATGTACATAGTTGCCACTCTTTGTTTACATTTTCATTTGTGTATCAACAATTGCACTTCATTGGCAGTCAATATCGGCTACTACAGCCGAAGCATATGAACTGTCAGTGCAACGGTCAGTCGCTCTGCTACTTGCACTGTTATTGTTGGCAATGAAGTGTCAAAGTATTAGTTGAAAGTGCAAACCTTTTTCATCACATTTTTTATGTTTCCTTTCTTTTTTTATTTTCTTTTTTCAGTTTTTTTTCTTTTTGCTTTTTCTGTTTTTTTTTTTCTTTTTTTTCTTAACAAAGCAGGGTTACAGCAGGCAACAACTTGCAACCTGTCACCGTGTTTGCTTTTATTATTTATTTTTGTACTTAACTCTTGCCCTTTGCTTCTGTGTCAACTTGGCGCTGATAAATGTGATAAAGTGGAAGTCACAAAAGTGTTGTTTTTATTTTATAACATTTTTTTTGTAATTTTTTTTTCATTATTTTTCACTTTTTCTTGAAGTAGGTTAAGAGTGCATAGGTTGTAGGCTGGCTGACATGCAAATCTCAACTGATAAATCAAAATCTATTTATATATTATATACATACATATATCAAGGTGAGCGGCATTGTGCCACGTTTCCATTAGAAGCAATTAAAAACGGTGTGTGCTACTTTTAATTGATTTTATGTCATTCTAAGTGCCTATGACTATGACTTGTGCTAACTCAATATTTGCCAATTAAATTAATTAAGTGCGAGAATTTCCATTTGCTGCCCTCTCGCGCCACTACTTATAGGATTTTTAATTCAGAAGCACTTATTTATGGTAGATACATACTTGTAGATACACTTATATACATATACATATATAATATAGTATATATACTTGTATAATACCTGCACCATTAGCAACTTCCACATTTGTTGTTTTTTTTGCTTTTCATCGCCCATCTATTGAATTTCTATACACTAATTGCTTGTATATACCCTACACGTACATACACGTGTGTATTGCAGGTGTTTTCCATGGTCTCTTTGTTTGCTGCGAATTTCTTCATTACTCCCACACACCGTGCATACCACCTCCGCACCTCAGCACCTATCATGATTGATCATTGTAATGGCGCGCTGACTGACTGACTGGCAAGCAATGCCTGCTCATATTTCATTATTTGATATATTTTTTTGCACATATCGTGCTATCTATTGATTACAACATTCATTCTTTCCATTCAAGGTCAATTATTTTGTTCCATAGAATTTCTCCCATACATATGTACATATGTATACATGTATATATTTACCATTGTATATATATATTTACCTACAAACCTATATCGTAATTGGAAATTTTGCTCATCAGGGAAAAATTTTATATTGATAACAATAGTAGATAGTGTAAGGAGGTGGTTTCGATATCAGAATTGCAAATATTAATGATAAAAAACAAGTAAGGGAGAGCTAAGTTCGGATAGAACTGAACATTTTATACACTCGCCACTTCTAAGTATCAAAGTCGGGTAAATTTTTTGATGTTAAGAAAACTTTGTATTTCAAAAGGTTCAAGCTTCATTCAAAACACTGAATGGTTTACAATTATTTATCTTTGATATCCAATTAACTTAGTTTTCGTACTCAATTTTGTCTCTTGTCTGAGATATTTGCCATAAAATCAACGTAATTAGGTTAGGTTAGGCTTGATTAATCTGGTAGGCGAATAAGCCACGCATAGACCAGTTTTGGTCCTTTGTGATACCAGATGGAGTTCAGTTACTAGGTCCAAGAGAAGTAGTCATCCTTTAGAATGCCTGCGCTTGACGTGAATTTTAACAGACTCTGCGACTCTGCGGCCTCACTATCAATACCTTCTCCAGTATATCAGACCGTGAGGACCCCAGATGCTTACAGCGTAGTCTTGCCAATGCGGAATAAGTACACAAGAGAAACTTCATTGTTTCCTTGGTGCCCTGCTCTAGATATTTCCTTCAACCTTCTCGATCTGTCAGCACCATTCTGCGGTCGCGTGTCGCCACTAGACAGTGACCAGTTAGTATTCTCATCGTGTTCCTATAGTGTCTTCTATCGATTGACAATAGGAATTTTGTGTACTTCCGATCTACCGTTTTGCACATGACTTTCCAGTCTTGCACTCAGGTAGCTCGTTCCATCGGGCTTTGATTTTCGTTACAATGCTTCTGTCGAGGTCATCGTATAGACAATGTTTCTCTCAACCTAATTAACTCAAATTAGCTATAAATGATAAAAGCTCAACCAAAGAGGCTAAATTGAATGTATCGTGTTAGAAAACAGACAATAAAATAATTGGCAGTCACTGTATTAGGAGTATGAGGTTTAGAACAATGTCTACACCGGTTTCACAAGAATACCGTATACAGTTATTAGAAAGATTTTCTCTTTAAATTTCTTTAAGATAATTCATATATTGATCGATATTTGTATGTATGAAGTTCAATGCCAAACGAAAGTTCGCAAAACTTTCCTTTTATGGAGACTAGGAAAACAATGCTGCCTTATTTTCATTGATAAAACTGAATCATTGAGGGGTATTTATTAACCACTGAGGTACAATTATTCGATATTTTGGAGCTTACAAAGTTATGGTCCGATTACAACAATTTTCAATCGTGAGATATGACATATGTACCTTAAAGACATTTTTTATTCCGATAACTTCATTGATGCTTGGTTTCTGTGCTGTAAAGTTCATAAGTAGGTGTGGTTGTAGTCCGATTTCTGTACCAAATGCCACAAAATTGGTTGAAAATGGGCGAGTAGCTCTTGATATGGAGAATTTCATCTAAAAGTGGGCGATGCTACACCCAGTGTCTAACTTTGTTCTCCTATCTTCGTTAGAATTGCTAGGTCTTGAGAACTTTCGTTGGTTTTCCCTAGAAAAAATATTATTCTCTTAGTGGTTCCAGACTTAACTCGGCTATAATCGCGTAAGCGGTGTCTAACCCAATAAAGAAGAAGAAGTTGCAGAACAGCTTGACAGTAAATTGTGAAATTTATGAGTTATTGAGTCTTACCGTCATTGGAATGAGATAATTTAAAGCTATGCTGTGTTCTAGCAGTTAAATACTAAGCTGGGGCGAAGTAGCGCGCTCACTGCTCAACTAATGGCACTTGCGTCGCTGTGAGAAGTTTCGGGCTAAAAATAAAGGTAAGAGGTCGACGAGTTCTTCTCCTCTCCCTAGCCGTAGTTTAAGAAATCGAGATACAATAATATTATCATTACTTGACGGCCGCGCCTTTCCGAGATCAAGGCACATTATTCACACAACACATAAAAAAAGTAGCAAGAACACCAGAGATTTTGATATTTTCATCGAATGACCGATTGCGGAGCTAACTTCAGTCACGTCATCTCCAGCAACCTAAGGCACCTTGACCTTAAGAATGCAAAATACGGGCGGTCATACATGGAGCCAATTTGTATTGGTTGATATTTTAACTCTGCGGGGGGTAAATCTGCAAGTCCAAAAAAAGTAGCAATACGTAGCATGTGCCTGAAAATGTGGGGAACAAATTTGCTTGGAGTTTAAGCTGATCACTTTTCTGCAGTTTTACCACCCGAAACGGCGTAGAACTGCTCCGTATAGGAAATCTAGGTTATTTTTGTGAAAACAACAGTCTTTTTAAAAGTTCAACTGAATGAAATACTTCACTAAATGGAGTCAAAGTCTGTGATATGTCACTAGGAGCTTAATTATCATTTACTTTTCATTTCATGTCGACCTTAAGTCCCTATTGGTTAAATATGTTTGTATAAAAAAACAAGAAAAAACGTTAACTTCGGCGGCACCGAAGCTAATATACCCTTCACAGGTGCATTTCTTTTAGTAATTATGTGTTCAGTTTGTATGGAAGCTATATGCTATAGTAATCCGATCTGAACAATTTTTTCGGAGATTACATTGTTGCCTTAGAAAATAATCTATACCAAATTTGGTGAAGATACATTGTCAAATGTGAAAGTTTTCCATACAAGAACTCGATTCCGATCGTTCAGTTTATATGGCAGCTATATGTTATAGTGTTCCGATATCGGCAGTTCCAACAAATGAGCAGCTTCTTGAAGAGAAAATGACGTTTGCAGAATTTCAAAACGATATCTTAAAAACTGAGGGACTAGTTCGAATATATACAGACAGACGGACGGACAGACGGACATGGCTAAATCGACTCAGCTCAACATACTGATCATTTATATATATATTTATAAGGTCTCCGACGCTTCTTTCTGGGTGTTACAAACATCGTGACAAACTTAATATACCCTGTTCAGGGTATAAATATGGAGCATGATAATATTTAAAGCCCTATGCACTTATAAATACACAAAAAATACATACATACATATATTAATGTACATATGTACATATGTATATGCCTCCCGTGAGTAAATATTTACTTACTCGCCATATGATAACCACTGCTGACCTGTTCATTGGCCTCGGGGTCAAATTCATTTGTTATGTTTACTCTGTTATTTATCCATTGGATTGAATTTAGTCTGTGTTTGCGCTGAATTGGCGTTGTATGTCTTAATTATGTGCGACAGCATTTGATTAATTCGGCAAATGCCTTCTGCAATGACTCGCCACTTACACGACCAGCCAAATAGTAAACACACTTTTTCTGTGCAATGATTCTGAGACTTCCAGCAAAGACAGCTGTTTTTGTGTATATGTGTGCATGCGCTGTTGGAAGACGCATTGCGCTATTAATTAAGTTAAATACAGGACTAAAATTACAATGAAATCAAGTGTAAACACAATGATGAATGTGTTTGAGAAGTAATGAAGATTCTTTCGTGTAATGGTCGTCTTTAAATACTCGTATATACATACAAGTATAAATACATATGGTACATATTTATGCTTAAGATCTACAAATATGTGTGAGGTATCAGAATAATAGAAAATCATGTTTCATGCTTAATATTCATTGTTTTTTGCAGTTCATCGTAGCATTAATTTTCAAGTTGTTATAAATTATTTTTCTACTAAAAGTTATCTTTTATAAAATGTTCTATTTATATGCTCGAAATGGCCTAAATCGGTCCACAAAAGATGTACTTTATTGAGAATGTAGTTCGAAATGGCAACAGTTTACTTAAGGGGGTATTCTGGTCTAGAAATTTAAAAAAATTGAAATTTTTTTTATATATTCAAAGTTTAACTATTCAATAATATGTGTACAAGAGGTTTTTTCAAAATTCAAATTATTTTCGGCGTTATAGGCATTTTTCTGACCCGGCATCCAAACTGGTTCGGCCGGAACTAATCGAACAAAAGACTTTACGCGAAACTTTAAACGCGTTTTTCTCAAAACTGACTTTTTCGGAACGATACCCACGATTTCTCAGGTTCTACTGGATCGATTTACTTGAAATTTTTATAGAGTCTTCTTTATAGGCTTGTCTATGGTTGGAACTAGCCCCATCCCCAAATTTTTATTTTTATTATTTTTAAAAAAATTCGAAATAGTCAGAAAAAGTGATCAAAAAAAAACTTTTTTTTCAGGCAGTCGCCATTTTGTGAAAAAATTTTTTTCCCCCCTTTTCGTAGTTTCGGCTATTGCGACATTATTCTAGATTAATAATCTTGTTTTTTTTGGTTTCAGATAACTAGGAGGGTTGAAATCATGGGTATGGTCAAGTGGAAATTTTTAGAGACCCCCCACTTCGTCAGCTCATAATTTTTGAAATTTTTTACTTTTTTTGTTTTTAATTTTTTTCTGTATTCTTCTAAAATTAACAAATAACTAATAAAAAAATGTATGGTAAAAATATAAATTCCCTTTTTTTTTCGACACTTTAAAAATTACCTGAAATTCATGCTTCTAGACCCTAAACTTGACAACAGAACACACAAAACTTTAGTAGAGCTGTCGAAACAATACTCAGCGCGATATATGAAAAGCCTTGTTCAATACCTTTCTGTTAAAGTCCGTACCTCCAAGAATTTGTACTGTTTGTACTGAAAATTGGTTTATATAATAGGAGAATAGGATCATATTATCCTCCATCTCCTCTCAATAATGAATATACTGATTCCTGCAGGTCTGAGCGACTTTAAGGTATATGGTCCAGTTAAAAAAGTTGGTGAAATAGGTTCGCAATTTCGTCTAATAAAAATAGAGATTCATACGCAATTTTTTTAGAATCTTCTGGATATAATTACATCTTACACAGGGTATATTAGGATTTCCACGATGTTTGTAGCACCCAAAAGAATACGTCGAAGACATTTTTATAATTCATAAAAATATCAAACAAAGAACTTGTCTGAAATTTTGTATTTCTAACCAAATTTCGTGTGCGGAATCAATTTTATCAAAAACACAATCCTACGAGTCGTACAAAGCCTTCAAAGACGGTCGAGAGATCGTTGAAAACATGCCTCATTCTGGACGAATTTCAATCGCTTCAACTGATAAAAATATTAAAAAAGTATGGTGCTTGAAAATCGTCAGTCGTCAGTTAGAGAGATGGCAAGAGAGCTCGATATCTCTTGCGAGCCCGTTTGAATGATTTTGGGTATGTGTTAATGCTTGACTCGTCCCGATAAAGCTGATTTTTTGTTTTTTTTCAAAAAGAGTACCGTAGTAAGGTCTCGTTGGATATTCTTCGTCGTACGCACTCCGATCCCACATTCATGGGGAGCATTATAACTGTCGATGAGTAATTGGTTTATGAGTTTGACATCGAAACGTGTCAACAATCTTCGAAAGGGATGGGTAAACAAGCCGGAACCTAAAAATCCACGCCAAAACCGCTCAAAAATAAGGTGATGTTCATTTTTATTTTCGATAATCTTTGTTTGGTGCATCATAAATTTGTGCCGGAGGGACAGACGGTCAATAAGGAGTTCTATTTGGCGGTATTGAGGCGTTTGCGTGAGAACATTCGTCGAAAACGGTCGGAATTGTGGTAGAACAATTCATGGATTTTACACAATGATTAAGCACCATCACATTGAGCCACGATTGTGACCGAATTGAGTCAGATTTGGCTCCGTGTGATTTTTTCTTGTTCCCCAAACTGAAATTGCCGCTTCTTGAATATATTCAGTTTTCAGCAGTTTTTCCGTAGAATCTGATTGATTTCTAGGTACATCTTGATTTCTGGAATCTAGAATTGTTAAATTCGAAATTCTTAAATTTTCCTTTTTCTTTTTCAGTTACCAAAAAGTTATTAGAATCTGACAGCAGAAAATTTTCAGTTAACCCATATAAGGGTTACTTTCCCATCAAACCTTCAAAAAATTGTATTGCCTGGTGGAATATTTGCCAATTCGTTTATTAATATTATTTATTCATTAAACTCTGTCAAAGTAAAACAGCAAAAAATCACCATTTCCATTTTCAAAGTGGCCCTCCAACTAACTGTAAACTTCACTCTTTTTTATAGAATTTTTGTGCGAAATTTCGCACAGGTGTTCGGCGAGCATCCGCCAGCAATAGCAATGTTTTGACAAATTACCGCGAGGGAAATTCACTAAAAACTGCAACACACCGCTTATTCCCCATTTCTACTGTTTGTTTTTAGCATTTGTCATAGAATTTTTTATTTCCCCACTTCGTACGTTCTTTTTTAGTTTCATTGGTTTTTCGTTTCTTGCCACTTTTTGTGGCATCGTTTGCTCAGTTGCCTATTTTCAATATTTTTGCGCGCGCTCCACAGTCAGTCACGTACAGCGATGGGAAAATACAATTGCCCCAATTTACTTTTGCAGCTGCAACATAAAAAAAAAAAATAGTAGAGAAAGCAAGAAAAACCAGCAGTGAGCGCAAACTCACTTCATTTATTAGAGTGCAGTGAAATTTTTGCCAATTTTTTACATTTTCCTTGCGATTTTCATAACTTTTTAGCTGGTTTTTGCTGGTTTTTACTGTTTTTTTTTAATTTTTTTTACTAAGCCTTTTTGCCGTTGCACCTGCTCTGTTGATGGCCGGCGTTTTCATAGCATCAACCCTCTCTGTCTCATTTGTCATTCTGCTGCTGACATCTGCTAATGCAACGCTGGGCTGCGCTGGACCGAGGTCGCTCAATTACACAGCGCCGCCTTCCATATGGCAATTTGCATTTGTAGAGTTGTAGCCATTACAGCTGGCAATGACATTTGCATTTACTTAACGTCATTATGTCATTTTGAATTCATAACTGAAGTTTGTAGCTGGCCGTTATTCCTTTGACGTCATAATTAAAATAATTGTTTTTTCTCTTCTTCTTTCAGGTAATAAATTCTGCATTTAATTTGCTACATTTGCTAAGGTAATTTATGCAATATTTTGTAATATTATAATCACTTTGACAGTTGTTTTATTTAAGTGACGTCTTATCATGAGTTTTATTTTTTATTTAAGCGTCAGTAAAATGAGTGAAACATTTATTTTAAAAAATTTTAAAGTCGTAAAATTAGAATAACAAATCTCGCAAAGCCTCCTGGCATAAATACATTAAATATATATTTTTTTCCATAACATTTTTTTACACATACCCATAAGTATACCCAGATTATAACCACAACCTTTTAAATTTATTTTATTACAATCGTTTTCTGGTTTCCCTACCCCTTTGGTCATCGTCATATTTACTATCTAGCCCATAAATAATATTATCACTTTCTTATCTCTTCTCAATTTACATGTGATTTACATACCAAATGAACTAACCGTTACCGTGTTATAGTCAATATCGAACGCATTGTTTTTGTTAGCGCTTATTATGTCATACAATCGTTTGCCATATATGTCGGTATACCGATAGATTTGCCTGAGAAAATTTACCACAAACACGCAAAACTTTCGATTAGTTAAATTGATGGGAAAATAAATGTTTGATCAAGTCTCTGTAGTAAAATGCACGCACAGTTATAAGGTGGTGCCCTGTAGGAATTTGGAGCGACATTTTTTTATTTGTGGTAATTTATGATATGATGCATACTTTAAGAATGTAGCTAATTGCATTTCAAGTAAACAATAATAATTTTTGTAAATTAAAACGAACAGTATATTAAAAACTCAAAATCTTACGAAATCTCCTCTCGAAATAAGAATATTTTCCACTCATGACGGCTGGTTTTTAAGTTTTTTTTCGACCAAAGAGTCAAATAAAATGCAGTTTATTAGTCCAAAAATATGTAGTGGTCTTAGACATAATTTCTACCATATATTTACAGAATCTTAAGCTTCCCGCCTAATCCGAAACTTCCTTTGAAAGTGTTCATATCCATTTTTATAGTATCCTGGCCTGCCTGGCATATCTTCAATCAAATATTTCTACGAAGTTTACTCTACAGTCGAGATCATCTGACAAATTACTCGAAAGATTGTTTTGAAAACGGCGGCTACTGTGTCGAACAATCTCAGAATCTCAGAATAAATTATTTTCATCCATTCGGACGACATGACCTTGCCAGCGTAGCCGCTGTCTCTTAATTCGTCGAACTATGTCAATGTCGTCGTATATCTCGTGCAGCTCATCGTTCCATCGACTCCGGTATTCGCCGGTGCCAATGCACGAAGAACCATAAATCTTCCGCAGAACGTTTCTCTTGAAAACTCGTAACTCTGTTTTTTTTTTTACTTTTCAATTGTCTACTCATTTCGAAGTAGCATCTGTAGGCAAGAGTTATTCTACGTTGGATTTCAAGGCTGAAGTTGTGGTTGATGTTAATGCTGGTTCCAAGAGACAATATTATCGACGACTTCGAAGTTATGGCTGTCAACAGTGACGTGGGAGCCAAGTTGCCAATGCAACGACTGTTTCTTTGATGACAGGAGATATTTCGTCTTAGCCTCATTCACTACCAGACTCATACGCTTCGCTTCCTTATTCTGTCTGGAGAAAGCAGAACCACAGGAGTAGACTGAAGAAGTCGCACGAGAAGGAGTCGTCTTGTCTGAAAAGTCGTTTGGTATCGAACGGCTCGGAGAGGTCCTTCCCGATCCAGACGGAGCTTTTGGTATTGCTCAACATCAGTTTACACAACCGTATTAGTTTTGCGGGAATACAAAATTCAAAAATCGAGACGTAAAGGCAGCTTCTTTTCGGGCTGTCAGAAGCAGCTTTGAAATCGACGAAGAGGTTGTGTGTGCCGATCCTCTTTTCACAAGTCTTTTCGAAGATTTGTCGCATGGTGAATATCTGGTCAGTTATTGATCGTCCAGACCTGAAGCCACACTGATAAGGTCCAATCAGTTTGTTGAAGATGGGGTTAAGAACTTTATATGTGAAGTTGAGGAGGCTTATCCCACGGCAGTTGGCGCAGATTGTGAGGTCTGCATTTTTGTGGATTGGACAGAGCACACTTAAATTCCAATCGTCGGGCATGCTTTCGCCCGAACATATTCTAAAAAGAAGCTGATGCATGGTCCTTATCAGTTCTTCGCCGTCATAACTGAATATATCGGCCGGTAATCCATAGGTCCCCAACGCTTGGCTATTTTTCGGTAATGACTATTCGAAATTCCTCATGGTCGGGCAATGGAATGTCCGCTCCATCGTCATGGGTTGAGAATCGGGTTCACCATCTCCTGGTCCTTTGCAGCTATTCAGCAAGCTGAAGAAGTGTTCCCTCCATAATTTCAGTATGCTTTGGGCATCAGTTGCTATATCACCTTTGGGGGTTCTACAAGAGTATGCTCCGGTCTTGAAACCTTCTATTGATCGGCGCATCCTTTCGTAGGATTTTCAATCATTACCCTGTCGGCCAGCTTGTCAAGCTCTTCATACTCACCCATTTCGGCCTCTCTCTTTTTCTGTCTGCAAATGCGTCTCGCTTTCCTCTTCAACTTTCGGTACTTGCTTACCAATATATATGTATAAAAAAACCAGCGGCATACCTTAGAAGTATCTCATTCAAAGTACATTTTCCTACTGGGTCGGTACATACAGTCGCCTGCAAGCAGACTATTTGCTCCATGAAGACATTTATGTAAGACCATTTAACTCTAAGCAAACTTACTGCTATGATCTACTTATACAAACCAATATTGGCATTAATATGTGTTGCTTTTGCTGCTGTTGTTGTTTAGCCATTATTATGCCATTTCCAACGTCGCAGCATGAAAAGTTATGCAATTGCCGGGAAATTGCATTTTTGTGGCTTTTAAGTTGAACTCGTTTTGTCGCTCATTTAAAACTAATTGCAGACATTATAAAGTTTCAAACCAACTCACTGCGCCTGCATCGATAAGGCTGCGATAGATTTATAAACAAACACATATATGTACATATGTACATATATATAAATGTGCATTTAAGAAATATCTGAGCAATTGACTAAGGATTGCATGCGAGGCATGGCGCTGCAACATTTCCTGCTCGCGTGGAATGCGTCTTAAAGACTTCCTCACTCATTGCTTGTAAGCATGCACTTGCATATGTACATAAGTATATGCATACATACATACATTTACATTTATAGATTCGTTAGTATGCGTGCAATGTTGCTCGAACTGCGCTCAACTGTTTTTAGTTAGTTTTTCTGCGCAGCGACTTCGTTTGTACGTAATGAAGTCATTGTCGAATGCTTGCGGTTGCTTTCATGGTGTCTAGTTGAACGACTCCGATGGTGTTGATTGCCGATTGACATGATTTAATTTCCCGTTTGCTGCGCATAACTACGGTTGAGCAGCGATTTTTGCAATGATAATGTCAGATAGTTATTTTGAAATGTTAGCTAACTGACAGAAATACATAGAGATGTTTGTCTATATGTACCGTTTTAATTGAAAACGATGTTCAACAAACGATTTTACTATCTGATCATATCTGTACCGGATTGTAAAAAACAACATTTTGGCGTATTTCAATGCACTTCTTCATTATAATATTAAAAAAAGGTTCCTTTTGAGACAATACAAACATGCCAAACTAAGTCCGTAAGCATCAGTTGGTATGGCTTTCAGTTTTTTTGGAAAAGGTTCGGGTCTTTTGGTTTTACCCACTTCATTTACCTACTTCATACCCAAAACATTAACCGAAATGTGTTGAGTCGACCTGTAAGAGCTGTTGAGATGCTCTGCTATATCTCTGATGCCAACACTACGACTTTTCAGCACTTTTTCGATCTTTTTCGATGTTGTCGTTATTAACAGATTTCGCCTGGACGACTCGCTTGAGGAAAGTTTTCGACGACTTTGCGAGCTTCACCTAAAAATACGACCATACACTAGAGTTCATAATAAAACACACTACTCAAAAACACTTCTCCAACATTTGGGTCTGGGTTAAATTTTTACAACCTGGCAATGCTGTTGAACGATTAAAACCCACGCATTTTTCAGAATTTTTATCTAAATGATGGAATGAATAGATTTTTTAATTCGATTTTCAATGGCTACTTTTCTTTGAAAAAATTTTTAAAGGAGTAAAGCTCAAAATTTGTAGTTCTGTTTATGATATAGAGGACTTTTGAAGTACCTATGAGTCAATCTAAAACCGAATATGAAATGTAATAAAAACGACGGGAAGGGATGAAACGGTCCCTGACATTCCAAAATTTCGTCTGGTACTTATATGATTTTCTTAAATCTTCGGGCTGTTGGTTTGACCTTGTCATATGTAAACTATGTTCTGTTTGAGAGAAAGATCTCTACAAACCTGGTCCGACTTATCTTAGACTGAAGGGAGCCTAAACGTTTTGCCTTCTTTAATTCACAGATTAAAATCTCTAGACTAGACTTCAAACTCTATACTTTTATACTTCCTAATTTTTGATTAGCGAAGAACCATATACGTAGGCTCACTTTAATATTTCGGGATTAGAGAACAAAAACAAATATTATACAGTATCTCTAAAACATGCTTCATGCATCAACTGCCTCTTCATTTAACCCAAAACGTTGAGCTCTTAGATTTTTTTTTCATACGGAAATAAAAGGAAGTCAGGACTTTACGGTGGGTTACTCACCAAATCGATGTTTTTTGTGCTAAAAAATGCAGTTGTTTCAGTGGATGTGTGAGAGCTCGCTTTGGCGTAATGCAGAGTAGTCCGTCTTAGGCGGTTGGTTTTCCTGATTTCTTGAAAGAAAACTGGCAAACATATGATATACACCATATAGAATTTACAGCTTTGCTGTTCTGGTGGTAAGGTTGCGATATGTCCAGGTTTTTCAAAAAAAACAGTAACATGGCAAAACACTCGCCCGTGATGGAGCTTCATTGCTAAACATTTTATTAAGTTCATCTATGCACTGTTTCTGAGTTTATTCCCGTCGAAAGAGGTAAAAAATAATCGCGCGAAAATGTTCGCGATTTAATTCCATTTTTTGATCGAGATGAATATTTTAAGTTACTGTAAACAACATAACTAGCGGTCGTATGTCAAAGCGTTCTGAGTATGTATAATAGCAAAAAAAAACTCAACGATGAAGTTTTAAACTGCGAGATTGCAACACTAGGGTTGCTAAATACCGAAATATAAAAGGCAACCTACGTAACTGTCTTCTTCCCTCCTTTGACAAAAATAAACAACTTTCTTCTCCACTCACCTAATATTCGTACTAACTTAGCTCTCTGTTGCAAGATCCCACACTTTGTATTAAAACCGCGTTTTTAAATTTTACTCTCAGTTCGTTGATTTTTCCAAAAGGCAACAAAAAAAATTAAAAAATTTCAAAACACACGAAACAAATTAAAATCAGAATTCCGAGGCATAAGAGACAGCATTAAAATGCAGAAGGTAACATGACCTGAACACCAGAAAAAAATAAAAAAATAGTATTCTGTTGAAATTCCTTGAAAACACGTGGAAAATCACAGCATGCCGGTGCGAAAAAGTACGTGAGTTTATTAAGCGCCGTTGCCATGCAATTAGAGCAAAGCAAAGTTAATTAAACAGAGTGAAGCATGCTGCGCGAATGCTAAAAGTATAAAACAAAAAAGCAAGCAACTCGAAAAGCGCCGGTGTGTATGCTATCGCAGCAACTACCCACGTTCGTTGCATACCCACAGGCGCTTAAGCTCCTATATTGACATTGTCATGCCTTTTTCGCATTGATTCCAATTTTTTCCAATATCATTTTCGCAGCATTCCATTTTTCTCTCTCGCCTTTATCATTGCCATCCGGACGATTTGACTTTTATGCACCGCGTTAACGGCCATTCCTCGGCGATTTTTTGTTTTTTTTTTCACATTCTCTTTTATGGCCTAGTGCATTTTTTACTAAGCCCAGCTGAGCTTAGCTCTGAGTTGTTGTATTAGTGCGCTTGTTTGCATTTGTATTAGTACGCCGGGGCACTTTATGCACTTAGGCTTTGAAGTGAAATTTCCGGGAAGGCAGCACAAAGCTCCCCCTTGAAGCGTATGCTAGCTCTCGGATATTATATCCACTTTTGTGTTAGTGCATGTTTGTGCAATGCATCGATATAAATTTTCGACTTAAAATATTAGTAATACATTCTCATGAAAAAGGTAGGCGCCTAATACCGTTCCCATGGTTTTAATTCATCCATAATTTCTATTTTCCACTCTTAAACTAAATATTTTCTTTCTTCTTAAATTATCATCGAGACGAACAGTTTTCGAAATTCCCGAGAACGTTCTAACCGCATTCCTGATATAACCTCAATCATTCCAAAGAATGGAACATACAATAATGGCAACTAGAAAAGCCTAAATGAAAGAAATGTGTCAATTCGAAAGCTTTTCGTTGTGTTTTTCTTCGAAAATGAAAGCTATAAAGCATCTACGATGAGTTTTGAGAACATGTTCCGGATCCTCCGTCTATCCGACCGAGGTCTACTTAGTCGGAGAACTACTTAGACTGAGATCTAACCGGAAGACGTCCTAAGAAAAGCTTTCATTTTACTTCACTCCTCTCACGACTGCAACTATTGCCAAAGTACAGAGCCGCAACAACATCCTCAAGTCGCTAGCCAGCAGCACATGGGGAAAAGACAAAGAAACGTTGTTGGCAACATACCAGGCAGTCGGCCGGCCGGTCGTTAATACGCCACACCAATACGGTCGCCTGAATGCAGTGAAATGCAGACGAGGAAGCTACAGACGTGTCAGAACACTGCACCCCGGACTAAAACGGAATGCCTCTTGATGTCCCCCATCGAACACCTGCATAGTGTAGCCCATATACTCCCAGTGAAGGAGCATAAAGACTCCTCTCCAAGCAGTTTCTGTTGGGGTGCTTTCATAGAAATCATCCATGCTGTCACCTGTTTGTAGCGGAACCGCCTCCTAGGAGCATCAAGAGGTTCTTCCTCAACTATGTCGAGAATACGTCGACCAGCAATGAATGACGTACTTGGAGCCAAACTGCCATACGCTTCATTCTGAATACTGTAGAAGGTTAAGCTTCTACTGAAACGACCTTGACATATCAAATAAATATAAATATCCCCTCACTATGGTCTGAACCCGTCGAAACAGCACGTTTCCTGGACCTACCGCTGGATTTACCATCCTATCGGGGAATAATATAGATAATCGTTACAACAACAACAACAAGGACGTAATCCGGATAATACCGTCTTAGCCTGGACATTATTCTAATGCCACAAAACATTCCGCAGGAAAATGTTGCGAGAAAGATACTTTTCTAGTTATACATACATATTATATTCGGGTTCGTTTCAGTTACGTATACCCAACTGTTTGGTCAGTCCTTTTGGTGAACCTTCCCTGCCTTCAACTCAAATTATTCCTTAAATTCGTATCGTAAATCTTCTGATATATTGACCTCTCAAACTCTTCTCGTATTTTCAATACTTCTAACTGTGTGCGCCTGTCACGTGCTGCCTGCTGTCCCCGTCTATACTCGCCCTTGCTAAACCCTCTTTTCCTCGAAAGTGAGCTTTACTGTGGTGCTCGTGTATGCTGGTTGTGACGCCAAATTCAGCAGGCCAAGTTGTTGTGGTTTCATGTAAAATGAGGGGCATTGTGTCGCTTGCACTTTGTTCTCGCAATCCCATGCTGTTTTTAGTGTTAAATTGTTTGCTTTCTTATTACTCTTACTCCCTCGTTGCTTTGCAAAAACGGAAAAAGTAATAATAACTGTAAGCTTTGACCTTAATGCACTTTTCACTTCGTTTTTTTGGCTTTTTTTGTTCTTCATTTTACAGTAATGATTATATGGAAACTCATGTGCTCCATTTTTTGTTGTAATAATGTATTTTACTTATCAATGAATGAATGAAGACTCGTAGTCTCTAAAATCGTCTCTTAAACGGACTTCGTCACGAAAAAGCTAACCGAATCGAAATTCTCAAAATATTATGTGACTGGCTTGGACATGTCCTGAGACTAGAATCAGACACAATCACGCAAATCTCTATAGACTGGAATCCACAAGGCAGCCGACTTAAAGACCGACCCGTTCTAACGTGGAGAAGAAATTTAGACATTGAAAAAAGCTAATGAACATCATTGGACAGCTAAGGCCCAAAAAAGTTGATACCACATTAAACGGCAGGAAAAAGATGAAAATAAATGGAGGATCTCATCGCAGCTCTTTGCCAAATGGACCGCAAATCTTTAAAAAAATAAAAAATAGAAACGAGTTTGCTTAAAATTTTGGGTGTCTAATGGAATCACGCCTAAGGAACTATTGAAAATATTACATCAGTGTTTTGGGAAGTCTACTTTATCACCAACAAAAGTTTTTGAGTGGCATAAATCATTCAGTAAGGATTGTCAAGTGATCGAAAACTTACTCAGGCAAGTTGTCCATCTCTGTTATCGCGATAACATCGAAAAGGTTAAGAAACGGTGCTGGAAAAGCATCGTGTTGGCATCAAAGAGTTAGCAGAAGACCTCAACACCACTTACAGATCGTCTAATCATATTTTGGTTAATGTTTTGAAGCAGATAAATATTAGATACGCACCAAAAGACCTGAACCCTTGGCCATAACGACGTCGAGTCGCAAATGAGATGCTTGAATACGTAGCTGAGGACTCCAAATTCGTGAGGTAACATGGGTTTATGAATATACAACTACGACTAGGTCGGTTTGAGGTGTCTATGTGTAGCAATTTGCCGTAAACGACCGCATTCACGAATAAAAAGGCTTCAGATTGAGTGATTTGGAACCAATCGTAGTTTCACTTTTCCTCGACCCAAATGAACTTTAAAAATGGTTTTCAATAATCCTTCCGATATTCCAATAATGGCAGTAAGATCTCTGATCTCTCTCAATTCTCAAGCACCAATTCCATTATTGACGTGTTGATCATCAGTTGATGTTGATGGCCTATTTTTTGCCCACAATGTTATATTTTAGACTGCCGAGACAGCTTCTACGGTAATGGCAGTCCTTCAAGACATCCCTTAAAAAAAGATGTAGAAGCATCAGTTTTCAATGTAGAGAGTCTGAGTGCCCAGTCACAACGATATAGACGGGAATGAGCTGGATGATGAGCTCGACCATTTCGCAGCATCCACTAACATGGTAGGATCTGAACCCTACATCGCGGTGGGTCCTCATACAATAAAAGAGCAAGGAAAATGGAGTAGGTAAAGAGAGGTATTGGCAACAACTCCAAGGCATGCGCCATACCCAGTTGCTAATGGAGGGTTATAACCTCAGCAGGTTTAAATACATACATAATCAACCTAACTAGGGACATATCCTATACTGACCACTGCAAGTTGAAGAAGCACTTATACAACATGCGCCTAGCTTCTTGCGCAAATTGTCGGTTCTGCGGCAGGGAGCCTGAAACTCCAGAACACCTGCTAATTGACATACGAGGGATAAAGGCCCTAGGATCCATGTTTCCAAATAGGGATCACATCGCCTCACTAGCACCTAGCAGCACTATATTTTGGACTTTAGCGATATGCTGGGGCTAGGTGAGTCTTTATGATTTAGGAGAGGGCACAATAGATCTAAAGCCGCGGTGCAATCCATATCTATCTATATTATCTTATCAGTTTTCAACACAAAGTCCGTTATTTAATAACGCGAAGATAGTGACCGTACTCTGCGTACCAAAGTTTGATAGTGATATATGGGCTATGTCATCAACCTTCCGAAAACTAAAATTATCTAAGTTAGTGTCTAAGATTTCAAATCACAAAAAACATAGATCAAGTCTCGGCTTTGCTTTGACAGTTTTTTTTTTAACTGTAAAGAGCCTCGAAAAGCTCTCAAAATTCAGACTTCAGTTAGACCTCGGCCAATTGTTATGACGACCTTCGATAAATATATGTGCATAGCTTGAGGTGTATTGCCTCATAAAACCCCCTGGTTCCGGTATATTTTGCCTGAAATAATAATCAAAATATTTACGCAGCAAACAAACAAGTAAAAATATCTGCTCGTTAATCTCGGGGGAATTTTTGATATTAAAATAATTATAATCTCAAAAATAGATTAAACAATTTAATAACGCATAATATTTGCCAGCCAGCGAATGCTGCTTCCTGCTCACACACACACACATATAAAACACATTTGGATAAAAGCAAGTCGCTGTGGCAGCAGCAGGAACCCAAACAAGCCCAAATATGAGCAAATAAGAAGATAAAGCGAAACTATTTCAATTAATTGAACATTTTGGGTAACGCAAAATTTGCCAGGCGGCAGCCGCAAAAGCGTAAATTCGCTAGCTTGCCAAATATGCGCATGTGTGTGTGTATAAACATACATACATATGTACATATTTGTAGATTGATTTTGCGAATTTTCGTTGCTGTCGGGCGTTTGGGCCGGAAGTTCCGTTGCCCACACACGCACACACACACACACCCACATGGAAATTTTGCGGCGGTAAATTTTTGAAGGCAAATCATAAACATTGCAAAATTTACAAACAACCGCATACATATTTACACATAATATTAAAATATAAATATTTACATACATTCATACATACATATGTATATAGTACATACATACGTGCATATATTTACACTACAGTAAGCTCTCGTAAACACACACATATACACTCTACAAAGTTAACATAATTTGGCGGCTCGCCTGGCCGCCTCTTTCGCTGCGCTGCTGCCAAGGCGCTCGGCTCGCAGCTCTCTTATTAGCCGTGTAATCGCTGCGTTGGCCCGTTAGCCGCTTGGCTGGCATCAAATTTTGCACTAATTTGAGTTTGCCGTATATGGCGCAAGTGTTGCGTGCAAAATAAAAATTCGCAGAGGTCGTCTGACGGCTACGTTGCCTTTGTGCGCTGGCCGCTTGTTGCACATGCGCGTGGGTGGCGGCGGATTAAAGTCAAGCAAAGGCATTTTTTCTTGTTATTGTTAAGTGGCACCTAAGTCGCTGGCGTAATAAGGTGCAAAAGACATGCTTGTCAGTGATTCATGGTCACTAAGATTTTTGTAAAAAAAAAGTTATGTAATACCCACATATACATACATATGTACTTACTCACATATTTGGTTGTTAATTGTTTTGGTTTCCTCGAAATCTGTTGAAAATAAATATGATCATTGCGGAAGAATTCGTGCACCAAATATGGTTGTGTGTGACAATGTGGAAAAATTTATTAAATAATAAAAAAAAAATAATAATAAATACATACATTCATATATTTTTATATATGAATATTTGTAACTTATTTGCCTTCATTTTAATTTATCATCTCATTTATTTTTGGGCAACAGTGCTTCATAGACTAATGCTTAAGGCCTATCTGACTTTTTAAAAAAAATTTGATATTCAGACTTGAGATTTTTTTTGAAAATCAAATTTTTTTATATTCGGTCAATACAAGGGGAAATAATAAATATTTTATTTAAAAAATACATTATATGTGAGACAAAAAGAGGATAAATTTTCACCAAATTTCGTGAAAGAAAATTTGTTTGTATAATACAAGGTAGAAAAACCCAAAAACTTGGTTATGTAAATTATTCACACAAATATTGAGGTTATGTAAAAAAAGTTCCTAGACAAAAGTTATAGAACTTTTCATTACCTACAACTTTGCCATATAACTTTTTTCTATAGCACCCGTCGTTTCGCCTGGAAGCGAGATAAACCATATTTAAGCCTTAAAAAGTCAGTTAAGCCCTTCTCCTTCCTTTTCCCGACATTAGATCGCCCGTATTTTTTTTCAATGCTCGCTATTTTATCTTTTGTTTCCGATGGGTTTATTTACTATGAATTTCTTTTTTTCACAAATCATTTGTCCTTGTCTATCAGTGCTTTCCCGAAAATTAGAAATATTTGATTTTATCCACATTAATTTACATTTTTAGTTGATTATCGAACAAGTAAAATATTTTCTTCACGATTTTGCAAAGGAAATAGCTTTCCAGCTCTTAGCAGTATACATATATCCAAAATTATGGCATGTAAGTTTTCCCAGGGCAATATCAAATTTTGGAAGAAATCAATTAATAATATCCCATATTTGTTCTTTATGATCATTTTATCTTCAGCTGATTTAATTTTCGTGATCTAAAGTAATCAGTTAGTCATACTAATTAATTAAAATCTTAATTTAGATTTTTAATTTATTTTTTCAAAGAATTTTGCTTCCAAAAAGTGTTTAGTTCACTCTAAACAATCAGCATGACAGTATATAGTAAAAGAAGTTTTCATGAGACTATGGTGTCATATAGACTATCTCAGGGTATGTTATCACTTAAGAATTGAAAAAAATTTTTTATTTTTAATAAATGCGCTTGTAATGGAAAATATTTTCCAAAATTTGTAGCTGATCCGGCAAATAGTTTCGGCGATATGACCATATTTGTCAACATTTTTTAACATGTTGTAATCGGTTCCCAAATTTTAAACGCTTTTTCCTCGAAATACTGTTTTCAGAGACGGTGAAGAAAATATCTCCGAACCGACTGGACCGATTGACTGGAAATTTTCACCTGCTATAGTATATCTATTTTTGATATTATAATGGAAGGATTTAGATTTTTCAAGCCTTAAGTTTTTTGCGAAAAAGGACTTTTTCGGGCAACCGTCAGTTTCTTCAAACCATTAAATTATTGGTCTAAGTCTTTCGATTATTATTTGTATTCATCTGTAGTAATAATAAATTTTTAAGGTTTTAGATTTGAGTGAAATTTAAACAGAAAAATCGCCATCATCGACAGACATAAGTTTTCTGAGGTTTTCTTAGAGATCAACTGCGGGGTTCATAGAATCCAAGATCTTAAAAAAATCATCAAAAATGTTTTTTTTTCAGGCTTACAAATTTATTTATACCCTTAAATAGTAATAATAAATTTTTAAGGATTTAAACTTGAGAAAATTTTAAACTGAAAAATCGCCCTCATCGATAGACACAAGTTTTCTGAGGTTTTCTCAAAGATCGACTACGGGACTCATAGAATCCAAGACTTAAAAAAATCATAAAAAATGTTTTTTTTTAACTTACAAATTTGTTTATACCCTTAAACTACAAATTCGTTTTCTCAGATCATACTAAATTTAGAAGCTTATTAGTCACAAGCCGTTCGGACATGGCTAAATAACAGTCGCATAAGCTCAATTGATAGCACTCTCTCTCTTACTTTCTTTCTCACCCTCTCTCTCTTACTTTCTTTCTCACCCTTTCTCTCTCTCTCTCTCTCTCTCTTTCTCTATTTCCCTCTATGGAAACTCTTCAATTATATCAAATATTAATCAATAGGTAGCGAAGAAAACCTATATCTCCACTAAAAACAAAATCTAAATTCGGTGGAGCTTTGACTTGTATCAATAGGGTTCTTCTCTTAAGCCAAATTTTTTTCGCTATATTTTTCTTTTATGAATATAGGCGAAAGGAATGCTTATTGATTGCCTCAAAAGCAAAATCTAACAGCCTTTTTTCAAGGAAACTTCACTCTGACAGATGATACTATTTTAGACTGTTTCAACTTTTTTACTCGGATCCATACCCATCCGTCTAAAGTATTTATCTTTAGTAGACCATACAAAATTTAAGCGCTGTAATAATAGGTTCAGAAAAAATGTTGTCAGAAATATACATTCAGTTATACATACATACATATATCCGGGGCCGGTTCAGTTACTAGGTATACGTACTGTGGAGTCAACCCTTTTGGTTGATAATAATAGGTTCTCTCTTGTTTTATTTGGCTCACAGTACTGGAAATGCTGCGAGATCTATGTCTTCTGTTAGACTAAATCCATCACTAAGTACCAAATCCATTAGTTAGTAGTACAACTAAAGTTTTTCGATAACTTTTGGACGTGTTTGAAAGATTTGTGCTTGATGACACCAACTTTGAACATATACATATATGTATATAGCTATAAAGCTAATCTAATAAAAATAGGAAATTTCTTCAGGAGCTCATGTCTAAAATTAGCCAAAGATCTTGATTCCCAAAATCTTTTTCTTCTAGATTTTTTTCTAGGGAAGAAGAACTTTTCTCCGTGTTCCTTGTTCTTGATTAAAGCGGCAGATAACATTCCTGAAGTAATTTTGAGAAATGCTGCTGATTTGAGAGTTCTCAGGCGGCTTAAAATCCGGATCTGTACCGGTGAAGTAGATCCGACTGTTGTGATAACAGTTTTGTTTCATAGGCACCGGTTTCGAACGTGCCACTTTTGGATAACCGAGAGACTAGTATACGATATGTTCTCTATGCTAAATAAAAAATCAATTGAAAAGTCCCTGACCTGACACATAGATGGGCCACTAGAATTAAATTCATATGATATTTAGTTAGCCCTAACCTTTCAATTGACATATTAAATACCATATATGCTCGTAGACTTCTGTATTATAGCGGTAACTGAGCGTTGGCTAAGTTTTCCAGCACGCCGCGGACTTAAGTCGCCAACTTGGAAAGCAGTCATGGTTATTAAAACATGCAAGCGACATATGTAAGCGGCAGTGTGAAAAATCGTTGACATATACACACATACATACATGTACTGGCAATTTGTGAATACAACTTGCAACATGCCACAAGCGGCTTAAAAACTGTTTTTAATAAAAAAAAAAACTAGTAAAGTAAGAGACACAAGTGCCGTGGAAATGTTTGCTGCAGGCGCCACGCATCTTTTTGTACGTGAAAGCAATAACAACAGCAACAAAAATGCATTCATATTTGTGCTACATTTCGCGTGCGTAGCGTTTTGCCGAGGCGTTTACGTTTTTTTGCTGGTGTTGCAGGTAAAAGTAGGTTGCATTTAACTAATGCCAGGTTAAATGCGCCGATTTGCTGTTGTTGTTGCTGATTTGCTTGTTTGTTGCACTTTGCGCGCCATTCATTGCCATTATCGTTTTTTACACACTTAAGCTTATAATAGCTTTTTTGTTGTTGTTTTGCGCTGCATTTACAGAAAAGTTGTTGTTGTTGTTGTTTGGCAATAAAACACAATTTTGTTCACATTGTTCGGTTGTGTGTAAAAACAAAAAAACATTTTTGTTGTCCAACAACAACAACAAAAAGAAAAAATGACAACAACAACAACTGAAACAAAAATTAACAACAAAAAACGGCAACAATCATTTTTGTTGTACAACAACAACAAGAACAAAAAGAAAAAATGACAACAACAACAACTGAAACAAAAATTAACGACAAAAAACGGCAACAATCATTTTTGTTGTACAACAACAACAAAACAGAAACAAAAAATTACAACAACAACAAACCGCACCTAATCTACTTTTGCAAATGAGCGCGCGCTGTCTTTGCTTGCCACCTCTGCAACACCACGCTGCGGTCGCGGTCGGGGTGTGTAACGTGGCAAATATGCTTGGGTGGGTAGGTGTAAACCCACATAAATGTTTGCGAATTTCCACCGCACAAGTGCCGTTATCGCAATGCAAAGCTGTCATACTCACAAATCAGCAATTTCTATTGTCTGTTTCCATACTCATGTGTGTACCATATGTATGTGTGTGTGTGTGTGTGTGTGTTGCACGCAGTAAGTGCAAGTGTCTATAGACTCGCGCGAAATCGTAAGCCCCAAGACCCAAGCCCTTGACAGCAGTGTCAGTAGCAGTTTACACTCAAACACACACACACATATCATTCACATATGCGCAAATCTTTTATCCACCCATAGACTCGTTGGTATCTGCATATATTTTCTCGCATGCGAGAATTCTCCAGTGCATTTCAATGTTTCCAAACGATAATGGCATTAATGCCACCAAAGCGATTTGCTTAAGTGAAAAAGAATCATAATAATGTGTAAATTGCACTGTTGCAAAGAGTTTTCGCCACTTAATGCGATTGACTGTGCATTTGTGCATTAGGGTGTGTCAATTTTGTGTAATGGAATTTATATTGCTAACGAAACTTTTATTATTCGACACCAGATGAGGTTTTAGAACTCCTCATGCGTCTTCTTCAATATAATGCTATAAAATTTGACAATGTGAAGATATATATTTTGCCACTAGTATAAATTCCACCAACAATCTGAGCTTGGAGATCAAGCGCAGAATAACGCTTGCCAACAGGTGCTACTTTGGAATCTGTAGGCAATTGAAAAACAGATCACTCTCTCGACAAATAATAATTATGCTCTATAAGTCTCTCATCATTCCCGTCCTATTAGTCGACTCATAAACATAGCCGATGACGAACTGAGATGAGAAAGCACTTGGAGCATGCGAGAGAACTGTTCCAAGGTCTTTAGAGTTGTTGTTGTTGTAATCGTAGAAAACATTTCTGAAGTAATTTCGAGGCATGATGCCGAGTTCACAATCCTTAGCCGGATAATAATCTGGGTTGGTTTCGCGCACCTCCGACTGCGTTGGGAACGTCTCGTCCGAGTCTTTGGAACCGCCTGCATGAAGGATAGATATCTCAGAAGTTGGAAACGCGAACTGTATGAGCTCTATGGCGACATGTATATAGTTAAGCGCATAAAAATCCAATGAATCCACAACGTTCGCTTAGGAGATGATGCTACAGTGAAAAGCTTCTTTTCTTCGCGACCAACGAAAGCAAGGCAACTAGAGCTCATAGCCTTTCATATTTCTAAAACAAATTATTATTATTTTTCTACAGTCAATGCCAGCTTTCAGCTGGTTTGCTCCGTTTCAATCAGGATGCCAAGTCTTCACGTCATACCATCAAAATTTTCAAATGCAAAATGTATGCCTCGTAATATTTTGAATATACTAGATGGACGGTAGCTGGTGTGTTACAACCTTAAAATGTTATCTACATTTAGACAAATGGTTCTTCACAGACATATTCCGCGACAAAAAATATGTACATTTATTGTCAGCACCAGGCAGTACTTCAATAAAGTGCTCATAGTAATTGGGTGAATGCCTAAAAGAGTCAAGAATTGATATGCCATGTGATCAAGATTGACCCAGACTGACCAAAAAACTGATAAGGAGAAAGGTGAAAAACTGGGATTTAGCCTTAATAAAAGGCTCTCATGAAGGCCTGATGAGAAGAGGATAGTGAAGGCATTGGTTGCCTAATACTGCTGTAGGGAAGAGTTGGGTTAGTGTTTTGGCTCTCTAAACCGTATTCAAACATAAAATGTTCGTCTGGTGGAAGCTCAAAAAACTGCACTCGCTATGTGTCCAAAGAGCGGCTCTCATCGTGATCCACCTGAAGATCAAAATAAATAGACTTGCAGTGCAGAAAAAAAATATTTTTTTTCAGATTTTGTTCGAAGAGACATTTTTCTAATACTAAAAAAAATCTAAATTTTCAGAATTTAATGCAATTTAATAGTCAGCGATTCATTTTAAAAAATTTTGGATTCTCTTAATCCGATAGCCGATGTCCAGAAGGACCTCCGCAAAAAGTTGTCTAGCGGTGATGAAAATTTTTTGCTTGACATTTTTGAAAATCGAGTAAGAAATGGGTGGTAATGATGGAAGCACGAGTCAAAATTTTGATTTTTGACAAAATTGCGGCGTTCCAAAAAAAGTTATTTTCTTGAAAAAATTTACACAGAGTGACTTAAAAATCGATATTGTCCAAAATCTTATTTCTTCGATCAATTGGAGACAAATATTTGTAAGCTGGTTCAAGCCTATGGGTGCAGCCGCTTCGGAGAAATTTTCGCAATACACCCTGAAACCAACATTTCGAGAGAAGCGAATTTAAAATTTTGGGAACCGATTACATGAATTTAAAAAAATCTTAAAAATACTACTCTACCTCCGCAGCGATTTGAGGATCTAGTTCAAATTTTCGGATAATATTCTCAAATACATACATACTACATATGCATATGTAAGTATGTATTACTTATACATTCGATATACATATGTAGCTAAGTATATGCAAAAACAAATATGTTTTTTTAATCAAAAGTCGATATAACCCCTTAAAATGGGTAAAAATTTAGTTTGACTTTTTTTTTTTGTCAGTCCGGGTCAAATTTGATCAAAGAGCATATTTAGCCAAAAACTCCAGAAATGTCTTTTTGGGTTATTGATCTAAAATTTTCAAAATGTGGCAACCATAAATATGTAGAATAGATTTTTGTCAGTCCGGGTCAAATTTGATCAGAGAGTAGATTTAGCCAAAAGCTACAGAAATGCGTTTTTGAAGTACCGGTTTAAAATATTCGAAATGTGGCAACCTTAAATATGTAGAAATTGGTTATTGCTATATTAATGCATTTGTATGTGTGTACATATGTATGTATTTATGTAAAGAAATCATCGATCAAAGCCTTGCATCACAAGTCTGTGCTGGTGACCTTCATCCACCAAGCAAAAGATACATCATTCTTCATACCGCTTGATGCAGAGCTCCCTAAACTCTGTGGTATAATGCTTAGCTGCTGACATATGTACAAGTATATACACAAAATTCATTTGCTGCTCATATATTTTGTGTCACTCACAATATTATTTCATTTTATTGATGCTTAAGCACAGATTTCTATAAAAATATTATGCCATAATACTACTGCATGAAGTTGGATTTCCGATTGGCTTCCTTTGCTGCAGCATTGTGGCCCATAAGTGCGCTCATAAATACTCATACTCGTATGTAAGCAAATATTTGTATGGAAGTCTATATATTTCTTCCATTTACGCGGGCCATTTTGCGCCGAGGAACTTGCAGTTTCGTTGCAAAAGCTCGTTGTAGATTCAGCGCACGTCCACAGACACTTACGTCTATCTAAGCACAGCCTCAGCAAAGCAGCGCTGGCATTGTACCTTCTCAACGCTGCGACGCTGCACTGCAATTGTCAATGCCGTTCGAAGTCGCAATGACACACAGCGAGTGACGGTTACAACGGAGACTCCATACGTCAGTGCTATCGAACAATCGAACATATAAGTACATATGTATATACATTATATATACATGTGTATGTATATATGTTTTAATATACATTTGTGTGTGTGTAAAATCAATCAGTTAGTCCGCTAAGGCAGCTAGTCAATCGCTTGGCTGACTACCAGCCACAAATGCGACAAAAGCATTTTTCTGCATTATTGCGAAAATATGTAAATTTGTCGTTGCATAGCCGAAGTGCATACGTCAAAGTGACATTAATATGCGGCACATGCAGCTAGCATTCACACACACATACACACACACGCTGCCAAACACAAAAGCGCATAATTGGTGTTGCTACGTGCATTCAATTTCATTCTGTTCATTTATGACTGGAAAATTTAATGTGGTGGAAATAATAATTGCAGAAAAAAAATTGACAATAAATATTTGCAAATATTAGCCGCAATAATCGCCGTTCATTTTGTAATCACATAACTAATTTTGTATGCAGCGTTGCCACTGTCCGTGGGTTAGGTTCTAACACGCCCCACCGCTTGAGTTCGTAATTGCTTTTAGTTCGCAGAATTTGCAGAATAATAATGTGCGAACCTACGCCCATAAAGTAGAAAAGGAAGAATTTGTGAAGCAAAACAATGAAATAAAAAGTTCATATTAATTCAAAGAAAATATTGACCTAGGTTCTAATGCTCCTCTCTCCCATTTATTTTATAAAAAACTTGTTGCTTTCATCTTTCCTGCTAAAAAGTCGAATGCGTTCCGGTTATTTAGACCAATAGATCAAAGAAACAAGAAAAACGTTAACCTCGTTAACGTTAATATACCCTTCACAGGTGCATTTCTTTTAGTAACTATGTGTTTAGTTTGTTTGGAAGCTAATTGCTATAGTTAACCGATCTGACCAATTTCTTCGGAGATTACATTGTTGCCTTAGAAAATAAACTATACCAAATTTGGTGAAGATACATTGTCAAATGTCAAAGTTTTCCATACAAGAACTTGATTCCGATCGTTCAGTTTATATGGCAGCTATATGTTATAGTGTTCCGATATCGGCCGTTCCGACAAATGAGCAGCTTCTTGAAGAGAAAATGACGTTTGCAAAATTTCAAAAGGATATCTTAAAAACTGAGGGACCAGTTCGTATATATACAGACGGAGGGACAGACAGACAGACGACATGGTTAAATCGACTCAGCTCAACATACTGATCATTTATATATACATATACTTTATAGGGTCTCCGACATTTCCTTTTGGGTGTTACAAACTTCGTGACAAACTTAATATACCCTGCTCAGGGTATAAATATTGATCTAGGTGCTAAAGGTCTATTCCATCCAAAGTAATTTTGAGAAATTCCGAGTTTATATTCTCCTTTGTCGGCTAAGAATTAAAGTCCGTTCCAGTTTTCTAGACCAAACTGCCGTGGGTACGAAATGGGTTCATGTATATGACGTTGAAACTGTCCAACAATCTAGTGCATGGGGCTACAAATTTGAGCCGAAACCGAAATTATACAAATTCGCGTAAGTCCAACCGATGCGTATAACAAGTGTATGCTTATATTGGCTTTGGAGGTTCTTATGAAGGCGATAATTGGTTAGGTTAGGTTATTCTGGTAGGCCTATGAGCCATGCTTAGATCAGTTTTGGCCCTTGGCAATACCAGCTGGGGTTCAGTTACTAAGTCCATGAAAAGTAGTCAAGATGCCTGCGCTTGACCCGAACAGACTCTGTGGCCTCAATATCGAGCAAAGAGGTCTGTAAGTGCCACGTTTAGTACCAGTTCAAGAGCCGCCGTTGGAGTTGTTTTTAAAGCTCCCGTTATGCATTGTGCAGCGAGCCTCTGAAGCTTTTCCATTGGCATTAGGCAGGTGGATTTCCAGACGCCTATCCGCCATATTACTTCATCGTAGAAGACGATAATAAAGATTTGTCTAAAAAGATGTGCAAATGTAGTTTTTTTTTTTTTTTTGGTGTTAGTCCGGTTCAAATTTGATCAAATGAAATCAACTGAAGTTAACTGCAACATAGCACATCGCCATTCCATTTAGCTTGGCACCGTTCCATACATTTAACGTATACTTAATCTCTACTATTCGCCACTCGACAGTTCCGTACTCGAGTGCCTATAACCTGCTCAGTAGCTTGCGCTGTTAATCATTTCTCGTGCTTCTGATATCAGACTAAATGTAAACTTAGACTAAATTTCACGTTTTGGGCCAGCCGAACCGCCACCAAGATCGTATGATATCACATCCTTAGACTTTCCCTGTGGAGATATGTAAAGTCTAAAGTCTATGCGGACAATCCCACTTCGATACAGGCCTTGGGGCAAAACATCACGTGTGTCCTACGTCAGTTACCAGTCGAAATGCTCGAACGAGTCATCGAAAATTGGACTCAACGGATGGACTATCTGAGACGTAGCCGCGGCCAACATTTGAAAGAGATAATCTTCAAAAATAAATGCCAAAGAATGTTCTTTCGACTGATAATAAACATTCACCATTAAAATTGAAGTTTCCGTGTTTATTCCTTTAAATAAAATAAGGAAACTCGAAATGGAAATTCTTAAATAAAATGCTGCAAAATTTCTCTTGATTGCCAACACCATCTATTTGTTGTTTGTCTATAACTATGCTTGATTTTCAGTCTTCCCAAATCTTATAATCCTTTATCGAAAGCAACAACAATTACAGTAGATCAGTTGGAATTGGGACTGAAGGACTTAGGACGACTTGCGCCCTATAGGACTCCCATGATTTTCAAACATATGGTACAGAAGCAAAGACTATCATATAAGACTTAAGCTAAGTCGTGTCATTCATATCAATGCTCTAAATGCTTTCAGTTGGTTGTAACAGAGCAGAATATTGTACTGACCATCTGGGAAAACTTAAGTAATTTGGAAGTCTTAACATCGCAAAACCCGTTTGGCCCAAGATCAATTAAGATCTGGTGATCCTTTGAGCTCAGTAAGGTTAACCTATACCTAGTTGAGGGGGTTTTCACAGGCAATTTTCCTATCGGCGTCCATGCTGTAAGACTCGGAATCTTACCAGTCACCATCTGCAGAAGCTGTAAGAAAGGAGACTTCTGGGAAACATCTCATCACTTCCTTCTTGACTGTCCCGCATTTGGGGTTTCAAGGCTTAAAACTTGGGAGCGCATACCTTCAGACATTCACCTTACTCGCAGGACAACATATAGCAGTCCATGTGCGATCTCTCTAGATCTGCCATCTAACCTAACCTAACGTTGGTTAGTACAGAAACGACTAGTACTGTAAAATTGATTCAAAATCGCTTTATTAATAATAGAAGAAGCCAAATCTGCCCGACCAACTAAGCGAATATTTCACGGAAGTGGTTCCATGTGTCATAACATAAATGTAAATATTTACAGCAATGTCTAATAAAACAAATCACGATTTCAATTGATTGCAAACGAGCAAAATAATTATGTGCAAATAAACAAAACTCAATATAACGGAACGAATATTAAGCTTTAAAATTGCAATATATTGTGCAATAATCACCATACGACAACGACCACGTACATATGAATGTGTGTATGTAAAAGCGGCAAACACCTCGCGCCAAACTAATTACGGCAGCGAGCAAAAATCAGCGCCTGCCATCGGCGTGTTGTCCATTAAAGCCAATAAATAAATTTAATGCAATTCTCATAGCGATTCGATCGCGAGCGACCGCGTCCGCTGCCACAAATTCCCATCAAAAGTTCAAGCAAAACGAATTAATTGACTCCCACGAGCAGCGGGCCGCGCGAGCCACGGACCGTCAGCTACGGAACGCGCGTGAACCAAGCGCTTGCTGGCTGTGATCTGCTGCGTCCGCGCAAAGTCAATTATGAGTGCACATATTTATTTTGTGCAGATATGTATGTACCTGTATGTACATATGTATGTAAGCTGCCGCATGCCGTCGACTTGTAAAACTCATTGTTTACATTGTAAAAAAAATTATACAATTTTCACAAAAAAAAAAACTTGAAATGCTTCGCGCATGTCAATTCATATGTCATGTATATATACCTCTACATATGCATTTATATATGTATTTCATAGTTGAGATAACGGTTGGAAAAATATGCGCCGATCAGCTGATTTCAATTGTGGCGCACAAACATTGCCGATCAGACACCGTCAGTCATCGCGTGTCTGCCTCGTTGCATTTTCATGACATTTGACATGACAGCTAGTATAACAGCTCATACGAGCGGTAGCAACCGTCATCTAGCAAGAGTTGTGGGTAACATGTGCCGCCGCAATTGTTGCTTTGAATAAATAATTAGAGTCGCAAGTGTGGTGAAAAACTAATTAATACAAATGCTTACAAAAGGCGCTGAAACGATTATTTATTCGTATTCATAGTATATGTGTATATAGGGTGATACATTTCAAGGTTCCTACTTAAAAAAAAACACACCGAAACTTCAAATTAAATGGGGAATTCTTATCAATCGAAAAAACATTCTTTGGCATTTATTTTTTGACGATTATCTCAGATGATCCATCCGCTTAGTTTAATTTTCGATGACTCGTTTGAGCATTTGGACTGGTAACTGACGAAGGACACGCGTGATGCTTTACTGAATTTTGCCTGAATCGATGTGGGATTGTCCTCACAGACATTGGACTTTACATATCCCACAGGAAAAAATCTAACGTTGGGATATCACACAATCTTGGTGGCCAATCGACCGGCCCAAAACGTGATATTATCTGCCCACCGAAGTGCTCTCCCAATAAATCCATTGATTGATGCGATATGTGGGAATTGGCGCCGATAACGGTTGCCATTGACGGTTACGTTCGCACCGGTATCATTTTAGAAGTAATATGAACCGATAATTCTACCGGCTAACAAACCACACCAACCCATTATTTTTGCTGGATGAAATGACAGCTCTTGAATCTCTTCTGGTTGCTTTTCGTCCCAAATGCCACAATTTTAGTTGTTTATATACTCATTGAGTCAGAAATGAGCCTCATCGCTGAACAGTATTTGGCTCGAAAACATCGGATCTTCTTGGAACTTTTCAAGAACCCATAGAGCGAATCGATGTCGCTTGGGAAGGTCGAACGGCTTCAGTTCTTGCACAAGCTATACTTTTGATACGCTTTCAATTTAAGATCTCGATTGAGAAAGGGTGCTTCCACTTGGATCACCCATTATAACCACTTGAACTCTACATTAAGCGTAGAATATAGTGAACGATTTAAAGACCTGAGGATCTTATCGAAAGCGTCTTAATTTCCGAATTCTTGCTGACTGTCTGTCGGTCCATTCAAGTGATAACTAGATATTTAAGACTTGCTGCAAATATTCTTAGGCTCTCAAAGGAGATTGGCATTCGTATTCAATTTTAACCTACTAATACTACCTATTGGTAATAGTAGGGAGGATTCTTAGAGCCACAAACTCGAAGCCATGTGCGTAGGCAGTGAGAGATTACACTATCTTATAGTTCTCCTGCCTGTCATGGTTTTAACGGGACGGAGACATTAGCCCAACAGCCATTTATGCTGAGTTTCACCCCAGCAAACTCAAGAATGCAGCAACCACCAGCACAGAGTTTAACCGAAATCCAAGGAAAAATTAGTTTCTAATCGTAATCCTATAAGCTATGGTCCTGTCCAGAGGTTGGTACGGCTGTGAAGACTGCAGATCATTTAGCGTTACTCAGTATGCACCAAAGTTAATTCCTCAAAGTTGATATCTACTTCAAATTACTCAGTGATTTCTGAAATATAAACTAAGCCTGTTAGAGTTCGCAACACTAGTACCAAGTTTCATGTAAGGCCTGAATTAAGAAAGTAGAGAAGAACTTAAAAGTATGAAAAGTTTTATATTATATATATTTTGTTAATCGATTTATCGACAAATTTTTGAGTTAATCAACTTTAGAATTTTTTAAAAGGTTATATCCCTTCCAAATTACTAAATATCAATTTTTCGAATGCATATTTATCGAATGCACAAATATTTGAGAATATTTTTCAAAAATGTATCCGGCAAATAGTTGCGGAGATGTGAGAGTATTTGTAAGACGAACTTAGTACAATCGACACCCAAACCTTAAACGCGATGTTTTCAAAGTCGGTGAGGATAATTTCTCCGAAACGATCGTGAACCGATCGACTTGAAATTTTCACAGTTATATTTGTGAGGTAATGCTCGAAGAATTTTATTTTCTGACTTGCAAGTGGGTATACATAATTGCTTAAATACTGCAGAAATCGAAGAACATGGTGAAAGATTTAGAAATTGTGAGCTCTATCGAACGAATGATGACTTCTAATTTCCCGGTACCCCTCTTCTTGATTTCTGCTGTGTATACAAATTTACGTATTCCGCATTAAATGAAATATGAAAAATGCACTTTTCTGCAGAGTCAAAGATTCTGAAGTTCCATCAGACTTTTGAAGCCCCCGCTTTGTTGAAAAACAAGGAAGTCTCCGCCATTAGATATGTCATAATGCATTTCTTGCTCAATACTAATTATGCGAAGGTAACTTGACTCAATATCAAACTAATCACGCATAATGGAGGCTTCACAGGAATTTTTTATTATTTTTTATGAGATGAATGCAGTAATTCACATAATCTTGGCGTATATCTCGGCATTACCTGCTTATCGCTGTCATCACATGTGCGAGTATGTGACGCAGATATGTTTTCCTAGCAGTGGCAATTGTTTATTGCCTGCAATTCCGCAGACAAAAGTAATAAAATATATGGCAGAAATGGAAAAAATGAAAAAAGACAGACATAAATTGCATATGACATGTGTAAATGCAGTCACCACTGTAACACATGTGCATGTGTGTTTGCGTATGAAGGTGTTGGCGCATACAAAGCTGCTTGAAGATGTTGTGTTTATTGACTTCATACTGCATCAGCTTATGTATATAAACATTTTTGTATGTATGTATGTGTAGGCATGCATGCATTTGTTTACAGCGATGATTCAGGAAGTTCACAGGCAAATTGTACGCTTTCGCTATGCCTACACATCCACACACACACATACATATGTACTGACACATGCTTCATTTAATAATCACATAAATAAAATGCTATTCACCGACCTCCTGACTGACGTTTCAATTTTTTTTATTCATAAGTCACTTTAATTAAAATGTCACACTGTGTTTGTATGTACATATGTATATATACATATGTATGTAAATATGTTTGTATAAATATATAGTATAAACTTTAGTTTATGTGTAAATTGTAATTTGAATAGAATATGCTCTTGAACTTGCGCTTTTTCCTTCCATCTTCTTTAGGTGTGTATGTGAGGTCTGTTTATATGGAAACTCGCGAGGTCTTGAGCTTACTGTGGCTACTTGAGGCGGGCAATTGAATTAGTTGCGTGTGATATTTTTCAGATTTCTTTATCTTCTTGTGAATACTTACGAAATTACAAAAGAAGTGAGCTGTTACTTTATAGGTATAATACCTATTGTATAATGTAGCAAATAGAGTTGCCACCTATGCTGAAAAATAAATTAAATTGTAAAATAAGTAAACTTTTGATGAAAAGCAGTACTTGTCTCCCTATCACTTAAATTTTTGAAAAAAGGGTTGCCACCTGTCTTCAAAAAATAATTACCGTTATGGGGTTACCAAATTATTACTGTAAATTAAATAAACTTTTGAAGTGAAATAGTACTTTTACCGCATTCTGTCAATTTTTTTCGAAAAGTGCTGCCACCTGTCTGAAAAAAAATATTATGTAGTTGCAGTATACATTTTTGTATATTAAATAAACTTTCGAAGTAAATTATTAATTTTATCACGTTCTGTTAACTTTTTGCAATAAGTGCTGCCACCTGTCTGAAAAACAAAAAAATATTAATTGGCGTTATGGGTTATATCCACTTGCAAGTCAGAAAAACGCGTTTTCTGTTATTTTTTGAAGAGATAAATACAAGTAACTCTCCAAGGACCACTCAAAAGGGCTTTCCAAAAACAGACGCATTTTCTAAACAAAAATGTACACTTCACTTGTAGTCCCATAAAAATCGAAATGATTCTCAAAAATCCTAATACCTTCGATCACTACAAAAATACCTAAGAAGGACGTGTGAAAATTTCGAGTCGATCGGTCCAGCCGTTTCGGAGAATTTTTCCTCACCGACTCTGAAAACAAAGTTTCGAAAAAAAAACGCGTTGAAAGTTTTGGAAGTCGATTCGATTAGGTTAGGTTAAATACACGATTCTAACAGAAATCTTACTTGAACAAATTTTAAGGCCGGTCCATTGTTGTACCTAAGGATTTGAGCTCATCATAAATTTGTTGAGATGACTAATGAATAGTATTCGATTACGTCTCCTGGTTCGCCGAAGGTCATGATTTATCCTCATTCTTTCAGATACTAGAAAATGGAGGAGAAAGTGCCAGAATGTCTCCACTTCAAATTGCATCCGACTGTATTTTTTAGCCATATAGTACGTCCAATAAGAACTCTTAGGATTTCATCAGGATTAATTTTGTTCAGTAGAAGTAAATGAGTAGATCTCCTGCCGTAGACCCGCAGGATCTCACAGTCACATAGAAGCTGGTCATCAACTAACCTTTACAAAAAGCTGCTCCTAATTTCTGTGGGGCATTCAACCACAATTTGCAATCCAATGGTCAAATCTGAACGGCCAAGCATCTGCAGCTATGAAAGCACCTGGTTTTCCTTATGGGCTGGAACAGAATATTGCTGCAAGGTTTAATGGTCTTCGTCGAAGAGAGTATTGCATAACTGCTTTACCGGGCCTAAGAAGGCTCATCAACATCCTGCTGGTACACTTTTGGCCCAGTTTTAATCCCTTTCTCACAGAAGACTCCTCATCAAACCATTAACGCAGTTGGGTGGTGACCTCGACTATTATAAAATTTGGACTTTTATAAAACTTGTTTGATTAATGAAGGATATTAAAGTCTATCCAAACCCAAAGTTTAAAACATATTTCAAAGAAACATTTAATAACTAAATATCAGCATTAAAAAACATAAAATTTATTTGCGCATAAAATAGTATAAGTTACAAATTGTTCAAGAAAAAATTCTGAATTATTTTACATATTTTTACGATCGACTTTTCGATGCAAAACAGTAGCAATTTTCATATGGATCAATTGTGATATAACCTTGATTTTAAGCCCATATTTACACCATTTGAAGAAACAAGAACCAAGTTCATTAAAGGACGCACGTCCTCTCCCAGTGGCAATAATTCATAGTGACGTAAAATCTTAGAAATCGTACTCTTCATCTCGAGTAAAGCAAATTTTTGACCGACACAATTACGTGGACCAGCACTGAAGGGAACATAGGCGAATGTGTTTATTTTTTCGATGTTATCGCTGTAAAAACGTTCGGGTATGAACTTTTCGGGATCCTTAAAATACGCAGGATCACGCAATGCATGATAAATCATAACTGTCACATTGGTATTGGCGGGATAAAGCTTGCCGTCTAAAAATGTGTAAATCTCATTATAAAAAGATCTGATTTGTGGTTATACACACAATTTCTTAACTCACCTAAATAAATATCCTGCTCAATGTAACGTCCAATAGAGGGTACCGGTGGATACAGACGCATCGATTCTTTTATAACACATTCCAAGTATTTTAGTTCCTGTAGATCGCGTAACGTGATCGGTCGCTGCTTATCATCACCGATCACAGCGCGTATCTCCTCGAACACCTTCTGCTGTACGTTCGGGTGACGCGAGAGCAAATAACAAGTGAATGAAATGCCGCTAGTCGTGGTATCGTGACCCTCAAACATGAATGTGTCCACTTCCTCGCGTATATCGTTGTTGGTCAGTGGTTGACCATTGGTCTCTGCCAGCAACAACATATCCAGGAAAGCTGTGTGTTTTTTGCGGCCAACATCTTCGTCGTCGTCGTCTTGTTGGTCTTCGGGTATTTTGGTTTGTGTTGCTTGTGGATTTTTTATATTTTGTTCCAGCAGCTTTCGTCGCTCTTCGATAACTTTCCCGGTGAAATCGTGCATTAACGCAATGCTACTGTGGAGCTGCTTATATGTGGAGTTAGCAGTGAGCCATAGCCAGAAATCGAACCTCTGCAGCATTGATACAAAGCGCGCCGAAGTAATGGCCGAAACGCTGACGGTAGAAATAAATATTGAAAAAATAAAAATAAAATTGACCGTTATAGTTGTTAATCGTTCGACCCCAGCGGTCCCTAATGATATCACAATACTCACGTTCGCACAGCTTTCACATAAGGCAAATCTGGTTGCAACTGCGCATGAATTTTCACACCCATGGCGGTTTCTAGTAAATTAAAAAAAAAAAAAACATTTAATACTTCCGGATTCCTCAACAACTCGGTCAGTACCCACCCGCTATCACATCCAACGCCATGGCACAAACAAACGAATACAGATTCACCACTGTCTTACCATCAGCTTTTTCCCTCAACAAATCCATCATAACATTACTTTGTCGCTCAAAAACTCCTACAAATTCTTCCAAGATTTTAAAATGGAATGTAGGCGTTATGATCTTTCGTCGACTATGCCATTTAGATCCGGTGCTAAGTAGCAAACCCTCACGCAACCATGGACTTAGCAACCCGTAAAGATTGTTTTTCGTCAACACTTTCTGACTGCTCAATAGTGGTTCGAGAAATACGGGATCTGCTGTCAAAATAGTCGACTGGTTCAAAAGCCATAAATTGCAGGTTTTGCCGATATTTTTAAGCACTTCGCCGGTGAACTCGATCATATCTATTGAATGAGAATTATATATAGTTTTTTTTTATTATAAAATGTTGTTGCTTGTTCAATGTTGATTACCAGCTGGTGTCTTTTTGATGAGATGATGTGCCACGCCTATAATCGGTAAGCTTGGCATAGAGTTAATGCCATTTTTCTTGAAAATCTCGTTATGTCGCCTTTTTCTCAAGTAGTCGCCGACTATGAGCAACGTCAGCAGGCCTATCAAAAGCGCTAAAAACATATTTTTTTACTCAATCGATCAAGAATCGCAGAAACCACCCACTGCCTTTTGAGGCAAAACCTCAACTATTTCGCTGGCGATTAAATTTTTTCATCTAGCAGTAATGCAGTAAAAATTTCGATGGTATAACCGATTAGATTAACATGCTATTAAGATAAGTTGGGTACATCAAGCATCAAGATATGCATTGGACTTAACGATTAGATAAGTCATTGCATTATTATTGATTCTATTTTTAAGATTGGTAATGCTTACAAAGCACAAAAATGTGTTTAATTCTACTTTTATCATAAAATCAAAAAAAAAATATTTTATTTTATCTTTTCTTATCTTAATACCAATAACTGTTATTGATCCCTACGCCTTCGGAAATTTTATCGAATTACATACATACATATCTTCCAAATATTAGACCAGTAAGCCAGGTTAGGTTATAGTGTCACACTATACATAGAACTTCTGGTCCTTAGTAATGCCCGATGAAGGTTCTGTTTAACTTGAGCTGAAATATACGTCATACGAGAAGCCAACGCCAAACCATAGCTAAAGATTGACACGACTCATGTTATTTTTGGTTTGGCATTTTATCATGGAAAGACATACATATGTACGTCTAAACAACCTTTACAAATCGTTCAACTTTATTTGTAATGTTCATGTTCCTTCAACTTATGGTCAACATAATCGGCCATAATCTTGAGACTCAACATTCATTATTGAATAATATTGAACCGAATAGACCACTTCCAGCACGCAGTGAAGAAAATATAGCAGCCATAGCTGAGAGTGTACACGAAAACCGTGGAGAGTCGATTCGGCGTCGTTCGCAGCAACTCGGACTGACGTATGGAACGACTTGGCGCATTTTATGTGAAGATCTTAAAATGAAAGCGTACAAAATACAGCTTTTGCAAGAACTGAAACCGCTCGACCTTCCCAAGCGACATCGCTTCGCTCTATGGGCTCTTGAAAATTTCTAAGAAGATCCGACGTTCTCGAGCGAAATTTTGTTCAACGACGAAGGGCATATCTGGCTCAAAGCGTATGTAAGGAAGCAAAATTGCCGCATTTGGGCCGAAAAGCAACCTGAAGAGATTCCAAAGCTGCCATTTCATTCAGGAAAAAACACGATTTGGTATGGTTTGTGGGCTGGTGTAATCATCGGTCCATATTTCTTCAAAAATGATGCCGGTGAGACCGTAAACGTCAATGGCAACCGTTATCGCGTTATGATAACCGACTATTTAATGTCTGAAATTAAAGCTCGTGGTCTCGTCAACATTTGGTTTCAATAAGACGGCACCAATGCCACTTCCCACACATCGCATCAATCAATGGATTGAGGATTATGCTACAAGAAATGTACTTGTGAAGGGTATTTGGGAAGGAAATTTGTATCACTATTCTCCAATAAGTGAATATATTTGTTTTGCAATTTGTCCCACTGTCGCATCAGCTGTTTTGTGTTGTGCTTTGAACGGCGAGCGTGTTCAGCATTGCAGCGCACGTTTTGCGAAGTCTTTCTATACATTTTTACCGCTTCTTCATTGTGCTCTTCTATGTATTGAATTTCTACGATTTCGTTTATATTATTCTCATCGCATTCTGCTGTGTTTGTTTTTCATTTGCTGCGCTGTGGCCAGCTTGCCATGTGCGGTTTATTTCAAATTCTGCTGCCGCCGCTTTGTTTTCTTTCGATTCCGCTTTGTTTGGCTTTATTTATAGCTTGTCGGTTTTTAATTTCGTTTTTTTATTACCCGCGGAAACATACATACACATACGAGGGTTTCCCGCAACTGCACTTGCTCTGAAATTTATTATCAGCACTTTTGCTTTAACGAATTTTCACTTTACTCCAATTCACAGCACACACACATTTTCCCCAACGCTGGCTCTTTGCTCACAGTGCCAGTTGTAACAGCTCATCGCAATCTCGACTCTCTCTTTTAATTGATTTTCTTTTCATGTTTTTCGGTTTTTGTTTTAATTCTTTCGCTTCGTGTGCCCGCTGACACATTCTACATGTGTTTCTATTAGACACTTGATTGCCTCTGGCTCTATGTGCCTCTTTGTGTGCCTTCTGTTTGTGTGTGTGTTTGTGTATTCGTGTGTGGCTCCCCACATGTGGGTGTATTTGTGCGTTGGTCGTTCGCTCTTGGTCTGGTGAGAGTTCTAGGCACTTTCGTCTATGCGGCCGCCGTCAGTTGCAAAAGCGGGCATCTTCAAGTGGCAAGTAGGTAGCTAATAGTGTCGCGTTCAACGTGTTTACGGTGCGAGCACATCCGCGTTTCGGTTTTGGCTTTGGTTGAGTTGAAAATTCACTTTTGTGGCACGTTAGTGAAATTCATTCAGTTTAGTTGATGTTTTTTCGCCAAACGGATGTCTAGTGTGTGCTCTGTGATTAGCAGTGGTTTCTATTGGCGGAAGTGAAGATCTGAAATTGGGTTTCTCTTTTAATAGCTGTGTCTTAGGTGAATTCGCATAGAATTTTGTGAAGAAAATAAATAAAAATTTGAGAAAATATTTTAGGTTTAATATTTTTAATACATACTTAAAGCAAAATAAGTGTGTGTAATTTAATAAAAAAAAATTCAAAATATTTTTAAGTAAAAAATAATTAATTCATGGTGTAAAAATAATTACGAGAACATAAACACAATAACCAAAGGGATTAAACCGAAATGAAAATTTTTAGTTAAAATAGAGAAAAATATATTAAATATACTATGTGTATATAAACAAATTTTAAATAAAATTTTAATAAATATGTAAATAAATTAAAAAAAAATAAATTAAATTAAAATACAAAAAAATTAATTGATAAACCTATTAAATAAATAACTGAGAAATTTAAACAAAATGGAAAAATAATAAAAAAAAATTGGTTTGATGATTAAGTGACTAATTATTTTTAATTTTTAACATTTTTTAATTTTTCATTTTTATTATTAACTTAAAAATAATTTATGAAATTTAAAATAAATAATTTGAATCAAAAAGATAAATTGTAATCAAGAAACTTTATACAGAAATATCAAAAAATTAAATATAACTGTTTGTAAAAATATTAATAAATACTTACAGATTTTTTAAAATTTCATTAATTACGTTAAATTATCTCTTCATTAAAATATTAAATTTAAAGCTTATGAAAATATAAAAAATACAAGAAAATTGGATTTTCCTGATTTAAAATATAATTATAAAAAATTAATAAAAAAATAAATAATTAATAAAAGATTTAAATAGTCTAGTTAATTATTGTTTTTTTTTATTTTAATAAAATTGCTCTAATTAATTATTACTTTTTATATTAAATTATCTATTTCAATTAATTAATTTTTTATTATTATTCAAAAGAAACAGCGTATAGCTTTTCTAACAAAAAATTTAAAAATAAACGTAAAAATATAAATAAACAAATTTATAAGATAAAAATAAATAATTTATAAAATAAAAAAATAACAGAATATTAATACAAGATTTTACTAATAAATAATTTTCAGTTTAAAAATCATTTAACTATTGAATTGTGGGTTTGAAAAATTTACCAAAACACAAAACAAAAATATTTCATATTTTCAGGATATAAAAAAAAGAAATAAATAAAAATAAAAAATGATGAAGAAAAAAATTAATTACTTATCTTCTTAGTATATATGTACATATATTTAGTATAAATAAAAAAGATATTAAACAAATTTCAAGAAAATTTTCAAAACTTGATTAATAAAAAAAATTAATAACAATTAACTTTTTTATTAATAAAAATTAATTTTTTAGAAAAACTTTTTATAAATTTATTTTTCAAAAAAAAAAAATAAACTCTATTTCGAAAAAAATTAAATTAAAAATTTTCTATTTAAGTGAATATTTCCAAAAAATATTAAACTTGGTAATATTTCCAAAAACAAAAAAAAAACATAAAAAAATTAAATTAAATATTTTAAAAATAAAAAAATTGAAATAAACTGCATAACTTCGAAAACAAATTTATGTAATTTATTAATTGAATAAAAATATTCAAATAATTTCGAAAAAAGTTAAATTAAAAAATTTTCAATTAAGTAAATATTTTCGAAAAGTTAAATAATATATTTGAAAAACAAAGAAAACTAGAAATAACTGAATAGAAAAATTTGAAATAAACTACTTTTTTTTAATAAATAAATAAATTTTATTTCGAAAAAGTCAAAATAAAAAATTTCCATTATGTGAATATTTTCGAAAAATAAATTAAATAATATGTTTTTAAAATAAAAAAAATAAAAATAAATTAAACTGCATTATTTCAAAAACAAATTTTTGAAATGGCATATTTTCGAAAACTCTTAAACTAAGTAATTTATAGATAAGAGAAACTACATATATACATAGTTTCGAAAAAGTTAGATTACAATTTTTTTAATTAAAGGCATATTAAAATAGAAAGATTTTCAAAAAAATTAAAATAATACAAAAACAGAATTTTTAAGATAAATGAATTGGACTATACATTCAAAAACAAAGTAAACAAGAAAATTGCAAATTAAACAAATAAAAATATTTTCCAAACAAGAAAATGAAATTAAAAATTTTCAAAATAAATACATTAAAATTAAGTTAATCTTCATAATTTTTAAACAAAAAAATTTTTTGAACAACTAAATTAAAAATACGTTAAAATGCACAATTTCGAAAAAAAAACAAAAAAATGTTTCGAAATAAATACATATTTTGAAAAAAAAAATTATAATTTAATTAAATTTAAGTTTTCAAAATAAATAATATAAAAATAAATTATACTGAATAATTTCGAAAATAAAAGAAAAATTAAAAAAAAGTGTAAAATAAATAAATAAAAAATAAAGTAATAAAAATAAATAAATTAAAATTAAGTTAAACTTCATAATTTCGAAACAACAAAAAATATGTAAAAAAAAATTGTTTAAAATAACTAAATTAAAAATGCATAATTTCGAAAAAAAACAACAAAAAATGTTTCGAAATACATAAAATCATATTTTGCAAAAAAAAAATTTAATTAAAAATTTTCAAAATAAATAATCCTATAAAAATAAATTATACTGAATAATTTCGAAAATACAAGAAAAATTAAAAAAAAGTGTAAAATAAATAAATAAAAAATAAATTAATAAAAATAAATAAATTAAAATTAAGTTAAACTTCATAATTTCGAAACAAAAAAATATCAAAAAAAAATGTTTAAAATAACTAAATTAAAAATAAATGAGTTAAAAATAAGTTAAAATGCATAAGCAAAACAAAATAAAAATTTTTTGAAAAAAAAAATGAAAATTAAATTAAAAGTTTTCAAAATAAATAATATAAAAGTAAGTTATACTAAATAATTTCAAAAACAAAAAAATCAAAAAAAAATTAAAATAAATAAAAAATAAAGAAATAAAAATAAATAAATAAAAAATAAAGTAGTAAAAATAAATAAATTAAAATTAACTTAAACTTCATACTTTCGGAAAACAATAATTATCAACAAGTTTTTTACAATAAATATATTAAAAATAAGTTAAATTTATTAAAATTTTTATAAAGTAAAATTCAATATGTTTTTTTAATATAAATTGAAAATCAGTTTAGCTGCATATTTTCGAAAAAAAAAATTATTAAAAATATTTCAAATAAACTAATTTTTCGAAAAACAAATAAATAAATAAATTTCAAAATAAAAAATAAAAAAAATATCAAAATAAAAATTTAAAAAAATCTCAGCTGCATACTATCGCAAACAAAATTAAAGAAATCGAAAATAATTACAAATGAAAGAGTTGAAAAGTGCAGTCAACAGCAACAATTTGCAGAAATAATAAACAACAATAATTCAAAATTCTGTTTTACCCCCCGTAACAGTCGAGCGTTCTCTGTGTATCTCGAAAAAAGCGTTGTGTATGGCATAATACACACATAAACATATATACAAAATTAAACAAATATACAAGCCACCGCAAACAGTTCTTCGGCTCATAAAATAAAGTGCATTGAATTATAATAAATTTACAAAAGCAAAACCAACAAATGCTGCTTACATGTGTCCGTATGTTTGCCATACATATGTATATGCACGCGCAAGTGTAATCCATGCAGTCACGTAAGAATACTTAGCCGCCTTTAAAAATATAAATAAACACAGCGACGGAGCAACGGAGCGACGGCTGCGTGTCTATTTGCCATCGCTGTGAGATAACATATCCGACAGATACACACCGTAAGCGCCTAACGTTCTGTAAAAAGATAAGAACTGCATGCACACACTCGCCTAAGCGGCTGTGGATATACATATGTGTGTGTGTGTGAGTGCGCGTGAGTGCATTAAAGTAAATAAAACGTGATTTGCTGGTAAATGCACTGGCATTGTCTCACCAAAGCGCACATATGAGAGTGTGTGTGTGCAAACATACATAAAAATAATAACGAAAAAAGTGATACTCCAACAATAACAAACCTTTGAGGTGTTTATCTTGCAACGCAACGTTGCACAATCGCAATCACCTTACAATCGCTTAACCAGCCACCCACAACACTTTGCACCGTTAATCTGTGTTCTGTTCCAAGTGGAAATAAATAATTACCGCTACATTGACAATCGACAATCCGCAAGCCGCCATCATGCTCGCCATTAAGGAGTGCCTCATACGCGAAGGTGTCTTGAATTTGACGTCAACGGCCAATCTGGGCAATGGTGCACTGGGCGATGAAGAAAATCGAGTTGGTGGAGTTGGCGCAACTGTTGCAGGTGCTGCTGCAACCGCCAACAGCAACAACATTTATGGCAACAGATTTAGTGACGCAGCCGCTGTCAGCAACAATTTGCGCGCCATTAGCGCGAATTACACTTACAACAATGATAATCGTTATAAGCGCTATAATGATAAAATGACAGCAACAACAGCAGCAACAACAAATACAACAACATTGGCGCTCGAGCCACAGCTGGCCAAGTTGAGAGATCAAAGTTAGTATTTAAATTGACACTTATTGGCACACATTTTTATATTTTCTGAATGGGTGTGTGTATATGTACATAAGTATGTGTGCATGTGTGTGTCAATATATAGCGTGTAGCGAGCTACATGTATTAGCACTAATTATTTGGTATTAATCATGCATTACTCATTACTAAAATTTAAATCAGTGCTGTTTTTAAATGTATATATGTAGGTACTAATAATTATTTCCATTTTTGTTGTTGCTAGTTTTTCATCTAATTTTGGCGTTTTGAGTCAACACTTTATTTTATATTCATTTAAATTTGCCTTATGATCTCAGATAGTGGTTTAGCGCGTATAATATTGTTAAGCTTTATAGAGTTGCCGCCAACAAAATATTTAGAAATAAATTTTTTAACAAAAAAATTAAAAATTTTCACTTCGATTTTTTTGCTAAAGAAAAAGCTTAGTCAAAATAAACAAAAGAATAAGTGCAAGGTTTTGAATCAATATAACCAATATATATACCTAAAACTTTCGGATATAAATAACCGAAATCAGACATAGGAGGAAACAAAAGCTTATTTTTGAATAAATAATGTACAAAAAATAAACAAAAACAAGAAAAAACGTTAGATTCGGTTGCAACGAAGCTAAATACCCTTCACAGGTGCATTTCTGTTAGTAACTATGTGTTCAGTTTGTATGGAAGCTATATGATATGAGATTACATTATTGCCTTAGAAAATAATATATACCAAATTTCGTGAATATATCTTGTCAAATGTGAAAGTTTTCCAATTCCGACTTTCGGGTATACGTAACCGAAATTAGACATAGTGAAGAAATTAAATAAAATTTCAAATCATATTTCATAAGCCATTAAAAATGGCATACTAAAATTTTTAAACGATATCTATATTCGCTTTTTGAGCTACAGCCAACAGTCGCTCTGTTCAATCAGCTCCATCTTTATATTTAAACGTTTTTCTCAAAGCCTCAAACCTTGTTTGGGGTATATGATTTGCTATTGCTAAGTTCTTATACAAATCACAAACACTTTGCGAAAGTTAGCATTTTAAATGAAAATCATCCATTCTGATCTGACGAGTTTTTGTCCAACTGGAGCTTTACTACGTCTTATCAGTTTTGTAAAATTATCTTACTTCTTTCTTCTTTTTTGACAGGTGGCAACTCTATTCTAAAATGCTATATGCTAAAAATTAAGTTTCCCCGGTTTATGCTTAGCATACATTTTACAATTTACTGCTCATATTCATTTTTTTCTTGCCAGGTGGCAACTCTGGTTAAAAAAATATATTTTAATTAAGAAATTGTCGATTACTTTCCTGAATATTGCTTCAACGAATTTTCAAATAAGGTGTAAATTTTGTCATATTTTAAACAGTTTTACTTTTTTCCTATAGATGGCAAACTATGTTTAAAATTTTTTTTTAGTTTTATTATAGACGAGATATCGTGAATACTCTTCAAAATACTTTGTGAATCATATTCTACTCAGTTTAACTTTTTCTTTAGATGGCAACTCTGTTTCTAAAAAAAATTTTAATTAAGAAATTTTCTTTTCTGAATATTTTCTTAAACGCTTCCAAGTTTGGTGTAAATTTTGTCAAATTTTAAACAGTTTTACTTTTTTACTATAGATGGCAACTGTGTTTAAATTTTTTTTATTAGACGAGATATCTTGAATACTCTTCAAAATCTTTGTGAATCATATTCTACTCAGTTTAACTTTTTCTTTAGGTGGCAACTCTGTTTCAAAAAAAAAATTTTAATTAAGAAATTAAATAAATAAATAAGTTGTCGAGTGCTTTTCTGAATGTTTTCTTAAACGCTTTCAAGTTTGGTGTAAATTTTGTAATATTTTAATTGGTTTTATTTTTGTATAGATGGCAACTTTATTTACAATTTTTTGTTTTTATTAATTATATTATTGATGTGATATCTTGAATACCCTCCAGAAGACGTTCTGAATCACATTCTACTCAGTTTAATTTTTTCATAGGTGGCAACTCTGTTCCAAATTTTTTCTTTTGGCAATTACGAAATTTACCAAATACTTTCCTGAAGATTTTTAAAAGTGCTACAAATTTTTCATATCTAATATTTTTCAATAGGTGGCAACATTGTTTAAAATATTTGTTTTTTTTTTTTCTTTTTTTTTAGTTATAATATAATCGAGATATCCTGAGTAATCTCACACTCCTGAGGACTTTCTTAAATTGCTTAAGTTTTGTGTATTCTAATTTTTTGAAGGTGGCAACTCTATTCGAAAATACGTAAAAATTTAAAATTTATAAATACTTATATGCTTTTTTAATTGAAATCTCTTTTTAATTTATTATATGTATGATGTAATAGTTCTCTTTTCCTAACCTAACCTTTACTCTCTTCCCAATTATATTTTTATGAGGAATAGTTTATTTTTAACCACATGAGATTTCCATTATAATCTTTGTACCTTTATAAATACTTACATATCTACATAGCCATATACTTGTGTGAATAGGCTCATATTTCACAATAGATCTCATATCTCCACAGGTTGTTAACTTCTTTCGAAATAAAAATAAAACAAAAACGTGTGTACTTTTCCGCTCGCTCTTCACATGACCAATTATTTTTGTTTAATAACTCAGCTGTCAGTCAGTCATACTAGTTTTGAAGTTTATTGCTCTTCGGCTAGAGATCTCTAACTCTTGATATTTTCTGACATAACTACATAGGTACACATATCTAGACATGTATATATATTTAGATATATGTATGTATGTGCTCGTCTGTACTTAAATAGGTATGTGATGTACTACTATCTGACGCTGTGATATTTAATTTTTTTTGGTAAGATCTATGTCATGATATCATAGTCTATTTAACTATTATTAGTTGCCGTCTTCGCTTGCGTCTCATTTATAATAATTAAGTTCGTGTTCTTTTCTTCTTCTTTTCTTTTTTGGAATCATAATTGTTGTGACATACAGTACTCATTTAAATGAGATCATCTTAATAATTGAGTGCATATTATCTCGAGTTAGTAGTCAGAGCAGGTGACACGTTTGGGGGTTTTTATGGATGTTACATAGTCTCTAGAACATTACTTCAGATATATTGAGGAAAAAACTTTTAAGTTACGTTTAGACATGCCAGTGTTGGGAAGTATCAAATACTTAAGAGAACCGAATTTTTCGGTATCGGTGCTTTTAGATACACATAATTTTCATGTGTGGTGTCAAGTACTCTCTGAACATAAACCTAATATTCGTAAATGTAAAAAAAAATTTCCATAAATATTTAGTATATTTCTATATTATGAACTTTTGAAATATGTGTTGAAATTTCTTTAAACAAATTTGATAATTCTCGATTTACCTAAAAGTGAAATTTCTGATAAAGATCTCAAAAATATTTATCTGAATATCATTTCAAGACTATATCCAGTATATTGGCCAGCTTTTTTAATATATTTTTGATATACCAAAATGCCGACAAATTATTTCAGATGACTGCTCTTCTATTGAGAGTATATATGTATGTAGATATGGATGTCTAAATATCTGATTTAACTTCCTTTTACTACTATCTTGCACTTCGAATCGTTTCTGAGCATTGATAACAGATAATTCGGTACTTATTGGGTACTTTCGAGTACTTTGAATCGTTTCTGAGCACTAATACAAGAGAGTTCGGTACTTATTGGTTACTTTCGAGTACCTTGAATCTATTTTGAGCACTAATACAAGGGAGCTCGGTACTTATTAGGTACTTTCGAGTATTTTGAATCGTTTCTGAGCATTGATAACAGAGTTTTCGGTACTTATTGGGTACTTTCGAGTTATATGTACAAATTTGACTAAGAATTTTTTACTTATTGGACTTTGTTGGCCAAATTGCTAAACAATTTAATGCAACACTTAAATATAAGAAAGTGTGGCAACCCAAAAAAAAAGATAAAAAATAGCGCGTAATATCCCAGATTAGTGTGTAGCATAACTAAAGTGCTTCCACTAATTTAGTCTGCCACTTTCTTATCCTCCTCCCCCTTTCTCTTCGGCAAATAATGCAAGTGTCTTTGCCGGATTATGTGCTCTGAGTGCAAGTGAATGAAGTGAGCATACAAATAGTTTTATTATTAGCTCACCAAAACTGCATATACACAAGTGATCACACCCATTCAGCTATATACTGTATATAAGGCAGAATTATTTAAATGTTTCTGGTTGCCGGCAAGTGCTTAGCATAAGTGTAGGTATTTTCGAATTTTAAGTGTTTTTTGTTTCGTTGCTAAAGTAAATATTTATTTATGTACAAATGCTAATGTATCGGCCTACTTACACATTTCTCTTAATCTGAAGCGCATCAGTCAATCGATTACACGAGCATCTTAGTATTTAAACTTTTAGAAAAAAATCATGAAAAGCTCTTTTTTTCTGACTCACAATATTAAGGGGTTATTTCCATTTGTGAGTCAGAAAAAACGAGCTTTTCGTGACTTTTTTCTACAGATTTAATAGTCGGCGAATCATTTTGAAAAAATGTTGGATTTCCTTGACAATCCGTAGACAATCCCAAAAGCAAGTCTCTGGCACTGAGGAATATTTTTTTTTTTTTGCTTCAAATTATCTAAAATCCAAATAACAAAAGAAAAATATTACTAAAAGGTGAACCATTTCGTGAAGGTTCCCTACTTTTTTTTATAGAAAACCACAGAAACTTCAGATTTAATCTTTGGCATTTATTTTTTTTTTTTGAAGATTTTCTCTTTCAAATGTTGGCCGCGATTATGTCTCAGATGGTCCAACCGTTGAGTTCAATTTTCTATGACTCTTTCGAACATTTCGACTGATAATTGGCAAGTGACACGCGTGATGTTTTGCTCCTATGCTTGAATCGAAGCGGAACTCCCCGCGTAGACTTAAGTCTTTACATATCCCCACAGGAAAAACAGAGTGATATCACACGATCTTGGTGGCCAATCGACCGGCCCAAGACGTGAAATTATCTTCAGCTCACCAAAGTGTTCTCTTAATAAATCGATTGATTGATGCGATGTGTGAGAAGTGGCGCCGTATTGTTGAAACCAAATGTCCCCGAGATCACGAGCTTTAAATTCAGGCATCAAATAGTCGGTTATCATGGCACGATAACGGTCGCCACTGACGTTTAAGTTTTCACTGGCGTCATTTTTGAAAAAATATATGGACCAATGATTCCACCGGCCCACAAACCACACAAAACTGTTGGTTTTCTGGATGAAATGGCAGCTCATGAATCTCTCCAGGTTGTTCTTTGTCCCAAATACGGCAATTTTGCTTGTTTGCATACCCATTGAGCTAAAAATGGGTCTCATCGCTGAATACAATTTCGAAAAAATCGAATCTTCTTGGAACTTTTGAAGAGCATATAGAGGAAATCAATGTCGTTTGGGCAGTTCAGTTCTTGAACAATCTTTCAATTTAAGATCTCGACGTAAAATGTGCCACTTTACTTCGTGCTGGACGAGGTCTATTCGGTCGAATATTATCGAATTATGAATGCTGGGTCTTAAGATGGGTGATGGTGTTGCGAATAGCATGCTTAGTAGGCGGATTATGTTGACCATAAGCTGACCGAAGAGCGCGAAACACATTCTTTACAGAATGTGAATTTTAGTGCAATAAAGTTGAACGATTTTCCAAACAATGCTGAACAAAAATAGCATGACATGATCTGTCAAAAAAGGTTATTGAAGAAAGTACCTCTACTTCGATCACCCATTATATTTTTCTGTTGTATTTTGCGCTTTTCATGACCGTTTTTAGCAAATTATATTAAAATTGGTTGTCCATTATTATCCTATAAAGTATGATTGGCGCTGAAATGTATGCTACTGTTCTGAAATAATTTTAAATAAACGGCATAAATGCTACAATTATTTTATTAAATAGTTCGAATCGCTGGAAACTTGAATTTATTCATACTGAAGTAATGGTTTTGCATATTTTTAGGCGCAAAATACTATTGGAGCTTAGATTTATGCTAAACTTTTTGCTACCGAGTTTCACCTAATATTTTCCAAGAGCCTATTCAGATTATCCAAGAAAATTGTGCGAAATCTCAACCAAGACAGAACGACTGATAAATACTTAGTAATTGTATATTTTAGTATTAACACAATTTCGGAAAATATATATTTTTTTTAAGTTAAATTATTATTTAAAATTAAAATATTATTCAAAATTCAATTATTTTTATATAAGCTCACCTCTTCATTACTCTTTTTTATTTCATTTCTTCTTACAAGGTCTATCGATTTATTCAAGGTCATACTACAATGTAACCTTAACCAAAGGTATTTGCTATAGTTGCTTACATAAGCTACCAAACCCATGTGGTATTACATACCTAACACACATTTTCTTTCATATTTTCCTTTCATCAAGCATTCTTGTACAACCTTTGGTTACCGCTTTGGCGCTGCGCGCAAGCATTTTCCTTTCATGCCAAAGTGCGTAATAAAATAATAACAATAACCACTCGATAGTTACGAGTATTATTGCCATAATTAGCTTTTTTATGCCTTGTTGCATAAATGCGTGGAAGCCACAAGAGTGCGCATAATTACACACACAAAGAAATTTTGCGGCTTTTAAGCAGCCACACACTCACACATGCATATGCACATTTGTGGGCTTGAATCGGCAGAATTGACCATGAACTTTGAGAATTGAATATTAGTGAATATCGTAAGTATATACTTACAACGGATTAACTGGTTACGAAGCCACATTTGAGGGCTTCCTAAGTGCTGCTTACGCAATATGCGCAGCGGTAAGCGTCTCAAGCTGTGAGAGAGTTAATTATTCACTAAATAATTTTTTTTTTGATTGTTGGTCGAAATGCCTATAAAGCGGTAGTCACGCACCTCGTCGGTTGACCTAAATCTGAAGTCGTTGGCGGCGTGACAAATTTACATACATACATACTTACGATGTGGCATTTAGGTTAAGTTCTAAAAATTCAAAATATTTCGGTTATTTTATTTTGGCAAAAATTAAAAAAAAAATTAAGAAAAAATAAATAAAAAAATAAAAAATAAATAAAATAAATTTTGTAAAAAATATAATTGCTTTGCTCTAGCGCCATTGGCCTTACAATGATTATTTGCGTTAGCAAATCGCCAAAGTTCACAATTTTGACACACTTGGGAAACGTGCCGCTAATTATTCGCATGAGAAATTAAACAAATAGATCAAATTTGCCAACAATTATATTTTTTCTCTTTTATTTGCATGCAAGTCGCTCAATTTGTGGTTTCGACATCGCGTTGATTTTGAGATGAATTGAATGTGCAGGCAACAAAAATACGAAAATATTATTAAAAATACATTAAAAGCTTTCGCACACAGCTGAGCAGCCTAATTTGAAAAATTAATGTGTGATTTTGTAGTTTAGGGGTAGCACTATATTCTTTTCAAAGTTAGTTTACGCCAAAATTTTTCGGATTCCGCAACGTATTTGTCAAAAATATGGTTATTCATCAATTTTCAAAAAGAAAAACTTTACTTTTTCCTTTTTATAAAGGTTTACTTAATAATAGCGCTACCAAAGGAAAGAAAAGGAAGAAAACTTCTTTATTTCTGTGAAATCTGTAAAATCCAGACGCTGCAGCCAATTTTCAACGGTTTTCCAGCATAAATCGGCCGATACTGCTGCAATTTCACGTTCGATATTCGCACGAGGTTTATCAATCGTCGCTGGCTGGTTGGCATCGATCATAGACTCGACGTAGCCGTATAGAAAATAGTCTAACGGCGTCACATTGCACGACCGAGGCGGCCAATTAACTGGGCCATAACAAGGTCACCAAACTTGCTTTTCAATAAATCGATTGTGACATTCGCTGTGTGGCTTGTGGCGCCGTCCTGTTGGAAGCACATATTGTCCAAGTCCATGTCTTCAAATTCTTTACAAAAAATATTCGGTTATCATTGAGCGATAGCGATTCTTATTCACAGTAACTTGTCGGTCTTGATCGTCGCGGAAGAAGTACGGCCCATAAACGGCACCAAGCCGTAATTTTTTCGAGATACAATGGTGACTCATGGAGTACGTGTGGCTTGCTGTCTGACAAATAACGTATATTTTGCTTATTGACGGCCATAAATGAGCCTCGTCGCTGAATATGGTTTTTCGATCAAAATCCGGATCATTTTCAAGTTTTTGTTCAGCCCAATTTACGAACATACGAAGTTTGTGGTGATCAAGCGGCTTCAGTTCTTGCGTCAATTTGATCTTGTGAGGATGTAGGCCAAAATCTTGTCGCAAAATTCGCCACAACGACATCACAGAGCTGCCCAACGTTTGAGAATGATGTGTGAGAGACTAATTTGGGTCTTCCTCAATTGATGAGTTAGCGGCAGCAAATTTTTCGACATTACGGACACTTTTTTGCCTCACTGGCACGGGAACATTTTGTGCTGTGTCTGGGGATTCAAATTTTTCCACTAGACGCTCAATGGTTGATCTGACAGGACAATTATGACGACCATAATTTGAACGTAGCGCTCTTAAAGTTGACTGACTAAGAATTTCGGATGTAAATTTTAATAATTTAGACTCGTTGTTGGATCGTAAATCTTTCCATGATGAAATGGCAAACCTTACTGAAGAGAAATGTCGAAAGAGCGGTCTCTTACGGTCTCTTTTTGTAGCGTCTCTATGAAAAGACCCTTTACAATTCCTTTATTCCTTACTCTCAGAACTAATTATCAAAATGAGGTTTTTTTTTTAAATTCCATACTCATAAATGAATGTAGTCATACCCCTAATATTCACGCGCTCAGCGCTAGCGTACTTTATTGAAACTACTTTGTATGTTTGTAGTTTTATATTTATGAATAAAGAGACTCACGTATATCAAACATAAATACATATTCAAATTCCTAATGATTTATTATTGAGCGCACACTTCTTTGGCATAACAATGTGTGTGCCTTTAAGTGTGTTTATGTGCGTTTTTGTGTGCTCTGCGTGCTTTGTTGGTTCAATTTTGTTTTTTTTTTATGCGGATTTCTAGAATTCCTCTGTCCATTGATGCCGATTTCTTTGTGCGCAACAAAAGTGTTGAATATGATATATACTATATGTATATGTATACAAGTATATGTATATGTATATAAATGATATACTTGTATGTATATTGACATATGTATATAAAAGTATGCTCTATATGAGTTATGAGACACACGGATTAGCTGATGTGCCAAGATACGTTCCATATTGTTTTGAAATAAATTTTGGCTAAGAGCTTGCCTCGCCGCGTTTGATATAAAAATATCAAAATAAAAACAAATATTCTTATGTGTATATAAAATATGTGAGCTATGCTATTTTTTAATGCATTTAAATGCATATTTGTTTTCATTTCGCTGTGACTAGGTATATGAGGGATAATTTTATATTAACTTTTTTGTCATATCGCATATATTTTGGGTCATTACACGTAAAATAGCCTTTCGATAGTTAAAATTTTATTAAAAACTTCAACAAATTCATACCTGCTGTTACCTGTTATTAAAATACAATATTTATATATTTATTGCCACATTATATGATTTTTACTGCTTAAAGCATTCTAAATTCCAAAATTACTCTCAGTTCAAGAGCATCCCTGAGCATCCTTTAACATCCCTCAATATGGGCTCAGCCCAATTTTACTGCTGAATTATCTTGACATACTGCTATGTATGTATGTCTTTAAGGTGCAAGCAGGGCATTGAAAATAACAGTAGTCGTGGTACAGAGTGATCTAGACCCCTCTTGGAACACAAGCTTAATGCTGCGATCGATGTCATCGAACGGTAGGTCCAGAAAATGAGCTCTTTTGACGGTGTTGTACTTTAGGGAAAATTTTGAATTTTGAACTTGAAAAGAGAGAGTTGACATGCGGCTGTTATTATACGAGAATTCTTTGCATGCGTGACGCATTCTACATATTTCGGGGTTAATTCTGGAATTGCACGGTTGATTTCTATGAACACATAGACGTAGAAGATACTTGTAGAAGAGTTTGTTATGCTACTTTAAAAGTTGCATGCGAGCATCACTGTGGAAATACTACTGAGATATTATTTCCTGAGGAGACGTCAAGAGATCTCCTTCCAGATGACCTGATTTCGGTTTTGTAGTCCACAACCGTCCATCCGATTGCCTTATATAGCTAACAACCAATATTTGTCTTCACCTCAAATACCGCCAGCTTTGATGATTTGTTGCTAAGTTTACTTAGAAATTCGTATTCTTCTTGGTGAAAGTACTTCGAAATCGATTAGGGACATTATAACAGGTGGTTTCTTCTCCTTCAAATGGGGTCGTTTTTTCGCGATTTCGTTATCCAACGCTCCAATAACATAATATAATAGTCGCTATTAATGGTCTCTCTCTTTTAATGATAGTCGTGCATCCCAAAATATTGATTTGATCGGTTCACCATATGCAGTCCACTCGGCTGACTGTCAATTGGACTCCGCTTTTATAGTAAGAAGTCGTACGATTGCGGCAAGATAAACTTTGCAAAGGCAAGCAGTTCAGTAGATCTTCTACATACTACTCTAGGCCAGAAAGACCTCGCAGTCGTACAGATGCTGTTGGTCAATAAACACCTAATTAGCGTACGAGAGGTTCATAGGTCCAGTAGTAGAACGCAAGATGACAACGGATCCAATTCGTTCTCATTACTTATCGGCTAAGCAATTTCCAGTGATAACGCCATTGGCAGGCACCCTATGTAGACTGATAGACAAGCTTATTGCTATATCTAGTGAGGTTAGACACTCCTTAACTAACTTTGAGCACACAGTTTGCGAGCTCTACGCTAGTATTGTTACTCTGCTGTCGCAGTGAATGCTCACATCTGCCCTGGAAAGACGTGAACTTTGCAGCAGTACCACTTCTGCTTGAAAAAACACTAAAATAGTGCGTTAGCCTAAAGCTAAACTTGGCGGAGAGCTCCAACCTTCTCTTCTAGCCTCGACTCAACGGTTAAAAATCTCTCTACGCTGCTTCTCCAGCGCCTTTTCCCCGTCCACATATTCGTAGTAGGTATCTGAGCGCAGAAACAGCCACCAGGAGTAACTTCTACTTTCGTAATGGCCCAAGTTTTTCGGAATGCAATTAAAGGATGTGTATATCAACGTGATCTTGTTTGTAGCCCTTCATATACCCAGCTTCTCTGAGCGTAGGGCGACCTTCGTAGTACCTAATGTACCTAACTTCGGTGGCTGCGTGTAGAATGGCATTAAGTGCTGTTGGTGTAGTTCGCAGTACATCGCAGATACCGATCTGAACCGATCTTTTAACACTTCCAAACTTCTTAGCGCGTATAGCCTTTTCGAGCACCCTCCTCCGGACGAATACATCATAGACATTGTTGGCTTGACACCATTTTTGATGAGTCCCACCTCTTCCCTATAGCTCCTCAACAGCAGCATGAGGCAACTGCTGCCTTCTTTAACCTCTCTTTAATAATGTAATAATAAATTGAATAAATTATAGACAAATTTTTACACCATCCGACATTATTTTATTCTTCAAGCTTAATTTGCTTTATTTATGCTTATTGTAACCCGTTATAATTTTATTCTGTTAATCTATTTGTTTATTTATTGCCATGCGTGAAATTTCCGTGTGTGATTTCTATTCTCTGCAATGCTTGTGCATTTGGTGGCAACCACAGCGATCGCAATTTCTATTTGAAAATCTTTTCTTTTTTTACTTCTGTTTAGTTTAGAATGCAGCAAGCGCTCATGAATCTTCTGTCATTCAGCCACCCACTCGCTGTTCGCACAGCTTTCTGCACTTTCCCTTGCCACGAGATAAATCACTTTTTTCTTAAGGAAAATTTAGAAAATAATTTTCGATGCGTTTGGCCGCATCCACCAAAGCCATATTGCACGCCAACGCTGGCCTGTGTGAAATTGTGATTATTTTCTGTGTAAAGCATTGACATTGCGCTACTTGGCCGCCGAATGGGAGCAGCCGCTGCAGCTACTTTAACGCCACTCTAAAAATACATAAGTATCGCAGGCGCGACCACATGTATCTAGAAAATTTTATATCAAAGCAGCACATATGTATGTAGCGGCTTTTTCTCCACATACTGTGCTGCGGCGCAATTGGCTGCAACAACAATAATTTTTTGAATTTTGTGCCTAAATTTAAAAATGTTTTCATCATTTGCCTAAAGACTTTTCTATAAATTTGCGCTGTCAGTGCACAGATCATGACTTGTTTTTATTATTTTCAATCAGTTTTTTTTTGTTGTTTTGCGTTTTGCGTTTTTTTTTCATATTTTCAAATGCAATTTTTGCCACATTTCTACGTTCCTCAATGAGCCATACAAACGGCAGCGCGCATCTGCCTAGCGTCTTTTTGTTGTTGTTGTGCATGTGTGTGTTTGTTTATTTTGGCAACGTCGCTGTATTCATTTCGTGCTGGAATTTCGCGTTGAATGCGAAAATTTTACAATTCATAAACAATCAGTCACGCATGTGGCAACGCCCACTCTTTGTCACATCGACGCTTGAGCGCAGTGTCGGCTATTTTCTAATACCAAAATAGTTCGACATACGCAAGCCATTATGCTCAAATTTTTTTCGCAAAATGCTTGAGAATTTTATAGATACACGATCTTATCAAATTTGACCCGGACTGACAACAAAACGCATAGTTCGACATATTTGCGCCGTTATGATCAAATATTTTTTTGCTAAATTCTTGAAATTTTTATAGTACACCATCTGATCAAATTTGACCCGGATTGACAAAAAAAAAACGTTTTCTCTTATTTGACCACAAATCTTTATTACCGCCTTTAAGATACGCTCCAATGTTCCACACACTCGTTACACGATCTGATCAAATTTGACCCGGATTGACAAAAAAAAAAAAAACATTTTCTCTTATTTGACCACAAATCTTTACTCTCGCTTTTAAAATAGGCTCCAATGTTCCACACACTCGTTATACGATCTGATCAAATTTGACCCGGATTGACAAAAAAAAAAAACATTTTCTCTTATTTGACCACAAATCTTTATTATCGCTTTTAAAATAGGCTCCAATGTTCCACACACTCGTTACACGATCTGATCAAATTTGACCCGGACTGAAAAAAAACATTTTCACGATTTGACCACAAATCTTTATTATCGCTTTTAAAATAGGCTCCAATGTTCCACACACATGTTAAAAGCTCCGGCTGGGTTCATCTTCAGTGCCTTGAGCCAATTTTGATTTCGGTTTGGGCTTAAGTTTGGAGTGTTATTGGCTACTTGTTCGGCCCTTTTCGATGTTATATTCATAAATCTCCGTTTCGTCACCAGAAATAATGTATTTGATGTAAGTAGGGTCCTCCGCTACATAAGTACATACGTGGCCAAGCATCTCATTGCAGGCTCTGGTCTTCACACGAAAATCAAAAAAGATGTATCTAAAAATATAAAAGGATACATCCAATCCAAATGAATCCGTCCGGGTCAAATTTGATCAGATGATACTTATTTTTTCTTTTCTACCTTCAACAATTAGGCCCACTTTCCTCTAATTTTATGCCAATAATCACGTTTCTGTAGACCAAAATCGATACTAATAATTATAACGGCAAAATAAGCATTATTCAATACAATATAAATAATCTATCACATCATGAATGAATTACTCAACTTTTAGTTTTGTTGTTGTTCTTATTCAAACATTGATTGCTTTTACTTTTCTCCGAGCAAAAACAATCACAGCAACACACTTGAGTAATCAAATTATATTTGGAGCATGCACTTCCCACTGAGTGCTTTGGGATTTAACGAAGTGGAGAGATTCTCATAATACGAATATAAAGTGTAGAACAAAACTACAAAGATGCAAAGAAGCAGAATTTATTATTTGGTAATGAGGCGCACGAGTTTTATGAGGGTAGTGGTGGGCGGTAATTGAAACCATAAAAAAAGAGAGACGAAAGAAGAACAATGAAGAGTTCGACGAAACATTATTAATTATATGCAGCTTTGCACTCTTTCCGTCTTTACTGAAAGTGTGTCTATACTACGAATCAAAATTGTATGATTTATTGCTTTCATGTGATCTTACATAGTCTAGAGATCAATATTTCTTTTCTATAAATTATGGAGATAATTTTAAAGTCTTGTTCACAAACTCAAAAAAAAACCCAAAATGATAATTTTGAATGAGTCTCTAATTAGTTTGATTATGCCGGAAGTGTATTTAGCTACCTTTGTCTCTACAGACTCTTAACTAAATACAATAATATTTGCTTCCAAAATTTTCAAAGGCTCATAAGCTTTAAAGACGGCTCTACAAAGTCCCTTACGGTTCGCCAATAAGCTAGCAAATCTGATAGCATCTGAAGACCTTTCACCGAAGCAACTTCGATGAAAAATTACCAAAACCAGTGGGGTTGCCATCACTTACGAAAGGTTGACTGGTATAATTGCTCATCTCCGAGTATATTGATAGGTTCAATAGCTTATGTACATATGTATATCTACAAAAATATCAGTAGTATACTTCCCCCTCACTGAATATCATGTTGTACAGGATATCTGCCCTTATCGAATGTACCGCTATAACAATATGTAGTAACTCCACTATTTTCTAAGATAACTTCGAATTACGGCAGTACGATTTTGTGTTGAAAATATCTCTAAGGCGAATAAATCGAAAAGAAAGACCGAATTCTCGCTGTAATAACTGTCATTTATGTAGAACTGGGAAAAGGCAGGATATATGGTAATTTTATGGCCGAAAAATAGAAATTAAACTGTAGTTCTAGCTAAGAAGTATTCTTGTATAAGTCATATTATAAAGCGGCCTATCTTTATCACGTCTTTAGTCCCAAATTATTAATGCTCATCAGAAATATCAGATTTTTTCCAAATATTTTTAAGAAGTTTAAAAGTCTTGCAACAGTCTTCATCTGCCTCATACCCGTGTTAAATACTACAGATCTCAGTTACAGATCAAACTCTTTACAGGTTAAACTTCGCGCTAATATTTGTTTCGAAGCGTTTAAGAAGTATCAGATCGTCGAACGGAATCACTTTAAATGTAGTGTTGCCACAAATTCCGAGCATAATTATATCTTGGACAGTGCATATTAAGTTCTCCACGTTCTTTTCCACCAAGAAAACTCTTTTGCTGCTTTTATTGGATTACTACGCGATATACCTGGCCCTTCAAAATTAAGTCTTTGTACGAAAAAAAAATGTATTTGACAAAGATATCATCACGAAATTAGACATCGTTTATTTTCCTAAGTAATCCTACAATCTGCGAACATATTGCTCAGATCGGACCACTATCACATATAGTTGCCATACAAGCTAACCGATCCAACTCAAGTCCTTATATGAAAAACCCTTTTATTTGATAAGATATTTTCACGAAATTTGGCATGGATTATTATCCAATGTAACGGTACAATCTGCGAACATATTGCTCAGATCGGACCACTATAACATATAGTTGTCATACAAACTGATCGATCCAAATGAAGTCCTCGTATGGACAACTTTTTTATTTGACGAGATATCACCTCGAAAATTGACATGGATTATTATCCAAGGTAACGGTATAAGCTGCAAACATATTGTTCAGATCGAACCACTATAACATATAGTTGCCATACAAACTGACCGATCAAACTCAAGTCCTTATATGGAAAACTTTTTTACATGACGAGATATCTTCACAAAATTTGGTACAGATTATTATCCAAGGCAGAGCTACAAGTTCCGAAAAAAATCTTCAGATCTCACTAATATAGCATATAGCTGCTATACAAACTGACCGATCAAAAACAAATTATTATAGCTTCGTTGGAGCCTAAATGAAGGTTTTCTTGATAATAATAAATTCTTTTAATTTTTTGATAAATAAATTCTTGCTAATTACGTTTTGTTTCTAAAATTCTTTACGAATTTTTTAATTAATTTACCAACGATCTCCAATACCTCCTCAGCATGAAAAGCGGGTTAAGCATTTTTGCTTATTTATGTGAGCAATAAGTTGTCAGACGGCTGCCACATTGGCAACTTATGCCAACATATTTTCAATGCACGCGATTGTTTATTTGCATGTGGGTGTTGGATGCTATAAACACGAGAGCACAAACCAACAGCCAAACAGATAGGATGGTGGATTTATATGTATAATCTATATATTGTATATATGTATATGTATATGTGTGCGTTCACGAGGCGCATTGTTGCAACACCGCCGGCAACAGTTCTCCATTCACACACACATACACATAAACAGTTATGCAAAACACCAGCCACCAGCAATGAAACCCACAATGAAATGAAAAGGAAAGAATAACTGTCAGAAAAATAGAGCACAACACTATGTATCAGCGAGCGGCTAAGCGAAAACCGTTTTTATTGTGCTGAATGTGTGTAATTTGATGCAAAATACAGTTTATTTAATTTCACTAGCGCACTTTCTGAGAGTTAGCGGCAGAAATGCACATTATTTTTTTATGTACATATACATGTATATATGTACATACATATATATACTATATGTTTAACATGTATGTACTTTTTTTTACTTAGATTTTGCTCTTGCTTGCATTAATATACATACATATATCATAATTTTTATTTTTGCCTTTGTTGTTGTTGTTTTCGCAACAATAATAACTTCCTTTGGGTGTTAATGTGTCATGCCGTGTGACGTCATAGCGTCATGTTTACCCACATTCATTGTTGTCGACATGCTTGTGTAGGTACAAGTACATGCGGCCCACGCGGCGTATACGCAACGTAGTGGCAACGGCGAGAAAAATGGAAAAAGTATTAAAAATATTCTTTTTCTATGAATAAAGGCGCAAAATAACAACAATAATCGCAAAGCTTTTTTTCAATTATTTTTAACAATTTTTTTTATACATTAACAGCTATCTGTATGTACATAAGTATGTATGTAAGTATTGTTTATTTTATTTTCCTTTGACGCCATTGTCATTGTGCTAATTTGTGAACTGAAAATCTCTGCATATTTGGTATGTTCTACTTTGCCATTGAAATCGAAATTGAAATCTAATTAAAAGCGGCAAAAAAAAAATAATTTGATTGAAATGTCAATTATTGTTGTTGCCTTTAATGCAGTGACGAGTGTAATTGTAAGGTTGTTGAGCATTTGATTGTTTGTTGCTTTTGTTTCTTTGTGGTTTTGTATTCTTTTTATTTTTGTTATTTTTTTTTTGTTTTTGTTAATTTTTTTGTTTTTGTTATTTTTTTGTTTTTGTTATTTTTTTGTTATTTTTTTTTTTTTTTTAAATTCCGTTGTTTTGTTTATTTTTTCTTTTATTTTCATTTTTTTTGTTATATTTCTTTTTTTTTTATCTTGCTTATTCTGCGCGGTTGTTAAATCAAAAGGTAACATTGATTGTCTCGACACTTAACGGTCTATTTGGCTATGCAGTCACCTTCGGTTGTCAATTCGGCACCTTACTTGCTTACATACATATGTATATATATATACAATTACGTATGTACTTATATTCATGTTTGTAACCAAGTAAACACATGCTTCTCGCTGTAGGCGTTTATTTGCCTAATTTTTCCTACGTTTTTCATGTGCCAGTTTTGCTATAAATTAAATCATTGTGCAGCATAGGGTGACCCGAAAGCTTCAATAAACGAAAAGTCGGCTTATAGATTCTAATGCATGCTAGTCTTGACTGATTTTATTTGGGGTTGTTAGAAAAGGTTTTTACTATAGATTTAGAGGTTTTTTACTATAGATATAGATAGAGAGTAGCAACTTCATACATCATTATGTGCCATAAGTTTTAATAAATAAAGTTAAAATCTGTCAAGTTTCCGGTTCAATCCAACGTTGAATCCTTCGATCATTAAATGTATTGACCAACTAAAAATAAAAATTCGAGCTGAATAGGATCATCTACAGCAATATGGTATAGATGTTTTATACAAGATTTATTTCCAATCTAAACTTAGCCATTTTGTGGTGATTAGGCTATCCATTTAAGGATATTGCTCTTCCATTGCTACTTGTTAACCACTGTTGCATATTTTTTTTGGATTCATTATATCATCAACAAGGTATAGGGGTCCCAAAACATGGTATGAAAAGCAGCGCCAAATTATTTGCCTTTAAGGAAACTTAGGAAGGAGATACTTTTAGTACCGTCAAAAAAGGTAATTTTTTCCAATTTTATTAAGGAAGATTAAAAACAGATCACATTCGATTTTTTTGCATATATATTAAGAGTTATTATTGAACTACAAAATAAAAATTGTTTTATGTCAAAAAAAAAAAAATAGCGGAAATATCAACTATCCCGTTGATTGACATTTTTTTGCGGCCGTCAACTTCCTGGCTAAACTTCTTATACGAAAAGAAAAAAGTAATTTTTTTTTTAATTTGGAAGCTTTTATCTTTGTCTTTTATTATAAGTGACTAGTAGAGGGGTTTTGAGAATTTCGAATTTCGTTTTTCGAGATAAAAATGCTTAAACAACTGTGAAAATGCCGTTTTTCTCGGAAAAGCGCTCTATCGCGCACTTGAGTATAAGATTGTCTATAAAATACGCTTTAGTTCAAGTAAATCGGTTAAATAATTCGCTCGCAATTTTGACGGCCGGATGAAAAAAGTTAGTTTCGAGGAAACGAGCCTCAAAGTTCTCCGGTTGTATAGACCGCAGCATGAAGTGCAATGGTTCTAGGGCCTATTTTTTTCGAAAATATTCGGAGTAAACCAATAAAACTTCAGGACTATATTTTGAATAGTTTTTCAATTGATTAGAGCGAATTTGTTTTTAATTTAAAAAAAAATTCTAAATTATCCATAATTATCCTGGAACCGATAACTACTTGAATGGCGCACGTAAACCGAAAGTCTGTGAGCTTAGAAAATTAGGTTTTGCTTTCGTCAGACTACATAATCTGTTGCCAACCATTTTGATACCAATTATGATATATTTTAACCTAATAGTGTCGTGCAGCCTTCATTTTTGGCGTTCATAGTGGATTTTTGGCAGGGCGTCTTCCGTATAAGCACACATCTTTAAGCCGACGACGTATGGAAAAGTGTATGAAAGTGCATTTTTAAAGTGGTCGCTTAAACTTATGGCCGCAGTAAGTTATCTATTCTCCCAGTTGACTTTCGAGGAGGACCTGATCACTTTCTACGCTCCAAAACATCTCTACTCTGTTTTTTTTTTTGTAAAAGACGAACAATAGTTGAATGACTACGACCAATTCAAGCTAGTATTTCCGTTAAGATCATTTTTCTTCATCTGCCAAAACACGACTATAACTGAACAGTGTTCAACCCTATTTCATAAAACATAAGTCATTTCTCCGTGCCTACTACTACTACTTTTTCTTGACCTTCTTCTTCTCCCACAATAAATTTCCAAAATTAGGACTTTTTTAAGGACTTTAAACTGGTCCAACCTTTTAATAGCAAGTCAGAAGACATTTTATTCTCCAAAATGGGTAGGACTAAAGTTAAGGATAGTCAGAGGCACGAAAAATTGAGAATTTTCAGTATTTTTTTTGCTATTAAATCGTGTTATTTTACAAAAGTAGTAATTTGGCATTATTATAGAATGTGTTGTCTTGAAGTCACGAAGTCCTTGGAGATTCATCTAAAATCAATCGGACAAAAAAAAATAGTTTTATAAATAGATAAACTCGGGCCTGATCGAAGGATTTTTTTTTATTTTCAAAATTAACAAAATGGCGGCCTCAGGAAATTTTTTTCTAAATTTTTGCGAAAAAATCAACAGTTAAAAAATCGAAATTTTCGAAAAAATAAAAATCCTTCGATCAGGCCCGAGTTTATTATGTATTCTAAAAGCTGTATAAATTTCATTAAAGTCGAGTTTTCGAGTTACAGTTGTCACCAGTTCAAAAAACATAGCCTTGAGAAAAACGCGTTTAAAGTTTCACCCGAGCGCTTTGAAGTGCCCGAGCTCTCTTTGTTATTTGTCGAATAACTCAAAAACTAATTATCGGATCAACGTGAAATTTTCAGAGAATATTTTTAAGATATTACACTTAACGAAAATGCAAAAAAAATTAATTTTTTGAAAATTCTGACTACCCCTAACCCCTGATTCTACATGGATGAAACCTAAAATAAAATTCTCTCTATTGTCGAAAGTAATGAAAAATTGTCTAAATGGCGGCTTTAAAAAAAAAGTTGAGTTTTTTTTCGTTTTTGAACTGCCAAAACTTTATTTTTCATCAAGGCAACTGGTAATTGAAAGTGATCGTATCATTTGCCTTCGAATAACCACTTAAGCTAAAACGAAAATGCTGTTTCGAGAGAAGCGCGTTTAAAAATAAAATGATCGGCTAGATTTGAGAAGTCTGCAAATCAAAAAATATTTTACATATTTATTTAAAATGTTAGTATATTATTTTTAAAGGTATAACTTATCGAGGTGTGCCAGTCTCTTTGTGATCAGCAGTAACCTATAGTTTTCATCCCTACTCCTAAGAGTCTAGGAGCTCTTAGCAACGTAATTGTGTTTTTATTCCTATTATTTGAGATCGCAAGACGGACTCTTTTATTAATTTCAGCTCGTCTGTATTTTGAAAAACTTCACTCTTACGTGCTCTTATGTTTTGTTAAGAATATCTGAAAAACTTTTTATGCGCTTTCTTCGCTATCAGAATTTTACTATTACCTCATTTCAGTTCTTTCACTGTCTTTATATTGAGATGATCATAAAAAAATGTCAAATCGGTTTTTTTGATTTTTTTATCTAAATTTTTCTACGAAATTATACCCAATAAATACGACAATGTAAATCACTTTCCATTTTAGGTATATTTCTCTTCTGATTTTGCTAATTTTTTTAAGTTTCTTATCTCTAATAATAAACTTTATTAAAATGTTGTTATTATAAATAATATACCATATGTATACTAAAGTACATATGTAAATAAATAATTGTATATACTCTCCTATAACTTACCTTAATTTCAAAGTCCTCAATTATCGCCTGCCAATCCAATTTCGGTCACATTTGTAGGCAATTAGCACGACAACAGCTCAATCGCACACCTGCAACTACTAACACACACAGATCTTTATGTGGGCGTTTACGTATGCGTGTGAGTCTGTGTGTGTGTGCCTATTTTGCATCACGTTTTTCCCACTGTCACTAATTTTATAGCGCGCTTAATTCGATGTTGCAAGGCAAAAAGAGCAAAAATTGCAATTGCACCGTGTTACCACCCCGCTCGCGCTCGCTCGCCCGCCCGCTGGCTCTTTCTCCTTCTATCACCTTGACATGATTTCACTATTTGTCCGTCTGTCCGTCTGCGTCCATCCGTCGCCGGCAAAGGTTGGCAGCTCAGGTGCGCATTTAAATGCTTTGCCAAGTAGATTTCATTTAAGCCCCACGACCCTGACTCGTTCTCACCTAGAAAATGCGAAACGAAAATAACATCGAAGCAACAACAACAGCAACAACCACAACCAATGAAACTTTGCAAATAAACATGTCAGCAACACCAGCAGAGAGTTCGAGCAACTTTGCAACTTAGCTATGCATACAAATGCAGTTAAAATAGTAAATAACTGTAGTTACCACCCACTCGCCGGTTAGTGTGTAAGTGTAAGTGTGTTAGTGTGTTAGTGTGTAAGTAAGTGGTCTTAATGACTTACTGACTGGCTTAAAACAAATTGAGTGTTTCAACATTTTATACGCTTTTACCCCCATTTACGACGCCACTAAGCCGCAGCCACTTCCACTTTGAATAATGCACATAGCTACAAGCATTACTGTATAAGTGTGCAATTAATTGCTTTGTTGCTTTTGTGGCAAAGTGTTGGCATGCCTTTGTGAGCTGGTGTTGAGAACTACATTTATATATTCTTAATTATAATATGACTATTATTGCTGCTTTTTGTGTTTAATTTCCTCAGGAGACACCCTGTATAATTGCGAAAATCTAAATTTGCCTTTAATTAAATTTCAGTTTTCGCATATTGTTAGTTTTTATCATAATATATTTTATATACAAAATTTCCAAATGAAACACCCTGTATAATGATGAAGATTTATATTTTCTGCTGGTTTGTTTTCAATTTCGTTGTTTATTATTATTGTTGTTAATTTTTTTATGTACTGCTATGCTATTTTCCAAATTTCTCCACGACACACCCTGTATAATCGGCAAAACTAAAATTTTCTTGAACTTTTTTTAAAATTGTCTGAAATATTATTATATTTTTAAGTACATATTTCTATTCTATTTTCAACCGAGACAGCCTGTACTATTAAATTAAATTCAATTTGTTTTAAAATTTTCTCAATTATTTTTATTTTTCTGTGATAAAATATATTTTATTTTGAAAATTTCCTCACGGTATACCCTGTATATACCCTTAGATTTAAACTATATTAAATATATTTTTAATAATCTTTAATTATTTCCATCGTTTTGAAGTATAATATATTTTATTGTCAACATTGCAACATGAGCCACCCTGTATAATCATGAAAATTTAAGTTATTTTCAAATTTGTTTTGAATTGTTGTGCAAATTCGCTTTATTTATTATTTTCCCTTTAAGCACCACTAAACTTACTGCAAAATTTCCACAGTAGACACCCTGTATACTCATGCAAAATAAAATTATCTACAATTTCTTTCAAATTTGTCTGAATTATTATTATTTTTTTAAATACTATATTTTTTACTTTCAAATATTTTAATATGAGACACCCTATGTAGTTGGCTAGATTGAAATTATTTTTATTATTGTTTGTACTTTTTTTAATTATTAATATTTTTTGTGGTGTTATATGTATATATCATATTTTATTTTTTATTGAAAATAAAAATTGACCTTAATTTTCAAAATTTTTACTTGAAGCACCCTGTATAATAGCGTATATCCAAATTAACTTCAATTTACTTTCGAATTTGCTTAGTTATTATTTTATTTTTAAAAATTATACTTTGTATTTTGAAAATTTGTACATGTAGCACCCTGTAAAATGGCGTAAACTAAAATTATGTTCTTCATATTGAATATGTTTTTAATTTTCCATAAATAATAATAATAATAATTATATTAATATTAATTTTTAATTAGAATAACCGATAGTTTTTTTACCCAAGGCACCCTGTATAATATCAAAAAAAAATTATTGTCTTTATTTAAATTAATCTCAACTTGGCTTAAATATTATCTTTTTTATTTACAATACTTTATGTTTTCAAAATTTATACTTGAAGCACCCTGTATAAACTACTAAATAAACATTATATTTATTTACCTTTGGGTTTCTCTAACTTTTTTATTAGTAGAATGTTTTTTTTTATATTTTTTATTTTTAAAAATTTCCACACGGTACACCCTGTATAGTCATATAACTCTAAATTATCGTCAATTTGTTTTCAACTTACCGGAGATATTATTATTTATTTTATGTAGCATATTAAGTGTTTTCCAAAATTTACACTCGAAGCACCCTGTATCATCGCGTAAATCCGAATTAAATTTCGATTATCTTTAATTTTTATTTTTTTTGTTACATAATATTTTTTATTTTATAATATTTTGTATTTTTTTAAATTTCCACACGGTACACCCTGTATATCAAAATCTTTGTAATATTTTTTTTTTTATTTTCTTTTCTACTCGAAGCGCCCTACTTATCGCAAAAATCGAATTTATCATTATTTTCAGTTTTTGTAAAAAAAAATGTAAAAAACAACCACAACAATAAAAAATCACAGTATTTTGAAATGCAAAATGTCAAAAATATTTGAACACTTTGAAATGTTTATTTTTTCCTTTCATATTTAAATTTTTACTTTTTCACATTTTAATTTTTATTTTTTCAAATCGTGTGCTTTTATTTTAGTCTCTTTAAAATTTATGGTTTATTAAAAGTGTGCTAAAATTTGAAGTGCTTTCCTCGCGTACTCTTAAACTTTGGCCATCTACTTAATGTAAACGAGGCATTACGAAATTGTCGGTGATATAAATTACTTAAAAATTACAAAAACTTACAACAAACACAAAAGCCGCAAACTATTTGCACCAAAACGAAAAATAATAATACTAATTAATAAACACAGCGACAGCGACAGAGCAGCAAGCAGTCAATTTGATTATAATTGTGTAATAACGAATGCCACAATTGGAGCATTTGCTTGTGGTTTCGGCCGATTACGAATTTTGCGGTTTTCATTATGAAATTACCAGCTGAATTCCTTTGTATCATATTTTCATATCAAGATTTTCATAATACTGCAGACTGATTTTTTTTTTGAATATGCGTATTGTGGCTGTCGCTGTGTTTTTGCGGTGTAGCCTGTTTTAACAGATATGTGTGATAACAGTGGTGAACAAAAAAAGTCGAACTAAAGATTGTTTTTTTTCCAAAAACAAATATTTTTCTGGTGCCTCAAGACCATTGGATATATAGAGTAGTACAGTAGTAGTCACTGATGATGTATATGTGTCTAAGATCTAGAAATCTTCTCAAAACAAACGGCCTTTTTCATCAGTTATCTTTTAAAAACCAGTCATGTTAATGTCGCCAACAAACCGCCCTGACAGGAAAAGTTTTTGTACTAATAAGTTCTCAGTGAGGAGATCTGGAACGAATCTTAATAATAAGAGAATTAATCAGGCATCGGAACAGTTTTTATACCAAAATGTTCTCATTGATCAGATCTGAAAGAAATCCTAATGATAAGAGAAGCAACAGGCATCGTTGAAACATTCTTTCAAAACTTCAATACTGTTTTGAAAACTGATCAAAATTTTGCAAAAGTTATCGATTATGATTGAAACAACTTTCCATACCAATTGATTAACTCCAACATAAGAAGCGATCATAATTTTAGAAAAAATAAATACTCACGATTATATGAAATCTCCACACTTAAAACTTAATATATCAAATATTTTTCTAAAAAAACATTAATATACTATGGTATATAGTATTTTTCCTACAATTTTTTATATGATTTTAAACTTGTTCTTCAAATTCTCATGGCTTTCCAAGAAATATTTAGCGTTTTCGAGTTCATTTTTCAAATTCTATACTATCCTTGATTATACATATTTTTAGAACAACATAACCGCACATATCGTTTGATGGGAACCGTAATTTTAGTGTCGAATTTCCATGTTCACCACTGTTTTTAAAACTCGTTACCAACCTTTACCTCTATTAGAAAGTATAAACATTTGAATAATGCACTATTTTTTACAGAAATTTTTCTGTTTGTCAAGTCTGTATCTGAGCTTTTTTCCCTCCTGATCGGCGCTTTAATCGCCTAAGCAAGTTGGCTAATATCTCGTGCTAGCTGCCTCAAAATTTCAACCTTTTGGACTTTCATTTTACGCATGTTCTGTGGGAATTTCTTAGCTGTAATGCGTAAATTAGTGAGAAGAGTACATTTCATTCTAGGTGGGAATAAAAGTTATTGTGTAAAATACTTAAAACCATTTATCATAGAAGAACCGAAAAGAAAAATGTAGTATATGGCAGATACTTTAAGGGCCGTTTTTTTCAAGGTCTGGTTATCAGCTATCTGTCAGTTAACTTCTTGTTAAAAAAAGGTTCTTTACCGAAAGAAGGAGTCTTGGTTAAGTTCTTGTTAAAAAAGGTTCTTTACCGAAAGAAGGAGTCTTGGTTAAATTAACCAGAACTTAACTGACATAAGGCTGCTAACCAGACATTGAGAAAGCGGTCCTAAATCGTATTGATATTGATATTGGTATTGATATTGATATTGATATTGATATTGATATTGATATTGATATTGATATTGATATTGATATTGAAAGTTGATATTGATATTGATATTGATATTGATATTGATATTGATATTGATATTGATATTGATATTGATATTGATATTGATATTGATGTTGATATTGATATTGATATATGATATTGATATTGATATTGATATTGATATTGATGTTGATATTGATATTGATATTGATATTGATATTGATATTGATATTGATATTGATATTGATGTTGATATTGATATTGATATTGCTATTGATATTGATATTGATATTGATATTGATATTGATATTGATATTGATATTGATATTGATATTGATATTGATATTGATGTTGATATTGATATTGATATTGATGTTGATATTGATATTGATATTGATATTGATATTGATATTGATATTGATGTTGATGTTGATATTGATATTGATATTGCTATTGCTATTGATATTGATATTGATATTGATATTGATATTGATATTGATATTGATATTGCTATTGATATTGATATTGATATTGCATATTGAGGGTTGGGATTAAGATTACAACTAATATTAATATCGAAATTAGCTTTTAATTTTTATTAAACTATTTATATATTTTTACTATAATGACATATAAATATTTATTGTTTCATATTTAAACTAATTTCGTTCACTCTCCTTCCAGAATCCGTCGACACTACACATAGCCCTAATACCAATTACGAAAACAAATCGTCAAACTGTAGTCTATCCTCCGCATCGGTCACTGCCAAATCGAGCTGCCAGCAAACGTCTTCAGTATACGATAAAATAAAGCATCAACAACAATTGCAACAGCAACAACAGCGTCAACAAACGTCAAAACATCACTCGAAAGAACAACAACAACAACCGGGCACAAGATCTTCGTCGTCCTCCTCAACACGCTATCACGGTGTACATCCACATTTTCACCATCACACCGCACCAGCCTACTATACCGACGTCAATCTACACATACACACACCGAAGGCTAACGATGTTACGTCACTAAATGAGAATTACCAGAGTGTCTACAATACACCAACACAATTGGTCAAAGAGCATTATTTTCCCAAAACTAGTACCGCTACAGTAGTGCCACCACCAATTGGCACGGGTGCTGCAGTTATTGGACGCGCCAGCACTACATCGCCCTCGTCGCTGGAGAAGCGTGAACGCGAACGCGAACGCAACAAAGTGCCGATCGACAGTGCTAGTAGCAACAACAAAAGCGCCAACGCAGCAGCTGCACGTGCGGCTTTTTTTCGTGGCGGCTCTGCGGGCAGCAGCGGCTACAACAACGGCGAAAGACCAAGTCACGAAGCTTTAGCGAAATCGTCGCCAGCATTTGGGCGCCCTACCGAGACAGGTGAATTGAACGACACCACATACACACCATACGTTGACAGTGGTAGTAGTTTTGTTGTTGTTGACATAAATAGCAGTAGTGATTGTAGTAAATATAATAATAATAATAATGTTAAGCCATTAGACGACAACAGCGCGACAGACATAACACAACACGATAGCATAAATCATAATTACAACAACAGTAACATAAAATCCATAACGTCCCCCACATCACCGACAGGCACGAATACATCGACAACAACAACATCGGCCGGACGCAGTCGCAACTCACATCGTTTCGCTGGTAAGAGACGCGCGGTGCGCGTGCGTAGCGAATCCCGACCGATTAGCGCACTCTATGATATAATATGCAAGGAGAAGGGTCTGGATATTGGTACCAGCACCACGAACGAAGAAGACTCGTCAGCGCCATCAAACGACGACGACGCGCATCATAGCGCACGCAACAGCCATAATACTAAAGGCAAGAGCAAAGAACGCAGCCATCCACGTAGCAGCAGCAGTAGAAATAATAGTCTAAAGAATAGTAAAGATTACGCAGAGATCTCAAATTGTCTAACCGCGTTCGTGGCCAACTCTTTGTCCAACTATTTGGGTGGCACGGCATACGATCAATCGAATATGGATCACGCTGCCACCGCGTCCGGTGATACAAACGCAACACACGATCGCGCAAAGCGCTCCCACAAAGCGCGTGCGTCGAGCGGCCACAAGCCAGGCTCCAAGAAACGCAAGGATGTTGGCGGTAAAACAAAAGCGAGCACGCCGCGCAGTCCGCGTGATGAAGAGCTGAACGGCGAGACAAGCGAAGATTCGAATGACGCGTTTGCGCACACCACACTGTCGGCGCGCTCAAAGCATCGCGCTGATTGTAATCGTCGCATGAATGGTACTGAAAAGGCGGCCTCCTTGCCGCCGCAGCTGCATGTCACAGCGCAGCACCCCACGACCACCACCGGCACAGGCATGCCGCAAAAGGCAACCACTCACACAAATAATGTCGAATCAAATACTCATTTGAATGTGCGCAAAAAGTGCTCCATTCATTGTCGCTGTCAGTTGGGTTGCGAATGCCGCTCCGCGAATTCCGCTCATCGCACCACACATTATCCATATGAATATCATCAATCCTCATTACCACCAAACCTGTCATCCGGCACATGTAGTAGCGTACGCTCGCCCAGCACCGCCGATGACGAGAGTCTCGGTTACTCCCCCGAAAAGCTATACATTGAACCTGTAAATATGAATTTAAGTGGTATCTCATCTAGCCCTGCTAACGCTAAACATGCCAATAGTAGTAGCAGTGGTGTAGTGCTTGAGCCGACGTCCAGCATACACTCGGTGCGCAATAGCAAGGAGCGCGTTAGTCGCGCCCAGCAACGTCGCTTGCGCGAAGAGATGCGCCGTCATACGGATCTGCCGCAATTGGACTCACTCTCGCCATCCTCGCTTAGTAATATTAGTCAAGTGGTGGGTGCGGCGGAAAAGGCACTGAGTGAAGATGAAGGTGTTGCGGGCGTGAAGCAACAAGACAACCGCACGAGCAGAGCGAGAAGGTAAGTTATATTCGTGTGTAGTTGCTCGTATATCTAGCGCTTTTAGTGTATGAAACCCTAGGATATTTTGGTTGTAGTCTTGAGATATGTTCCTGAAGTTGAAGTAACTACGAAAAGATCCCATCCCAAAATATTTAAAATTCTTATAGTCACTTATATAAGGACTCAATATATGGGTTTATGAGACCCTATGGGTTTTATAGCTAAGATCACCCGACCACGTCATATGAAAAGAACCTGTTAAATTAAGAAGAGGCACTGAACAAGAAAGAGACAAGGTCATCTGGTATTAGAGTACCAACAAGTTTCCACAAATTCGGAGATTATCGGCAAAAAAGTATAAAATCAGGATTAGTTACGGCCCCATTTAAGTTCCTAAAAATGTTAATACATTCAGAATGATATTTTTGACTTTTTCTGACTAAAAATCGTGCTTTATATTGTATTTTCGCCAAATTTATATCGATTAGCCATGTTCAGTCGCATTGAGATATTGTCCCACCGGAATTTAGTTTCTTCCTCACAGTTTCGCTTTATTCTAGGAGAAAGGAATCACATTTCTCTCTTAATGGCTTATTGAAATATATATTTGAGAGAGACTGACTTTTTGGCTAAATACGAAGCGATAGTCATCGGCTCAGACCCCGTATTTATCCGATTTGGCTTCCTCGGACTTACTTCTGAAAAATCTAAAAACCTGGTAACGCGACATGAGTACATACCTTACGTCAATGTATAAAAATCGTCAGGCAAACTGTTCGAGCCGCAAACAAACAGCTGCCAAACTCGCACTAATTGACGTATGAAGATCAAACTTCACAAGAACAAAAAATTGGTTGTACCAATCTAGGAAAAAAATATAATATTTATCGATTCGGTTTGCTCGTGCAGTTTTTATGGACCAGACCTAGTTAAGTTTGTTATTGAGTGTATATTGACGTTTCGGTACAAATTTGCGACTTCTGGGCTAATCTTAGGGATCATCTTTTTGAAGAGTATCTCTACGGGCGACGGCGGTTCTAGAAACTCGTACAATCGGAAGCTCCGCTATCAGTAGAATGGAAACGGATCGGTTCTCCTCTTTACTCGTATGTTCTAATACTGAATATCTAGGCTCAACGGGAACTTGACCAGCGCTGGGCTACCATCGCTTTATGCGCTGTCGCAAGATCCTTTTTGCCCAAGATTGATCATAAAAAATCCAGGGAACTATTTGCCCTCAGTAAGGCTATCCTCTCTCTCTCTAGTAACGACAAACACAAATTAACACTTACCGATCCAAACGGGGTTAGATCGCCGAAAGAACAGCCCTTGGTCGGATGAAATCCGAGTCAATTCCGGTGCGTAGAATCGGCTGTCGTGGGAATTGTAAGGCTATCCTCTCTCTATTTGTGGTTATTCTAATAGGCGACTGCCCTATCGGCGTCCATGCTGTAAGGTTTAAAATCCTACCAGACGCCAGCTGCAGAAGCTGTATGGACGAAGTGACCACCTCTCAACACTTCCTTCTTGTTTGTTGTCGTTTGCGAGATCAAGGCTTAAACTCTGGAGATCCCCAGATATTCCAAATATCTTTATTGGCGCGTTGCCGACTTATGTGTTATTAATTACAGGATTTCTATTTGTATGTTTTCACAAAGTTCTCAAATATATAGTAATCAAAGTGGATCTCCGGATCAGCCATCAAACCTAACCTAACCACTGGGAAATTACAGTGAAAATTTTAAGTGGAGAGGCTGTTATATACCTTTGGTGATGAGGCAGCTCTCATAGGTGCGCTCCAAGCGCTCATAGAAGACATCTTTGGTCGTCATCGCGGCGGTGATGTCAGCCTTAATTTTCACGAGGACATCAACCAGGCAGCGGCACCTTCCCAATTAAGGGACTGGACATTTCAAGTACATGACCTTAAATCGTAATCTTAATACGTTTGCAGTGGTCGTCATAAAAAGAGGGTCTCTCATTCGAGGCTGGTTTCTTCTTTTCCATGGTGGTGTTTTTTACTTGGCGGGCCTCAAACCTAGCGCACAAAACAGGGGAGGGATATTTCGCTTTCTCACTTTAGCTCGTCTTCAAACGGATGTTTTTTCTCTACCCGGAGGATACTTGGTCTATGACCGGAAGTCACGAGCTGCCGGAGCTGGAGAGAAAAAGAGTTCAGAGTTTTACGTGCTGAAACTGACAGACTCGAACGCTTTGACGCAATTGAATAATGTATTAGGAGCTTAAGGTGTACTTTAAATCAAACAAATATATTTTTTTGGAAATTCTTAGCCTAATCTAACCCCTAATTAACATTAAAACTCAATTTAGTATATATGTTTTGTCTTCCTAACTACAATGTATCTTGTAGATTAAGCCAGTCTTCGCGACTCTTTATCAGCTAAAAAGCGGATCTACGCTTCAATTCACCGCCAGCGAAACAAAGCGACTCTTTGATGGCCAAATTTCAATAACAAAAAGATATCACCGGTTTTGGAACGCTTTCATGCGCTGGTCATTCAGTTTTTGAGCCGCCGTCATAATTGTCCTCTTTGTTTTGAATTCTTTTTTGTTTTTTTTTATTATCTTCCAATTTGTCTTTTTTGTGTGCGCCAAGATTTTATTGCACTTTCGCTGGAGATATTCAAAGTGGCGCAAATGATTTCTTACTGGTTTTCATGGCCCGATTTTTTTCTCTATATATATTTTCTTTATTCAACTTTGGCGACGGAGAATTTGGCGTTTCGCTTTAGTTTTTTTTTATATCGTTTGTTGTATGCAAAAGTTGCTGCACCGCCAATTAGACTGGCTAATACCTGCTTCCATGCACAACATAACCATACTTATGTGCCCATCTGTATGTATGTGTGTCTATATGTTGTGCATGTAACTGCAACTGGCACCCAGGGGTGCGGCGGCGCCACTCTGGCTGCGGCTATCTGTTTTTGAATAGCTGTCGGCGGTTATGGCATTGTGTCGGTCATCGTCGTGTCTCGTCGCTGCGCGTCTCTTGCTGCTCGCCGCACTGTTTGACCGTCTGCCATCGTCGTCTATTTATTAATTTGCGTTGTCAATTGATGGGTGGTGGCGTCTATATTTACCATGCATGTGTGTGTCGTCTGCGCATGCGCGCCGTTCCCATGTCCAAATGTGTGGCGCAGACGAGTATTTCGCTCTTTATTTGCTTATGTTTACTAAAGCCATGCAACTGGTTGCCTGCACACTTTTTGGTCAACTTGCAAGTGGCGTTCGTCGCTATCAACGCGCCTAAATTTTCATTTAATTTGTTATTAACTTTTTTGATAGTGTCTGTGGTTTCTTCGCAGACGCTGTTTTCGCCGCCAACCATTTGAAGTCGCATAACGTGCATGGTTTACTGTTAGTCGCCGCAGTTTAATCATATCTTGATCATATTTCGTAAATTAAAGAAACGAGTTGTTGTTGTTGGTGTGATGCGATCAAATCAAATCCTAAAATTACCATTTAAAGTTCATTATAGACATCCGCTGCTCTTTAATTAAATAAAAATACATAAATAACATTTTTCCATATTTTTGATACAAAGTGTGATCCATTTCGAGATTCCCTACATAAAAAAAAATAAACTTCAAATTAAATGCGAAGTGTTTATTATCATTCGAAAAAACATCCTTTGGCAATAATTTTTTGAAGATTATCTCTTTCAAATGTTGGCCGCGGTTGCGTCTCAGATGGTCCATCCGTTGAGTCCAATTTTCGTGGACTCGTTCGAGCATTTGATTGGTAACTGGCGAATGACACGCTAGATGTTTTGCTCCAAGACTTGAATCGGAGCGGGGTTGTCCGCAGAGACTCTAAACTTTACGTATCCCCACAGGAAAAAGTCTAACGGTGTCATATCACACGATCTTGGTGGCCCAAAACGTGAAACTATCTGCGCACCGAAGTGTTCTCTCAATAAATCCATTGATTGATGTGATGCATGGGAGGCGCCGCTGTTGTCTTATTGAAACCAAATGTCGCTGAGTTCGCGAGGTTCAATTTCAGGCATCAAATAGACGGTCGCCATTGATGGTTACGTTCTCACCGGCATCATTCTCGATGAAATATGGACCGATGATTCCACCGGCCCCCAAACCACACCAAACCGTTGGTTTTCTGGATAAAATGGTAGCTCTTGAATCTCTTCAGGTTGCTATTCGTGCCAAATGCGGCAATTTTGCTTGTTTACCTACCCATTGAGCCAGATCGGTAAACAAAATTTGACTCGAAAACATCTGATCTTCTTGAAACTTTTCAAGAGCCCATAAATCGAAGCGATGTCGCTTGGGAAGGTCGAGCCACTTGCACAAGCTGTATTTTGTATGCTTTCCATTTAAGATTTCAACGAACAATGCACCAAGTTGTTCTATACGAACGGCATCGAATCGACTCTTCACGGTCTTCGTGTACACTTTCAGCTACGACTGATATATTTTCTTCACTTCATGCTGGACGTGGTCGATTCGGTCGAATATTATTCGTTAATGAATGATGGGTCTCAAGATGGGTGATTGTGGCCGTTGGTGGCCGCTTATGCTGACCATAAGTTGAGCGAAGGACGCGAAACACATTCTTTACAGAACGTTAATTTTCGTAATAAAGTTGAACGATTTGTAAACGTCCCCTAGTTAGCGCAACGCGAAGTTTCAATTGAAACCGATTCTTCCTCACTTGATACCTATACCTTCCTCCATAACCTTAATTTAAAAATATTACCGGTTGACAATTGTAGAAGTTGTTTTAAAGAAAACGAGGTAGGTTAGGTTAGCTAAGTAGGCTGATTTTTCGTGAAGCCGCGAATAATACTACTTGGAAAGCTAGAGACGTCGGTCCGTTGTGATGTCCAGAACACCTTTTATGTTCAAAAAGACTGCATACATGCAAAGAACTTCGCCACTTTCGTAAAAAAATATGGCTGCCAAGATGGCTCTGGCGACAGCTGGACAGAGGAGAAAAAAGTTTCCAGACGTTATTTCCTGCAATTTTGACTAGTTGCGTCCTTCAAAATCTTTAGCCTCACCGCGAAACGACTGGCGCGCTGTTGTTAACTCGGCTATAATCGCGTAAGCGGTGTTTACGCCAATTAAGAAGAAGAAGACACCGGTTGACTGCCAATGTAACAGTGTCCAGTTAGGGCACCTATTAAGTTTCACTGTGGGCCAGAAGACTTTTGCAACCCCACAAGCGAGAATTATCGACCAAAGCTTACTAAGCTAGCGTGAAGCTCATAGATCCAGCGCTCGAGTGCGCGAAGACAATGAACACCGGCTCGTTCCGATCCTGATGATATTTGGGTGAGGGCGCCCTTTCTTGCTAGCTTCTTTTAGATACATCTGCTCCTATCTTAATGGTTCAGCTTTAAAAACACTACAGTGATCCGACAGATGACTCTACCTCTTACCTCTTGATCTTCGACCATCTGTGAAAAATCTAACTGCGCCTTTTTTCAAGTGACTCCGCCTACCTGCCTTTCCTACAGAGGTATGTGCGCTAAATAGGTTCCGCGGCGCAGTGGTCCTAATTGGATCAGGAATACAAACGAAGTGAAAGAGGACGTCAGACGCTCTCTGAGACCCTCAATATGTCCTCATTCCAGGTGTTTGATAGCAAGCTTCACATCAATGCATTTGTCGGCTAAAGGTAGAGAAATCTCAAAATTTTTTCTTGACGGCCCCGCATGCCAGATTAGTGCTAAAACACCTCGAACTTCATACTTTTAGTCGTCCAACGGAGCTGGCTGTTACAAAAATTAAACCACTAACAGATTTGTGTTGAGTTCAAGATGTTACAGGAGTTCTTTTGCTGATTTCTAAGTGTGATTCCCTTCATCTTGAGGCTCAGCTATATAACCTAAACTAAGTTCTCCTTTTCAACAGTCAGCGGTAAATAATTTCAAACTTGAAACCCCAATGTCTTCGATTGCACTTGTCATTCAAGAGGTCACTCGTTGTGTCTTGTGTCCTATCGATGTTGTTTCAAGAAAGGTTTACACTCTTTTTGTGTTCATTCAAAAACATTTATTATTAGAAAACATATTCAGTAAGTGATTTCAAAGACAAAATTTATTGTTTTTTTCTACTTTTGTAAAAATTAAATTGCCACAGACATTTAAATGTCATGAATCCACATCTCAGCCCGTAATGAATTTGACCCCTTCACGTGTACTTCAGTGTGTAAATATGTTGTCTGTGTGTGAGTGTGTTTGTGGAAAATTCTAGCTAAAACTGAAATTGTTTATGCAAATTACTTTCGAGCGTCCGCTATGGTTTCACAGTCGCCAGTCATAACACGGCGTCGAAATTTCACGCCTCATAAAGTCAATTTACCTAAAAAGAAACGCCGCCGCCGGCGACAACTCAAGAAGCAACAAATACACAGAACAACAATGCTGCGCGCAACAATAGTCGAAATGACAAAATACCAATTATCCGAACGGCCGAAATGACAAATTGCCGACAACATTAAATTTATGCTTAAAGAAGCCAAAAACAAGAATAAAAACCAAAACTGAAACCCGAAAAGGGAAACAAATCAAAGAAAGTCATAAATTGAATGTGTGTTGGTAGGTATGTATGTATGTATGTATATAAAGGTGTGTTTGTACATATTTCGTTCTTACTATCTTTTGTTTATATACATATATACATATGTACAAACACAGATTAGAATTTATTGAAGAAATGGAATTTTCCAACCATTAAATTTTCTACTCGAGTTCAACACTAATTCCTCTCATTCGCTTCGAGTGAGCCGCGGCAACTGTTTTTTACTGGTTTTGTATTTGCTTGCATTTTTTCTTGCTTCCCTGTGAGGCGAGCTATATAGATATGAAAGAGGTGCTCCACTGACCCTGCAGGAACAAGGAATTGTTACCTGAAAAACAGATTTGGTTTGCGGTTTCTAAAGTTCCCATTTCGATGCCAAAAGCTTTAGAAATTCCGTTCTGCTCTAAACCGAGGTCAAATATGGCATACTTCACTTTTTAAGTTTTTTTTTTAACTAATCGCTTTTTATATTTGAAATTTGTTTTAAAGGGCGATCCATTTCGAGGTTTAAAGGTTTTAAAGAAAAAACACAGAAACTTCAAATTTAATGGGGAATGTCATCATTCGAAAGAACATTCTTTGGCAGTTCCTTTTTGAAGATTATCTCTTTCAAATGTTGGCCGCGGCTAAGTCTCAGATGGTCCATCCCTAGCGTCCAATTTTTGATGACTCATTCGAGCATTTCGATTCGTAACTGGCGAATGACACGCGTGATGTTTTGCTCCAAGACCTGAATCGAAGCCGAATTGTCCATGTAGACTTTAGACTTTAAATATCCCTACAGGAAAAAGTCTAACGATTTTTGTGGCCAATCGATCGTCCCAAAACGTGAAATTATCTACTCGCCAAAGTGTTCTCTCAATAAATCCATTAATAGATGCAATGTGTGGGAAATGGCGCCGTCTTGTTGAAACCAAATGTCGCCGAGATCACGAGCTTCAATTTCAGACATCAAATAGTCGGTTATCAATGCGCGATAACGATCGCCATTGACGCTTACGTTCTCACCTGCATCACAATTGCAGAAATATGGACCGATGATTCCACAAACCACACCAAACCATTATTATTTCTGGATGAAATGGCAGTTCTTGAATCTCTTCAGTTTGCTCTTTGTCCCAAATGCAGCAATTTTGCTTGTTTACAAACTCATTGAACCAGAAATGGGCCTCATCGCTGAACCAAATTTCATTCGAAATAGTCGGATCTTCTTGGAACTTTTCAAGAGCCCATAGAGTGAAGCGATGTCGCTTAGGAAGGTTGAGCGGCTTCAGTTCCTGCACAAGCTTTCAGTTTAAGATCTCAACGTAGGGCTATTGAAAAAAGTACCTCTACTTGGATCAGCCGTTATTCCACCTATATTAATTTTCATCGACTGGCTCATTTTGTTTGCAGCATATTCCGCCCAATGAAAGTTTTGACTGAAACACCTGACCAAATAGTAACTTTTCGTTTCGTTGGTCTGCTAGAGCTACTCCGAGCGAGTTTTATTCTCATTCCCAAACAATATTTAAATATCGTGGGCGCTCAACATATTTTTCTGTTTTCTTTTTGTCGATCTCGCCAAATTTCTTTGTGCTGTGTCTGAATTGCCATAACTACAAGTATAAATTACCTTTTCCAAAAGGGTAGCTTGTTATTTCTCTTAAGGTATTTATTCATTTGTGTATTTGTTTACATATGACGGTTCTGGAAGGTCAAGCCGCAGCATAAGTATCTGCGCCATTGTCCGATAAGTACTATTTTAAATTTGTACATTTGTGTCATGTGTCAAACTTTCATCCAATTCATGTCATGCCTGTAATTTTGTAATCCACTTATGACGACTAGATATAGTAAATCCTTAAGAAACATTTGAGAACTTTACTTATTTTTGAGAACTGTGCTTAGTTGGATGTAATCTTCAAAACTTCACATCCTCTCTGATTGCGTAGAACCCACTTGCTAAGGAACATGATTCCTTTTTTTTTTTTAAAACGACCAAATTAGTTTAATTCCCCTAATATGTTTCGATTATAATAAATGATCTCTTGCGCCGTCTTGCTGAAACCTTACGGTAATTAATATTTATGTGGGGAACCAAAAAGTTGTGAATCAGTGATCTGTAGAGCTCATCTTTGACGTCAATGTTGGCTCCATCCACAGTTCTAAAAAAAGCGTGGATCAAGAATGTCGTTGGCATGGTCATTGTATCAGATAGTAACATTTTGTGTATGCAGAGTGCTTTCAAAATTGTTCACATTTGAAATAATGAAATTATATTGAAATGAAAAATTTTATACATCGCTGAAAGCCATTTGAACGTAAAACATATCAATTTTCCTCCAAAAGGATTTTCACTTTTTTTAAACGATATTTCAGTGAGCTTTCGCAAGATATGTTTCCAAAGTATTATGTTAAACACAAATATTTATCTTGACAGCTGGTTTGACAGCTACATATCTCTCTCGGAAATCGCACACTTCTAAAAACCACGTATAAAGAGTATCGATTCTTTCGAGCCTGTCATGCTTACTGATTGAAGGAAAGTCGTATCTTGGACTATAGATCCTAGCCAAGTTCGATAGAATACCGATCACACCACGAGAATTTCCACCTACCCCATTGTTTCCTAATAGTTGTTATTTTAAGGGGTCAGTAGGTTAATCTGACCTGTTTTTTTGACATTTTTTTTCATAGAAATTTTTATTCTACGATAGAACTTTTTTCACATATGTGAACTGGTCTACGGAAAGGGGGCTTAGGTGTCAAAAAAAAAGAGAACAATTAATGAGATAACGAGAAACTGACGATTATTTTTAACAGCTTTTCCCAGAAAACTAGTTTTCGCACGTTAGCTCCCTTTTCGTAGACCAGGTCACATATCATAAGGTATATCGTGGAGTCTATAAACAAATTTTTTCGGAATTTTTTGATGACATCTGTCGGAGAAATGACTGCGTGAATGAAATGCGTTTGTTCACTGGCGGACACGATTTCTCATGTTTGGATCATTTGAAACACAAAAACCCAATTTACTCTTTAAAAGTACGTGAATGGTTATCGTCCCTACTAGAATCATGAAAAATTGTTGATAAATAAAAAAGTAATTAACTTTTTGTTTTTTTTTTCAATCTTTCCCCATGTTTTTTTACATAAAATTTGTCATAACATTATCAATAAATTGTAAAAAATATAGATTTTGAATTCCACGATAGCATATACATTAGGATGATAGCGTTTTGTGAAAATTTAAAAAAAAAATCTCGATTATACTTCATCATTAAGCAAATCGTTTTACATAAATTTTGTCATGTAAAAAATATAGGGACGATAGTTCGAAAAAAAAAAAAAAATAATAATTAAGCAAATTTTGTTCGAAAAAAAAAAATTTTGATTACCCTACTATACGTCAGAAATTGTATTACTATTGAACTTTAGTAGCGTCATAATGACTCTACAGAACACCTGTTTTGTTCAGAAATGACTTTCCCAAGTAAACATTTGTGTCTACAATCGTTGAATACAAAAGCATGTTCATTCGAAAATAAAGGTGTGCAAAAATCAATGTTGCAATTCACAGCTGAGATCAGCACAGTTTGCGGCTGCTCTACAGCTGGTCCGCGTAGCCGCGCTTTATCTACCCAATAAGAATGTGTACTTTACACGTCTGGCGCAAATTGAGTTGCCAAGCGTTAAAGGAGAATTGTATGGAATTTTTTCCAAAAGGGTGTTGATTCCGGGAGGTAAAAATATGATTTCAAAAATTAAAGTCAAATTTGAATAGGATTAACGACTCAATAGCGAAGCGCTTACAGGTCTCTCGGTAGTCATAATGAAAATGTTGAAATTGCCACATTAAGTGATAAGTTTCCTGGTAGATACATAAGTTATAATGGAAATTGATTTAGATCTCTGTGCATACAAATAAGTTTAGTTTCATAAAAACTGCCAGTTAGTGAATTATCATTATTTGTTTGTTGAATTAGTTAATCCAATTAAATCACCCTGTGCTGGCTTGCGTGCACAATCCTTATGTTTGCCTACCTAAAACTAACAGTTGTTGAGCGGTCGGTTTGTTTTGAGTGTGTTTTCTGTTTGTTTTTGTTTTTGTTTTGCTTTTATCTGCATTTCGATTACATACCGACAAACACACTTACCCATTCATAGCTCCTTGAGTGACTTTACGTTTTTGGAGTTCAGATAACCTAGCGGTGAAATTAGTAGACTTCCAAACTATTAGTGATTTTGGAGTGTGAAAATTATCTTCAATAGACCCTTGAAAGATGCTTGAATTATATACATTATACTCGTATAATGAGTATAAAAAATAAATAATTGAAGAGTTCTGGGTAAAGTGCTCATACATAGTACTCTGGAAAACTAATGAACTAACCTCGGAAACTGCAAATTTATATTTATTCTTATCGACTAAGAATGAGAAGTACTAATAGAAACAAAAATATAGGCGCCACCTAAGACTGAAAACTATTTTATTTCTCTGAAAACTCTCCGACTCTCTCTTTGACTCCAATAGAAAGCGTCCTTTGAAAAAGTATTTAAATTAATGATATCAAAGGTTGTATAAGGGGGTTTCTGACTTTGGAGCGATTGAGATACATATTAAATTGACAAATATATTTATATATACATATATTTCTAGACTTTTAGTATATCTGTATATAAAAATCTTTCCAAGAATGATCGCTTCCAAAATTAAATTTACAACTCTTCAGATCTTTGTGTCTTACTTTGTCTGCATCCTGAAAACCGCAATTCGAAAACACTTTTTTTTTTGATTTATTCTATTCTGGCATCGCTCTGAGATAATTTCCAAAAATTGTCAACCTGGTATCAAAAATTTGATTACCAATGGCTCACATGGCAGTTACTTTTCTGGTTACTTTCAGGCGATTTCCAAATATGTAAGCTTCCACAAAAGTTTTATTTAGCATTTTTATTATTCTCAGGTGACTGTAAATTCATCTAAATAGATTTCAAAATAGCCAGTAATGGAAATTTGTTTTCGAAATATTGATTTCTAAACCAAGCTCGGTATGTGTATTCAGGGTTCGTGATTATTTTATATCATAGAGCTTTGTAACATGTTAAATAGATAAAATGTGTTCTAGAACACGATTTTGTCGAATTATTTGATCCTGCGATCACAGAATTTAGAAGATTTATAAAATATTTTCAATTACTGATCTTCAACATTAGTATTTATTAAGCACTTTAAGATTTTGATATTTAGTATTTAGAATCAAAGTCTGAAGTGGGGTCACAAAGTATTTAGAATCAAAGTTTGAAGTGTTGTGCCGAAGTTAAGAGATCGTGTATCCTAACGCATTGTTTCAAATAACATCTCAACCCCCTTTTTTTTGAATATATTCTATAGTATGTAAGGATCCTTCCTTCTTATTGAGTATATGCTGAATGGGTTACGGGTATATTAAGTTTACCAGATGTTAAGTTTGTTGGAGACCCCATAAAATATACATATGTATGTATATATAAAAGATTATCTTACCGACCTGAGTCCAGTCAGCCATGTCCCTCAGCCTGTATATGTATATATACGCGAACTAGTCCCTCAGTTTTTGAGATTTCGTTTTGAAATTTTGCACATCTGCTCTTCTCACCAAAAAGCTAGTAGTTTGTCGGAAGAGCCGATATCTGACCACTATAGCATGTATCTGTCATACAAACTGATCTTTCAGTACATGCCCTTGTATGGAAAAATTTTTTATTTGACAAGATATCGTGACGAAATTTGGCGTGTGTTACTATCCAAAATAGAGTATAATATTCAAAACAGAAACTTTCATATCGGACTACTATATTATATAGCTGTCATACAAACTGAATGGTCAAACTCAAGTTCTTGTATGGAAAACTGTTTTAATTGACCAGATATCTTCACGAAATTTCCCATGAATTATTGTCAAAACAAAGCTATGATATCTGAAAAAATATTCCAGATCGGACCACTATAGCATACAGCCGCCAAACAAACTGGCTAATCAAAAACAAAATAATTCTTTTTTCACGATTTAACGAGTTTTCTTGATCATATGAAAGCAATTATAGAATAAACCTTGCTAAGCTCATTAATAAACTATTAAGATTATGTACCTCAGAATTTCATCATTTGAAGTAACTGTAATCAACCACTTCAATCCAGCTTTAAGCCTCTTCATTTTACTGCTGGGTACTATTTGCCACTTTTGTTTGCCAACATACCGGCTTTCTTCCAATTACCAGTGCCCTTTGCCGCCTTAAAATCCAACTCCAAACAAATTTCGAGTATTTTTCCTTTGCAATTTCAAATGTGATACGCTGCTTTGCCGAAATTTGTATTGGACGGCTTCTTTATGCGCGTTTTGATGAATAGCAATAACTGCCAAAATGACAAAAACAATGGTAAACAAAAAGAAAGACACGCATACACGTGCAGACAGCCGTTATATATACATACATGCATGCAGACGGATATTGCGCGCAACAGCGACTATAATAACAACAACACCAAACAAAAGCGACTTTTTAAATAAGCTGTTAAACCTGCTGCTCCGCTGGATGGCTGGTTGGCTGTCTGACTGACTGGCTCTTTGCCTGCTCGCTGAAATAGTTGTTGCCTCAAGACACTAGAGGAGAGTTTGTTTGTGCGTCGCTGCTTTGTTTATGTGTGCGAGTGTATTTCATAGATACAAATCATGTTTTTGCCTTGTTTTTGTATTGTTTTTGTTATTTTGAGTCACACTGCGTGCCAATAGAGCGCGCTCCGGCTCACGGCTGACTCGCTGGTGAATGTCGTTGGACGATTTGAACGTGCTTGCCAGTAGCTTAGCGTGCTTGGTAACGTTTAGTTGAGCGACAGACGCAAAATTAGTGCAGAATTTAGTTTTCTAACATAACAGTAATTAATTAAAATAATTTTTTGTATTTTTGTTTACGTTATTTGAAGAGTGTTTCATAGACTCAAAAGAGTTGTTGTGAGTGTGTTTGTGAAATTTATAATTTTTGGTCTAAATTAGTGCTAAAAGTAGTTGTAAATTAAAAAAAAATAAAAATCAAAGAAAAAAATTTTTTTTTTTTAATTTAAAAAGTGTGCGCTCTCCAAGAATGCATTTAATTTGAATATCATTCATTAAAGTTAACTAAATCCAAAAAAATCGTATTAAAAGCAACCACCATTCTCGTTCCACAGATTTATAAATCGTCCCAGTCGTACACCGTCACGTGGTCGCAGCGCCAACAGCGCGCACAGTTCACCGCATTCAGCACGCCGCATCAATACCCAACACGCCGACAACTCCACATCCTCATCCTCACCACCAGCCGAATCAACGCATAGTCGGCACCTAACGGCCGCTGCAGCTGGAGACGACTACAGTTTGAGCAATCTAGCGCTGCCACCAGTCAGCCCGAACGCCAGCACCGTTACCATTGAGGATGTAGGCTCGACCTCATCTAGCGATCACATTGCCCACATACAATTATCCCCATTACAAATAATGACCAACTCAGCGACACCAGCCACCGAGCTGCGTCCCCCGGCGAACGGCAGCGCCGCACTCGATGTGGGCGAGGCTCATCCCGCCGATACGGAGGTGAATGCGGAAGCCGGTACGGCCAATTTCGGCGTTCAGGTGGCCATTTCAGGTGAGTTGAAAGTGATGGATACTTTTGCTGTTGTTGTTTTGTGTTTCACTGCTCTTTAACTACTGTTATGTTTATTGTGCACTCGTTTGTTGCAATGCGTTTTATTTTGTTGACTTTTTTTTGTTGTTTTTCATGTGATTTTGCATGGATTTTTATTTGTTTTGCATCCTGACGGAATTTTGTGTAATAATTTGTGAGATTTGCTGAACTCTGCGTTGTTGTTTTAATGCTCAGCTTGAGTGTTTTTGTGGTTTCTTTGACAATTGTTGCATGAAACATTTTTTTTTTTTTTTGTAATTTTCTTTTCTTTGCTTTCGTTTTATTTTTAAGAGTTGTTTGGCTTCGTTATTTTTTTTTTGTTTTCTTTTAGACCTTGTTCTTAATCTTCTTAATGACAATTTTGAAATGTCTAAATAAGTTAAGTGAAATATTATATTCTCCGTAATATGAAGAATCATGCCTAACTTTTTATTTCAAACAGAAACATAAAGTTAAACGTTTTTTCAGTTATGTTCTACACGTTTTCTCATAACAACAGAACAAGAAAACTCTTAAAAGTACGTTAATGAGTTGTCTCAGGATGGCAGTCTTATACTTACGCTCTTTAATCATTTATCAATGAAATTACTTACAGATCAATAGCCTAGTATATTCCAGCCAACTTCACTTAACCCTTTGTTCCAACACGAGCTTGAGTGTTTGATTTGGAACTATCTTTCCCTCGGTTACACTATTTTAAGATTGGAACTATGGCCGAACATTTCACTATACTCATATATGGTATTAAACTCAAGAATTCCAATATCAAAATAAGTATCTATTAAACCTTCATCAAGAAACATTAGAAGAGTGAAACTCCGTTCCCACGACAGTCGGGTCTACACACCCGGAACGAACCCGGATTTTTTTTATTCGATCAAGTACTCTCAACTCGGCTGAATTCAGCCGCCACAACAACAACAACAACAACAGAATACTGAAACTGTTCCACAAAAATTATTAGACTCATGAGTTTTCTAAACTCTCTCTGCTCATCTCATCGTTATATTGCTAATATATTCTTCCTGGCCTTAAAAATGAGTTCTGGTAGAACTATTGAGCGAGCTCTCGAAATAGTTTTTTCAGATTCTCTTCTACTAAAACTTAGTGATTCACTAACTGTGAGTGAGAGCTGAAGGGAAAGCTATCGCAATGCCTGCAAAGCTCGAAGTTCTGAGGTCGGACCCGTGCTCTGCAACATTTTTTTAGGATTATTTTCTTAAACAATTTTCGGATCAGGAATCCCGCTTCCTAAAACTTTTCACGAGCGCCACTTTTCTCTCTACGGTCCTGTTCAAAAGGCTTTGATCGTTGCAGGCAAATAGTATTTCGAAGTTAGTGGGAAAATTAATGAACTTTTCTTTTAAAGTATTTCGAAATAATGTCTTCGTCATGATCACACATGTTATATACTTCAGTAGAACTCACCGAAAATATCGAAAATGAAATGTTTTATAATTTTTTTAAGATTCTATATTAAAGACTTTTCCAAAAACACTCGATGTGTCAAGGTTCAACCAACAGGTGCTTTCTTAGGCTTAGTCATACGATTATAATGCTTACATGACTTAATTAGGGTCGTTATAAGAAAGAAAAAAAAAGGCCAAAATATATCTGTCGGTGAAGTTCATGTTTGCCTCTTATTGTCACCGACTTGATCGGTTCATAATTTATTTTTTTATCAACTCATGCTGCTTTTTGTTACACTCTTTCTCGTTTTTTTCTTTATTTTACTTCATTTGGTTTTTATTTCTACAATTCAATTCGAACTGACAGCTGTCAAATTCCACTGAAATCATGGCACGCATATTTTGTAAAGTGATATTTGAGGTTAAGCATGTGTTATTGATGGTTCAATGGGCATTAAGTTTTTATTAGATGTGCTATACATTACTGAGTTTCATGCAAGTTTTTTTTTTAGTTAGAGACCGGTAAATATGGTAATAATTAGTCATGAGAAAATTATTACGATTTTTGATAAATTTTATTTATTTGTTAAATTAAAAACTAATAAGTTAATAAAAAAAATAATAAAAATTATCGCGGAAGTAATATAAAGTTTATTTAACCCTTAAGTGGTGCACTCAAAAATTCTATTACTCATGCAGGGCCAAAAAATAGTTTTTTGTTAGAACATTTTCTTATTAAAATTTTAAATTTTATAACGAGATATCCGTCCATCTACTTTTCCTTAAAAAAAGTCTATGATTTGTTGAGCAATGATTCAGTCTCATAAAAACAGCTGATCTTGAAAATATCAGCTGATTAATCCTCTATCCTTGTCTTTGATATGTACTAATGAGAATAATTGATCTCTTTTGTTTTGCGTATGCAATTTGGTAACAGTTTTGGTAAAATTTTTTAAGTCCCTTTACAGAATAGACTTTCCAGAGATGTTAAAATTATAACTTGTTAGAAATTTACAACTAGTTTCAGCTTTCTCCTTCGTTATTCAAACTATTCTTCATGATTCACCATAAGTTTTCCAATTGAACTATTTTTTCGAATTGGATTTTCTCTGTGCTAGGAGGTCGTATGGGCTTCTAGGCACCTTTTTTGTTTTATTGTAGAATATTGGAGGGATTTTCTTTTTATTTTTAGACTAAAAAAATAAAAGATATTGATTTAAATGTTAATCCATGCTATAAATAACCTTGTAACCAGAAAACAATAAAAACTTTCAATATAAACTTTACAAAAGATCTTAGGAATATAAGCTAATCCAAAAGTGAACAGCTGGCTCACCATTATGCTCCAACAAAACCAAAAATCATAATAAACACAAATTGCTTCGTCTCAAATTGAGTTGTGCTGTCTTCTCTGCGGATTAGTGCCCAGAAGCAATTGTTGTACCGGTTACTTTGTTATTATTATTGTATTTTTTTCCTAAATATATAGTTAATAGAGAAAGAGTAGCAGGAGAAGTGTTGGCCACACTTGCCTGAGGTGAGGTGTGTGTCACTACTTTGCCAACATACATATGTACATATGTATTACATACCTACATACACACACCAATTGTTATGCTTGTAACTATTTAGCTGGCTGTTGGCTGTAAGTAGCTTGCCACAGAAAAGTGTGAAGTCAACAAACGCTTTTGGGTGATTTTAACAAATTATAACGGCTCTCTACTCTCATAGACTTAATTTAGCGATTACATATGTGTGTGCGTGCGTTTGTATAGCCGTGAGGCCAACTGCAGCTGGAGAAATTTCATTTTTTTATTATTTTGTTTTGTTGTTGCTCAAATGCTTTACTTAAAGGTAACTCGCAGCTGGCACAGCTTTTTTTATTTTTGTTTTTGCTTTTTACTATAATATATAGTATAGTCGTATGCATTTCCATTTGATTTACAATTGTCATTTTTTATTATTTTTATTTAAATACATTTCACTTTTGAGCTGTTCGCCCTGAAAGCTCCGCGCACGCACACATGTTTTCTAATTCATTTTAATGAGGCATCAAATTTACATACAAACAAAACAAACAATTGGCGGCAACTGTCGCCAGCTGACAATTGTTTGGCTTATAGTATGTACATACATATGTGCATTGTGATCAAAGTGCAACTTTTTAAGCTCTGCTTTCTACTATGCACTTTTTTTTACCCGCACTCATGTCCATACCTACAAATTTATGCATTTATCACTACTCTTGAGATTACTGGTGCTTCAAAATATTGCCACCACACCATACATGCGAAAATAGGAAATCATTTTCGGGAGCTTTTCGTTTGTACGAGCAGCTTTCAGATTGAGCGAAAGCTCTGGAATTGTGCGAAAGCTTTTGAATTGAATTTGACAACTTCCACATCGCTAAGTGTTTAAATAGATTTTATGATGAGTTACTCGAAAAAATAAGAAAGATTTGGAAAATCACGGAAAATTTTAGACTTCTGAACCCATTAGCCCTTACAGGCTCCCTTGCTCTAAAAGTTTTCTTTTTTTGGAGAGGTTTATTTATACATCAAAGAACTTGCCACCTGTTACATAATGTCTAAAAAATGTATTAAGTACGTTTTAATATAAACAATACTGAAAACTTCGTGTTGTAATCAATTTTTGTGCAACTTTCTTACATACATGGATCCAACAATATCTGTCTCTTCAAAAGAGAAGTCTTCCACCAAAAATAGTTATTTTATTTTACGCAATAAAGTGTTTTCTTCACTTTATCTTTGTTTATATTTTCAGAAATATCGAAAAAATGTTTTATCGATTTTCGATATATTAAATATCGATAAATTTATTTTTAAAACATCGATGTATCGCGCTAAAATAAATCAAAATTTCAATATTGAAAAATAAAAACTTCTCATTCCGCAATAAAATATCGATAACTTTAATGATTAATCAAAAAATATCATATTGGAAAAAGGGTTTCAAAAACTGAATGGTTTTATTTTCAGAAATATCGATTATCGATTTTCGATACATTAAATATCAATATCTTAAATGATTAATCAAAAAATATCATATTTAAAAAATCGCTATCGATATATTGCTTTAGATTCCAAAAAAAGAATGTTTATATATTTAGAAATATCGATTATCGATATATCTTCCGAAGAAAGAATGTTTATATATTCAGAAATATCGATTTCCGATTATGTATTATCGATATTCGATATATAAAATGTCGATAATTTGTGTTTAAAATATCGGGATGTATCTCTAAAATAAATTAAAATTCCAATATTAAATAAATAAAGATAATCGTTTTTGCTTTTGTAAAAAAATATCGATAACTTAAATGATTCGTTAAAAATATCTTATTGGAAAATATCAGTATAGATACTCTTAGTTTAGGTTCTAAAGGAAAAATGAATATCGATTACAATATGCGTGTTATCGATTTTCGATATGTCATATATCGATAAATTTATTCTTAAAATATCGATATGGCTCGCTAAAATAAATTCAAATTTCAATATGTAAAAGATAATAATTTCTGATTCTGCAATCAAATATCGATATACATACATATGTACATATTAAATGATTAATTAAAAAATAAATTGCAAAAAATTATTTAGACACTGCTAATTAAGGTTCCAAAAAAGTATGATTATCGATTAAAATATTTGTATTATCGATTTACGATGTATAAAATATCGATAATTTTATGTTTGGAAATCGATATATTAAACTAAAATCAGTTCAAATTTAAATTAAAAAAAAATCAAAACCTACCATATTAAAAAAATGAGTATCGATACCAATATTTCAGGTTCTAAAAAAATACTGAATATCTCAACTTATAAAACTCTACATACCCATGTATGTACATATGTATGTAGTTCTACATACGTTTCTTTTTATTCTCTTATTTTTACTTACCGTGAATTTATTTTTTTGGGTCACCGCATTTAAAGTATCATTTCTTTAAAATCACCTTTTTGGTTTAAGTATGTACTTTTCCTCAACCCATTATATTTAATTGTGATCTTCTTTCTTTACGCTCGCTGCTTAAAAGAGTTCGTAGGTCAGTAGATAGTGAAATGTACTTTTCTTTGGCATACTTTTGCTTCATTACTTTTTCTGCTCAGTTTCTTGCCTATGACTGTTTGTTTCTTGCAGCTTCTTTTTTTCTTTGTTTTCAAACCCAAATTTCGTTAATTATTTTTAATGTGATCTTCGTTAATTATCTCTTCACTGAATTCCTTTTGCCATTTATTGTATTAGGAAACTTGCAAATTAACTATATACCCTTCAGCTTTATTTGCAAACGCTTCTAAATTATCCGATGATTATTTCAGTTAATTATTCATAATGCCATCGACTATAGGGTTCATTGATTTGCTTAATAGCTTTTTACTAAAATTTGTCTTAAGTAAGTTTCTTGGAATTGTTTTGCAAATAAAGAAATTCTAACCTCAATACGCTTTGCAAATCGAAAGTCATTACTTCAAATCAGTGGAATGCAGCTGTTTTTGAAGATATTTAAGTTCAAAAACAAGGTTTCTGAGCTACATTAGGAGACTCAGTAATAATCAAGCACTCATCATAAGTTTTCTATTAGAAGTTTTGGTTCAAGTTAGTTAGATTTAAAACATCATCTAGATCGAAATTTAGAAGGCTTCACTGAACTATTTGGTTAAGAGAAAACGACCTCACCCAAAAACTACCAGCCACCTATAAATAATCGTTAATGTTGAGTACGAAAACAAGTGCTGAGATAGAAAAAGAATTACGGTTAGGACTTTAGTAAATATATCTTCACAAAAAAATCTCTACAATTTTTTTTTGGGATTTATGGTAATATTAGTTCGGGTAAAACACCAAGTTTAATGGCGATTTTTGGGAATTTAAAAGCAAATTTAGACTAACCTTTGAAAAAGGTAAAATTAGGAAGAAATTTATAGTAGGTTGAAATCCACTGGCCACGAAAGATAAAATAACAAAAACTAAATGAAAAATAATTTATGAGCGATCGGTGGTCGGGAGCAGGAAGGCTATAGGCCTGGTTGAAGTTCGATTTTCGGCAAAATTAGGCGCCGCTAGAAACCTGTAACTCCAAAAATATTTGAAATATTCATTTAATTTTAGTGTGTTATATTGGTGTATTAAGTTATAATCTATTGAAACATGAAAAAATATGTTCCTAAAATTGAGTGAATATCGATTATCGATTATGTTTAACAATATATCAAATATCGATAAATTTATTTTCTTTTATCGATATATCCCGCTATATCGAAAATTGGTTCTAACAGAAGTTAATCAGTTTTAGAATATGTATTATCGACTTTCGATATATCGATACATTAATTTTTAAAATCGATATACATATCTCTCTATATTTATAAAATAGGTTCCAAAAACGAGAGAATATCAATTTTAGATAATGTATTATCGATTTTCGATATATCGATAAATTTATTTCCTTTTATCGATATATGTCGCTATATCAAAAAATTGGTTCCAACAGAAGATAATCGATTTTAGAATATGTATTATCGACTTTCGATGTATCGATATGAAAAACATGGGTTCCAAAAAAGAGAGAATATCAATTTTATAATATGTATTATCGATTTTCGATATATCATATATCGAGAAATTTCTTTTTAAAATATCGATATACTACCTCGCTAAAATAAACTAAAATTTCAAAATTTTGAATAAAAAATATATACATATTTTTTTAATTTTACATTCGAGTACTATATATAATATATTTTCCAATTTAATACCGTTATGTTAAATTTTTGTGGGTAATATTTGCTAAGGCCAGCTAAATTATGCGACATTCAGTTATTTTTAAACCTGAAATCTTTCTGCGTTATATATATTATGTCTACTATCTATAAAATGTTTTCCAAAATCTTCGAAAAATCTCGAACTCTGTGAATTCTCATCAATTCCACACAATATTTCACATTTACCGCAATTTAACCATATTTCTCTAATCTCTACATTTAATATTCTCTGCACTGCTCTCTAACTTGGATTTCTCTATTGACTTGCCATGTAATGTCATACCATGCATTGCTCTGCCTTGCCATGCTATGCTATGTTACGTCACGCACCCACATACATCTGTCCACACAGCAGCGGAAGCTTTGCGTCAACGCAAATACGAGGTCCATACACTTAAATCTCCACATAAAAATCCATCCAAAACCAACACACGAACCATTACGACAACAAGCACCACGCCCACAATTACAAGTGTCGGCGTCACGAATAGGTCGTCGGCGACAATTGTAAATCAGCGCGACCAACAACAACAGCAATCGCTACAATACAACAATAAAAGCAACTACATTAGCACGAATGCTAACCACAACAGCGCGAGCACCGCTTGTACACATAACAGTAATAGTTGCCACAACAGTTACGCCATGCCCACTGAAACATTTTTGCTTAAACAAAAAGCGGCAATGCTTGCGGCAGGCAGCACCAACACCAACAACAGCAACACCGGCGCTACAGTGGTTGTGAAAAAGAAACCGTTATCGCCGCTACAAATCATTGCATTGCCACACAATGCAACCCTGGCCACACTATCCCATCCAAACGGCACTGCTGCAGAAACAACAACGTTAACAGCAACAACAGCGCATCAGCTGAGTCACCAACATAACGCGCAGCATCGACAACAACAACAACTACAAACGGCACACGTGACACAAACGCTGCCGCGGCGTCCAAGTCCACTTTTAGGCGCACCACTCTCACCCTTCGCCGCAGCGCGCTCACCGTTGTCGCCATGCGCGTCGCCACATTATGTGCGTCCGACGAAAGCGTCGCGCCTACGGGCAGCCGCCTTGGGTGAGTTGACCCCCGAACCACCATGCAAGTAGTGGCCCCCGCGCGCTCGTGTAGCGTTCGAATTGGTTGTAGATATGTGTAAATAAGTGGTAGCATACATTTAGGTGTAGCGGACAAAGTATGCTTTGTTAGTGCTCATAACTCATAAATGACTCACAGCGCCTGTAAATATGCTTTGCCTATGAATAATGCGAATTAACACACATCTCGCAAGTCATTCACCCATAATACATATTTATATATCATTTAACCAACAGTGACTAGTTGATTACACCCCGCAACAGCAATAACAAAATAACAATTCGTTTAAGCAATCATTGTAAGCGCCTAACAATAGGCTACGTGAAATTATAACAAACCAAAAATGCGTTACCATTGTGCTAATCAACCGCTCTACCAGGCAATAAACCATCAATCATGCATAATTGTCGTGAAGCGGGTGTCACATAACCGTTTAACCCCACAGCTTTTGAACCGCCTAATAGAATGCTCCAACCATATTTTGTATAACTTATTTCCTACTCTATCCCGTAGATATAAGCATGTTTGAGCCTAATTCGACGCTACTAACCGACCAACTCACCACCCTCTTCCATTCCTTTCTCTCTCTCTCTTTCTCCATTTATGTCGAACAGATAAGAAAAAATGCGAAGACGAAACAATTCAGCGTCCACGCTCACCATGCTATGGTTCACCGCTGACATCGCCACGTCCAGCCGCATCACCAAAGCATCAATCGCCGCGCCTCTCGACAAGCTCATCATCGGACAATCCACGTCCAACCACCGCCGATTCGGAAAGTGATACAAAATTGGCGCAAAACTCATCGCTTACCGTAAAGCAACGTCTCACATCGACCTCCTCCAATGAGTCACCAACCACCAACAAGAAGTTGGTACCCTCCGTTTCCGTATCGGTTAAACAGAATCTCAGCGAATTGCAATTTAATGGTGGTCCTAAGAAAACGAGCTCTTCAAAATTGAAGAAACCACGCACGACCGCAACGCCCGCGCCAGCCACTGAGTGCACTGCCAAATTCACACGCTCGGCGGGTCGCTTATCCACAGCCGAAGAGTCAGATACGCATGTGCTAGCGAACAAGGTGACAAAACCGCTGCCGCGTCCACGTACGTCCGCCACCATAAAATCGAGCAAATCGAAATCGACAAATGATCTGAAACCGGCGAGCAGCGATAGCTCGCCCGGCAAACCGGAGCTGAGCCCGGTTAATGGTGTAACTGTGAGTAGTTGTTGTAATTTATATCATATATTTTTTGTCAATATATTTTTAACGAAAAATTTGTTTTGTTGCAGCCTGTTAGTCCCTTGGAGGATCGCGATAAATCATCGAAACGCAAATCGAATTTGAATCGTTCGCTCAACGAAGAGGCCACCGTCGATAGTGGTGAGTTGCTGTGTACGATGCATTTACTTATTTTATATATACATATGTATGAAATCGGATGAAATGGAATTATATCATTTTCATCTTTTCTTATAGTAATCAATCTGAAATATCTGCTGCTAACCGCAAAAATAAGGAAAAATAAGCTATTTTTAAGTATGTATTGACACATAGCGTTCGCAAAGAATTCTTCACTCAGCCAGCACAACAAACAATTGCCGCAATCGTTTACGTACAAAATGCGAAGTAAACCAACATACGAATTGCAAACAAGATTTTCAGCAAAAATTATTTTTGTTTTTTCTTCAAAAGATAGATGGTTATAAGAGACCAGAACCTAACTTACATACCCGGAACCTACTTTACTTACAAGTATCTTGAATTACTTCTATATCGAACGTACTCATCGGTAGTTTATAGTTGAGACGAAATGTGTTCTGTTTTCACTGGATATTGAGGTCACAATAGACCTCAGTTTGCGGTGCAATCCCCATCTATTCATCTTATCACTGAATATGTATTATATTCTAGTCCTTAAAGGACACTGGAAACTGTTCTTCCAATCTATAAATGTTGTCGTCCATTCAAAATGCTTAACTTTTCTTGTCTTCATCGGTTCTGAACTGAGGAATCCTTAATCGTTTATCGTTCTCATTTGGAACCTGCAAAAAATTTACAATTTTAGAAATATACATATATTTTCGACTTCAAAATAGGTTAATTTAGGTGTAAGGGCGTGAAAGTGACACGCTTCATAAAACTTAAAACTACTTAATAAGTATATAAATGAAGCTTCTGTTATATATCTAATACTACCTTGAATGAAGCGATTGGAAGATGAACGTTCTTATAGCCAAAACGGGTTATATTAAGATTTCACATAGTTTGTAACACCTTGAAGAAAATGTCGTAGACCCTACATAGAAGTGATCAGCGTGAAGAGCTGAGTCGATTTAACCATCGCCGTCTGTCTGTCCGTCTGCTTTACGCAGAAAGTTTACATTCGTTCTTTTCTCTCCAGGAAGCTACTCATTTGTCAGAACCGCCGATATCGGACCAATATAGCATATAGCTGTCATACAAACTGAACGATTAAAACTAAAACTAAGTCTTTTCATAGACAAATTTTTTTTTGACAGATATCATCATGAAATTTGGCATGGATTATTATCCAAGGCAACCCTATAAAATGTTACCATATTGTGCAGATTGAACCACTATAGCATATAACTGTCTTACAAGTTAGCCGATCGAAATTAAGTTCTTGTATGGAACTTTCTTATTTGTGAGCGAAATTATTGCTTCGGTGGCTATTTAGTAGACTTTTGTCAATGTACTTTTTTGATTAATAAGATATACAAAATAAATTCAAACTGTTCTAGAGTCCCTTCCTATTATGTAGTCCCATTGGAAACGCGAGAGTATTACTTCGGAAAATCTTCTAACAAGAAAAACTAAATTCATTTGGTTACAATGAAATCTATTTGATCTCTTTGCCCTCACCAAGACTAGCCTCTCCCATGTTGTGGGGTTTTTAACGGGCCATTGCCCTATTGACGTCCATGCACTAAGGCTGGGAATCCTACCAGATGCCATCTGTAGAAAATATATGCAAGAAGATGAAGTAAGAACAACTCAACACTTCCTTCTTGACTGTTCCGCGTTTAGGAGGTCAAGACTTAAATAATTACTTGGATGGGCATACCTTCAGACATTAAACATTAGTTCAAACACATGAGTTCTTCTTTTCTATGGCATCACAAAGGACTACATACCATTTAGTGCGATCTTTGATCAGCCATCTAACCTAACCATGAAATCTAAAGCCTCTCAAAATATCAACTTTTTTTTAATTATTTAAGCGAAATAATGTAAATAAAGCTTAAAGATCTGCGTTTCGAGGACAACGTTCTTTTGACAGTTATTGGTTAAAGTCATTTACTCCACCACTCTACTTATATACTTCGTCAGCGGTCAGCCATGAAAAAAGATAAAAGTATATAACTTTTAGGCTCTTCTTTTCTGCTTAACAAACGAGATTAAGGCGGCCATGTCTCAATTAATGACGAAGTTCCCAAAATCCCTTTAGTCTTTTCAAAGGGTACACCAAATTGCCCTTAATCCTATATAATATGTTAACCGTAAAATTGTACATAAAATCATCAATTGTGAAAATGTAACGACTGACTGCCGTTTGTAATTTGTTTTATCGAAAAATTTGGAAAGTAATTGCTTCGACCAAAGGATTTCTTCCGTCGAACGAAGCTGTTGTCGATGATCGGAACCCATATCTCTCTAGTATACCAATAAAATTCGAAACAGTTAGTTTCCCTAGTCGAAATAATCGACTATAGTCTCGCAAATAACAAAATTATTTCTGCAAAACCTCAATAAGGAAGAGTTTAAGTCAAGGTGAAAGTCGATCCCACCGCAGTCGCTTATAGGTACACGGCAACAACTCGGAATTTTTTACTGGCGATGAATTGTCAACTTGCCCGCATTTCTCAAAAAAATTTTAGTGTTTCTTGTGCTGCAAGAATATTAACAGTGTGAAAAGAAAAGGTCAGGCATTTTAATTAAAAATAAATAAATAAAAACTAGTCAAGCTCTAAGGCCCGCTGCTAATCATAGTTGCGGGCTGACATTTATTTATTTCTGTTTAAGAACTAACACTGTCACAAAAACTACACTTATGAAAAAAAAAATAATTGTTTTGAGTTCATTGACACATAAAAATTGCTATTCTCTTGAATGTAGGCATTAATTAAATATATTTTTACACATATAAATGAGTTCTATGACCGCCAATTAACTTTCTACTTATGTCAATGAGCCAAATTATAATTCTACATTACCGGAATTGATCCGGATTTTATCCGGCCAAGGGCTGTATGTACGTAGATCTGCAGGAGGAGACCCATATTATTATTTTTTATTGTACTATGTATATATTGTTAGTTTTTTATTATTTGTTATTCGTTTATTTATTTATTATTCGATTTTTCTATTCTTTATTATAACTCTTTTCGAGTGCTTTTGCACTTAACAGGTGCGAATAAGCCACCCTCCATTTCTTAATTAACCTCACTTTGGAAAATTACATAAAAACCATACTTTAATGCGTGTAAATTATAATTGGCGGCTTCGTTCATGTTACGAATACATAGAAATGCCATGACATGCCACGCAAGAATCCAACACATTTCATTATTCTATATAGAAAATAATTGCGTTGCCGCCTGTCCAACTAAATAATGGCTGCCGATGATGATGATTATTATTATGCCGCTGTCGCTGTCTGACTGGCTGGCTCTGTGGCTCAACGCAGTCAACTGACAACGCGCATTGGTCTTGGTTCAATAATTCCAAGCGCCCAACTGGCACATTCCACATTAGGCCAATGCCATTTTCACACCCTTTGCGCCACCAGCCAGCCAGCAACCCACAAGCGCCCACCTATGAAAAAATTTTCCTCGCCAAATTACCATAAAAAGCTCGACAATTTTCCTATGAATAATTTCGTTCGATATGCCCACATTCATATACATATACATATGTATGTACATATGTGGCGCTTACATATATAATAATTATTTGACTGCTGCTATGCGTGCAACATTTTAGATATAATAGCTTAGTGGTTGGTAATCGCAGAATTTATGTGTCAATACGCTTCGGTACGCACGGCAATTTTTCACGTCTGCGGCGAAATTCTCCATTAAAAATTTATTCTGTCTGCGCGTGTTGTGCAAACGCGCGTCGCGCACAAAAATATGCTACAATTAAATAGAGCTGAAAAATATGTGCGGCATTTGCATTTGCGCTCATTTATCCTGTGTCAATCCTGTGATCGCTTCTCGGTACTAACACGGTACACTTGTGTTGAATATGTTGTGCTTTGTGACGGTTTCGCATGTGAGTTTGCATAGAGAATACTAACACGTTTTTGGATTGCATATGTTTTGTTGAAGTTCCACGGTGCTGTGCGCTTATTTGTTATGTTATTGTAATTTTGTGAAATTCTAACCTCAAATCGACACTCATAATCTAATACCAAACAGTGTTTTTATGTATTATTTAATTATATAAATTGGACAGCATTGCGCTAAGGCCGGTTGGGTGAAAAAGTGACCGAAATGAAAATAAGAACGAACAGCTGAGCTTTGAGCAGAATTAAGAGAGAGAGAGAGAGAGAAAAAGTCCGCAGTGAATCTTTGAAATTTTCTACAAACGCTGAGCCCACTAAACTTTAGCGCTAGTATGGAGATCCAAAAATTTCTGCGTCACTACTAAAACTCTACCTTCAAAACTCATGCGCGCTCGCGTTCAAAACCCGCGCTCACTTCAACGCCTTCGTAATGCTGTTTCTAACGTTACCTATTTGTAATTTTACTCACTATCACCGCACTTTCTAAACAAATACCTTCCTCTTGCAGATGACTCCTTAGCAGCGCGTCGCCGTCGTCGCCGTGAGCTCGGCATGGTGCGTCAACTCGTGCCACCCGATGATCCAGTGCTACGTGAAATGCTATCACCACGTCAAAACAAAACCGACACGTCAGCCAAAAATTTGGCGAGCCACAAACCGCCACACAACGAATTGGCCTATCACATGGAGATCGCGCGTCGCGGTTGGGATCTAGTCAATCCGAGCGTAAGCAATCGTGCGCGCTCCGAAACGGCTAGTCCAAAATATGAACTACACGCGCGTGAAAGCTTGATTCGAGAGCGACCGAGCAGCAATCGCTTAGCACGCCGCAGCGATACATTGCATCTGGGCGAATTGCGTAAGTTGCGCTCGAACGATGTCAATCGGAAGGTAAATGAGCGTACAAAAACCGATTTGGCGGAGATTAAGAAGATCGCCGAACAGGCGAATGTCGAAATGGCCATGATGGCTTCGGGTATCGCCGCGGATCTAGCCGCACAGGCGGTACGTGGTGGTGAGGATTACATCAGTAATGATTTGGATGGCAGAGATAGCAATGAGTGTGTTGTGGAGCTGGCAACGCCGGCACGTTACGGCATCGGTAGTCGTCAACAGGCGTTAACGCCACCGCCAGCACCATCGTACACGGAATTAGAGGTGGCCGCCGAAGCGAAGGAGCGTGATCCATCACCAGCCAAACACGCCACATTCGTGCAGGAAGAGCGCATCTACTACGAACCGGAAGCTGACGAGCTGGTAGCTAAGTCCATCTCGAATACGACAATGTCTGGTGGCATATTGCGTCAGCGTATATTGAAAGCGCGTAGCATGGAACGTGATGCTGGTCACGAACCGCCAAAACTTTCGCCCATATTACGGCGCAGAAGCACAGATGATCCCACATATATACCGGTGCCGACTGGTGCCGCTGGCGTGTACTCGACATCGCCATCCACATCGACACACAACCACATCGTTTCGATACTCAAGAAGAAGGATCATATTGCGGGCGAGTCCAGTTCGGCTTCCAGCAACGCTTCGCCGGTGACATTTTCCGCAAACGTGGTCGATACACCGACTTCGAAACAGAAACGTGCCGGCATACTTAAGAAACGCTCGAGTCTGGACGAGTCGCGCTACTACTCACGCTCACATTCGCCCGACGAGCGCAGCATACTTATTAAATCGGCGCGTCGCAATTCACTAGAGGAGACTGCCGGCTTACAGCAGCAGCAACAACATGGCATACTCAAACAGAGCAGCTATGAGAGTAGCAAAAGTGATGGTTGTCCCTCCGCCACTGAACCACATCCGCATGGTATATTGAAGAAGAAAGATTCTACCTCGACACCTTCCGATGGTGGCACACATGCCCCGAAACATGTCTCGATCTCACAAGCTGTGAAAATGGCCGCGGCCGAATTGGGTCGCGAGACGGCCGACAATCAAGCGATAGCCGGCGGCGAACACGATGAAAGCGGCTACACACCCAGCAATGAAGAATATGAAATCCGCCCAATACTCAAATTGGAAAGTATTTCCAGCGATGATGCTATGCGTCCACCTAAACCGATATTAAAGAAAAAGTCGTCTGGTGACTCGGATGAATACGAAATACGTCCCATATTAAAGACATCGCGTAAGAGCAGCCGCGAAGAGTTCGATTTGGGCGGCGCAATCAGCGAAGATGGCCGTCATTATAGCGAACCGCCACCACCGATTGTACGTCCAATTTTAAAGACTGACTCACCATCGAAACGACGTTCATTGGGTGGTGAAGAGCTGGAACCCGACGTTTTCAGCGCTGAACAAGTCAGTGGCCAATCACCAAGTTTACTGAAACGGCGTACACGCTCTTTGGAACGTCAGGAGGCGCCCGTGGTAGATTTGGCGGCCGCATTGAATGCTATTGCCACATCACAAGCCGCACCTTTGGAGTTTGTGTCCACGCCGATCACAACTGGTGGCAGCATTTCGGTTGCGGAGCGTATAAAAAATATGGAAATGTTCCTAAGCAGTAACGGTACTTCACCGTCTACGCCGGTGGATGCCAACACTAGTTGGGAATCGCCTTTGCAGTCGGGCGTAACACCGAAATTGTTCAAACCAAGCGCCATACGTCGCGACATGTACCGCGATCGCTACAAGACGCAACCGATAACGAATGATGAAAAATTACAGTAAGTACAATAAAAACTTCTCAAAAATTATACATCCTTATATCTAAAATAATGGCTTATAATGATTTACGGCTGGCTCAGACTGATTTCGTGAGCATTTTTTGATTCTGCGTAGAATTTATTACTGTAAATGATACATTTCGAGGTTCCCTACGAAAAAACAGAAACTTCATATTTAAAAGGGGAATGTTTATTATCATTCAAAAGATAATTTTTTGGCATTTATTTTTTGGAGATTGTATCTTTCATATGTTGACCGATTGACCATCCGTTGAGTTCAATTTTCTATGACTCGTTCGAGAATTCCAACTGATACCTGGCGAATGACACACCTGATGTTTTGCTCCATGCTTTGAATCGAAGCAAGATTGTCCGCATAGACTTGAGACTTTACATATCCTCACACGTAAAAGTCTAATGGTGTAATATCACACGATCTTGGTGGCCAATCGACCGGCCCAAAACGTGAAATTATTTGCTCACCGAAGTGTTCTCTCTATAAATCAATTGACTGATGCGATGTGGGGAAGCCTCACCGCTGAACAATATTTCACTCGAAAAAGTCGTGTCTTCTTGAAACCTTTCAAGAGCCCATACAGTGAGGCGATGTCGTCGAGCGGCTTCAGAGCATGCTTTCAATTTACCATACAGTGAGGCGATGTCGTCGAGCGGCTTCTAGTTCGGGTTTTTTTAAGAGCACAAAATGTATTTCAGAAACGTTATGCATGACATTTACTTTTTGAAGATAATTTCAATGTTACGATTCTCCAATTTTGACGTAAAATGCGCCCGCTTTTTTATCGACAAATTTTGTCAGCGATGAGGCTCATTTCTGGTTGAATGGCTCCAAAATACCCCATGCATCCCGTGCCTGTTTGGTGTGGTTTGTACGCTGGTGGAATCATTGGACCGTATTTTTCAAAGATGCTGTTGGACGCAACGTTACGGTGAATGGCGATCGCTATCGTTCGATGCTAACAAACTTTTTGTTGCCAAAAATGGAAGAACTGAACTTGGTTGACATGTGGTTTCAACAAGATGGCGCTACATGCCACACAGCTCGCGATTCTATGGCCATTTTGAGGGAAAACTTCGGAGGACAATTCATCTCAAGAAATGACCCTCATGCGATTTAACGCCTTTAGACTGTTCGTGTACACTCTCAGCTTTGGAAGACAACGAAGCTGCTATATTTCTTTCCGAATGCGTTCTAGAAATTATCTTCAAAAAGTGGTCTGAACCAATTCGTTTCAAATAAAGAACCGATGAGATTTTGCGAATAATAATATATGCTGGATCTCAAAATGGGTAATGGTGTTGCGAATAGTATGCTCAGCAGGCCGATTATGTTGACTATAAGCTGACCGAAGAGCGCGAAACACATTTTTTACAGAACGTGAATTTTAGTGATAAAGTTAAAGGAATTGTAAACGTTGTTCAGGGGTAAGTCTTTCCATGATGAAATGTCAAAAAATTCTGAATAAAAATAACATGACAGCTGGACAAGGATCTCGCGCGATCTGCCAAAAAAAGGCCATTGAAAGAGTATCTCTACTGGATCATCCATTAGATTAATATTTTTCCGCTTTGATTTCTTTGAATCAACCGATTCTATAATAAATTTCTTATTTTATTTTTAATTAAATTTTGGTAGTTGCCACTTTTTTCAATATCACTGATCAACCAAAAAATCTTTCGTCTTCTTCGCAATTTCGTAAAATATTATGTGTGCAAGGAAGTGAGTTGAAAATTGGCAAGTTTCCAGCATTGCTTGTGTCTTCTGTTCTTCATATCATCTTCTGCATATCTTACGCTCTCGCATGAGTGTGCTCTCTCGAGCTCTATTTCTGATTTCTGTTGCTAGTAAAATATTTGCCGGATTTATTTTTAAATATACTTAAATGGTGAGATTTTCACAGTTACGAATAAGACACAGCTGTCACAGCAATGAATCTCAATTATGTACACTGAAAAAAAATATATTAAAATGTCTATATTTATACCAGTCCGTACATACATACTTACTTATCGTCGGCTGGTCTTTTTGTTTTTCGTCTTGAAGTAATTAGTATTTATTTTGAACGGAAAGTGCTCTAGTCTTTCGATAGTACTATTTTTGTTTTTTTGAGAAAGCAGATTTTGTATCGTTTCGACTATTAATTAATATTAGAATGTTACAATATATTTGAAAGATATATTTTTATATAATTGGTTCATACTTTTGCAAGGTTCTAGCATTGTATGTAGCTAACCATAAAGGAAATTCAATGAGCCTCATATGCCTCACATTTGAAGGTATAAAGTTCTTTAAATACCGCTAACACCACAAAAATCTATAGCGATAATCTCACTTCAAGAGGGGTTTACTCACTTACTTACTTCTGTTCAGATTCTTTTATAATCATAGATATATACTTTGATTCAACAGACCTTGTAAAATTACAAAATAAAAAAAATTAAATTCCTTACCCAAGCACTCCGCTCCCGATGAATCGTATTCATACTGAAGGTGGGCAAAGGAATTCCCCTTTATTCGAAAGACTATGAACCGATAATTTCTAACAACATTCCTGGTCAAGACATTCGAAAAGATTCTAGACGCCTACATAAGAGACAACCTCTATAAGCAAATCGTTCTTATACGAAGAGTAGATTCACTGAGACTACACTTCACTAGCTAGCCTCAAATTTAGATATGGAGTCTGCAAGGGACACCTCCCCTGCCTTCATGCATTGGCGTTACACAGCGGTAAATAATGTCATATAAAAAACCGTTAGAGTGACTACAGTTGTAGTAGAAAGGTAACTCAACCTACCACCAGTCAATATTGCAGTGGAAAGCTTCACAGTGAATTTAGCTAGATGATTGGCGGCATTAGGTAAATTTTCCACAAAAAACTTCCTGAATAACTCGATAAGCAGGAGGTTGATAGATAAAATATACCACTTGCTATTAAGTTTTATTAAGGAGAGAAGTTTTCAAATCACACTAAAATCAGGTGAACGGTGCAGGAGATCCCACCCTCTAGAGAAACTTGCAACATCTACACAGACGGTTCAAAAATGGCTAAAAAAGTGGCCATCGGAAACTATTGCTCGGAGCTAGATCTCAGGCAACCTTTCAAGCTTCCGAAAAACTTCAATATCTTGCACACGGAAGTCTTTGTGGTTAGAAAGGCTGCTGTATTAGCTAATAAAACAAGAAACAAGTAAATAAGATCAATACATACGTTGATCGCCAAGCGGCAATTACTATAGCCAATGAAATATCCGAAAGGACTGAAAATACGGAACAAGGTGAGATAGCATGTCTTAAGGACATACAGGAGCGCCAAGATTATGTGCAAAGGCCCGAAGAAAATCATACATGCTTTTTACACACATGTTTTCGAGAAGACTGCAGGACGGTTCCTAACTATTTACAGGTCACCTGCAACACATGCGAGTCGGATGGACATTCAACACGCCAATAAAATGAAAGAATTAGACGATTAACAGTCAGAGATCGTACTGGTATCGTTGGAATATCGGAAGTATCAGTGAAAACCATTTTGAAAAATAATTTGGCCCTAAGAAAAAAGAAAGTACGATTGGTTCCAAAATCACTCAATTTTCTCGATGAATAGCGACGCGTTAACGTCTCTGAAACAATGCTTTTTGACCGCCTGGATGTCATGATGTTATTAGTGGTAATGAGTCTCGGATCTATGCTTACAACCCGGAAACAGACAATCAATCAGACGAATATGGTGGCAAAGGCGAGCCGAAGCCGAAAAAACGTCAAAGCTGGTCAAAAATTAAGATTATGTTGACAGTTTTCTTCAAATATCGGCGTGTGGTGCACTCCGAATTCCTTCCGACCGACCAAACTGTCAACAAAGAATACTATTTGAGTGTAATGCGTCCTTTACGCGAAGCTATTCATAAAAAGAGGACGGAATTAAGGGCCGACAACTCTTGGTTTTTCAGCACTATAATTCACCGTTGCAAATTAACTGCATTGATTCTTCGTGAGGTTTTCGCCAAGCTTATAACCAATAACCTGATTCGCCTGATTTAGCTCCGTGTAAGTTCTGGCTATTCAGCAAACTCGAAACGATCGCTCCGGCGAAACCGTTTTGAGTCAATAGAAGACATTAAACGTAAATCGCTACGCGCATTGAAGGCTATTCCGGAATAATTGACTTTAGTGACTGTCTCGAGGATTGGAAAAAACGTTGGTACCACTGTATTGTGACCAAGGGGGATAATATTGAGTGGACGACATATATTTTGAAGATTAAGAATTCTAAAATTATAAACCAACTTTTTTGCTAATACTAGATCATCAGTTAAACTTGTCTAAAATTGAACTAATTTGCATTTGAACATTCCTATTTTCACTCGAAAAAAGTCCTATTAATCAAATTCCCTCTATGACTCGTAAAAACGTCGTAACTTCTGGCTTCATTTGTAAAATTGGCTTCACGAAGGTCATCCTTTGTTTCTCCATTGTTAAGTTTAACTGTGTTAGCATAAAAATATTGTCAATTTGTGCCACCAAACCCTTTTCGTAAACAAAAAGCAACGCTTTTTATGAAATTCGCCCATAAATTGACCTCAAAAGCGTTATTCGCAAAATTTTGCATTTACAAACAGACACAAATATTAGTCAACGCTATTGTTGTTGTTTTCTTCTATTATTTTTGTTGCCACACACCAATGTTTGTTTTATGAAACCGTCATATTTTAGCAAACAAAATTATTTTGCATAAATACATATTCATAGTTATTGGCAACACTGCAGAGCCAAGTAGGCTTGAGCATATGTCGAAAAAAGCGATAATATCAATAGACTTTTTGAAAAAATTATTCATAAAAACAAACAAACTGTTTATTTGTCAAGTGGTTTGAAAAGTGAAGCACAAATAAATAATATTCATGAGTCGCTGTGTCCCCAAGCGGATACAAAAATTCATTATCTTCGGCACACACACCCATTTTGTTGTTAAAAATTAATTGACAAAACAAAAATAATAATAATGGGGAAAAATAATAATAGCAAAAAAGTAACAAAAATAAAAAATTAAAGCAAAAAAAATAATAATAAAATTCCATGAAAAAAAATATAAAAAAATATAGCAAAAAAGTAAAAAAAAGCAAAATAATAAAAAAAATAAAAATAATAGTAGCAAAAAAAAAATATAAAAAAAAAATAAAGTAAAAAAAATAAAAAACAAAAAAAAAACAAAATTACAATAAAACCAATAACAATAAAAACTTGCAGAATAATGGAAAAAATTGTAGTTGAAAATTTGTTTGACAATTTTTTGTATACTCCACCACCAACATGTGAACCACGCCCTCCCACCGCTTTCATTATAATCCACAACCGTACAAATAGCAACAAAGCGCAGTTGCCAATAAGTGGTTTACCAAATTTTACTGTTGACAATGCCGGCCCAAACTGGCTGTCCAAACAACAAGCTGACCCACTGGACCGCTGACAATCACAAAGCCGAACACTTCGATCACTTTTCAACACACTTTTTATGTGGCATTTGTCTGTCGGCCAAATGATGCCAGTTTAAAGAAAAAAATTAATTTTATGAGATCTTTTTAATAGCGGTAACACTGACGAAATGCTGCGCCATGGAATTACTAGACGAATGAGCGATTGCGCGTGTCTGTCGCCGTTGCTTTGTTATTGCTGTTGTTTTATTGAAAGCCAAATGCTAATAAAGTTTATGCGGCTTATGATCGTTTTTTTCGCGCCACGTCAAACTTCAAATCCCTCATAGACACATTGTTATTCTTTTGTGTTTATTTTTAAATCCGCAGCCGAGAAATAGTTGGCGGCGAAACAATGAGTCTGTTGCGGAGGAAAGTTCAAAAAACTGGCGTATGTATGTCAGACGCTGGTGAATGAAAGGAAAATGTCATCAGCGTAAATTAACCAACTGACTAACTAAGTATGGCGCAACGGTCAGTGCTGATGAATGCACCGCTGAGTACATAAATTCATATGTATTTATAAATATTTTCTGTGCCTCGCAGCAGAGTTTGCCTTTCCCTTTTTCCATGCCAACATTTTCCAAAATTTTCTTGCAGCTGTGCGGTCTTAACATATATAAATACATGTAGGTACTATATATATGTATATATCTATATGTACTCATCTGCCACCGTTTCCATCCGCATTTGTGATATGGCACTGTCACCATCATCAGCGCGCATCCGACAACGCTTAAGCGGCTTATTTGTTACCTAATTGTATAACGGTATATGGTCAGCTGAGTGCTTGACAGTCTAACTGACTGACTGACTGTCTAATTACCACGCTGTTCACGATACTTTTCTACTCATTTTGGTCGCTCATTCGCCGCACTTGAAGCATGAACCCATGGACAGCCCGTCATGCTTTCATTCAGACCATCATGCCGCTGTGTCGGCGGCTTCTGTGTCAAATAGCTAAAAGCTGGCAAGAGGAAGCAAAGAAATGCCAAACAATAAAGGTTGTGGAAAATCACTGCGTACAAGTGGCGTATGGATTTTTTGAAAATCTGTTTTTGCACTTATTGCCCGACGCAAGCGCTTAATTGCCGCAGTGGCACGTGGTTGCTGAGTGGGTTTATGGCATATGTATTATATATATGTATCTTTCTAAAAAAATTTAATATTCTAGTATTTCTAGTGATGTGTTGTTTTTATCTACATTTTAACCTCGTTTGGCTTTGATTTTACCTCCTTATTTTACATCTGTTGGCCCCAAAATGTAGGCAACATTTAGATATAATTTGATTTATATCACATATTTATGTGGCAGATTTGAAATTTTAGCCAGCGTTCATGCTATTCGAAGTATTCAAAAGCGTTCCAAAGCAGAGATCTATAACTATTCAACCAAGTTTGCTTCGAAAATGTAAAACTTTGCTGTCAAAATTAGTTGTTGCCTACAATCAGGCGTTGTTCTATATGACAAAAACTATACTTCTTCTTACTAAGGAAGTGAAACGAAATTTCTATGAGCTGAGAATACTTTTGTATTCATAATTTATATTTTGTAATTATTTACGTATTTTTAATAGACAGTAAGAAATTTTTACTTTCAACTATTTTATATAACATAAACAGAATATATTGGCTTTACCATGAAGTTTGAAACATCCAAGTTCTGAAATTTCGCACATAAGCTTTTCTCCCCAAGAAGCTGCTCATATGTCAGAACCGTCGGTATCGGACCACTACAGCCTATAGTTACCATGCAAACTGACCGATCAAAATTAAGCTTCTTCTATGGAAAACTTTCTTATTTGACAAGATATCTTTACGAAATTTCGCATAGGTTATTGTCCAAAGCATCGGTGTAATATCCAAAGATTTTACTTAAATTGAACCAGTATAGCATATAGCTGCCTTAAAACTGAACAATAAAAATAAAGTCCTTGTATGAAAAACTTTTTTATTTGATAAGATATTTTTACGAAATTTGGCTAGAATTATTGCATAGGGTAATGGTACAATTTTTGAAGAAATCGTTCAGATCGGACCACTATAGCATATAGCTGCCATACAAACTGAACGATCAAAATCAAGTCCTTGTATGGAAAATTTCTTTATTATCTGAGATATCTTCTCTAAATTTGGCTCGAATTATTGCTTTGGATAGAGGTGCAATCTCTGAAGAAATTGTTCGGATCGGACCACTATAGCATATAGCTGTCATATAAATTGAGCGATCAAAATCAAATACTTGTATGGAAAATTTTTTGTTATATGAGATATCTTCACTAAATTAGGCTGGAATTACTGGTTAGGATAAAGGTACAATCTCTGAAATTTTTTATCAGATCGGACCACTATAGCATATAGCTGTCATATAAACTGAACGATCAAAATCAAGTCCTTGTAAGGAAAACTTTTTTATTTGATAAGATATCTTTACGAAATTTGGCATGGATTATTTTCTATGGCAGTAATGTAATCTCCGAAGAAATTTTTCAGATCGAACTACTATAGCATATAGCTGCCATATAAACTGAACGATCGAAATTAAATATTTGTTTTAAATCGACTTAAGCACTTTCAACTGTAAAGCACATATAGAAATTCTTCCAAAAAAGAGCATGTAATTTGCACTTCATTACAATTACAAGTACCACTTTGGCGAGTTGTCGTCGTTCTCGCCAACCGAATACTGGTCCGCACTTGTTGTTCGCCTTCATTTTATTGTTGTTTACTTTTTAAGTTGATTATTGCCCCACTCATTGATATTTGCGTGTAAATGGTGCACATACATATACATATACACATACACAATCATAAACAAATACATAAAAAATAAAACAAAAAAAAAAACAAAATACCTTCAACATAGCAAATGCAAGGCAAAAATTTCAAATTTCAATTAAATAATTCCCCGCAAAACCACAGAAATTCTATCGGCGCGCCAACCATAACTTCACAAGAACAACAACAAGGTGCGTGACCAAAGCTATTTACTCAAGTGCTACAACAATAGCATAATCAGCTGAAGAATTGTCACCTATCCATCCGTCCATTCACCCAATTCACCTGCGCAATTTTTCAACAACTTTTTACAACATCCATTTTTAATATTAGTTACAGTTGTTATTATTGTTGTTTTTGCTGTTGTTGCTATTATGGTTTTTGCTGTTGTTGTGGTTACGCTCGGTGTTTTTATCGCACGGGCTCATGACTTTTTACAATGGCTAATTAAAGTGCGACAAGAGAGTGGCGAGATGAGAGTGCGGAACGTTCCACTACTGGCATACACACATACAGATGCACAAATACATATGCATATATGTATGTATGTAGATATATCATACCTGCTATGTATATTCGCAGTTATGCACCTAAATGGCTTTATCAATGGGCTGGCATCGCTTTTGCGTTCTGTGCAAACCGCCGCTCTGCTATATGCGTTTATATGTGTGTGTGTGTGTATGTAAATATGTGTTGCGCCACCACCCTCCCAGTTAGCCGCTGTGTTTTATTGTCATTTGGCTGTTAATTGCAGAAGAAAGGTGTAAAGGGCGCAACAACATAAACAGTAACAAATGTACCAACAACAACAAAAATAGTAAAGCTCAAACATCATGTAGTACACAGTACAAAAACAAAACAAAGGGAACAAAACCGACTTTGAATATGATGTGTTGTACTAAACCAGCAACAACAACAATAATAACAGCAACAACAACAATAACAACAGTAACAACAACAACAATAGCAGTGACAATAATAATAACAGTAACAACAATAATAGCAGTAACAACAACAATAATAATAATAACAGCAACAACAACAAAAACAATAATAGTAACAACAACAACAGTTACAAAATGCCATTAATGTTAACATTTTTCACTATCTCTTCTTGTTGTTGTTTGTGTTGTAAATTTGGTTTTTTCTCTGACAACACTTTAACGGGCTTCAACATGTTGACGGTTGTTTTTCTTTAGTCACAATTCGGTTACGCCTGTGGGTGGTTGTTGTTTTCGTGGAGCGCTTGTCTCGCTTTACCCTTCACGTTTGGAAAATTAACGTATTTTTTTATGGAATATTCGCGTTATTTGTTGTTTTTGCAAACGAATTACTGACGGAAAAATAACGTTTAACTTAATTTTTGGATAAAAAAAAGTTTTGCGTAAAGTGCGGAGGACTCTAGACGCCAAAATGCATACAGTGAATTTGATAAAACGGTAATGAGAGCAAATTATGCTGGAATAATAAGGAATATATTATGGTTTATGAGTATGTAGAGCGTGTCTGTTGAATATTTTTGAAGAGAGCTTCGAATATGCTATTCTTTACAAGTGACTTCAGTGCATCAACAGCTCGAGTGGTTTTAATAATTTCTCATTTAGAAACTTTTGCGTTGGAAACATCATTAATTGTTGATACTTCGCGGCTTTAGAGTATATATATTTTTTTTAGCTCTTTGGCTGTTTCGAGTTGTAATATCCTATACTTGATATAACAAGCCGCATTCTTCAATATATAATAAAGTCCATTCATCGAGTTGTAGTGACTTAAAATATGTTTTTTAATTTCTAAGATATTTTCGATTGTTGTGCTCAAAGTTTGTATGAAATAACAATATTTGACAAAGAGAGAAATAAGAGAAAACGCTAACTTCGGTTACAGCGAGGTTTTAATACCTGACACGGGTGTATTTCTTATAGTATAAAAAGATCTTATCAAGATTTTGATCCATCAATTTGTATGGCAGCTATTATACCTATTGCTATAGTTGTCCGATCTAAACCATTTCGGAGACTATAGAGTTGCCTTAGATAATAATCCACGACAAATTTCGTGAAGATATCTTGTCAAATAAAAAAGTTTTCCATACAAAGACTTGTGTTTCATCGATCAGTTTGAATGGCAGATATACATACATATGCTGTATTGGTCGGATCTGAATATTTTCTTCAAAGATTGTACCGTAGCCTCAGACAATAATTTATGCCAAATTTCGGAGCCAGCAAAGCTTTGTTAATAAAGAGGAAAATCAAATCACCAGTATTGACACTGTTGCCTAAACTAGGATGCATTCTGTGCAAAAATTCTGAATTTCAATAAAAGCACTTTTTATAAAAAAATGTATATATGTATGTGCTTCAGTGTCTTCCATATTATTTGCACCAAATATCTGCAAAAGTGAATGTTTAAACAAGATTTAAACAAGTCTGAAGATACGACTATAACCATTTTAATTTTGAAAATCATTACGTATCACCTCTACGGGTATATACATACATACATATCTACATAAAACGCCCGGTGAATTTCAGATTTATCAGTAGAACAAAGCAAAACTAGTTTCTATTCAAAATGATTTACGATTTGATAAGATTTGTGAAGCAAACGTAGACGGCTATAAAGAGTTATCAAATACATATACTATACATAACCACTTAACCGGAAATGAAAGCAAAAAGCTGCTTTGGCTGCATATTAACAGCTCTTAAAGCTGTTTTAAATAGTTGGCTAAGCTTTTTCTTCTACTTTTGACATAACCTTGGACATTATTCGACATAATGGTGGATGCTACAACTGTAGCCACCGTTATATTGTTCTTTTATAGCACCGAAAAATAGTTTTTTTAATTGAGATTAGTTCTGAACTGTGATTCGTACTCAGGAACCATTGATAAATAGCCACTCACCAACACTATCGCCAATGTCGTTTACTCTGGTCTTCAAATATCTTCGTATGTATTTTATGCTGATTGGGATGGCAAAAAATCGGTTTCGTTTTCTAATTGATTTTGTGGAAGAATTAAATTAATTTAAATTATTTTTTAGGAAATATATGCATATATATATACATATGTATGTATGGGTTTTTTTAAAGAAAAAAATTAATCTTAAAAATTTAAATTTTAGTAATAATATTATTATTATTTTTTATTGTAATTAGTATTGTAACGATTTTATATACATATATTTATTTTAATTTTTATTATTATTTTAGTACCAATAATATTATTTTTTATAATTTTATGAAATTTTTAACTTTTTATTATTAGGTATTATATTTACTTTTATTATTTTTTTTTTCTTTTTTACTTTTATTATATTTATTTTAATTTTTTCATTTTATTACTAATTAAATAATTTTGTACACATTAAATATGTTTATTTTATGATACTAACAATAATCTTATTTTTTATTATAATTAATTTTTTTTTACATTACATTTTTTAATTTTATTACATTTTGAACTTCTTAGAATAGGTACATTTTACATTCTTTTTAATTTTTACTATTAATCTTTTTTTTTAATTATTTGCAATTATTATTATTTTTTTAATTTATTTATTTATTAGTTTTAGTAAATATATTTTTATATTTGTTTTTCTAAGTTAGAAGCTTTGTAAATATAAAATTTTTTATTTATTATATTTTATTTTTATTTTCATATTTCGATTATTCTTTACATTTTTTATTTATTTGCAATTTTTATTTTATTTTATTGATTTTTTTTTATTATTATTAGTGTTTTAGAATGTATACGCGTTATGGTTTTTTTTCAGTGAGTTAGAAGCACTGTAAATATTATATTTTTTTTATTTGCATATTTTTATATTTTTTTTAAATTATTTACCATTATTATTATTATTTTTATTAATTACAATTATTATTATTTTTTTATATTTATTATTTACTAGTTTTTTAGTATATACATTTTTTATTATTTTCATATTTCGATTCTTTTTTTGGATCTTTTTTGTTTATTATTTTCTTTAATATAATTATTTTATATTTATTTTTCTCAAATTTATAAACTCTACAAATATTTTAAATATAAATATATTCTTTTTTATTATATTTTTCTATTATATTCATATTTTGTTTAGTTATTTTTCGTTTCTTTATAATATCCATTTTAATTTTTTTGAGAAAGTGTACAAATAGTATTTCCATTGCCAACAAAACTTACAGCACACAATTGCCCACACAATTTCCTTGAACCCCTGCACACACACTCGTACTTGCTTACATATTATCCAGCAGCAAAATTTATTTTTACCAGAAAATCTGATTTTGTGCCAAACCAAAGCAAAACAAAACCGTTTACATTTTCTCACTCTGCTTCTAGATATCCCGCTCTCTGTCTCTCTCTTGATTAGTCATTTTTGTTTTCTAAAATCTGCACTATATTCTCTGTGTTGCACTATAAAAATGTTGCATGGCTATAAATAAATGCGTTTGTGCAACAGAAATCACACAAGTTCTTTTGACAATTTTCGAAATTAAATTTTTTTTATGAAATTAAAAGAAATGTATTTGAAATATTTGAGAAATATGGATTAATTATGAAAAAGTTTAAAAGTTTTTAAAAACTTTGACGTAATTGATTTTATTTCAAGTTAAAAAACAATATTTTTATTTCAATTTAAAAAAAATTTTAAAACCATTATTTCAAAAAAAAAAAATTTAACTTTTTTAAAAATCTATGTACATATGTATATCTCAATTAATTTTTTTTTAATTTCAAATCATTTATTTTTAATTTCAAATAATTTTTAATTTTGAATAAAATATAAATTTAAAGAATTTGAACAATATCAGTAAGTTATTAGATGAATTAAAAAATATTTACAACCATTTTTGACATTTTATTAAAAAAAAAAATATTTCAAACCGTTTTTGAATTTTTTTTTGTCAAGTTTGAATATGGAATTTGAAAAATTTGAGAAATAACAATTTATTATTGAAAAAGTTAGAAGACATTTAAAACCATTTAAAAAAAAAAATTATTTAATTTCTTTTAATTTAATTTTTTTTTGTTTTAAAATTTTTTTTTTAATTAATTTTAGTTTTTAATTTTTCTTTTATTTTTTTTTTTAAGTTTCAGTAAAATTATAAAATTGTTTTTTAATTTTTTTAAATTAATTTTTTAAATTTTTTTTTTAATTTTTTTTTTTTTTTTTTCAAGTTTCAGTAAAATTATAAAATAAGGGTTTAAAAAAAACCGAAAAATATGATTTAATTAATACAAAAATTAGAAAAATCTGAGACATAAAAATTAATTAGTAGAAAATTCAAATATTTAAAGTCATTATTTAATTTAAATATGTATGCAAATATTAAAAAAAAGTCAAAAATTAAGAACTAATTAAATAAAAGTGAGAATTTCTATACAAAGCGCGCGCGAAAAGACCGCAGAATTGTAGAAGGAAATAAACACCCGATGTCTTCACACATGCAATGCATACATACACGCATATATGTATCTATATACATACATACATATATTATAAATCGGCTAAGCGCTGGCAAAAGTGCGCTCTCAGCGCGTTTGGCTTTGTGAAAATACTTTTGCTGCTCACTTTAGCAATTGTGTTTTGAAGAAAAGCAAGGCGTTTTTGTTGTTGCTGCTTGTTGCGCGCACATTTCTTCGGCGCTGATTTTGCGCGTCCACGTCCAAAGGCCTTTCGGCGCCGCCTCTACTTGCAGCTCTTTCACAAATCGCCCACTGTCCCCTTGCGCGCGTGTCTCTGCCTCTGTGCGCGAGCGTTTGATATTTTCGTTTTATTTCTATTTTTTATTTTATTTATTTTTTTTTGTAATTTTTGAGGAAAGCAAAAATACGCTCATTCGTCCGATCTTGTTTTGCTTTTCGCGCTAAAAAGATCACTTTGTATTTCGGTGTTCAGTTGAGTTTTTCACATACGCGGAACGCCATCGCCATCGCGCATCGACCGACCGCGCATTTTCATTTCCCCCCACTATTCGTACGTTTGTCTAAGGCGATTTCGTTGTTAAAACGCTTACGCTAACACACGGCAGTTCGAGTTGAACGCGTTCACAGCTGGTAAAAGAAAACAACAACAACAACTTACCATAATTATCTAAAATGTATGCCGCGCTTGAAAGAAGTATATAAATTATACTCATACATATGCATATTTGTATTTGTAAACGATCGTGTGTTTATGCAACCGAAGTTGATTTGTGATAAGGCCAAAAGTGTTGAAGGTTTCTTATCGATCGCCTCCATGACGAGCAAATGAAGTCGTATCTTTATCAGCGCTCATGCTGCTGCTGCCAACGCCGCGTGTGTTGTTGTAGTTATTTAGTAACACCGGTCAACGTAAATAGCGGTTAGCTGGGCGCGCAGCCATCTCGCAATATATCCATAACGTATGGACAGACGGGGTAGCAAAATCAGCGATTTCGGCCAAAAGTGTTAATGCGCGTTGAATTATGTTCGCTTAACGTTTATTACGAGTCGGTTAGTCGTGAGACGCGCGAGTGGACGCATAACGGTTATGAAGTGTGTGCTTTATTGGCTTTTCGGCAGATTATACGTACACAACTGTATAATTAAATAATTACTTCGACAAATGTGTTAATTAAATTTTGTTTTTATTTTAAATGCAGCAAAATTCATTTTTCATCGTTTGGTGAAGAGAAAACGCCAATTGCTTTCGAAAGCCTATAATTCTAAATTTGTTTTAATTTTTTTGCGAGAAAATTAAGTGCAAACGATCTATTGAACGTCTATAAATAAACCGAAAATCCAGTGTATGTATTAGTGTGCGTGTGTGTGTGTTGAAAAATTCGGCAAAAAGTGTTGGCAAAAATATGAATTACAACAGAGGCAATCTATATTTAAGGAAATAACGCAAATTATTTTTGCGAAATCTGTAAAAACGAATTAAGTGAATGGTGCAGTTTGGTTTGGCAATTTCCATTTCGACCTTTTTTTGTTTTTGTTTATATTTTTTTCATATTTATATTTTTTTCTTTATTTTATTTATGACCATTATTTTATTTGTGGCTGCGTTTGCAATTCTCTACTTTCATTATATAGCAATGTTCATGCACAGGGTGTATCATTAAGGATAAGAAGGCACAATAAATCTTAAGTCGTTGTGCAATCCTCAGCTGTTTATCTATCATTCAGGATTTTCGAATGACATTAATAAAATATTAAAAAAATATTTTTGCTCCTAAGCGATCAGAAATTACTGTAAAAAAGTCTAATCTGATTTTTATATAAATTTCGAATTATAAAGAATGTGATCTTTACAGATTTTTGAGGAATTTATTTCCAAAAAGTTCGGCAAAAATTCCTCTTAGCTGTATACACTGCGCGGTTGTCGACTAGGCAATGGGTTTCGCTGCTTACTATGTCATGATCTCAAGCTGGCTCCAGTCAGAGCCATTACATTGCACTCAGGCGGCTCCTAGCAAAGGCTGACGTATTTTTCCAATGCTTTATAAGCATCCTTAGAAGTAGGTGGATCACCCAACCTAACCTAACCTAACCTTTCATAAAAAAACACCAATAAATACCACGCATCTTAAGATGCTTTCAGGCAACTTTTGTTGTGATCAGATTCATCCATTAAATGCAAATAATACTTAAAAGCTGAGCTAACAGATGATAACTCGAAAGTTGAGTTTACTGATTTTGTTGTGAGCTCCACTCCACTCCTAAGAAAAACCAAAATAAAAATGAATTGGATGTGAACTTTCTTTAACTACAAAATTGGCCTCAATTCTCTACTTCGGTGATCATCTTTCCGTTCGCTGAAAATTTCTTTTCAACGAGCATTCTTTTGAGATTTGAGAACAGGATTTAGTTGCTGGAGAACAGATCTGGAGAATACGGTGAATGCGGAAGCAATTCGAAACCCAATTCATGGATTTTTCCCATCATTTTCACTGACACGTCACGGTGTATGTCTTGGTGAAACAGCACTTTCTTTTTCTACAAATGTGGCCATTTTACGGCGATTTCATCCTTAAAACGATACAATAACGTTATAGTCGCTGTTGATGGTCCTTCGTTTTGCAAGATAATTAAATTATTCCATGTGCATCCCAAAATCTTGCCAGCCGACTGTTACGTTTTTTCACGCTTTCGAGCAGGTTCATCATGTGCGTACTGCATCTCGGATGACGGTCTATTGAACTTGGGTGTGAAATGATGGAGCTATGTTTCATTCGTTGTCACATATCAACCCGAAAATTCGAGTTTATTACACTTCAAGATCTCCAAACACACTCGTCATTGTTTTTGGTAAAAAGTGAGCTCACGCGGCACCCACTTTACGCAGAGCTTTTTCATACCTAAATGTTCGTGAATGATATGGTGTACACTTTCAGTTGATATCTTTAGATTGCCTGTTATCTCGAACAATTTCACTTAATGGGCATTCAAAATTCTTTTGTGCACATTTTTAATGTTTTCGTCGCAACAATTTTTTACGGGGCGTCCACTTTATTCACCTTTTTTGGTGCTCATTTCAACATACCAATCTTTGGCCTATTAATAGGAAATGAGTTCAGATAACTACTTTTCAGCGATTGTCATTGTGGAATGTTTCTAGTATCGTATTTATAGTATAAATACATATTCACGGAAAGACCCTTGAATTCGTTTAGAAAATTGATTGATAGTGAAGACAACGTGCTTGGGGAAACACTATATAAATAACAAAGTCATACAACTTAAAAGGAGGAATGAAAGCACGTAAATGCTTTGTAACAAGGCCAAATTAAACAACAGTGAAAGATAATCTTATCTTTAAAAGCTTTATAAATTGTCCATTTTATATATTAGAAATGTGCGGCGCTTAAAAATAATCGAAAGATCGGTTAAATGTTGATTTTAGTAGATGTTATATCGTACAGGCAAAAATTCTCTTCAAATAGATTTTTTTTTCATGTAACTTATCATACTTTTAAATTATTTAATCAAAAGGCTTTATATGTAGACATTTTTGTTTGGAAATTTATCGTAAATTTTTTCGATAACAAAATCGGCGATAATTTTTCTGGAGCAGTAAAAGTAATGATTTTTTCCTTGAGTTAGAAAATTCATAAAAAGAAAAAAATAATAATCAAACATTGGGCGTTAATATTTTTTAAACGGTTAGATTTTGTAGAGCATTCAATTTTCTACAAAATCTATGAAACGAGATATTTTTTCTCAAGTAGTAAGAAGCGATATCTAAATTTTTCTACCTGATAATAAGACAAATCGAAAACTGTAAGGTGGAGAATCTTTTCGTTGCAATTAAGAGCTCATACTTGGAGAGACTTTCTTAGAGTTGTCCAAGAACCTATTTTTCAGAGTACCAAAGGAGAGAAAAGATATTCGTTTTTTTTTTTGTTTTTTGGCCCATCCTAATGTACTTACAATTATTTGAAATATATAGTATTACTTTTTTTTATCAAAAACATTATCGATCATTGATAAAATCGTCAATAGTTTTTTTTAATTGATTTAAAAGGTAACATGCTGTTTAAAATTGTTTTATTGATTCGATTGCGCTGGTCAGAGGCCAGTTTTATTTTGTCATGCAGATTAGAGAATTTTTTTATGCTTGTTTTCAGCAATAGAGGATAAAAGAAGAATTAATTTTAGGTATATACATATGTACATGTGTATTTATAACGCTCAACTGGCGTAGAATAGTGTTACCTTAGCTTATCGGAATTTGATTTTGAAATGTTATCGATAAAACTATCGATTGAAATATCGTTTACTTTATTGAATTAGAGAGTTAGAGGCCTGGAAGAGTGTTACAGTAGCTTATAAGAACTTGATTTTGAAATGTTATCGATAAAATTATCGATTAAAATATCGATAAATTTCTTGAAGTCGATAAATAGAGACCGATAATAGTGTTACATGAGCTTATCGGAAATTGATTTTGAAATATAATCGATAAAAATGATATCGATTAAAATATCGATTAATTTTCTGAAGTAAAGAGTTAGAGTTGATTTTGAAATATTATCGATAACAATTATCGATTAATTTCTTGAAGTAGAGAGTTAGAGAAATTGCTTTTGAAATATCGATTAAAATATAAAAAGCCCATAGAGCATAGTGTTATCCACTATAGACTTCGTTACATTCTTGAGCATTTCCATAGTGTGGTTTTCCGCACCGTATACAAAAGAGGAGGCTGTAAACAAAAGTGAATTAGCTAACAAACTTTTTATTGCGAAAAATACAATTTCTTCAATTTTCTTCAACCTTCTTTTTTAATTTTTTTTTAAATATTTTTCAATTTTTTCAACCTTCTTTTTTAATTTTTTTTTTATTTTTTTCTATATTTTTTCAAATTTTCTTCAATCTCTTTTTTATATTTTTTCTTCTATTTCTCTTTTAAATTTCTTTCGCAAGCAGTTGCGCTTTGTTTATGGCACGTTCCACCACAAATATTTATGCGAAACGTTTGCCATTGCAAAATAAAAGCAACGCCTTCGATCGATATATACATATGTATGTACATATGTATGTATATTTGCACACATACATACTTTGAAAAGCTAAAATATATGTATGTTTGTCCGATTGCTGACGTATGGCAACAAATTGTTGAAAGCGTGAAAAATCTTTGGCAAGCGAAATAATAGCAAAATAGCCAACTTTATTGACCCAATCAAAATGCAACGCTAATTACCACCGATTCCGAGAAACAAAGTCGCTTGAGCAGCGCTGCTAGTTTTGCTTGACCAACAGCCAAGCGCGCAGAATTTATAGGAGGTGTTGCTTATTGGAAATAAATAAGTATTTACCCACTTGAAAATATATTCAATATTTTTGAGTGCCTTATCATTGATGTATGTGGTAATGCCACTGTCAATAATGCCCAGTAATAGCTGGTGAGATATTGAAAATTATTTATTAAGTCGACGAAGTCGCAGTAATCTAAGCAGAGATATAGAATAATTACTGCCATTTGTGTTTATTTTTTCTTTCTTTTTTTCTTTTGATTTCTCATTTGTTTTAATTTTTTAATTTTTACTCATTTGCCATTGTTATCTGGTCAGCCGATGGGCTAATAAAATTGTTGTAATGTGATAAAAAAAAATATTAAAAAATTAAAAAAAAATAATAATAAATCAAGTGATAAAAGTCTAAAGTCTCCAATAATTCGTGGCCGCAATTATTGTCTTATTTTAGCCTTTATTTATGAGCCGAAAAATTACTCAAAAGCCACAAATAATCTTTCTCAAATAGTGCTTTCAACACAATAAAACCAAAACCAGAAAATAAAAGTAAAATTACTTGAAAATTCGTAGCAAATAAATAATAAAATTGACGTGAAAATCACTTCCTCAATTCCACAGCTTTAAAGCCACCGCTTCGCCGCTCGACACCTCCACCACATCCGCCTTCAAACCGACCAAATCGCTGGACGCAGGTCTCAATTACAACACATTCGCCCATTTGAATGCACCAACGGCCGCCTCTAGCGTCTCGCCGGGCAGCAGCTACACACTCACGCGTTGTGCCACCCAACCGCTGCATAGTCAGCATCACTTCAAGGCAGCGGAAACGTCTTCATCTTCCGGTACGCCACCGCCACCACTACCAACGCTACGCGCCACAATCGGACGTCACAATTCGTTAAGTGATAGTTACAGCAACGCTAATAACAACAATCACAACAACAGCATAAGTGAACAATTAAACCTATCGGCGGGTAGTGACAGTGAGCGTATCTTTGAAATGTCTGGCATTGAGGAGGCGCCCATCGAAAGCGCTGGCAAAGTTGAGGGTGGCGCGGACGCCGCTGGTGCTGGTGCTGGGCTGACACGGAAGAATAGTGTACGCGCTCGTGCTAATATGTTCCAACAGCTGCAACAGGAGAAGACTAGGAGCGCAGAGGCAACGTCGGCGTTAGCTGGCACGGCGCTCGGTCGTGAGGAGCGAACTTCACCGCGACGAGGTAAGTCAAAACGCAGAATTTTTTGCTTTTGTTTATATAGAGAGAAATTATTGAGTACCTTGCATTAGACCCTTCAAAATATTTTTTTTTCGATTATTTTTTTAATCGCAGTAGAGGCACACGCCTTTGTCCACAAATTAGTAGTAAGAACTAAACATATTTTGTGAAACAGCTTTCGTAGATTTTCAATTTCTCAAGAAATGAAAGTCGCTTTAGCATTACTCCGGTCTCCATGCGTTCAATAGATCAATTAAATTTAATAATTTCTAAAGTACTACCGACTATTATAAGTTCCAGTCTTCTAGTCAAGGTGCCTATCGGTCGAAACGGGGTTGGATCGTCTAAAAATTAGCCTTGACCTGGTCTGGTTTTCTAACCAAGGCACTTATCGGTCTGAAAGGTGTTCGCCTAAAAATAAGCCTTGGCCAGTTCTGGTCTTATAACCAAGATACTTATCGGTCTAAACGGGGTTATATTGCCGAAAACTAAGCCTTAGCTATTTCTGGTCTTCTAACCAAGGTACTTATCGACCTAAACGGGAGTAAGATTGCCTAAAATTTAGCCTTCATCAAATCTGGTTTTCTAACCAAGGTACTTATCCGTCTAAACGGGGTAAGATTGTCTAAAAAATCCTTGCCACTACTGGTCTTCTAGCCAACAAAATTCTAACAAATCAACAAATTAGACGGGCAAAGACGAGCATAACTCATTAGAGTGATCTGACCGTTTCCTATGCAATCTCTATTTGATTATGCCAATCTACAGGTATGGGATTTATACCAGTTGCTTATTCGATTCGCTAGCCTCCAAGACTTGTTAAATCAAAGGTACTAAGTCTCATAGAACAAGTTCAAAAGCAAGCAAATAAAACTTCCAAATTATTAAAAAAAAAATCGTCCGTCTTTTAGAACATGTTACGATTTTTATATACATACATATATACATTCTACAAACATAAGTATATATATATTTTCCATATTTTCCAGGGTGCACCTTCTACATTTCTTCCCATCATTAAAAATAAACAAACTTTCGCCTCGTTTCCTCACAACCGAATTGTAATTTGGTAATAACAAAATATATAGTACACCTAACTGCTTATTTACGACCCGCAATTATGTGCTGGAAATAATGTCTGACGTAATTCAGTTCAAGTCTATGTAGTGCCACATACTATATGGCATATTCATATATTTGTTTGTAGATATGTTCGTGACTATTTCTTCATTTCAAAAGAAATACAAATATTATTCTAAAACCGGCGAAACTTGACGCCACTGCAACAGGTTCTACATATATTGTCTAATTGCCGCGCGCGGGGTATAAATGAGGCTAGAAGAGAAATTCAAGTGAATATAATAAGAAGTAGGGAAAAAAATTATGGAAATTGTGACAACCGCAAACAGCGATGCCGTATGCTATGACTCACAACTTTTCTTTCATTAAAAATATGGTTAGGTTTCCTCAAGTGTGTCATTGAGTCTTGGTTTAATAGGAATGAGTTTAAGGACTAAGTGACTAAACTCGCTGCCTTCGGTTTTCAGCAACAATCAGAAACCACAAAGGCACTCAAACAAAATTTCCAATCAAATGAGTTTTTTCTGGCAAACACTTCGAATGAAGCTGTTCTTTCCTGTAACACAAATGGTTCTAATTTCTTTCAACGCCTTATCGATCAATATACATGTAGAATATTTTAAATAAAATTGTAATATTTTCCTAGTTCTTTATTTAATTACTACTCTCTTTGCATCACTTCACAGGATCGTCTCAGCTTTCGCCCACGTCCTCCATGCTCCCAACAATAGCTCCTATAATGAGCAGTAGCATTTCCAGTACAAGCGGCTTACATACGAACAGTCACGAGGAACCGAAAACACCGCAAAATCCGATCAGAACAGATGAGGAAATCGGTGAGTTTTTCAAAAAAATAACTGCATAATAATTATATCGAAAGATATAGAGATATCATATATACATACATATAAACATTTGCACGATACAAAATCAGAATTCCAACGTCACAAATCATCCATTTGTATAATTACATTGTGGATTACAATAACCTGATGTATTACCTTACTCATAACATTATCATTACCCATTATATTACCATTACCAAAATCATTACCCATTGCATTAACATTACTCATAGCATTTTCCATTACATTACCATTACCCTAGCATTAGCATTACTCAGAGTATTACCATTATCATTACCCATTACTCTAGCATTACCATTACTTTTACCCATCACCAATTACCATTACTTTTACCGATTACATTATCATTACCTATGACATAACCATTACTCATAGTACACATTACCAATACCATTATCCATTACATTATCTATATCCATTACATTACCGTTACCCTGGCATTAGCATTACTCATAGAATTACCATTATCATTACTCATTATTCAAGCATTACCATTATCATTATCAATTACCATTACTTTTACCCATTACATTACCATTACCCATTATATTACAATTACTATTGCATTGTTCCTTACCATCATCAACGTTTTGACGCTTTGTTTGCCGATTCTGTTGTTCGTTTTATTTCATTACTTGAATCGCCGCATAAATTTGAAACTAAAAATTGTCAATAATTTGCATTTTGAATGAGTTTTACATAATCTTACTTTCATTATCTACGTCGCACGTAAATTTATATTTTCTTGATCGCAAATTATTCAGCAAAACAATAACTGTGAATGCAATGCTAAATTACTTTTTTAATTACTTCTTTTTTTTGTAACTGAAATACTTTTTTTTTTAATAACCCGGCACGTTGTTGTTGTTGCGCATGTTATGCATATATGTTTGTTGTTGTTGTGTTTATTCTACTACTTATTTACCGTAACTCTAACTACGACAACTAAACCAGTACTCTTATTACCACTACTACAACTACAATTACAATTACAATTATGATTATTATTTGTACTTTGAGCAATACATTGCTTGATTTTCGCGCACAGTCACAGGCGGCAAAAAATATTTTCGTTTACTTTTTCAATTTTATTTTTCCTTCTCATTTCTGGGTTTGTTGTTATTATTAACTCATAAATTAACCGCACAGCCGCGGCGTCGGCAGATGAAAAACGCTCGCGCATATCAATGATTACACAAACGTTAAGCAGGTACAACATACCGTTTGTTATTGTACGTAAGCGAACTTATACAATAGCGGGCAAAATTAAAGCAGTGTGGGAACGCGAACGAAAATTTCTATTTTTAAAACCACATTCGTGCTGTTTTTTTTCCAAAATGTTAACGTTGTTTTAAGAAAAATATATACAATAATATTATTCAAAATATTGCCCATCTGAAGCTACAGCATTTTCCCATCTCAGGCAATTTGCCACTTCTTTCACAAAAGTCTTCGCCGGCTTGGCGGCCAAGGTGGAAGCAATCCGATTTTTAATACCCAGTTCTGATGTTAACCATATTCCAGTAAGGTTGTGCTGCATAAACCGGTATAAATGGTGGTCCGAAGGAACAAGCTCTGGCTTATAGGCCGTGTGAAGCAAAACTTTCCAACCGCTATTTTTCAAATAGTCCTTAGTCGGTCTTTCATTATGAGGAAAATTATTCATGCTGGAAAATTATTTCATGTCTAGTGGCAAATTACGGGCGCTGAAATTAAGTTGAAGAAATATGTCCCAAAATGCCCCTCACTTCTTTTAAAGTCATCAAAATCAAATAGTATCCATACCAATAACCTAACACCTAGAGCTGTGGTTTTGACGTCTCCAGAATATCCTACAAGCTTCAAATCTTAAACGGAACTTTAAATTTGTAAAGAGGAAGAAACATTCAGACTTCAAAAATGTTTTTTGAGCTCCCACAGTCTGGCAACAGTGACACAGATCTGATAGTTCCGATTTTCAGTAATTGTATAGCATTATCATCTCTCTAGGAGATATATCCATATGTACTTCTCTTTCACTTCCATCTTTCGAAGTCCCGACATAAAACAAGTTGGTTCTTTGGCATTTATTTTTTGAAGATTATCTCTCTCAAATGTCGGCCACGGTAACATCTCAGATGTCCCATCCGTTAAGTCCAAATTTCGATGACTCGTTCGAGCATTTCGACTGGTAACTGGCAAATCACGCGCGGGATGTTTGGCTCCAATGCCTGAATCGAAGGGATTGTCCGCATAGACTTCAGACTTTACAGATCCCCACAGGAAAAAGTCTTACGGTATGATATCGCACGATCACACAATCTTGGTGACCGGCCCAAAACATGATATTATCTGCTCACCAAAGTGTGGGTTTCAATAAATTCATTGATTGAAACGATGTTTGAGAAGTGGCGCCATTCTGTTGAAATCAAATGTCGCCGAGATCACGAGGTTCAATTTTAGCCATCAAATAGTCGAATAGTTGGTTATCATGGCGCGATAACGGTTGCCATTGACGGTTACGTTCTCACCGGCATCATTTTTGAAGAAATTGACTGATGGCCCACAAACCACACCAAATACTTATTTTTCTGAATGAAATGACAGCTCTTGAATCTTTTCAAGGTGCTCTTCTTCCCAAAAGCGGCAATTTTGCTTGTTTACATACCATGGAGCCAGAAATGGGCCTCTTCGCTGAACAAAATTTGGCTCGAAAACGTCGGATCTTCTTGGAACTTTTCAAGAGCCCATAGAGCGAAGCGATGTCGCTTGGGAAGATCGAGCGGCTTCAGTTCTTATACAAGCTGTATTTTGTACGCTTTCAATTTAAGATCTCGACGTAAAATGAGCTAAATCATTCCATATATCAGTCCAAGTTGCTGCGAACGACACGAATCTTTCTCTCAGCTATGGTTTGCTTTGTATTTTTTCTTCACTGCGCGCTGGAGGCTGTATATTCGGTCGAATATTATCCAACCGAAGTTAACGGATTTTTCTGTTTTTCTGTTTTTTTTTTATTTTCATTATCTAACACTGCTATAATTTTGAGCGCAATTATAAATATGTATGTTTGTATTACTGTTTGTTTATTTTGCTGATTTGCCCATAAAATGCAAAACCGAAAGTAAGACCTGGAAAATTGGAAAACTACTTCAAGCAATTTTGTGCAAATCTTTGCATTTACACGATTCGTTTTATTGTTTTTCAATAATTATTTTTTGCTACGGTTTTTTATTGTTTGCGCTTCCGTCTTACGTTAATCGCCGCAATTTCTTATTATACGCTCAAGCGAGGTTTCATAACGGCCGCGCTTGCGGTGCTAAATATGCTGATTTATTGCTTAATATTTATTGCTGATACAAGCACTTATACATAGACATTCATATACATATATACATATGTATATGTGTACGAATGAGTGTGTTTAAGCGATTATGTTAATCCAAAGCGATTTGTGTAGTTTTCTTTGAAAAAAAGAAAAACGAATGAATATTGTTACAATGTTCGTCCATTAAAAAGATATTACACGAGCCATAAGCTTTTATATTGCAATAATTTGAATTTCTTCTGCGCACGCGAGGCACCCACAATTATAATTACTTTTTGTAAAATAATTAATTTTTTGTGCATTTAATCGGTGTTTACAAGAGGGGAGGTTAATTTCGATATTTCGCACTATATTTTATGGCATGATAACTACAAATTTAAGCCTTCTACAGTTGGTTTTTCCATTTTTATAAAAGGCAAACAGAAAGCTCTGAACGGAAGTTTGACCAAGGGTTAAAAGTTTTGCTCTTCAATATAGACCTCTACAAAAAATAGTTTGATGTGGCAATTGACCTGTGTAGGCAATTGACAGATCAATCTTGATATGATTCGGCCCCTAAAGGCTCGTCTCAATCAAGTGATGGTTTTGACGACGAAATGAAACCATATAGTATGTAAGATAAGATAAAATAAATATAGCAGGATTGCACCGCGGTCTGAGGTCTATTCTGTCCTCTCCTAAGTCAGAACGACCCACTTAACTCCAGCATTTTGATAAATTTCAATATACTGCTAGGTGCTAGTAAGACGATAAAATACCCATGTGTAAACATGGATCCAAGGCTTTATCCTGCGTCTGCAGATTGCTATTCAGTCAATTGGCAGGTGTTCTGGAGGTGCACCCTGTTGCAGGCCCGGTAATTTTTTATATAAGCGCTTCTTGAGCTTTCAGTGGTCAGTGTAGAATGCAACAAGTAGACTGAGTTTGTTCCTAGGGAAGTTTATTACATTTTTAAACCACATGCCTTGGAGTTGTTGCCAATACCTCTCTCTGCCGCATCTTTCTTCCTTGGGGAGCAGCTCCTTTATGGTATGAAGATCCACCGCGAGAAGAGTTCAAGTCCTACCATGTTTGTGGACGCTGCGAAGTGGGCGAGCTCATCAACCGAGCACCCAGATAATGTGCACTTGGTTACGTTCCGATAGCCTTGTTTAAATGCCGCTTGACTGTCGCTAAGTATGTTTATACGTTCGTTGCGTTAGTTACGTTGGAGGTTTATCTGTATGCACCGACTTATGGCAAAGACTTTTGCTTGAAATATGCTCGGAAAACTTTCCATAAGTAAGGAGTGTTTGGTGCGTGGCCCTTCGACTCCTGCACCAATTCCCTGCCATGTTTTCCGAGCCGTCAATGTGCCACTTGATTGTACTATCCCTAAGTAGTAGCTCGAGAGTGGAATCATTCGATTCAGCCTAACTGCAAAGGGTAACCTTGAACTTCTTAGTGAAGTTTACTCTTTTGGTAATGCTGTTCCTTGGGAGAAGTGCCAATGTTATTTTACCACTTAAGTCATTTATACGCTGGGATGAGATTATCTTACCACTGCCAAACCCTTCTGTTGTCATTTGAAGCAGTGTGTGTTTGGCTATCTGCCCGATTACTAAGTGAAGTGGTGTGAGTTCAAGCATGACTTCAAGTGCTGCCGTCGGTCATGTGCGCATGGCACCCCGACATAAGTAACTTCAACCACAGTTCTAATAATAGTATTGACCTATAGTAGATTCAGGTCTTTTGAACCGAGTCTGACATAAACACGCTTCATACCCAAAATATGTTGAGTCGTTCCATGAGAGATGATAGGATCCTCTGCTATTTCTCTAATGTCAACACGTTGATTGGCAAGCACTGTTTTTATAACTTTTTCGATGTTATCGTCATTAACAGACGTGGATGGACGACTCGAAGTAGACAAGTTTTCGATCTATATGCTTACTTTAGTAACAAGATGGATTGTGTTCGTTATATAGTAGGCTCCTCAAAACACTGCTGCAATAAGTTCAAAAAATCCGTAGCGGTGATTCTTTCAAAAATTCCAAAAAACGCTCCAATAGACTCAAGATGATCAAACTTCGCACGAACTTGGAAAAAGATTGTGCTAATCTAGGAAAAAATTATTTTGGAAAATATTTTAGAAGTCTGAAAGAGAAACTTTAATTAAAACTTGTATTTCTAAACCAAATTTTAATTTCTACTCAGAAAGACCATTCTCACTTGTAAGAGATGGCATGTAATCAAAAATGAGTGCTAATTCATTCACTTTCAGCAATATTTTCCAAAACCATTCCAACTTAAAAGTAAAAACCTTCTTTTTTTTCAAAAAACACCCTTTCCTCAAACTCACTTTTCATTTTGTTTCACTCGCCAAAGTTTGAAATGAATAAAATTTAAAATTCTTCTTGCTTTCTCGTCGTGTTTTTTTGATGTGAAGTGTGTTTAATTTTTGTATTCCAAATTTTAGTCTCAAATGCTGAATTTTGCAAATTTTCTAATTTCATTTGGCTAAAAAAAGTAATACTAAAATTGTCTAGTTTAACAAATCAGTGGCGCAGAAAAACTCTGTATTTTACAAGAGAACACAAAATACATAAATTCGAAAAAAATAAGAATTTGAGTGATAACAGGGATTTCACAAAGAGCCAGCTTTCTCAAGTGGCTTATCAAGTTTGAAAACGCGTGCACCATATCTTTACATGGTCCTCTATATATATGTATATGTACATATGTATTTACGTCTGTGATATGTGTTTAGCTGCAATTGGGAAAGAAAAAAGGATTGAAAACATTAAAGAGCGATAAGTTGCAGCGTAAGAGGTGAGCGTACAGCGCATTTTCAAGTGTTCTGGGCGGGTTTCTCTTTGTGCTCGCATGCGATAAGTTTTCGTGGGTTTATCTAACGCATTCTGCGAAAGCGGTCACACGCTGACTTTGTGATATTGCTTTGTAGACTCATACATTTCCCCTTTTCGATAAAATGCAGGCAGTTAGAGCGGCTCTTTCGGAGATTGACTGCAACTTTATGAAATTAGTTGTGATTATACTGCAGTGACGTTACTGACAACGCCTTGAGAAGTGAGTTGATATTTTTCTTTTCAATTATTTTTGTGAGAAAGTTCTTGAAGCCAAGTTAAGACAGTAAAAAGTGATGTAGTGCTAAAGAGAGTGTGAGTAAACCTTGTGCTTAAAGAATATGGAATATATAAAGTTTGCTTCTCAGTTTGACTCAGCGAAGAAGAGTACTAGACAGTATTGAGATCTCAAAATCGGCTATAATTCGGGCAAATTCATATGTTTACACGATTACATTTACTAAAAATACCGCTATTATATAATATAACGGTAAAAGCAGGCATATAAGATACGATTTTTGCTCAGATAATATTGAAGAATATATTACAAAGTTATATAATTTTCTTCTGTTTTAAAAATTAAGTGAATGTATCGATACCATAGATCACTTTAGCTATAACAATACCAACAGATCAAATTTGACCCGGACTGACAAAATTACTACATTTTCAGCATTATACAAGTATATAAATCTCTATTATCGCCTTCAAAATAGGTGGGCCAATACAATCGTGCCAACACACGTATGATCAAATTTGACCCGGACTGTCATAATAACTAAATTTTCACGTATTTTTATGAAAATTTTTAATATCACGTTCAAAATACGTTTCTGAACCAATACAAACATGCCAACACATATGATCAAATTTGACCCGGACTAACAAAAAACCACGTATTTTAATACTTATCTTTATTATTGATTCAAAATAAGCTTAGATAAAATAAGCAAGCCAACGCTTAATCCAATTTCCCATAGAGTTTTTACAAGCCTCAACCGCCTTCATGGGTTTCAGCGAATGTTGATACTTTTGGTTATGGCTCTTGTTTTAAGCGTCATTCGCTAAATAGTTGGACAGTTTCGACGTAATATTCATAAACCTACGTCTAGTTACCAGTAATTATGCGTTTGATGAATGTAAGGTTCTCAAGCTACGCTTCTCTCTTGCGACCTCTACTCGACGTCATTTTTTGCGGTCTTTTTGTACGCCTCATACCCAAAACTTTAACCAAAATGTGTTGAGTCCATCCGTAAGATGTTGAGATCCTCTGGCGTTTTTCTGAAGCCGGCGCGATGATTTTCAAGCACGGTTTCTGTCATCCATTCGTGATGCCATTAGAAACCCAACATTTCAAAAAATATTTTTTCTTCAATTTTTCTCCATTTTAAAAAACGAAAGACAAACTTTTCACGACGCAAACAAATTGACATATGGAGATCCACTGCACACATAAAAAAGGAAAAATCTAGGGCAAAAATTTTCTCGATTGGCAGTTGAAATGAATAAGTCCGGGTCAAATTTGATCAGAAAGTCAATATAAAAATTTTCTAGATGGCAGTTGAAATAGATAAGTCCGGTTCAAATTTGATCAGAAAGTTAATATAAAAATTTTCATAATTGGCAGTTGAAATGGACAAGTTCGGGTCAAATTTGATGAGAAAGTCAATATATTTTTCAAATTTAACGCCCATACTGACAGTCTCTTCTAGAGTCTGAACAAAATTTTTAGATATCTGGTCTCTTTAGTTCTTAGCTCTTTAGCTCTATCTAAGATCATCAAAAAGTGGGCAAAATAGCATGATAGCCACGCCCCCTCACATCTACCGAGTCTATGTTCTATCTATCAGCAATTGGAAAGACGTAGTAAGCTTTAATGGTGAATTTTTATGCCTTTAGATACCCTGATTTGAAGACATTCTCTTACAAAGACCCTCATGACCTCCCCGAATATAACGGTTTATTCACTTAAAGTATAATATAGGTAGCACAGCAGCAACAACAACAATAATAATAATTAAAAAGTGTAACAACAACAATGCATATGAAAATAGTGTCAACAGTAACGCCAACAACAACAAGAACAAAGCACTGCAATGCGTACAAAACTAAATCACGTAGGTAGCTTTAGAGACTCATTCACCAGCCGACAATATTTCCACGCTAATCTATAACTGTTTTATATTTCCTTCCACAAAACAAAAAAAAAATTCAAAAATCAAGAACCCACATCACTGCCAGTATCCGAGCGTTTACGCTTCTTCACCAATCTCACCGAAGCGGCCAGTCGCAGCGCGTCCAGCTCGTACACGCGCAGCCCATCGCAGCGCTTCCTAACCGCGACCGATCGTTGCGGCAGCGCCAACTCATTCAGCCACAACAACTCGTTCACCTTTACGCCACGCAGCAGTTACAACGGTGACAGCACAAGCACCAGCAGCGCCAGCGCCAGCGTTACACCCACACCGATGGAGTGCTGCTCGCCGCCACTCACCGAACAGCAGCAGCTCATCTCGATCAATGAAATCGACTCACCATTGCAATTGGATAGCGCGCGCCACTCACCAAGTCCACCGCCTTCGATTGGTCTACCCAACGTCACGCAGCAGGCGTCTTCGACCTACATCCACTTGACCAAGTCCAGTTCGCAAACATTGTTGCCTTCGGTGCTGGCGCAACGTTTGGCAATGTCCGCGCCAGCACCAACCGCAACTGCAGCCGCGCTTACTACATCGCCGTCCTCTTTGACGCCAGTGGCGCGCCGCATTAAAATGAAGACAATCGGCAAACTGCTACTACCCAACACTTTTCTCAACAATGAACGCAACAGCTTGCAAAATTTCAGCAGCAACACAAGCGAGAACGGCGTGAGCGTCAACTCTGCGCAAAGCGACACTTGCGAGAGTGAAAGCGGCAGTTACATTGAGGCGGACAACAAAGCGCCACCGGCGCCGCTGAAGAAAATCGGCAAAATCAAGTCGCCGTTTATTGAAAACTGCCTGCAAATGCAGCAGAAGCATCATCAGTTGAACTCCAAATGCATGAAGTACGATCACAAGTCCACGCCACACAACGCGCTGGCCGCGCTCGAAAATAATGGCAGCAACGGCAACGGCGGTGGTGGTGGCGGCGAACGCGATATCAACTCCTTACCGCCGCGCAAGCCACTGCAAAATGGCAATGCCGGTTTGCCGCCGCCGCCGCGCATTGAAACTACTGAAGATAGTAAAGCGGACTCCGGCAAAGAAAATAATTATTGTGATACAAATGCCGCGCCGCTATTAACGCTTTCACCAACCGCCTCATCAATCGCACTATCCGAGCAATTGTCGCAGTCGCCTGTCGTAGAGATGCGCAAGAAGTTTACGCGCATCATGAGCAGCGCAACATTATCGACAGTGGCACAGCGTCACACCGCGCACGCGCTGAGCAATGGAAATGGCAATAACAATGGCAATGCGCAAGCCAACGGCAATAGCGCGAGCAGCGCGCCAACAACGCCGCGAAACTCAATCATCGACGACAAATTCGCCAAATACTTTGGACTTACAACCGGTGGCAATCAACCAGCTGCCGCAACTGCAACCACTAACAAAGCGACTAATGGCAATCAGCGTACAGCGCGCGCACACGAATCGCTCAACGCAACAACGGCGCGTTCAGTGGGCGCCAGCGAAACAAGTCTAAGCTCACGCAGCGCCACCAACTATCCACCACTACCGCCGCCCGACTTCGCGCACACTCCCAATGGAGATTTACATGCTAGCGTTAAGAAGGTAACGGACGCTTTGTCATTTGCAAAGGAAATCAACACGCCCAGCGCAACGCCACACGAAGCGTTCAATCACAATGTGCGCAGTAACTCAAATACGCCATACTTTACGCCGCCTTCGGTGTGCGCCTACGATATAACGCTAACACAAACTTCATCCGCTACCGCCTTGACCCACACTGGCACCGCGCCAGCAGGCGGCTCTGCGTCAACAGGTGTCTCTGCGTCAGCGGTGCAAAGGCGTCGCGATATGTCAAAGCGCCAACGCGCCAATACAACCAATATCACTTTTACGCCCACTTCAAGCAACACACAATTGTTCAGCGCGCAAGCGAACGCTGACACACCGAGTTCAGGACGCACGCGTGCCTTGCGCTCGCGCGCCTTAACGCTAACACATGGTGTGCCGTTGCCAGAGGTCAAGCGCTTCGAGGATATTGTAGTGACGAAGGAAGAATTCCAATTGGCGTCCAAAGAGTTCGAGCGCATATTTTTGGGTGTGATTTGAGTTAGCGCACGTTAGCAAGCGTTGAAGTGTGTTTAAAACATGCGCGCGGCACTGGCGCGGGACTTGTGTGTGCGTGCGCGCGCGCGCTCATAATGAAAAAGCAAGCGCAAACTATGTAACAGGCTGTGCGAAGTACTGCTCGAAATGTGAAATGTGTTGCTTGCCAAAAGGACATATAATTTAAAATTTATAATATATATTGTTAAATTATTAATAAATTCAAAATTAAATCATTTTGCAAAATTGAAAAAAAAAATCATATGCGAAATCTATAAAACACAAACAAAAACAGAAAGTAAAATAATATAATTTGAAATTCAATATTTTTATGTCTGGGCTTTGCAGCGCTTTGCTGTCTCTAAGAACATATATACTCTTGAGAAATTCTAAAGCAATTTTTTATGAATATTTTTTCGAAAACATTTTTTTTTGTTTGGAAAAAAGTAAGCACTTGTTTTAGCGCTCTGCAATTGTAGTTAGAGTGGAAGCAAGTGTGTGCCGTCGAAATTGAAGAAAAGCTCAAGCAGCTCAAAGCAATTGCTGTTGTTGTAGGCTACGCATATTTTTCTTAAAATATTTTCTATTTTTTCATATATGTATATACGGATTTGTATTTGTAGTTTGGAAAATATTAACGATATCGATTAGCAATTAGCCTTATGCCTTGTAACGAGAAAAAAAATATGAAAAACGAACTTGAGTGAAAATTTGAGCGAAAACGCTTTAAAATTGCACTCATTTATTGAAAAAAAAACAACAACCGAATAACATTCCATCTTCCTGAGCGAATTTAATAGCTAATCAAAAACCCAAACGAAAAAATAGAAAAAATATAGATTTAAAAATATTTTTAGAAAATTATAACGACGCTAATAAATTAAAAAAATATTGAAAATTGCTAAATGTTATTAAGGCGTCTTAGATAGCAGCATTGAAATACTAAATTAACTGTAATTAAAATTTTGTATAATTATTAATAATTAATAGTGGTGTAAAGTACCGTTAAATGTTAAATTCACATAGTAACTGTTATTTTTTTTTGATATTTATAGAGTTTGTATTACGCAAATTGAGTATTTGAGAGTTCAGTGTTAATGCCATTATTTGCTGTTACATATTTTTTTTTTTCAAAAATATATATTTTTAAATTTTTTCGAATCATTTTTATAATTTTTCAAAAATATTTTTTTCCAATTTTTTTTTTCAAAACTAATTTTTTTTTTGTATTACGCTATTTGAGTATTTGAAAGATCAATGTTAATACCGTTTATTCATTATTTGCTGTTAGATCATCATTTATTTATCAAAACTAAATTTTTTCAATTTTTCTTTTAAATTTAAAAAAAAAATAATTTTTTTAACTTTTTCTAAAATATTTTCTGCAAACTTTATCTAAAATTTTTTTTTAACTTTTTCTAAAAATTATTTGTCTCAAATTTTTTCAAAAATAATTTTTTTTTTAATCATTCAAAAATACATTTTATTTTTCAAAATGTTTCAAAAATAATTTTTTTCCAGATTTTTCAAAAATAGTTTTAAAAATAAATTTTTGCAAAATTTTTCAAAAAAACATTCTTTTTCTAAAACTTTGTTCAAAATGATTTTTTTGTTGCATTAGTTGGTCTCTAAAGAGGTTGATGTGGCCAGTATATATTTTTGAAATATTATCACATTTAAAAATATTTTTTTTTTGTATTTGAAGTGCGTTTTACGCCACAGTGTTTACTTTATTCACAGCTTTTTTTTTATAATTTTCTAAAAATAGTTTTTTAAATTGTAATAATTTTTTGTAATTTTTTTTTATCATTTAAAATTTTTTTTGTAGCTGACGCTTGTTATTCGCATTCATTTATGTAGTTATTTGTATGTACTTTATAAACTTACCATTACAACAATTGTAAAAAATAAAAATAGAAAATTGTAAACTTCTAATAATACAAACATGATGCAAAATCAAACAAAAAAAAAAAAAACAAACAAAAATAAAATTCAATTCATAACTGTAAAAAGTTGTAAACAAATTATTTAACAACCGTTATTAATTATTGTATTGCAGTGTTGTTGTTAACACACACTAATAGTTTTAACTACTCAATATGTGTTTAAAATAAAAATAAAAAACTAATCAAGCTTATATATATACAAATGCATTTACACGCTTATTAAAAAACTTTTTTTGTTTAAATATTATAATTTTTTATTTTTAATTTTATGTTGCTCTCTGTATTGCTATTGTTTAATACGTAAAAAGTGAAATTAATTAAAAATAAATATAAAAAAATATACACACACTACCACATACCTAAATATACTTATACGCATACATGTACCGTTAAAAATAAAAAATAACCTAAAAATAAATATATTAACACTTTGTGTCACTTGTGAGTGCGAAATAAATATTATTATATACTTAAAATATACCGTTATAACAGCTTACAGTTATTATTGTTAACATATTTACTTAATACAATTTACAAAACTGCTGTTTTTAGGTTATGTGCATATTTTTCTTCTTTTTTTGTTTAACTTTATTATATATATAATCTGCATTATTATTGTAGTGAGAAGCTGCTGTATATTTGATGTGCATATTAAACGATATACGACTATATATACATATATTTACCAACACTGATGTGTGTGATGTTAGAGCAAAATAAATAATGAGAAATGCCAATTGAAAATATTAAACGATCGTGTTTTTTTGTTATTTATTAAAGGAAATTTGTGTGTGCGTGTTTTTAAAATCTTAAAAAAATCTTATATATTAAAATACATAAAAAATGTTAATGAAAATTAACAAAAAAATTATATATTAAAATAAAACAAAACAAAAATTGTAAAAATAATTTTTAGTAATCAGTTGAAAAATAATGAGATAAAAAAAATAAAAATAATATTAAAAACAACAACAAAAAAGTAAATAATATATACAAAAATATAAAATATATAGGAAAATAATAAAAAAATTTAAATTATTTAAAAATATATAAAGCCAAAAGAAAGTTAAATTGAATTATAAAATAAAAACAATACTATAATAAAAATTGTTCAGTTAAATAACAATATAACAATTGTATGGAAAGAAAATAAAATAAAAGGAAAATAACAAAAATTTAAAAGAAATCATATATACATACATACATACATACATATGTATGTAACCAAAACAAAGTAAGTAACTAAAATTGTAAAATTTAAAGTAAAAAAAATAGTAATAAAAATAAATATAAAAACACTTAAAAAATAAATAATTAAAGCAAAACTTGCATTAAAATAAGTTGTTTTTTATAAAAAATAAGTTTTTTTATATATTAATATACAAAAAAAATAATTATAATATGGAAACATAATAAAAGTAACTAAAATAATAAAAAAATTGTTTGTATTAAAATACAGCAATAAAAAAAATATTATAATATTAAAAATAATTATAAAAATTTTAATTGCGAAATCTTACTTCACAATTTAAAAAAAAAAATAATTAAAACAAAATATGCATTAAAATTAAAAAATACTTTTTTGTATATTAATGTATAAAAAAAAAACAATTATGATATGAAAAAATAATAAAAGTTTAAATTAATATAAATTAATAAAAAAATTATACATATGCATTCTGTTTTTATTTCAAGTTTAATTATTTTTATTATTTCTTTTATTTATACTACTATTATTTTTTTAATTATTTATTTTTTTTATTTTATCTTTTTTGGTTTGTTTATTTTTGTATTATATATTTATATTTATATTTTAAATTCTTTTTATTTTTTTGAATAGTAATGTTTATAAAAAATTTAAATTCAAGTTAACTCTCTTAATAGTAAAAGTATATTTTTTTATATTTACTTTCTTTTTGGAATTATCATATTATTTTTCATTGTATTCTTTTATTTAATTTTATTTTTTTGTTTTGTTAATTTTTACATTATATTTAAATATTAAAATTCAAGTTACTCATTTAATAATAAAAATTTATTTTTTTCTTCCTTTTTTAATTTTTTAATTAATTTTTATTTTATTTTTTCTTGTTTTTATTATTTATATTATTTTTATGGATTAATTTTTTTATTTATTTAGTTAATTTTATTTTTTATTAATATGATTCTTTCTTTTTAATCTTTTAATTAATTTATTTTTTTTATCTATATTTTTCATATTGTTTTTTGTTTTATTTTAATAATTATTTTTTCTCAAAATTTGTCTCTTTTTCGTCCTTATACGCATATTCACACTTTGTTAGCGCAAAAAGTGCGCTTTTAATTTAATTATAGCATGGAAACAACATAAATGTTTTATGGAAATAATACTGTTATGTACATATGGAACCGTTGAATGCTGCTAACACTGGTATTTACTTTTCAAAACAAAAACAAAATCGTGGGTATTAAATTTTCTTTATTTAGTTCTTATTATTTTTTTTTTTAACTTTTTATTTTTTTTTTTACTTATATTTACTCTTTTCTTTTCCTTTTTTATGTAAATAACAGCGCATGTGTTCTATTAATTGCGAAACGCCAATAAATTATGCATATCCACTGCAGCACATACAACAAAAAAAATCATTTCAGAATTTACTGCCAAAACCAAACAAATTAAAACTAATTGTTTTTATTGCTTTCTTCCGCACAGCTGCCGCTCATTTGCCACCAACCAAATCGGCCTTCGAACCACCGAAAGGCATACTCAAATCCAAATCCATCGGCGTCGGCTTTATGCCCATGGACTTGAGTTCCGAATTGAAAAATCGGCTGAAAAGCTCCACACACGCCTCCGTCTCCAATCTGCGCAAATCGGCAACGACGCACAACGCCAATCGCGTGCAAGATGCGCATGCCAGCGGTGCTGCAGCAACAATTGCCGCAACCGCAGCGTCCGGCGGTGGCGCGCCACAACACGACGACGCTGTGAGTCTCGTGCGTAATCTCTCGAATTTGGGTCGTCCACCGACGGCGACGAGTGGTGGTGGCGGCGGTTTACGTGGTGCTGACACAATCGCTTCCACCTCGGAAGGCGAAAGTTCGGGCGGTCGTGAAGTTTCGGAAATAATTAAAAATAGCGCCGTTGCACGTCGACGAAAACTGAATGATGGGTGAGTGTGAAACGAAATAAATGCTACTAACGCGCCGTTGTTCGACTGGAACTACCAAACATACATACAACCAGACCAATGTAATCCTGCGCACCCACTAATCGCACGTCAAGTCGCTGAAATCCGTTGCTCGTTCGTTTTGCAAGCATTTCATGTAACTAAACTAGCTGAGCTAGTGTCTAATTATACTAATTTAGAAACTTTAAAGCATAAGCATTAACTTGTCGAATTGCATACAGTTATATAAGTATGTTTGTATATGTATAAGTGAAACTAATTTTCTAGTTGTAGGATTTGATTTGCTAAAACTCTCGATATGTGTACATACTTATATATGTATGTTAAGTTGTTTTTGTCTGTATGTGTGCGTTAAGCTCTAATACTTTAGTAATTATGATATGTACGTTGAACTAATGTAAATATTAAATATATGTATGTGTATAAATATGTGGCATTTTTGTACGACTCCAAAAGCAAATTAACCATATTTTTATAATCACTTTACGAATTGATATTGTGCAACTAAACGCTAGTTTTAATAACAAAACAAATAAATATATGTATGTGCATTAAATTTGCTGCTAAATCAATGAATTTGTATTTATCATGCCAAATTAAGCATAAAAATTTACAAGAAAAAATTAAATAAAAATTAATTTTACTAATACAATTGCTAAAACGCAAACTAAAATTATGTAAACTCGTATTTTGCCAGAAATAAATTTTTGTACTAATTCTACATTTGCTAATTAACATTAATCTATATGTGTTTATAATTATGTGCACTTGTATGTATACATAAGCATGCAATATTTATTACGCATTAGCTGCCAAAGGCTTCATATTTAACAAAAAATTACACAATTGTTGACAAAGATTTAATTAATATTTTTTAAATTTTTTTAAATTTTTTTTAAATTTTTTTTAATTCTTTTAATTAAATTTTTTTTATATATTTTTAAAATTGTTATATCTTTAATGTCTTTTATTTTTTTTTTAATTTTTAAAATTTTTTATATATTTTTATAATTAAACAATTTTTTTTTTATATATTTTTAAAATTCTTATTTCTTTAATGTCTTTTATCTTTTTAAATTATTTTTATATATTTTTATAATTTTTATTTCTTTATGTTTTTTTTTTTTTTTTTTTTTTAATTTTTTTTAATTAAATTTTTTTTATATTTTCAACATTTAAAGACTGCCCTAATAATTCTTTAAAAACCCTGCCTTTTTCTGTAAATTATTTGGGATGAAGTACATTTTTAAACTGTTAACCTGAATTAAGTAATTATGTACGTATTTACACATGTGGCGCTTTTTAAGAAAATATTTTGAAATTTCAACATACTTAGCGCTGCGGCGCTTATTTTTAAATAATGTCCAATTTCCACCCAAATATATACACAGCACAAGCAATTCAGCTTCAAAATATCACCTCGCAACTGTCCGCAGATCCTTAATTTGTATATATCCTTCCATACATACACACACATATGTATGCATGCATATGCATATTGAATAGATCCCATTATCGTTAACTACAAAAAAATATCGACATTTCACACCCATCAACAGCAAAGTAGTTAGATGCGATAGTTAAAAATGTTTGAAAACGCCACTAACAGCAACAAACGATAATTGAAAGCACATACACATTTGAACAGTTCTAAAGATTGAAAAACAAAAAATTAACTAATCTAAATGTATATATAATTTTTTGTTTTGTTTTTTGCAATCGAAACAGCTACCTAGCTCAAGTGAAACCATCAAGCAAATTTTGGCCGTATCAGTTTAAGCCACAACCACCACCTCAACACGAACAAACTTGAGTAACGCTTAAAACCTACAACCAAAGCCTGAAATGACAATGTATAACTGTCCTTTGAGAAACGTATTTAGCAAATAAGTTTTCAAGAAAACACGCTTACACAGTTTACAAATATATAAACTGGTTTTACGACATAAAATAATTGTTATAACGAATGCTTACATACACTACATACATATGTACATAGAAAATGTAAAATTTAAGTTAATTATGAATTTGTTTATTCTGTTATGCGTTACGCAGCTATTGTTTGAACATACAGAAATGCTGTTTCCCCACGACTTTTAAATTACGTGAAGAAAACGTAATAATACTCATGTATTAATAAAAGTTAACCTTTTTCGGAACAAGTTTACAAAATTGTGTTTTTATTCCGCTTACATGTGTATATGAATAATTTATTGTTGCAGCGTTGCTTGAAATTTACGCTAATATAAATAATTACAGTTACTTTTAATCATTATATATTTCAATTTTTATTTTTTTATTGCCATGGCATTATATTTTCCACAAACAATTTTCGTATAAAATAATATTTAAAACTTTAACATTTTATATAAAAAATATAACTATATTAGCTACTAGAACAAGTTACTTGGCAGTCGGCGATTGTGTTGACGTCATTGATACATGTGTGTTGAACTCATAGTATGGCGGTGTGCATTCACCATTAAAAACGTCCTCTGAATTAATTGTTATGGAATCCTCCAGTTGCATAGACTCCGTATTAACATTTATAAAGTCATCTAACCTAGGCATACCATTAACACTAATTTCTTGCACCATTTCAACATATTCCCGACCAGCAAGCTCCTCGGTATTTTGCGTGCTAGGTAGTGAAATGGGTTGTTGCACTTGACTTTGTGGCAAAAGATTTGTTGTAAAATCGGCTGCATTCAAATGAGTAGTTTGACTAAGCGGCGGTATAGGCACAATATCTGAAGGCGTCTGCTGCAGTGGGGTGCCATGCAACTCCGACATTGCAGTCTCGACATCGAAAATAGGTGATGCTGCAGCACTGTCAGCACATGTATCCTTTTGTATATCAATTTCGGTTTTTTCACTTTCGAACACATTGTTATTTTCAGTGTTTTGCATATCGCAGATTGTGTGCTGTGTTTCTTCGGGTTGCACATCTTGTAACTCTTGCTGCTGTCTGTCGTATTCCCAAACTTCTAGACGCATCAAATTTTCTTTTTTTCTTTCGCACCATTCCCGCTCGCGTTGTTTGCGTATTTCATCATCACTATAAAGGCATACATTTTTATGCCGAGTTACTGCTTTTACTAAAAGTTTTTGAGTTTTCTCTTTCGTCCAACGTTGTATGCGTCCTTGGCGCGTGAATTGATTCACAAAATCTTGTACAGGATTCCAACGGTCCATTAAAACGCGACATGGTAAACGTTGACACAATTCTTTCAGCTTTTCTTCATCAATTTCACGTTGCAGGTCTTCTCGTGTAGGTATCTGTGGAAATTTCGTAAATTTTTAGTTATAATTTTATTCAAAATGTCATTTCAATGGACTTGCGACCAATACTCACGAAATCTTCGATGAACAATTTATACAACTCTGGATTTTCCATTCGTTCTTCTTTAGTTATGCCATATTCGGCGTATACTTTTTCAGCTGTAAGATCTTCCAATCGGAAGAGCATATTATTTAGATCCATTTTAATATATAAGAATACAATAAACCGCGCATTTATAAAAAAATAAACAAATATAATAAATGCCTTTACTCAAAGAAATATCAACAAAATAATATCATTTTTAGTTTGTCGTTACAAATTGGCTGCTAAAAAGAGATAGCCGCTGATTGCATTGACGTCTATGAATAGGATTGACAGCAAACATTGCCATATTTTGTAAATCCCATAAAAGTTACCGCGCACGCGCACGAAAAAATTTGTTATTCGCAGGTTTTGTGTTTACTAAAAATAAATTTAGTGAATACTAAAAAATTGCTAAGTTTTAAATACACATTATAATTAGATATGTGTACAATCACTCTGTGCAAAATTCAAATTTTACTAGCCTCTCCCACATTCTTGTCTGCTTGTGGAACGCATTGCATTCCAATCGAACCCATGCAACACTGTGTATGAAAGCAACTCGACGCTAAATGTCGACACACAGCAATATACAATAACTGATTGGATACAACGAAAACGAAAACAAAGCTTCAATATTCAAAACAAACGCGCCGAAATCACGATTGACATTTGAAAACAAAGAGCTGAGTGCGCCAACGTAAATTTACTCTTTATAGTATATGTACGTATATTTATATATAAAAAGTTTATACTATACACAAAACTAAACCTTCGTCTTCCGTACGCCGGTGCTTTACATTTGTTGATTCGTTGCACCAGACGAAGGTGCAAGCCGGTAGGTACGAAGAACGCTAACACAGAGAGCAGCCAATTGGTGGTAGCTATTGGAGCTCCAAACAAACAGCTGTGGAATGGGGCACTGAAGTGAGTTGTCGGCAGCAAGAGTACGTTGAGGTAGCGCTACGCACAAATGTATCCATGTTTATGTACGTTTGATTGTAAATTCCAAATGAAAACAAACGACGTCTGGTTTGGCTGCGTCCGTACTTGAAGAGGCATACTGGCAGCGGTTGAGGCGAACATTTTGAATTCCCTTTTGTGCTATGACGAGTCAAGTTAAAGCGTTTGCTGGAGAAGGTGGTGTGTTCGCGAGTACGCGTATTTGTTTTTCGAATTATTAAATATCGGCGCGTAGCTTGCAATAAAAACTAATTTGCCCGTAAAATTTTTTTGTGAAAAGTGATATTTAATTTTAAAGCATTTTATTCGTAGAATTTTATCTAATACTCGTTAATATCGTAAATAGTACATAAAGGGCGGAGAATCCAGCCGGCTGTGGAGCTATAATTTTGGATATCTAACACATATGTGTGTACATTAATTTCGCGATTCGCATCGCTGACCAAAACAAGGGTCGTCGTTGCTTGGTGCGGTGCGGGCAAAAATACAGCTGGCGGCACATATTGTATTGCCGAACAGAGTTCCGTCGTTTTTATGACCATAAAAGTGCAAAACAAAAATTAAGTGATTAAAAAAGTAGAGCAAATTTTTTGTATTTTTCAATTTTTATAAAACGTAAATGGTGGCTCAGTACAATCGTACTATAAATTGATTTGCTGCAATGAAAATGATTTTAAATAATTAGAACGTACAATTGTTTTAAAAATATTGTGTCCACAGCTTATACAAGTGCATATCAACAATTAAGAAACGTATATAGCACTGCAATAATTAAAATCAATCGAAAATGCAGCGTAAAAATATGTAAAACGTTTTATAGTGCATTTATTACTCAGCGCTGAATACTTGTGTATAGCTTCTATGCACTTGCAAACTTGGTTTTAAAGCTGCACCGACCTTGTAAATAAATAAATTTGTATGTACATCAATCATCAGCGCTATCACAAGTTTTAAGGTTAGTAACAAACATTTTCTTCAATTGTAGTTTTTTGAAAATATTTTATCGTCGCTATTTTTGAATACTTTCTTTCTGCAGTGTAAGGCAAATTGTATACTAAAATACTGTCGTGAAACTGTTTCGAAAATGTTGATTTTATGCAGTTGTTGTTCTAACTTTTGCGCAGTTTGGGTGCTGGGTATGAAAAATTATCGGCAATTCTTCCAAAAAACCTATAATGATACATGTATTCTCTGTGAAACAATTTTGTTCATTTTGTTGTTATTCTTTACTTTCTGCTCTGCCATACGCGCATATTTTTGTATGGAATTAGCGTTTTTTAAAAACCGTGTATGCATAATTTTTTCAACTTGATCGTTATATCTTTCAGCCAGTCAGTAATTTATTTGTTTTTTATGTGTTAAGAAAAAATAACGATTAACAGTTCTTTCTTCAAATGTACATGATGGGAATTCTTTGTTTTTAAACATTAAACCTGAAACTTGGTTTTTAAATAATAAGTTCGATTTTGATAAAAGTGAAATGCGCAAGAATCAAACTGGAAATGCGACACTTTAAAAAAAAAAGTGCATATTTATGCATTTGTTTACACTTTCGATGCTAAATTTAATCTAAAAGCTCTAGCATTCATATTTGAAATTAATTTATGCAACACATGCACTCCCCAACAGGTTTTTTTTCACTAACAATTTCGGTTCTTTTATATAAAACTTGTAAAAAAATTCAATTTAACCTAAACGTTATTTAATTCAATTACATAATTTCCGTTATAACATTATACTTTTGCGTTTTACTAGCCCACCCACGCACACCTCCATAGTTTGCTGGCTTGTAGGGCATAAATTATTCGCGGAATAAATACAAATTACCCATTTCAACTCTACAACAAATGGAGTTCCTCATAGGATTTAGTTTAGAGCATTGTAAAATGCATAATTTTATTTAAATTGATCATTTTGCCCTGTTAATTGGCTTTCATTTTTGTGGAAGGCATAAAATAAGCATGAATTTGCATATTTTATAATGAAAGATGGTTTGTTTACTTTTCTTTTCTTATTTCTTATGTTTTTACTTGCGCTTTCTTGACGTTGCCGCAGCTGATGATAGGTCGGTCACCATGAAATTGTTGGAAATAATGTATGCATAATAAAAATTGAAGATTTATGAAGAGAAACTTGACCGAAACTAAAAGTGAGCTTAAGCACATATGTAAATATCTATGAATGGCTGTTAAATGCTTAGTTAAAGCACTAATGTATCACGCATTTCTTCTTCATTGAGGCACTGTGAACTTTTGGGTTAACATCTTTTGATCTCAGCCGTCAAAATGAATTTAAAGCACAGCTGAGCTACTCTAAAGTGCTAATGAGCTATAATGTCTATATAGACTTTAAAAGAAGAATTGATAATGTAATAATTAAGCAATTTGTGTGTCAATATATTGAACAATGTTTGAATTAGAGCGTCTTTTGTTATTTCTATTAAAGTTTTGTAATGTAAATTAAATAGCTACTGGTATCTTTTACATATATAAATGTTCTATTTATATATACATATCGATATTTACTATGAATAGACATAATCCTATCTCTTAGTTAAGTTTACCTTGGGTAGTTTCGCATCAAAACCATTCTTCTTCAAAAGAACAGTGAAAAATTCTATATTTTCCTCAAAACTTGTTTATTTTCTTATTCCTCTGCTTCAATTTGAAGTCAAATGTGCTTTGGCCTAAAAAGGCTTGCCTGTAATAAACTTAAAAATAAAAACTAAATATTAACACATAAACATTGAAGCCAACATATGCCTGGTTAACATTGCATTATAAACAAACAACTATAAAATGCACCAGCATTAAGCCAAATAAAGATCGAAATCGATAAGGCACTATAACAGAATGTTTGTATTTATAAACAAAGAAGCAAATGTGACTGTTTTTATACTAAGTAAAGTTGCAGCTACGCTTTGATGCTCGTTGGATATTGAAAACGTGACTTCATTGAGTAATTAAAAACCACTCGTCGCCTTATATGTGTGTCTGTAATAAATTTATATGTATTTCGAAAAACATACAATCAAATGAATCTCAATTACTACTGATATATGTATATATGTATGTATGTATATCACATCATTTTAAAGCCATACAGATCTTCAGGATGCTTAACACATCACCAAACAAAGCAAAATAAAACAGAAATAAATGTAAAGCAGATGGCAAAACAAAATGCATCTATCGTTAGTCTAAATAAAAGTAGAAAAACGTTAAATTTAACTGCACCAGAGCTCTATACCATGCACAGTTGTACTTTTTATGGCATAAAATGGTATAAAATGAGCTTTATCTTGCTTTTTATCAGGCAATTTGTATGGCAGCTTTAGGCTATAGTGATCCGATCTGAAGAATTTGTTCGGAGATTGTAGCGTTGAATTGAACAATAATCCACGATAGAGTTGCGTGAAGATATCTTTACAAATAAAAAAGTTTTCCATACAAAAACATGATTCTGATCGTGCAGTTTGTGTGGCAGCTCGACGTTATGCTAGTCCAATTTGAACCATATGTTATGGGATTGTAGCCTTGCTTTATTGCTTATGATCTATGCCAAAATTCGTGAAGATATATTTTCAAATAAAAAAGCTTTCCATACATTAATTTCATTTATAATTTATATGGCAGCCATATGCTAAATGGGTCCGATCTGAACAATTTATTATTTCGGAGACTGTGACATTGCCTTGGAAAATAATTCATGCCAAATTTCGTGAAGATATCTTTTCAAATAAAAAAGTTTTCCATACAAGAAGGTCCATCGGATTGTTTAATTTGTATGGGAGCTATAGGCCATACTGATCCGATATCAGCAATTCGGACAAATGAGCAGCTTCTTGGGAAGAAAAGAACGTGTGCAAAATTTCAGATCGATATCTTTTTACTTCCATGGGTCTGCGAGGCTTCGTTTTGGGTCTTACAAATTTCGTGGCAAACTTAATGCCATAAACTTTGTAGAGGGTATAGAAAGCGAAGCAAAACAAAAGCATTAAAAATAAACACTTTTAGAGGTAAGTGAGTTTGTTGTAAATTGAGCTGACTAATAGCTTAATGTGCTACATACAAACTTACGTACAAGTAAGCTGCTATTAATGTATATACATATGTATGTACATGCAGTTCTATTATGTGGAACGTGAGATGATTTATTTACGGAAACACTCCGCCGCATATAGCAATTAAATGCACAAAGCTAATGCAACGGTTCTCTAAATACATACAAACATATATATTGGTGTGTGTGTGGATTGGTAGACCATTCAACAATTGCATTCTTTATCCAGTCGTGTAATATTTTTTCTACCCTCGCGCAATTAGTCTTGTAAGTCTGCTAAAAAGCTAAAGAGATAAACCGTCTGTTTTGCCAAGAAGCCATTTACAAAGTGGTCTTCCTAACACCCACAACTCGAAAACAATTATTCAATTTTCGTTGAAGTCTTCAAGCTTTAAAAAGATTGTTTACAAAAGGTAAAAGCATAAAGTATACACATATACATATCTACATATGTGTATAATGGCCGGCGCGTAGTGAGATATAGCGGAAACGTCGCCTTTGCTACTTAAGCGCAAGTAGTCAACAGCCCGCCAGACAATGACCCTTTCCAAATCAAAAGCATCTAACTACTTATCTACGCTACCTTCTTGGTAGACACCGAATGCTTTTGTGCAGGGCAGCGCACATACACACACACACACAAAAGAAGTCATTTGGCGATAAGCAGCAGCAGCGCGCAGCTAGAAGAAGAGGTTAATCACCCGCAGCATCAATTGCTCAGCTATTCATTCTTTCAAGCGTTTGGTCATTAATCAATACATATGTACTTACATATGTATATACTATACACACTTATGTATATACATATATCGCTCATTTGCTGCAACGTCGTCATAACTCAAAAAACGTGATTTTTGAGTTAAGGATGCAGAATTGTTCGTTATATCATACTTCATGTTGAGTGAAAAATTCATATGAATACCTCATATATGCTCCGCTTGAGAAGAGAATATGATTCCTGTCTTCCGTGTAAGGTATAGTTGAAAACTTTTAACGCGTTTTCTGGCAAATCGATTTTTTTTACTTATGCCGGTCTTGCAGCAAATGAGCGATATGTAAATAAAATAAATAATTTTTTTTTAAGATTTTGTTATTGTTTTTTCGGAAAGTGAATGCATTCACTATCAGGTTTTGATACTGTTCTTACTGTAATATTAAGCGTAGATAATAATTAATAAGCTTAAAAGTGGATAATGTTAATATTCTTGCAGCATACCTTAAGGCGTTGTAACGGCCTTGACAAAGTACAGTTGAACTGGTAACCTGGCGGATTTTTTTTATGCAAAGCTTCAGCGTATTTTTGTTGAAGATTTTATCGATTATATTTCGTCAGAAACCGTTACAAAACCTCGATTGGCTACTCTCTAATTCATGCCGAATCGAAGACAGTTACACATTTTAATCGAATCAAATTAAAAACAATGTAAAAAGGTGCGTGGCTGTCTCATAAAAAATGTAGTAATCGCTTATGTCAGCTGCGTTTGATTATGCCAGTCTCTATACCAGTTTATACCAGTTGTTCGTTCGATTGTTTACTTTTGTAATTGAAGGCAGGTTTAGTTAAAATTTTGAATTCACAAACATTTGAATATAAGCGTTTGATTATGCCAGTCTCTATACCAGTTTATACCAGTTGTTTGTTCGATTCTTTACTTTTGTAATTGAAGGTAGCTTTAGTTAAAATTTGCAATTAACAAATATTTTAATATAAGCGTTTGATTATGCCAGTCTCAGTTTATACCACTTATTTGTCTGTTTTTACACTTTGCAAAGTTTGGGTTATTGCAAACCGCTTTAGTTAAAATTTGCAATTAGCAAATATTTTAATATAAGCGTTCGATTATGCCAGTCTATATACCAGTTTATACCAGTTGTTTGTTCGTTTCTTCATTTTGCAAAGTTTGGGTTATTGAAGACAGCTTTAGTTAAAATTTCCAATACACAATTATTTGTGGTGTATAACTTATTTATAGCTGTTTTTTAGAGAATTTATGTGATTTTGATTTTAGAAATACAATTTTTACTCTCCCAGGATGTTATTCTTTGAAAGTCGTTCTCTATGTTACTCTATTTTATTAGTTATTAAAACTATTGCCAATAAAAACTTGGAAATATGTATTGTAGTGACCCACAAACAGTTTACCTAGCACAGGCTATAAGAATAATCGATCGATTAGCCATGTTCGTCTGTTTATCTGTATATATGTACATACGGCAACTAGTCCCTCAGTTTCTGAGATATCGATGTGAAATTTTACACACGTCCATTACTCTCCAAGAAGCTCCTCATTTATCGGAATTGTTGATATCGGACCACTATAGCATATAGCTGCCATATAAAATGAACGATCGGAATCAAGTTCTTGTATGGATGACTTTTTTATTTGTGGAGATATCTCTTCGAAATTCGATGTGGATTATTTTCCGAGGTAACGGTATAATTTCTGAAGAAATTATTCAGATCAGACTACTAAAGCATATAGCTGCCCTACAAACTGATCGATGAAAAACAAGTCCTTGTATGGAAAACTTTTTTTATTTGAGAAGTTGTCTTCACGAAATTCGGCACAGAAGATTGCCCAAGGTAACGGTACAATCTCCGAATAAATTGTTCAGATCGGACCACTATAGCATATAGCTGCCATACAAACTGGTCGACCAAAATCGAGAAAAATATCTTTTTATACCCTTTTATGCTATAAGAAATGCGTCGGTGAAGGGTATTATTATAGCTGCAATATATTAAAAGGTTGTTGTATATATTCTGATCGAGTTTTCTCCTATAGCATATACATATGTATGTATGTATATACAACTATAAAGTATGTCTGTCTGTATTTTTGACCAAGTAGGCGTTTACTCGCCATGCAATCTCTAGCCATATCCAAGCTGTTTGACAACCATACCAACTCATTAATCTAATTTTCTCCGATAAAAGCAGGTTTAATACTTCGTAATAATTAACAACAACAACAAAGTGAATTTACAAAGTATCAAATGTACCAAAAATATCACAGTTATCGAACTAACTTGCTCTGCAAGTGCCAATTATACGTTTTCGCATTTTACTAATGATCATTATGAAGGTACATGATTACGTTGTTGAAGGCAGCACGCAGAGCTTCACGCAATCGATCACGTCATTGACGGTTTCTAATTACTTTCCTGCTGGCTGTTATTTTAGTAGTTTGTTTTGGTTATATTTTGTTTTTGTTTGCTTTTGCTTCTTCACACCGTTATGGTAATGCTGTAAAAGTGGAAGAAAGTAAATGAAAACAAAAAAAAAAAACAAAAACAATAAAAAAACGTAATTATTCAAATAAAAATTTATTCACGTTTTCGGGGGCACCTTAATTGGCAGTACACACTTGTTGTTGTTTTACGCATTTAATGTTGTAAAAGTAGCTGTTAAATGGCGTTCGTTGCATAATATGGTTTTATGGGTCTCAGAGTCGCGTCATACCCAGCTTTCTGAGTGTGTTTGTAGTACATTGTGCGTTGTTATGACTGTCTGGGACGGACTAAGAGAATATTTAGGACGTTTTATGTCATATTTCTTACTTGAATGCACCCACGAGCTGATTAACGGTTCTCAGTGGATTACTGTGCTGTGCACGTGCGTGGTTTTAGTCAATAATACTCAGATATACCACTAGGAATTATTTTTCAAAAATATCGTTTTTTTACTACTTTAAAATAACGGTTTGTTATCGTTGATGCCTTTAAGGGGGTACATGGGCTTGGGTAAAAAACATATGTACTTTTTTCAACAATTATTTTCTCATATAAAAAATGAATTTTTTTTTTTAGAATTTTTTATTGTTACAAACATACACTATTAACAAAGAAATTCTGAAATTTTTGGAAAAAAATATTTTAAACACGGCCATTGCGACGCGCATTTCCAGTGACCCTCGGAAAAAAGATGCGCGTGTTGGTAGGGTAACTCCTAACAGAATCATCTAAAGTGAAAAAATACGTGTTTTAGTTAAAACCTCAGCTTAGAACTTGAATGAAGGAAAAAAACTGAAAATTGATTTTTTGGCAGACATTTTTACAAAAAATTTAAAATTTCAGTGAAAATTTTGCGACATTTTTGTTTTTCAAAAATATCGAAAAAAGATTCCTTCTACTAAGTCTTTAAGAATTGCATCTCAAAGAAATGTGTAAAATTTCATGAAAATGGGTTAAGTAGTTCTCGAGAAATATTGCCAACCGACTTCAAAACACAGTTTCGAGAAAAACGCGTTTAAAGACGACGCACTTAGCCTAGCTAGCCTGGAGCGCACAAGTTCTCAAGGTTGTATCTCCGAAACTATTATTCAGATCAGTCTGAAAATTTAGGGCAATATTATACAATATTATAGAAGTTTGTAGAATTTAATCAGACAATAACAAAATTCGATTTTTTGAAACCCGTAAACCCCTGTAATCCCTTGATTCATCAGTAGTGATCATCGACTAACTATTTAGCTATGCCTGTCTGTACTGAGAACAAGATCCATAACTACTTATTGATAGAGTTCCGAATGATTACTTTAGGGGTTATATTCTCTTCTAAATAAAAAAAAATTTAATGTATTATATCCAGGCTACATGAAGTTACATATATTTGAGAATATTTTCTGAAATTTTAAAGTTGATCTGACAAATAGTTTGGAGATATTTTAAACATACAAGTATTTCAACTTAGCTCCCTAAACTTTAAACTCATTTTTTATCGACCAACGGAACCTTTATATTTTGCAGTAATGAGCGACGTACTAAAATTTCTGAAATTGCCAATCAGCTGTCATTGCAATGACGTCACTGCGTTATTGTGTCAAAAAACGGTTTCTATATAGCATCTTCTTACCTTCCGGATAGATGGAGGTTATTTATTTTTATCAAAAATCTTAATTATAGCTAAGAAAGTGTCTTTAACAGTTATAATATTATTTTATATTTTTTAAAATACATGAAATATTAATTTCTAACTCCCATTTCCTAGTAACCCTTAAAGATCTCTCAATTAAGCGTGTTCAATGAAATACTTTTTATAGCTGAAATTCTATTTTGCGCTTCACGACCATTTTTAAAATGTCGTCAGCCATAAAAATAGATAGTTTAACTGCATTTTAGTATACCTACTTTCTATATTCGTCGCTGGAAGTATTGCTAAGGCGCTAAAACGAAATTGTATGTGCATGCCCATGTGTGTATATTTATAGTGAGAACATAGAAACCGTAACATAGCCGCCTAAGCACATGGGTATGGCCGCAGTTGCCAAGGCAATATAATACCTTGCGTGTTAACCTTCTACCATCACTTCGTATCGAAGGTTGTCTACGCTTAAGCTGTGTGTGGCGCTGCCTCAAAAAATTTTCATTATGTTTACAGCCTTGGAAAGAAAATGTGCGAAATAAAAATAGTTACTAGCAATGACAGAACTAACTGTTACTCTGAAAATGATAATAAAAATACTAAGAAATGATAATGATACTAAAAATACTAAGATTGATTTTAAATATATAAAAAGCACTTCATAATATATGCATCTCTACCATATAAAAGTACGTAATGCACTTGGAGCCTATAATCTTATTCAAATTCGTGTAAGCATATCGTACTATATCATAACCCCTTAATTCTATTTGAAAATTCCAACAAATTTTATCTCCAATATATTAAATGTACATATATTTATATCTGAAAATATTCTTCGAAAAGTCGTTTTGGTAAACCGTCACGGAGATAATAGGCATTTGTAAGAATTTTTTAACATAAATTAACGTTGTTTCGAGAAAAACGCGTTTAAAGTTCTGTTTAAGATTTTGGTTAAAGTTTTGGCTTAAAGTTTTGGTTAAAGTTTTAGTTAAAGTTTTGGTTAAAGTTCTGGTTAAATTTTTAGTTAAACAAATTTTTCTCGAAGACTGTTTTCAGCTGAGTTGCTGAGTTAAATTTTCTCCAAAAGGGCTGAGCTGATCGACTTGAAATTTGCACACGACCTTCTAAGATATATATACAAGGTCTGTCGCAAAAGAAACAGGACTGTTAAAAAAACAACAAAAAAATTAATATTTTTCAAAAGTATTTTTTTATTCAAAGTAGTTTCCTTGTGCTTCGATACAGCGTTTAGCCCGGTCAATGAGTGTTTAAGGTCATTTTTCGGAATGCTCTTGAGAATATCGGTCGTCGCCTTTTGGATAGCTGAAATGTCCTGAAACCAGTGTCCTTTCATGGGCAAATGAAGTTTTCCAAATAGGTAAAAATCACAGGGTTGCCAGATCAGGTGAGTAGGGTGAGCGATTAATGGTTAATATGGAGTTTTTTGTCAAAAAATCAGTGACAAGCGTCGACCGATGACACGGCGCATTATCGTGCAACAGGCGCCAGGACCCTGCCTCACGGTATTGTGGTCGAGCACGACGAATGCGTGACAAAAGACGCTTCATAACACCAAGGTAAAACACAGCATTAATCGTTTGGCCAGGTGGGACGAACTCTCGGTGTACAATACCCTCGGAATCGTAAAAACAAATCAGCATTGTCTTTATTTTTGACTTCTGAAGACGACCGACTTCTGATCGTCACAGAGGTCCTCACGACCTTCTTGGAATCGCTTAAACCACTCATGCACATTACTATGGGATAGGCACTGATCACCATAAACTTTTTTCATCATTTGAAATGTTTCAGTAAACGTTTTCCCAAGTTGAAAACAAAATTTAATATTTGCTCTTTGTTCAAAATGCCAAAAGCTGCTGTCACTTTTTGATCGTTAACATCGATTGTAGTTATCCAATTGTCTTAAAATTTTTACGAAATGTCAACAAGAGATCAAACTTTTTATTTCATATACCCACCAATAGGTGGCGCCAGAAACAGTTATATTTAAAAAAGTTCTGTTTCATTTGCGACAGACCTTGTATGTATTTATTGTATTGTTATTTGGTAATAATTGAGCGATTTTTGATAATAATTTCGAATTTTCAAATTACTCTAAAAAGTAAAATTATCAAAAAAAATTTTTGAAAATTTCAACTAGTCTTATGATCATTACCTCTATTTATCTACAGTAATTATACTTTTTAGTTTTGAACTTTTTTTAAGCAAAAATATCTACCTCAATGTCAGAAAACTTTGTTGGGAAGTCTTTTAGAAGACCTGATAAGGGTTTCAAGGAATCCACATTAAAAAAAAAAAGATTTAGCGGCTATTAAAGTACATTAAAATCTATAAAAGTGAATTTTTTTAAATTATTTATTAAATAATAGCTTTTTCAAAAAAAAAATCATGAAAAACGCCTTTTCCTGACTTGGAAGTGGATATAACACCTTAAAATTCAGTTGCTACCAGATCAGTTTATTTGATCGAGAAATATCGAGGTCATAAAATGAGACTCTGACAGTTTTTCTCATAGAGTGTTGATTGCATTCCAGCAATAACTATAAATTCTTATGGAGATGGTCTCAATTATGTGTTAATATCTTCCGTCCGTTCGCAATTTTGAGAAGTGAAGAAATTTTGAGGTCACATTTACAAGTAAGTATTTGGAATAGCTATCATGTCGATACATACGTCTTCTTCTTCTTTATTGGCGTAGACACTGCTTACATTCATTTAAAATGAATGCCTTTATATTCGTTTTAACCTTTCTTTGGGTTTTTTATAATGTTTTAGCTGAAAGATAATAGCATTTTATAAAAACTATTTCCTTCAACCAAAATAAATAACAAAAGTTCATCAAAATAGTATCCGCAAAACGAAAAATAAAAAAATAATTATAATTGCTGTTATTAAATATATTGCATACTAAAAAATCCAGGAGATAATAGCGAAAATTGAGAAATCGAGAGAAAGACTCATGCAACTGCTAACAAACAAATAATGACATTATGACCAATTTAATGATAGCCATTAGACCTTTGGCGAAGCATAGGAAAAGAGCTAAAGAAAATAGTCGCACTCCCTGTCAAAAAAAAAAAAAAAAAAATAAAAATAAAAAAAAAAAAAAAAAAAAATAAAAAAATAAATAAAATAAAATAAAAAAAATAAAAAAAATAAAAAAATAAAAAAAAAACTGAAAAAAAAAAAAAAAATTAAAAAAATATAAAAAAAATAAAATAAAAATGAAAATAAAATAAAAATAATAAATAAATAAAAAAAGTTAAAAACAAAAATATATGAGTGAGTTATGAGTGAAATACCAAAAAAATTACCCAAACTAAAAAAAATAATAATTTTTTCCTCACTCAAGGCAGCCAAAGTCAGACCACTTGAATGACAGCCAATCAAATATCAAACTTATTGGCAAAAGTATTTTCAGTAAAAATAAATTACAGAGTAAATCTTGATTTTTGATATCCGTAAGCTGCTTGGCTATAATCGCGTAACCGGCGTCTACGCCAATAGAGAAGAAGAAGAAACTGCTTCCATGCTTTGCACCGCAAAAATAAAGCAGTGAAAGTGTGTAATGCCATATTTTTTTGATTTTTTAAATTAATACGGCGGCTAGTGGGCAGGGATAAAACGAAATGTCTATAAAATATTTACAGCATTTCCTGATTATTTGCTACCGCATTAATTGCATTACCCATTTTTTCTTCGTGGTTTTATTAACAGATGAAAGGAAGGTATTAAAGATATTATAATCAAATTGGCATAAAACATATTATTTATTATAGTAAGCGTTTCCTAAATACTTTTCAACGGAAAGCTATGAGGAAATAGTAAATATTGCTGCACAGTGCCGTCTAATATAAGTTTGTGATAAAATGAAGATCAGGAATAATACAATTTACATATGGAGATTGTAGCAATGCCTTGGATAATAACTAAAACGAAATTTCGTGAAGATATTTCGTCAAATAAATTGGTTTTCCATATAAAAACATGATTCTGATCCTTCAGTTTGTATGACAGCTCGATGATATAGTAGTCCGATTTGAACTATATATTGAAATATTGTAGTCTTGCCTTGTCTTGGACAATGATCTATGCCAAATTTTGTGAAGATTTCTTTTTAATTAAAAAGTTTTCCATACAAGGAATTGATCTAGATCGATCTGTTTGTATGTTAGGTATATCTTATAGTGGTCCGATATTGGCGATTCGGACTAATGTTCAGCTTCTTGAGTAGAACGGGACGTATTGAAAGTTCGATATTTCAGAAATGGAGAGACTAATTCGTGTATACGTAGAGAGACAATCACGAGTAAATCGACTCAGTTCGTCACGCTGTGCACTTACATATTTACAGGCATCTAATTTACGGGGTCTCCGAAGTTTTTTTCTGGGTGTTATAAACTTTGTGGCAAACTTTAGAGGTCACATGGGTTTTCTCGTGTAAAAAAGGCTTTTTTCAACAATTTTTTCTCATAAAAAAATTAAATATTTCATTCCAATTTTTTATTGTTACAAACATAAACTATTAACAAAGAAATTCTGAAATTCTTGGAAAAAAGTATTTTAAACTCGACCATTGCGAAGGCATTTCCGGTGACCCCTCGGTAAAAAATGTGTCCGCTTTGGCAGGATAACTCCTTCCAGTGTCATCTAAAGTGAAAAAATACGTGTTTTAGTTAAAAGCTTATCTTAGAACTTGGACGAAGAAAAAAAAAAACTGAAAATAAGACTTTTGGCAGACATTTTTCTAAAAAGAAATGGAAATTTCGGTAATTTTTTTTTTCAAATAATTGTATTCGAAAAAAAATCCTTCGCCAAAGTCTTTAAGAATTGTATCTCAAAGACCTGTTAAAATTTAATGAAGATCAGTTGAGTAGTTCTCGAGAAATCCTGCCAACCGACTTCAAAAACACAGTGAGAAAAACGCGTTTAAAGACGACGCAATTAGCCTAGGTAGTCTCGAACGCACAAGTTCTCAAGACTGTATCTCCGAAACTGTTACTCGGATCAACTTGAAGATTTATATTCTAGAGATGTTGTAGAATTTAACAAGACAATTAAAAAAATCGATTTTTTGAAAACCGTAAACCCATAAAACCCCTTATAGAAAACCATAGGGATCTTAATCACCTTATTTGAGGTCATGTCTAAGCCCTTCTCAAAGATTTTCCTTCATTCGTGCACACGACCCTTCAGCTTGCAGAGTTTCATATCAGCTTTAGGTATCTACATGCCAGAAATCCTACCTCCTCAAGCTGTTATTATCAATATTATTTTTAATTTGGCCCTTCAACGTGCAGCTAACACTTTCCCACTACAGAAAATCGACATAATCGCCACTTAAATGCTTGATAGCATCGAAACAACTCGGCATGCTACACAAGTTTCACGCTTTTGAAATAATTAGCTCGGTGGTCTATCGCCATAACTTTGATAATAAATGTCTAAACACAAAACAGACACAGAAATGCATATTCTACGAACTGCTAAGGATGCCCAGTAGGAAATTTTGGAGCTAATGTGCTTCTTAACAATATGACAGATTGGAAAGCAATATTTTATAGTGACTATAGAAGGACTATACCATATAGGGAGCTTAAATGTGAATCCCAAAAAATGGTTTAAAAATATGAAAATTTGTTTTAAAGAGGTATGCTTATGTGAGTGGTTTTCTACGATCTTTTAATGACTATTTTATCGAATATTATAAAAAATATCATAAATCATTCTTTTTGAATGTGTTTTCTTTCGCTTATCTTTTTGGTGTCACAAAAAGTAGTAGCGGTACTGATGCCTTTAAGGCTAATTTCAAAAATAATTACGAAAGCAGTTTCGAAAAAGATGAAATAAATCCCAAAATGAGGGTTTGAGGTATTTCAGACCGAAGTAGATGAGAATATAGATTCATTTGTAACAAATTTCGGTTTTTTTTTTGTCGGAGCGGAGGCGATTTTATGTAGAACAAGGTTTGTCGCGTCAAAGTATTCCACAAAACTATTATAAAGACTGGATATGACTGTGTAATGTGGTTAGCCAGTTCAGAAAATATAATTTTTCGATCTGGAACAAATGTCCAAAAACCTTTTCTGAGGTTGATTTTTATCTCATTTTCTCTTACGATCAATAATGATGGGATCGATTTTTTTCCGCATAAGTCTATAATCTTTATTCAATCTATTTCCTATCGGGGGTCCATTGCATCTATTTCACGAAAGTGTTAATCGCGTCGCGCCAACGGATCATGCTGCACGATCGACATGCCGCCATATCCCCTGCACATGTCGATACTTACCGCCTGTACGGCGAGTGCATAACAGTCAAACTTAATGGCACATGCAGCTTTTGTTTTTGGGCAATCAACATTCGGCGCTGGCATGCATTACTGCAACCGTTTTGTGGCTTGTGGAAGCACCCATCGGGCGCACGATCGTTGGTTCTTCACTGCGGTGCTTAAGTGCTTTGCTTTTGTTTCAGCTTCTTATCGGTCGGCGGCGATCGTTGTGCCTGATCAGCGATTACACAATGTAATGTTCGTTTGTTTTGTTGTTGTTGTTGTTTTGTTTTTTGTTTTTCTGAAGTACATGAGTACACTAAACATTAATTTAGATTTCATGGTACATTCCGAGCAGCTTCTGGAGAGCACTTCATGTTGATAAAATAAAATGGAGTGGAAAATGTAAACATTTGAGCGAAGACGAAGCGATCGTTTCATTTCGGAGTCTGTGTGCGTGTGTGCCCATTGCAGTGGCGAAAGTGTTATTTTTCTTATGTTTGTTGGATTTTATTTCGTATAGCTTTTTATTAACCATATTTTTTGGTTTTTGTTGTATTTTGTTTTAAATATATGTTTGAGCTTATGATTCAGTCAAGCTAATTTCAAATAAGCTGCTTTCCTCTAAGCCTAAGTTGGCTATTTGACAATGATTGCATGCGAGCAGCCGTTAAAAAAGTCAGTCAGTGAGTCGAAAGAGAGTCTGCTAAAGCAGCTTATTTAAATTGTAAAAGTGGAAGCTTATTTCCAATCAAGCGCTGTAAATTTAAGTATCTATCCTGCTAGTTATACTATGAACAAGGATCGGCTGGGATTTGTTTTGCCATGTATTATTTTGCTACAGTATCCTCCAGTTTATTTCAATATACAAGGTGCGTTCCAAAGTAAACAGGACTTAAAAAAAAAACAGAAGAAGTGGTTTTTTCGACAAAATCAATTTATTTTATTCAAAATAGTCTCCATCTGCTTCAATACAGCTTTTTGCACGGCCCAAAAGCATGTCGAATGAGTGTTTTAGCTCGTTGGCCGGTATGGCCGCCAGTATGCCGATGCAAGCCTTTTGAATGGCCTCTATGTCTGCATAACGCTTTCCTTTCATGGCCAAATGCATTTTTCCGAAAAGGAAGAAGTCGCACGGTGCCCATATCAGGTGAATACGGGAAGTGGTTAATAGTTAAAATGTGATTTTTGGTCAAATAATCGGTCACAAGCGTCTATCGAATATTGGATTCTGAGCAATTTTTGGTCGTCAGTCAATTTGTGCGGAACAAACCGTGCACACATCTTTCGTAAGCCCAAAAGCTCGGTCAAAATGCGATAAACCGATGTTTTGGAGATGTTCAATTCTATTTCCATGAGTTTCATTCATGATTTCGGCTGATTTTTGATGAATTCCCGCACAGCTTCGATGAAATTTCCGGTGATCAGGGATTATGGTTGGTCCACATGTTGACCGTCATTTATGTTTTCACGACCACTTTGAAAACGTCGAAACCACTCGTGCACTCTGCTACGGGATAGGCAATCATTGCCATAAACTTGTTTCATCAATTGAAACGTTTCGGTAAAAGTTTTACCAATTTTAAAACAAAATTTAATGTTGGGCCTTTGTTCGAAGCTCATTTTCGCACCAATAACACAAACATACTGACACTTAAAACGCAATAACTTCACTTCCAATCGATGTTATGTCATGAAATTCTCACTGGACAATCGATAAAGATAGCAGGTTATAACGCACCAGTCGATATATAGATTATATAGATTCAAAAAGTCCTGTTTACTTTGGAACGCACCTTGTATAGCTTTAGTGCAGTCGAAGTTAACGTTTCTTCTTGTTTCTACCAACGAATACCAGAAGGTGTTTTTCTTGGGTAGATTAAAATCTTAGTCCGTTTCGGCTAGACTCATTTAATCGTCGGATACCAACGGCAACTTCTTTTTTATGAAATTTGTTTAATTGGCATGAATATTGTCCGTTTTACAGTTGAGGTTCCAAATTCAATCCGTTGAAATTTAATAGGTGATAAATAAATAAGGATCTCTCGAACCCTGACTCTCGATTGATTCCCATACAACTTTTGTGTTGCTTTACTTTAGACATTTTGCTTTGACAGAAAAGTTCGATGTATGTTCGTTCACATCGTGGCGAAGCAAAGCAAAGCGAAGCAAAATATGGGGCAACTCTTTTCTCTTTACGCTTCGGCAAGCAGCAGTCGTCATATTTATTAGAGAGAAGCACGGAGATCAAAGCGTTTATTCACACATATCCTTTGCTTTCTTCGCTTCACTGTTAAAATATGAATTGCCAAGCAAAGCGTAGAAAGATGTACTATATGTGTTTCGGCCATAGAACTATCAGATAGGATTCTAGTGCCACCCACTGAAATATCTATTTTCCAAGCTAGTAAGTATATATTATATATTTCTATATTTGTGTGCTTTACATAAGTGCAATACTTTATTTTCTAACTTTTTCTCTTTTAGCTCATATTTTTTCATATAATGAGTTCGCTTTGCCGGATGCTCTCTCGATTTTTTTTGCCGTTTTCATAAAGAAAACTTCCTTTTAACATGATTTGACATGCCGAAGCATTGCTCTGCTGTCACTGCTGTCAATTTCATGTTTCCATTTCAATTTCTTGCGGAAAAGTCCAAGCTTCCTGTGCGGTCCAACTAGTTTGCCTTTCCATTAAAATATGTGACAATCGTCTGACTATCCTCATATGTAGGTACATATGTATGTATGAATTCCTTTTTTTAACTGTATGTAGGTACATTTTATATATAGCAACTCATTTACTGTTCATTACTTGCAATTTCCTGTCACACATATCATTTTCAACTTTAGTCCAACATTTTAATGAAACATTTTATGAAAGTCCACATTCATATCCTGCCTACAGCACCAATTTTTTATACAGTTATGCAGTGTGATATCACTATTGTCCTATTTATCTTTTTCTAGCTATTTTGCGAGTTTTTTTTTTTATATTTTCGTTGCTGTACTCTAATATCACAAAGAATTTGCAGATACTGTGGCTTTCCAGTTACAACCAACATCTCTTGTAATTTCAACTGTCAGCTCAGCCAAACAATGTCCGCTCTGAAGTGTTGTTGTTATTGTCGCTTCATAACCATAACTTACAATTACATATTAATATCAGTTAAGATGGCATGCTCTGATGATTCACCGAGATCTGACTAACGAAAACCATAATCACACAATAAAAACTGTCTGCTTCATGTGCTTCTTTGGGCTTCCCTTTAATGCTGCCGGTCGCATCTGCATATCTTTTATTGTATAGTATTTTCTGTCTGTTTTATTGTCTTTTTTTTGTCTGCCCATATCATTGTAGCTTGTTATCTACATCTACATGGTCATCAAAATCTCACCATTCTTCGTCAGCGTTTTCTTCATAATGAAATATGAGACATCAGTTTGTCATAAAAAGAACATTTTGATTATTTTTTATTTGACGAAATGTGAAATATATATGTATATAGATGGTTCTCAGGGTGTGGCTGGATAATGAGATGTGTATAAAGAACGGCATTTCTTAGGCTAATATAATGACTGTCAGAATCCGAAAATTGATTAAGAAGACAGGTCTAATATACATCCTTCTAAATCTTATTTTGTTTCTAGATGATTTCTCCTTATAAAAAGTCTTAAATCTTAAAATTTTTTGTTTTATTCTAAATTAATGTGATGACTCATCCCACAGAATGAGTTGAGCCACGTATGGATTTTATCGGTTTATTAATGATAAATCTTCGAAATCGAAATGTTTGAAACCATCGTTGTAAATGTTGAGATATCTAACGACTGAGTCTATTTTGACAACCTATTATATCTATCGTATCAACTTATAATGATATCTTAAAGAAAAACAAAGACGACGAATAAAACTCTAGCGCTGACTTAGATTATTGTTCTACTATAATCTCCGAAAATATTATTCAAATAGCATATATTTGTCATAGAAAACTGACCGATCCAAATCAAGGTATTGTATAGAAAACTTTGTTTTTGAGAAGTATTTTCACGAATTTTGGCATGGAATATTGTCCAAGGCAACGATATAATCTCGGGACAAATTGCTCCCATCGGACAACTATGTTGTCATCGATATCATCTAACAGTATGCCTAGGAAACGTGCTGTTTCGACAGGGTCCGACCATAAGGGGAGGTGTTAGCTGGACATGCAAAGAGGTGGTTAGTGCCATGCGGAGACTCGTTACTGCTGCAGTATCCAGAACGATGCTGCGCAAGGGTCACTCTCGCTTCTCGCGGAAACTCAAGCTCTTCTTCTGCAATAGGTGGTGGCTTGATTCCAAGTACGTCCTTCAGTGACAGCGAGTCGGTGAAGGTGTTTATTGCTCCACTTTGAATGGCGGTCAGTGCATGTCTCAAGTTTGTTGCGTCCGAAGTCTGGTCGGTGTATTGGTTTCTGTCGTCGACGTAGAAAGGGATGCTCCTAGGAGCTAGTTCGACACAAGAAAGTAACTGTAGCGAAAATTTCTACAACACCCCAGCATAACCTTCTTGGAAAAGAGTTCATTATGCTCCTGAACTGGCAGCATGCGGACCTCACTGTGCAGGTGTTCGATGGGAGACATCAAAAGCCATCCCGTTGTAGTCCAGAGTGCAGTGTCTGATAAGACTGTAGCTTTCTCGTCTGGGTTCTACTGCATCCAGGCGACGATATTGGTGTGGCGTTGTTAAGGACCAGCCGGCCGATTGCCTCGTATGTTGCTTTTGTAACGTTTGTCTTTTCCCATGTACTGCCGGCTAGCGACTTGAGAATTTTGTTGCGGCTCTGTACTTTGGCAATAATAATGGCTGTGTGAGGAGTGAGGAAGCACAGGCTGTCGAATCTAAAATGTTAGGGTTATTGACAGTCGGAATTTTAACGCCAAGCACTGCATTATTAAGCTTAATTCTGTGCTCATTCGTCCAGTTAGTGAATATAGTCGCTGTGGATTTAGTGTGGGAGAGTATTAAGTTAAGTGCAGCGAGGAAGCGAAAAGGTTTGTGCCTTATTGTTGTTGTCGTGCCTAATAATGAGGAGCAGTTAAGTTGTCTTGTGACCTTTAATGGATATAAATCCAGGTCCATTCCGGTTACATAGAAGCAACTCTCTTGGAAAAAGTCTGTTCTTGGCTCTGGCATTTCTCTCAGTGTATCAACACTTGCTGAAATCACTGAGTTGAAATAATTCAGCAAGTCTATGTTGACTTTGACACTGTGCAAATAATGCAGAGCAACTGCAACAATAATAACAACTAACATACTTACATGACATACTCACATATTGAGTAATAATGACATGCTAACAACACAACAACAAGTGCAATAATAACACCGTCGCAACTAACAAGTCTATGGCAGTGTGTTAATGCAAATACGCCAGAAAATGCTTGCTATTTGTGGCTATTATTATTCTTAATCTCACACACACACACTAACACGCATAAGTATGTGTTTAACAAGCTACGTTGTCGCTGCAGTTGTTGTCAGAAGTGTCAACCTTTCATTGCACCGACTGGCAGGCGGTCCGCTCCTTTTTGCAACTCGCAACACATTTCACAGCCAAATGGATCTGCAAACATGGCAAGGGTAAAATGTCAGCGGCAGCGAAATGTGGAACACTCGAGCGGTGCGGCGTTTGAGGCTTAAAGAGACAGTTCATAACATAAATGCAGAGGACTTGCTTACGGCGGCAATCGGCGACTGGGGCGCTGAGGCGCTGTGGCAGGTGTGTGAGCAACGGAGGAGTAGAACAGCCGCGGTGCTGACATGGCTGATGGATATTACAAACAGTCAACAGCCGCTGAAATACATTCCCTTACTATAATATTTGCTTGTAATGCTCGTATTTATTCCTCTGTCAGTCCCTTGGTCCCTGTAATTATTCGCTTCAGGTGTGGCAGAGGATTTGTTGCAGCAACGGCCGTGCCATTGAACTTTTATTGCTCATATGTGCTTTTCATTTATTACTTAAGTCCATTAAAGGGCAAACCGTTTACTATCACAAGTTTATGAGGATAATCAAAAGTATCTATTTTTATGTATTTTATTTTATTTTTGTTCATGGGATTACTTGATTCTTGGGTAGTCGAAATTTGCGCAATGTTGCAACTCGGCAGTTATTTGCCTATACGCTTTAAAGGTGCCAAGCCGCCTCTGAAAGTTGGTTAGTTTTATGAGAGAGATTTTCAAGCCAGAAATGCACTTGTCGAAGATTGATGTCGCTTGCTGAAAAAATAATCTCAGAGATAGATTGTTAAGAGCCCGCAAATCGTTACTACCTCAAACCACAGACATTTTAATCGAATAAGTTTTTTTTATTCATAACATATATGTAGTCTTGATGGCTGTTCTATAACACCAAATCCCTTCATAAAGTTCGAGTTTGAGTCCCATAGAAATTTTTCGATATAATCGATAGTCAAAAGTGAAGGGTGGTTTTTTAGACATGTGATTTTCCTGAAGAACTAAAACGCATATAATTTAATGTTATGGCCAATTTGCGAATAAGTCCATAAAATATAGTCCAGTGGTGCTCTCACCAAAACATTTCTACTACAAATTGGTTGTTTCTTCTTGTGTGGACGTCTTGTTGCAACCAAAGGTCGTCCACATCAACATCCTCCAGTTTAGGCACGAAAAAGTTTTTAATCATGGACCTTTAGCGTTAGCCATCGATTGTTTCATTATGGTTGGGTTCATTTTTGAAGAAATATGAACCAACGATTCATGAATGAGCACAACAAATCGTGACTTGTTGAGGATGTAAAGTCTTTTCAACAATGGCTTGTGGATTATTATACCTTCAAATGCAAACATTTTTGAACGTAATCCTTCAAACAAAAGTAAGCTCCATCGCTGGACATAACTTTTTTGTGAAAATCGGTAGCGGTAGCCATCTCGTTTTGAGCCCATTCACTTACGTGTTCAAATGTTGTTCCGTAGTAAGTTTGTTCATTATGAATTGGCAAACCAAACTGATTATAAATTAAGTTACAGCTGTCAAAAAGACCAGTTCTTAAAGGAATATTGCCTCATTGAAAAAAACACACGTCTAAAAAAAGGTCGAAATATCATTGGCCCTTAAAAAATGAAGGCAACAAGTAAGTTGTTACCGGTGGGAGTTCACTTGTTGTAGGATTGGTCTTTTGCTTCAAAACAGGCCTCAGGCCAATTTATGGATGTGTAAGCAATTCGCTGCTCGATTCATGTAATTTTTTTGTGATTTTTACTCAATCAAAATTTTTTCATTTTCGTCTGTAATAGTTCTTTTGGAAGGCCACCGGATTCATATAGCTTGTTTTTAAAAATGTCCAAATATATTACAAATAGTTGATTCACGTCCAGTCCGTAAAACATTTCTCAAGAAATTTTTTTTTATCAGAAGCAGTAAGTTTTTGGAATTGTAACACCCAGAAAAAAGCATTGGAGGTATTTTATATATAAATGTTTAGCGCGGATAAATGATCGGAACCATTGATATCGAACCACTATATGATGTAGGGTATAAAGGATATATGGTGTAGAGTATTACTGTTAATATTTCTTCTTGTTTCACTAAAAAAATGTCTTTTTTGTGCAGTTTTTCCTAAATATTAGAAACCGAACATATTATGTTCAAAAGGTTAGGCCCAACTACAAAACATAATATTGATCGAATTATACTGGCTTTGTTTCTAAGGATCGAAACCAACCTGTTGGGAAGAAGGAATTCTGGAAAAGGAAAATTTAAAGACGATTCCAGAAATTTACAAAGGAGTGACTAGATATCTAGTAGGACCATAAGTAGCCGATAGAAATAAGTCAATAATTTAAAATTAATAAAAGCACAAAAATTTGAAAATTTTTTCTTTCCTCAGGTTGGCTAATGGCTATCAGACAGTTTTGAAAAAAATTTTATCTGCTAAGATCAAAATAAGCCATAGAGCATTGCAATAAAGTTGGCTTATTTTTAATGCTCATTTAAAATAACAAAATGTAATTATTACAGCTTTTACGATCACAGCGCCAGTTTAAATAGTAAATTACTACTTTTTCTTTCCTCAGCTGTTGGTTAATGGCTATCAGACAAGTCATCGGATTCATGCAATAAAATTTTATCTGCTAAGATCAATAAAGTTGGCTTGTCGAGAGCATTGCATAAGTTATTTTTAAATGCTTCAGTTGCTGCTTGCAAAACACCTTAGTAACCAGCGCTTACGACATAAAAGCGCTGAAGTTTTATAATAAAAGCCAGCTACAGACCGCATTACTTCTATTATTTCCATTAAGTTTATAACTATGAGCTGCAGATCTAGGAGTAGGAATATATATATATATATATATATATATATATAGTATATATATATATGAGTATAGATGAGTAAATATATAAATGACAGAGTGAAGCATCCCCTTGCATATATTTCTATATGTAGATGTAGTTATGTAAGAGTACAATCTTTTGCCATGAGCGTTGTGCAATCTAAAAGCTTCTTTGTGCTTCTTTTCGTTGCTGCTCGTACACTGCTCGATTGCATTTGAAGATCGCCGATAAGCTGTCTGAGTATTTATTGTATCTTACGACAATACAATGGTGTTGTTCAGATTCTATGCATCTACTTGCGTAATGCCCACAGCGTTTATTCCATTGTTAGTTAATCTGATGTTCGATATAAACAGTAATACTATTTGCACAGATGCAAAAGTTGCCATTTAGCTGGAAATATGCCTCACGCTACTCTACGATTTTTGCGAAATAAAGACGAGAAATTGCGAAAATCGAAGTTGGACTATACAGTTTGAGAGACACTGCTCAAAAGACCGAAAGAAATCACGACAATCCGGTCTTTCTTACCAAAAGCGATCGTGACTTCTATTATGACAAAGTTTTAACTCGGTAAAACATTAGTAAAACAGTAACAACAACAGTAAAAAAAAAAGTTCAATGTCTGTTTAGAGATCTATATTCTTCTGTTGAAAGTATAGCCTTTGAAAATTTTAAACTAAAAGTACTTCGTTATCACACTTTATATCTTCGTTCTGAAATAATAATGGCATTTAGACATGTAACAGATCAATTGAAAAATCCCCGGTCCAACACACATATAGATGGCGCTATATAATTTTTAATTAGCCCAAACCTTCAAAAGATGCCTGTATAAATTTGCTGTTGTCGGATCGTTCATTTGTGAATTATATCATTTTGAGCGAAGCAACTTTAGTTATTGTGAAAAAAATTGACAAAAAGGTATTTTGCGGGTTGCTAAAATATTGTTTTTGAAGGAAAAAGTTGGCTCGTTTTTGACAGATTCCCGGACACTGCCACAGGAAAATCAACCATCAAGGATTGGTATGCTAACAGGTCAATTGAAAAGTCCCAGGCCTAACACATATGTAAATGACACTAATAGCAATAAATCCATATGATTTTTAGTTAGCCCTAAGTTTGAACGAGGGGAAATGAGCATGGAGGACGATGAAGGCAGTAGACGCCCAAAAGAGGTTGTAACCGAGGAAAACATCAAAAAAGTCCACAAAATAATTTTGGATGTCTGTAAAATGAAGTTGTTTGAGATATCAGCCACTCTAAAGATATCAACTTGACGTATACAACATATCATTCACGTATATTTGAGTAAGAGAGAGTTTTGTGAAAAGTGGTACCGAGCGAACTCACTTTGGCCATAGTTCATAGTTCATGATTCGGAGCAGTGTTTGGAGATGTGCAAGCATAATAAAGTCGAGTTTGGAGAATGGATCTATGTTGAATAAAAAAAACAAATTTTTTCCAAAAGTATGTTTTACTATGGTAGGCCAGGGACTTTTCAATTGACCTGTTACAAGAACTAATTAGGATGGATTGAGTGAAATATACAAAATATATTTTTCAATTTGCCACTAACCCAACATTAAGCAGCATATATTTAAGATCTTTAGAAAATATTTCTTAAGAAATTTCGAGAAATAATCCCTCAGTAAGCAACTGAATAGTAAAGACCCCTATCGACGAATAAGGACCAAACTCTACAAGTTCCTCATACTTCCTTTTCTGCTATATGGTGCGGAGACAAAGACAATGACATCATCCGATGAGTTGGTCTTAGGAGTGCTCGAGAAAAAGTTTTGCGGAAGATCTATGGTGAATACCGCAGTCGATGGAACGATGAGTTGTACAAGATTTACGTCGACATTGACATAGTTCAGCGAATCAAGAGGCGGCGGCTGCGCTGGCTAAGTCATGTTGTCCAAGGGAACACTCCAGCTTTGAATGTTTTGGTGGAAGCAGAGGAAGATGAAGGCCTCCACTCCGTTGGAGAGATCAGGTGGAGGAGGACCTGACTGCACTTGGTATCTCGAATTGACATAGCGAAAAGAAGAAACGGCTGGCGCGCTGTTGTTAACTCGGCTATGACAACGTAACCTTTTATATTTGAGAAGAGTATCATAGCTTCGGTGCAACGGAAGTTAACGTTTTTTCGTAAGTTTCCCAAAAAAAAAGTTGCGCACATAACATAGGTTGTGTTAGGGTTAACTTTAGCAATTTCACCCCGAAAGCGGAGAGCCAACAGTTTGGTTCATTAAATGCTTGCTTGCTTTTGGAATGTACATTTCCTTAAAGGAGTGTACTGCAATCACTTTGCCTTCTAACACACTCTATTTGAATACTGCTGTGTATATATTAATGATATATTACAAAATGTGCATTCTCTGCGCTGCCATGCAGTTGCGCTTTGCTGTCAGTCTGTCAAATTACAAGAATGCCATTCATGCAACAACAGGCGGCAAGCACTTGTAATATGCAAGATGTACTAGACACAACAATAAGAATATAAATATATATTTATGCAAGCGATGTGGACAGAAAAGTATTTGACGCGCCCGTCAACGTCACAGACAATTGGAGTGACAAACAATAAACTAAATGCAATGTCTTGCCGACTCACACACATACAAAGGCATAATAGAAGGAAGGCAGCAAAGCTGGACAGACAAAGCAGACGGTTGCACAATGGCGTAGAAGAATTGAAAAAGACACACATACAAACGAAGACAACGCAGATATATTGCAATTGCACAGCAGCGCTGCCGCAGCCTCTTCAGCTCATCGCTTCGAGTGCAATGAAAATCTACTAAATATTCAAGTGAATTTCTCGGCTGCAGCGCCTCCATTCGCCGCTGATCTCTTCGCATGCGTTTGTGTGTGTGTGTGTGGTTGTGCGGCTGTGTTCACCGCAGTACTGAAGTGCTGAATTTTGATGCTCAATCACGTTGACTGCCGTCACCACTGACCATTTTCGCCCGTGATTTAATTTCGTTTGCCTGGCAAGGCTTGCTGCAGTGTCGCTGGGTCGGTGGTTTCGGCTTCACTCAAACGTGACATTTCGCATTTTTTCTTTTATCTCACATTACACAAATACATACAAACATACAAGTATATAAATGCTGTCGTCAGTGGAAATGCACTTATCGGCATTTGTTTGTGTGTGTGTGTATTGAAGTGTGTTGCGAAATTTGAATTGCAAAAATTTTTTACGCCTCTAGATTTTGCCGCCGTCACTAACGAAGTTTGCATAATTTTGCGGTTATTTTGGTTTCATCAAAAATTGTCGCTGTAATCCAGGGAATTCAATACTCGGTGTGTAAATACTTCATCGTTGGCCGGCTAAATGCTGACCAAGAGCTGACGTTTTTGTAATTGAACTTAGTGCTAAGGGTTTTTTTAGACATGTGTCCGTATATTTATGTTTTTTCGAGAAACTGCAGTGATATTTTAGTAAAGAGTTCTTCATTCCGTACTAAATTACGAGAAGCTCGAAGGATGTCAGACCTCAAACCGCCGTCTTAATGTGTTATATCTAGTTGCAAATCAGAAAAAATGTTTTTTTTTGTGTATTTTCGCTGCAAGAAGATAGTGGTCCGAGTCTATGTTAGGACCCCGGAACGTATGCACATCTAAAACACTGGAGACGTGTCTTCCGTCTATTACAACATAATCGATCTTGATGAATTTTCCTATGCTGGAATAGATTACTGTAGATAACCACATTTCGGGACCCGACGAAGTCGATCAGCCTTAACCCCTTTGGGGATGTTTCATCATCGATACTGAATTTACCGACCGATGAGGTAAATATACCTTTTTTGCCCTTCCTGGCGTTACAGATGGGGCGGGGACACCTCTTATAGCTGCGCTACTAGCGCTCATGGAAGACATCTTCCTCAAACCGCCGTCTTAAAGTGTTTTTTTTTTCGTTTCTTCGCTGCAAGAAGATATTGGTCCGAGACAATGCGAGGACCCCGGAACGTATGCACGTCTAAAACACTGGAGACGTGTCTTCCGTCTATTACAATGAATGCTGAATTTTCCTATGCTGGAATAGATTAATGTAGATAACCACATTTCGGGACCCGACGAAGTCGATCAGCCTCAACCCATTTGGGATTGGTTCATCATGGATACTGAACTTACCGACCGTTGAGCTAAATATACCTTCTTTGCCCTCCCTGGCGTAACAGTTGGGGTGGGGGCAGCTCCTACAGCTGCGCTTCAAGCGCTCATAGAAGGCATCTTTGGTCACATCGTCCTTCTTTTCCGTCGAGGCGTAGTTGCAAATCAGTGATATGTTGAAGAACTTCGCCTCGATGCGGATTGTGGCTAAACTTTCATCTACCGTAGTGAATGCCGGGATTCGGCGACACAGTCTCTCCCACCACGAATCCCATACTGAATTCGCCCCTCTTTATATGATCACTGTAGTAAATGCCTCAAGGACCTACTCGCCTCAGTCTTTGTCAGGTCCATCGCACTTCTTGGACGGTGGTGATGTCAGCCTTTATTCTTACGAGAACATCAACAAGCTGGGCAGCGGCACTTTTGCAATTAAGCGACCGAACATTCCTGGTGCATGCCCTTGAATCGTAATACTTAATTCGTTTGCCATGGTCGTCATCAAAAGGGGGGTCTCACATTCGAGGCAGGTTTCTTCTTTTCCTTGGTGGTGTTTTTTACGTGGCGGGTCCCAAACCCAGCGCACAGCCCTGTGGAGGGGATGTTTCGCCTTCTCACTTTAGCTCGCCTTCAAACGTGAATGGCGATGAGAGAACTTTCCTCATTTGCGTGAACTTCTACACATAACTCCATCCTCCTTCTTTATACTTTATTCTCTATATTTCCTCGCACATTCATTTTTAATTACTCTTTATTGCTGTATAATTTATCGCTTTGAGATTCAAACAATTCAAAGATTTAAGTTCACAAAACATAAATCCTTCTCATACAAGTATTTATAGAAATGTTCCTCGCAAATACATTACTCCACTCATTGAGCTTACAAATTGCAAAAGTCAAAATTTACAAGTCCAATCCTCTCATATTTACTTGAGTTTTTACATGCTGATTTCCAATTTTTCACTATGTATGTATGTAATTGCTGCTTCGGCATGGAAGGTGATACTCACTCGCCTATATAAATAGTTGCTTGACAAGTTAATTGCTGTGCTTTCTAGCGTTGTTGTGATGAGGCGTTTTTGCACGCACACAAAGCCAAACACACCTGCAACCACTTGTTTATTATTATTATTATTATATTATTATTATATGTATGTTGTTGTTTTTGTAATATTGTATTGACCGCATGCAAAGCGAAGCTTAATGACTTTTCTGCAAAAGCAATTCCATCTCAACTTCGAGACACCAGCTGACAATTGACTGCAATACAAATTGCTCACTGCGATTATAGCTAACAACGCAGGTCTTTTTGTTGTTTTTGCATTTTGCTTTTTTACTGCATTTTTATTTTTTTTAATTTTATTGCCTGTTGTTCTTATTGACTATGAGTTCAATTTCAATGGAAAATATACAGAAAATTGCATGCATATGTAGAGAGATTGCGAAGAATTCTGTGAAAAAAATTACAACAATTGCAATTTTATCGGAGTTTACTACGCCATTTTGATCATCTAAATCATTTGGTCTCACGTCATCAAAGCTATTATTGCCATCAGCGTTATCATTTCAGAGATAATCACAGGCTGCAATGGCATAAAAAATATCAAAGAAATTAAGTGTGAAATGGGGCTTTAAGGATTTTTATAACATCTGATCAAAATTAATCCGGACTCTTTATTAATGCCGTCAAAATAGACTTCTAGTCAATACTTGCATTCCAATGCTTAATCCAATTTTTCGTAAACTGCTCTGCATATAAGCCTCGATTGGGATGGCCTTCAGTCTCTTCAGCGAATTTTGTTTTTTTCTGTAGCATTGACATGCTTCATACCCAAAACACTAACCAAAATGTGTATAGTCGGTCCATAAAATATTATGAGATCCTCTGGTTCAAACACAAAGCTTTTAAAGCACTGTTTCTTCAACTTTTTCGATGTTATAATCATTAACAGGGGAGTATGGACGACGCGCTTGGTACAAGTTTTCGATAACATCACGACCTTCACTGAATGCTTTGTGCCTCTCATATACTTATGTTCGTGATAAAGTGGACTTCCCAAAACACTTTTGCAACATTTTCTACGATTCCGTAGCCGTAATTCTATTGGAAACACAATATTTCAAACAAGTTCAGTTCTTCCATGGTAAAAATCACGGCTCAAATTTGATAACAGACAGACGGTTTGAAAGGAAAATAAGTTGTTTGAAACAACTCCATTTAATTATTCAACATAAATGATATAAAAATATACCGATTATTGCTATAATTCAATTTATCGCTACCATTTTTGCATTATGTATAAAATGTCCCAATCTGGGCGACTTCTGTCCAGTAACCATGTTCTTGAGCTTTGAGGACAAGCAAAATCTGCTGGAGGCTAGATCCAAAGGTCACGATTAACGTGAAGGCAATTTGAAGCTCAATTTATGCAATTTTTCCATCGTTTTCATAGATTTGCCACCTGATAAATTGGCCGATTTTCTCTAATTATGTTTTGAATCCTAAATGTAGGCAACATTGGATACTATTTGACAACTTTTAGGCGCACATAATTATTTCTTAATGACACCAGTCGTCAAAATTATTCTTTAAATATCTTCAAAAAGTCCTTTAGTCTCATAAAAAATATTATTTGTGAATGAAGAAAATATTAATAAACTAAGCCAAAATATTTAACTTTTTTCTAGAAATTTGTTACCTTTTTTTACTGAATTAAACAATTTTCTTTAGATCTTACAAGAAATTTTCGTTAAAAACGTAATTCTCTTGATTATTCTTTTTATTTTATTTTTAATTTATATTATTTTTTAATTTTTTTTTAAATTTATTTATTTATTTATTTTTTTTTTAATTTAAGTAGTGTCTAAGTTTATTTTGATAGTTTTTTGTTAATATTTTTAATTTTTTTTTTTTTAATTTTTTTAAATTTTTTAAAAATTTTTTTTAATTAAACATTTTTTTTTTTATTTTAATTTTTTTAATATACTGTTTTTAAAGTTTCATTTATTAAGTTTTTTTGTTTTTGAATTTTTTTATTGCTTTCCTATTTTTTTACTTTTATTTTTTCTATCTTTTTTATTTTGATATTTTATTTTAATTTTTTTTGTAAGTCTCTTGATTATTATTTTTAATTTTTGTTATTTAGTTTTGTTTAAATTTTGTAATGTTTTAGTTTGTTAATTTTTTTTTAATTTTAATATTTTGCTATTTTTTTATTTCTTTCTTTATGTTTTTATTTTTATATTTTTTCGATCTTTTTGAATTTTTATATTTTATTTTAAGTTTTTGTAGATCTCTTGATTATCTATATTATATTTTTACTTTTCATTATTTTCTTAATTTATTGGTTTTTTAATTTTAGTTTTGTTTACATTTATTTTATTTTTTTTTTATTAATTTCCTGTGTTTTTTTTTAATTATATTTTATTATTATTTTTTTTTGGTTTATTATTTTTATTTTTATTATTATTTTTTATTTTTTATATTTTCATATTTTTTTATTTTTATATTTTATTTTAATTGGTATTTTTGACCAACAAAAATGCAAGTAACCTCAATTTGAATGCAAATGCTTTTATGCATTTATTTAGGCGACCCACTCGCGTAGAAACTCTCATTTGTATGCACATACACGCACACAGCGTGGCCATTCAATGGAACAGGCGGCGGTGCGCATGCGCATAAAAACTTTCCTTGCCAAATGTAGCCCACACAGCGTTCGGCGTGCAGTGTTGTTGCGCCAAAGGCACCTGCACTTGTCACACTGGTCCTGCTGCTGCCCCTGTGCTGTTGTTGCTGCAACAACTTTGATGCTTCATAATGCTTTTATTGGTTTGTGGTGGCGTCAAACGGGTTTAGTGTCGCCGTTGGACCTCAAAGTTCGCACAACCAGTCTGCAAGCGCAACACACACCGACATACCGCGCATATATGAATGTGTGTGTGGTTGCAATACACATATGCCTTGTTGTTGTTGCTTTTGTTATATAGTGTGTGTGTTGGTTTCCTATTATTTGACTTCTTGATTTATTTTCTGCTTGTCTATTGTTTTGTTGTAATTTTCCGATAAAGCGGCCTGCTGCAACTCTTCTTTGTGTGTGTGTGTGTGTGTAGTTTCCACCTGCATGCAATATTTTAACATTAACTAGCCGCCATAACAACAACCAGCGCAGCAGCGGTTGACCACATGAGTTGCCTTTTTAAATGCAAAACTTATGGCAACCACACACACATACACACTGCAATGCATTTGCAGCGCTTAGTTGGTTGTTGCTGTTGTTGTCGCTTTGACAGGCGCTTTGTTGTTGCGGTCTCTGTGCGGCCAATTGTGTGGGCCGCTTCGTCTTTGGTCGTAATTTACTACGGCATCGGAATTGTTTTCTACTTAGACACTTAAAGTCTTCAAGCTGGCTCTTTTTGTTGGTGGTCTCTTGCTCGTTTTTGGTTAAAATATGCAATTATTCATAAATGCATGTTGTAGCTTTGCGAGCGCGTGTGCCATGGGCATAATAACTGTATACTTTCCCTATGTATGCTTGTGTGTGTGCTTAAATGGTCATTTAAGGCAGCAGCAAAAGTAGCAGGTGTTTGGTTAGAAAACAAGTCAGGATAAGCTCGTGCTTTCGATGGCAAGTCAATGTCACGAAAGGTTCATTAGATCAGTGCACGCTTTGAAACCGGGTGTTGTACCAAACTAGTATTCCTATCGATCTTTCTAAAATACGTAGTAGCAATATTGCTTCAACACAGAGCTTTTAGAGATCTTTTAGTACTTCAGGCACTATCTTGAAAAGGTTACGAATTTCTGCTAGGTTTTTAAACCTAGGCTAGTTTCCACATTGATTTGTCGCCTTTTATAGGAATCAGCCTAGCCCCTGATAGTATAACCAATTTTGACTCAGCTCATCGCGATTTTTCAGATCGATACCTCAAAAACTGTCTAAGCAGGGTAAATCGACTCAGCTCGTCACGCTGATCATTTAAGTACAAATTTTTTAGGAAATCCGCTGTTTCCTTCTGGGTACTATAAACTGTGTGGCAAATACCCTGTTCAGGATATAAAAAGGAACAACGAGTATGCTTGAAATGTTTTTTCCAAGATAATCAGGCTACGAAATCTATGAAAATTTTGCAAACGTCTTTTTGGCAGTCTACTTTATCACGAACAGAAGCCTTTGGGTAGCATAAAGCCTTCAGTGAAGGGTATGCAGTCAACTTGCCTTATGTCATCTCTGTTTTTGACGATTTCATCGAAAAAGTTAAAGATAAAAGTACTTGAAAATAGTGGTGTTGACACCAGTTTGATAGCAGTGGATCTCAACATTTCTTTTGAATCGATTCCACACTCAACGAAGCGTGTCAATGTTAGGCTGGTACCAAAAGTCCAGAAACTTTTGAAAAAACGATGTCAAGTCGTGGTCGTAAAATGGCTGCTTCACAACGTAGCTAAATAATCTAAACTCAACAAATTCAGTCGGGGTGAGGTTTGGTATACCCGGATAAAGTGAAGTAAAGTGTATTTGGTCTTTCCCCTGTGCCTAAGCGCTTCTATTTGAAATGATCGCGTGGATCATTATCGTGAAAAGATCACCATTAAACTAGCTTTACATTGACCTACATTTTGTTCTGACGCTAGTGATTCTGCATAGAGTTGTAACATCCAGCTGTCAGATCATCAATTCCTTCTTCCAGAAAATACGGTAGCAGTGATACTAAACTATTAAAGCTTATCTGATTTCATACATAATGCGAACAGAATAGTAGAAACACCCGAACTGAAGAAACTTTCCGATATTTTCTTAAAAGTATCCGGTCTAACTAACTAAGTTATCCTCTACTTTAGTCACGGTTTCCTTCATACAAGACATACAGGGTTTGTCCGGAAAGTAATAGGAGTGATTTTCTTACGCCGTGACTTTACTTGTTTGTCTTTTTTGACATCAAAGGCATCGTTCACTATGAATTTGTTCCTCCTGGACAATCCGTTAACGCCAAGTTTTACATGGAGGTCCTCAAGAGACTCAAACGGAGGATCAATCGCGTCCGACAAGACATCGCAGACGATTGGAAGTTGCACCACCACAACGTCTCGGCTCACACCGCCTTTCTTGCGAACAGCCACCTAATCAAGACCGGCATTCCAACGCTTCCGCAGCCGCCCTACAGCCCAGATGTGCCACCCCCGGAGTTTTTTTTGTTTCCTTGCCTGAAAAGACCGATGAAAGACAAGCATTTTAAGACGACAGAGGGAATCCAAGCAGCATGCACCTCGGCTATCACGGCTATTCCAGAGAATGCCTTCCGTGACGCGTTCAATGCTTGGAAATGGCGTTCGCGGCGTTGCATCGACACAGAAGGAGCCTATTTTGAAAGTTTTTAAAGACAAATCGATTCAGTTCTATTACTTTCTGGATAAACCCTGTATAAATCCAGTTTTGGTTAAAAAGATAGTAAGATATGAGTATACTATATATCGGAAACTCCTGAACAACGGGTTTTTTGTTATCCGTCGAACGGAACGTTGTGAAGTCGTAGATCATCTCGTGATCGTTTTCTCTTCGATACTACTCATCTCTATTCGAAATCTGCAAGACAATGTATCCGATCGGCATACAAGAAATATGCTGAAGTCGTTTAGGCACTCTTCCTTATGCGGCCGTGAACCTTTTTGTGATTTTCTTTTCTAGGTTATGTATGGAAAAAAGTTAAGTCAGTTATAATAAACTGGTTCCACTTGACAGTGCTTACGGCTTGGACTCCTCTTGTGCCTAAAAACCTACGGAAATTTATTAATAATATCTAGTTAAATAACTTGTGATATAGCTATTCCTCAAGAAAATTCTTTAAAGGCACAGTCTTAAAATAGAGACGAATATAATTCTCCGAAAGTGAGGTGTGACCAATAATCACAAACATATTTATTTGCCTGCCAACATACACATCTTCAGTCTGACACTGACATCTGCCAAGTTGTCGCGATCTTGCCTTGAACTACAGCAATTTCCTATGATTTACAAGCGATTGCCAAGATCACAGCGCAGCAATTGCCGTGAATCGCGCTGCTGGCCATTACAACAACTGTAATTATCGCATAAATTTCCACGTTGGCGGCACTGACGTTGACCAACAGTTAATTGCAACGCGCATGCATTACACACACACATACACTAACAAAGCGAAATACAAAGCTTGAAGCGTGTAAATATTATTAGTCGACAAAAGCTCCAATAGAAAAGCAGAATTTGTAGAAAAATACGACGAATGGCAAGGCAAGCGAAAATATTTGAAATTCTTACAGCTTTTAGCCAAGCACATACATACATATTTACATTTGTATATATAGGTGTGTTGGCATGTGTGTAACCGCAATGCAGTTGTTGCGCATGCGCGGCAAGCAAGATTCGCAGTTGGCGCAAATAAATACTCAATTGCCAGAGTTGTTTTGAAAAGGCGTTGGCTTTGTATGTAAAATACATACATAAGAATTTGTGTGTGTGTGTACAATCGAACTTGTTAAGCGCACGCGCCCCAGTAACACCGCCAAGCCAGTAGACGTCAATTGCTAGACGCTGTTTTGCCATAGTTAAGAGGCCTCCAAACTGTAATTGACGCAATAATAACACTTGTTGTACGCAGGTGTTTCTAACACCAACCGTCAGTCGCTTGTTTTCAACTGGCTTTCAACTCGCCCGCTCGCCTTCAGCTGCCTGACTTCTGTCTTCGGCCAGTCCGCTGCCAATTTTCAAGCTGTCATGTCAACCTCGAGTGTGTTAGAAGTGTATTTGAAGAAATACCGCACTTCTATGATTGTTGGTCATTTGCGAATATTTGCCGAAATTGTTCTTAGAAATGCTTGATAGACGAGTAGAAAATTGAGCAGTTATGATTGTTAGGCATTCTTCGTATAGATTTATAATCGGGAAGTTAAAAGTCTGGAACAGAATTCTTCCACTGAAAGTTAAAGAATGTACGGCGACTTGTGGTCAATTGTGTACGAGATCTGATTTCTTCTTCTTTACTGGCGTAGCCAGCGCAGCCGCTGTCTCTTGATTCGCTGAACTATGTCAATGTCGTCCTATATCTCGTACAGCTTATCGTTCCATCGAATGCGGTATTAGTCGTTGCCAATGCGGAAAAGACCATAAATCATCGGCAAAACCTTCCTCGCGAACATTCCTATGGCCGACTCATCAGAAGATGTCATTGTCCACGGCAAAACTGATTCTGCGTTGGATTTCAAGGTTGATATTGTTGTTGGTGTTGATGCTGGTTCCAAGATAGACGAAATTATCTACGACTTCGAAGTTATGACTGTCCACAGCGTGAGTCAATATCATCGGCGTACGCCAGCAGCTGTACACTCTTAAAGAAGATTGTACCTTCTCTATTTAGCTCTGCGGCTCGTATTATTTTCTGCATCAATATATTGAAGAAGGCAAACGATAGTAATTCTCCTTGTCTGAAACCTCGTTTGTTATCGAACGGCTTGGAGAGCCCTATTCCCTATCCTGACGTAGCTTTTGGAATTGCTCAACGTCAGCTTTCACTGCCGAGTAAGCTTCGCGGGGATACCAAGTTACGACTTTGTGGCATAGGGGCAGTTCCTTTTCGTGCTGTCGAAGGCGGCTTTAAACTCAACGAAGTGGTGGTGTGCGTCGATCTTTCTTTCACGGTCTTTTCCAAGGTTTGGCGCGTGGTGAAAATCTGAACGATAGTATATTTTCCAGGTCGAAAACCACACTGATAAGGCAATCAGTTTGTTGATGGTGGATTTCGGTCCTGCGATATTTAGGCGGCTTATCCGACGGTAATTGGCGCAGATTACATATGTATGTGACCTCTTTTTTGTGGATTGTGCAGAGCTCACTTAGTAGGTTCCAATCTTCAGGCATGTTTTCATCCAACGTGCTGCATGCTTCTCACTGATGCATATTTTACTAAAAACATAATCTTTATTTTTTTTAACTCCGAGTTCGTACTTTCGTTGTTTACATTATCAAAGCTCTCAATATGGCCATTTTTGGCGGCAAGTGGCAGCGTGCCACTTTTGTAGCCCATATACGAAAGAAATACAAGTTGTTGCGACAAAAATAGGCGGCGATGTTTGGAGTCAAGCAGCGTCACACAACTGGCTCACTTTGCTTACTTGTTTATCAGGGGACAGTGGATCAATGGCTATTAAATACAAGTCAAATCTAATATGAGAGTTGCATTTGTTTTTTGACATATTTACATAGTGCATTTTATGTTAGATCTTTCAAGTTAATTTGGCTTATATCATGTTGAAAATTTTTTCATAATAAGAAGACCTTGACCTCGTTCTTTTAAGTTGTTGCGTTGAAAATTTCAATGATAGATTGACCAAAGGTTCAATTGCTGAAATGATCAAGACTTCGACCTAATAAAAGCATAAAAAATTGCTGGCTGCGCTTTTTAAGATCTAGAGAATATTATTTTTATATTTATACCATGCCACGAACTTTATAAGACTCTGAAAGATACTTTGGCATGCGAACCAGTCTCTCAGTTTTGAGATATCGATCTGAAAATTTTCACACCTTCATTTCTCCCCAACAAGCTGCTTATTTGTCGGAAGTGCCGGTATCGGATCACTATAGCATATAGCTGCCATCCAAACCGACCGATAAAACACAAGTACTTGCATGACAAACTTCTTTAGTTGGCGAGATATCGGCACGGAATTTGGTATGGATTATTATCTAAGGCAGCACTGCCATATCTGAATATCTTCCTCAAATCGAACCACTATATCATATAGCTGTCATACAAACTGATCGATAAAAATCAAGATAATTATCTTTTAACACCCTGTATGCTGTAAAAAATGCAAATATGAAGATTATTGTTTTTTCTCTGCGTCTGAAGTTACTCAAAAATATCAAAAACCATAAAAAAGACAATATATAGTTTTTTTACCAATTTAGCTTCCAAAATGTACCACTTCCACTTTTTAACGCTAACTGTCGGCGTTTTTTGTTGTTGCACGAATATTCCACCATTTTCCTGCTTTGTCTCAGTTCCGCGGTTTGTATTTTGGCGAGTTTATGTCCATATTAGCCGCCTCCTGGCGACGCTTTTTCGTAAATTTAACGTTCAACGAGCTTCGTTTGTACATACATACATATATACATATGTACATGTGTATTAATGTTTGTAGAGCGTTTTCGAAGTGATCATGACCATGACTGCACGTTTCTAAACGCTTCAAAGTATATTTCGATGTTTTTGTATGTATTTGTTGTATTGGTTAATACTAGTTTTGACCATAAATGCGCACAGTTATTGATATGATTATGTTTGTTCATATGTATGTGCTTGTATGTGTGTGCGCACCTTTTAGTACCTGGGTAAATATAAGCCATATGTACTATGTATCGTTTGATCGCAATATTTGGGAACTTATTTCGTTGTCGTTTTTGTTTTTATCTTCGGCCAAGTTTGTACTGATGATCTTGCAACTTTTTAGCTCCATTGTTCTGTACATATTTTAATTATTCTTCTTTGTTGCATTTGAATTGCTCCATTGTTTGTAACTGTAATGGATGATTTTGTAAGCAAATTTCTGGATGATATACTTTATTTTTGGCGGAAAATAAAAAATGCCTTTAAAATCTATGATTTTAAAAACAATTTTCTAGTTCAGACAAAACCTTTGTTAAAGGTGAATTTGTGAACTTCTCAATCGAACACGTAAGGTGTAGAATTTTTTATATTTCTGCATCAGGGCTCGTCCCATTGGACGTTTGGATCAAAAAGAAATTGCAAATTCAGATTTCTTGCAGCTAAAATTGTGCAAAATGTTTTCTGATATTCGAAAGAACTTTAAATTTCATTAAGTAATTATTGGTTTCTTAATTACTAATTGTTTATTAATTACAATTTTTATTTTACTTTTTCATTCTTAGAGACCCTTACTATTACTAGCCTAGGAAAAGTAGTATCATTTCACTATTAGGTTAGGTTAGCTTAATCTGGTAGGCCTATAAACCACGCATGCATCAGTTTTGGTCCTTTGCGATACCAATGGAGTTCAGTTGCTAGATCCATGAGGAGTAGTCATCCTTTAGGATGCCTGCGCTTGATGCGAATTTTAACATACTCTGTGGCCTACTTCTTATATCATACCGTGGAGACCTCAAATGCGTACAGCGTAGTTTTGCCAATTCGGAACAAGTGCACAAAAAATTCTCCATTGTTTCCCTGGTGCGCTGCCCATCACGTTCTTACAGTCTCTTCCATCGATTGCCAATAAGAATTTTGTGTACTTCCTATCTACCGTTTTGCACATGACTTTTGCAGTTTTGCACTCAGGTAGCTGGTTCCATCGGGTTTTGATTTTATTTACCATGCTTTACGTTTCAGATGTTAGCCGCACACCATTCTTGACAATCTCGTCCACTATTCCATTGCCCTCGATGCCTTTGTGGCCTGGCATCCAGTAGAAGTGAAGTTGCTTGCTCCTGGCAACACTTTCCACCGCTGCCCTGCTTCCTAAGACACTTCTGACTGACTTGCGATACGAGGTTATTACATTGATTGTACGAGTATAGGTGCAATAAAGGCCAGCTCCGTGGCTTTCGCAATAGCAAAGACCTCAGCTTGAAATATACTGCAGTGGTCCTGGCAACTTAAAAGGTTGCCTTATGTCTATCTCTGGACAGTATATTCCCACAACAATTCCATTCCTTTACGCCAGTCATCTTTTTCTATATTTACTTTAAACTTTCTTTCCTAGTTGAAAAGTCATGTTATCGGTGTTTGCCCAACCGTCATTACTCACCGAGCTATGCCCGAAGGTTCTTTAAGTAAATTCTCCTTCAGCCAGTTATCGACCCGCCTGTCCACCATACTACTGCACAATTGATCAGAATTGGTCAAACTATAGCTGTATAGCACCAGTGCATGAGAGAAGGTGAGAGCCCCCAGATTGTGCCGGGCATCTGCCTGTATGCATATAAATAATTAACTATTACTTGGTTTCATTTGCTACTTAAGTCGAAACCCTGAAAATATGTTATGTCTTACATAATTCCAAAAAGAAACATCAAATTGTGTCTATCATTGCTCCACATCTATCAAATTAGCTGATTATATTTCCAATTCACTTCGATGAAGATTAATATGCGTTTACGTGCGTTATATGGGTTCATAATTTGAATGTGCGTTTGCAATTGTTGTTGCTCTTCTAAGCTTTTAAGCTTCTTATTTTCTAATTTATATGTATAAGCATGTGTATTCTATATGTTGGCCATGAAATTATTTCGAGATGCCGAAGCAAAAATAACGATTTGGATCTTTAATTATTGGATAAATGTGGCGCTGCTTAGGCGCTGTCTTCTTAATTCTGATATCTTATTGTTTCCAATGTCGAAATTATCTGTTGGAATTAATAATAATCTTTATTTACTTTTTTATCATCCAATCTTACTATGACCATGTATTCTTCGTTTTTTTTTTGTTTAATTCTGACAACGATTTATAACTGATTGAGGAGCAGTTTGTTTGAAGGTTGATTGATTGATTTATTTAAAATGTGTAAAGACCTTAAAATCGCACAGTTGGCTGCTTCACACCAGCACTCATTTCGATATTAACGGAATTAATAGTCTGAAAAATGGGTCAATTTAGGTGCAGTTAATACTAAACGATATTTGACTAAGGGTAAAACAAAAATCCGTCTGGTATTGGTGTGTGTATAATAATTTGTAATTTTTTAAGAATGAAATATCATAATTAAAATTAATTATTCTCTATTGTCATTTGAAGGTTTATTTTCTAAAACGTCAGAAGCATTAAATGTGACCTTATACTACGTTCCGAGCGACACTTAATAATGAGATTTAGGCTGTTGAGTAGATTATCTCAATAATCTACTACTCGAAAACTCCCCTGTGACTCTTATTTAACGCTGACTGTTTGTTAGTAGGAAAATTTATCACATTAATACAAAAAATAAAATAAAAAAATTTCAAGTAAGTCAGTGGAAATGAAAATTATAAAAAAAAGAAGAGTAATGTGGAGTGAGGCTGCCGAAGCCGATCTAACAGGGTTGTGGCGAGAAAAAATCGGTTTGTCAAAAACAGCTGTTTTACAAATCACCAATGGCAGTGCAAATAATCTAGATTAGTGAGTAGAATAAATGTAGTCTAATTACTTAAATTTTTTGGCGAGAACATGTTATTAAAGGTGGTAGGACAGGTTTACAAGCGAATTAGTATACAAATTAGGCTAAGAGCTCACTTTTCTGTGAAACTCTATAACTCAGCAACGAAAGTGTATACCCTTTCTTACTGTTTATGTTTTCGATGGTGACAGTCGGTTTCAGACGTCATCTGATACCGATATCCATCAATGGATTTATTAAAAGAACATTTTGGTGAGCAGATAATTTCATGTTTTCGGCAACCAAGATCGTACGATATCATACCGTTAGTCTAAAGTCTAAGGACAATCCCGCTTCGATTTAGGCCTTGGAGCAAAACATCACGCGTGTCATACGCCAGTTACCAGCCGAAATGCTCGAACGAGTCATCGAAAATTGGACTCAACGGATGAACAATTTGAGACAATCGCGCCCAACATTTCAAAGAGATAATCTTCGAAAAATAAATGTCAAAGAATGCTCTTTCGAATGATAATAAACATTCTCCATTAAATTTGAAGTTTCCGTGATTTTTTTGTACCATTAAAGAAAGTTTAACGGGAACCTTTTTTTATTCTTCCACAGCGTTGAGTATACGTATGCGGGTCCATTATTCCTTAAATGATATGTTAATTTTATTATACTCTCGCAACAAAGTTGCTAAGGAGAAGTATTATAGTTTTGTTCACATAACGGTTGTTTGTAAGTCCTAAAACTAAAAGAGTCAGATATAGGGTTATATATACCAAAAAACTTGTATCAGGGTGACGCGTAGAGTTGAAATCCGATGTCTGTCTTTTCCGTCCGTCCGTCCGCAAGCTGTAGTTTGAGTAAAAATTGAGATATCATGATGAAATTTGGTACACGTATTTCTTGGTTCCATAAGAAGGTTAAGTTCGAAGATGGGCAAAATCGGCCACTTTGGCGGAAACCGAAAACCTATAAAGTGTCATAACTAAGCCATAAATAAAGATATTAAAGTGAAATTTGGCACAAAGGATCGCATTAGGAGGGGCATATTTGGGCGTAATTTTTTTGGAAAAGTGGGCGTGGCCCGCTCCCATCTTCGACTAAGTTTTTTGTACATATCTCGGAAACTACTATAGCTATGTCAACCAAACTCTATAGAGTCGTTTTCTTCAGGCATTTCCATATACAGTTCAAAAATGGAAGAAATCGGATAATAACCACGCCCACCTCCCATACTAAGGTTATGTTGAAATAACCCTGCGTAACCGACTAACAAAAAACGTCAGAAACACTAAATTTTACGGAAGAAATGCAGCTTCCGCCCAGGTTTTTTTAACAAATTGAAAATGGGTGTGGCGTCGCCCACTTATGGACCAAAAACCATATCTCAGGAACTATTTGACGGACTTCAATAAAATTCGATATATAATATTTTCTTAACACCCTGATGACATGTACGAAATATGGGTGAAATCGGTTCACAACCACGCCTTCTTCCAATATAACGCTATTTTGAATTCCATCTGATGCCTTCTCTGTATAATTTATACATTAGGAACCAATGATGATAGCGGAATAAAACTTTACACAAATACGGTATTTGAAAAATATGTAAATGACGGATAATGAAATCTCGATTATCACTTTATCATGCGAGAGTATAAATTGTTCGGTGACACCCGAACTTAGCTCTTCCTTACCTGTTTTTATTTTATTTTCTCCGCAATTCTCCTGATAAGCGGTAAAATTCTGAGCGGTTTTACTTAGATATACATATGTATGTATGTATATGTGGGTATGAACACAACGCTGAGCGCTTTCTTCTGCACGTGTTGTTCGGGTATTCCAAACAAACAAAAAAATAAAAAAAAAACAAAAAATAGAAAAGAATTGTTTTCAAATGTTATCACAAACCCGCTATGCAAAATATGCGCTGACGTCATTTTGTTGGCAAATATTTTCCTAACACATGCACCAAAGTTAACTTCCTCTCCGCTTGTTAGCACAACTCGATAACAATTTATTAAAAATATGTTTATCTAACAAAATATTTAATTTAATTTTTTTCCTCTTTTCTTTGCAGGTAAGTGACGCTAAACCAAAAAAAAAGGAAGATTATTTTCTTCGCCCAGAATTTTCGCTAGAAAATGGTGCAAAATGTGGCAGCTAAATTTTTAGTGTGAGTCAAAGTAAAAAAAAAATGTCGACATGCTTAGCTAATGATCCGAATATACATACGTATATATATATGTTTGCATAAAAAGTGACACGTGAGCAATAAATAAACACAGCTGAAAATTTCAAACGGAAATGCATAGATTATGCGGCCGACAGCCGTGACCAATGCAAGGGTTTGCTCCAACTAGACTGCGCTGGGGTGCGCGAAAGATGCAGCCGAGTCACGCGCTGCATTTACAAAAACAACTCGCATTTGCATTTGTCTTGTTAATTTGGAAAATATTTACACTTCTTGAACAAAGCGAGCTTATAATCCCTTTTTGTGCTGATTTGACAGTTCGTTGTGAAACAGGGTTGATTTTCCGTACGACACTTAACGAAGCTTTGAAGTGCACTTGACTGGATTTGTGTATTTTTGCAAACGTGCCGATATTGTATTACTGCGAAATTGGCGAAAATTGCTAACACACTCGGAGAAAAATTAGCAAAGGCTTAGAAAATTTTTTTAAAAATTTTTAAAAATTAAAAAAAAAAGACGACCAAAAACGAAAACAACAAACAATTAATTTTTCAACACATTTTTTCGTTTATTTCTTCCTTACAATCCTATTCGCTTAACCTCACTAGCTATTTGTTATTGTTTAACCGCCGAAGAATCCCTTGATTTTACCGGCGGTCAATTTAACAAGTTTAAAATCTGTGCTACTTGTTGTTGTATGTTTTGGGACTGCTCAGTGGTCGTTAGTTCATCGTAGACTGCGGATGGTGACGATGGTAACGTCGTCGGTGCTGGCGGTGGTGCTGGTGCCTCAGTGGTTGTCGTTGTTGTTGTGCTTGTGGAACTAGTCGTTGGTACTGTTGTTGTTGTGGTGGAACTTGTGGTTGGCTGCACCTGTCCATCCAGACAGGCCTGCAAGTAGTTATAGTTACTTGCAGTATCCGCCACATAACGGCGCTCAGCGCGTTGGCAACACTGCTGATGATGCAATTCGATGCGACGATAGCGCTCTTGCAACACGGTCGCATGTTCGGAGGCATTACCCGATATGCTGTATGTGGCCTTGGTATTCGCACTGCCCTGTGGATGAAAGAACATACATTTTTAGTAGAAATAATTTTAGTAAAAATTCTGTCGGAAAAGAAAAATATTTATCTCGGCGATATTGACTCTAGGTTCCAACTTTATATGCTGTACATCGATTGTGTATAAAAAAAACTTCCTTAATGAAGCTCCTAAAACTGTCAAATCTTCAGTAACCATAAAGGAACTCGTATTATTCTGTCAGTATCTCGTTTCGAGACGAAGTGCTAGTATTTACATATGAGTGACAGTAACAGGATGAATCAGTAGTGATAAACCAGTTAGATAACGAGCTTTTCACCTCTTTCCACGATTAGGATTTACCTCACTGTATGTAAATCGTTTTGCACTCGGAGTTCCCGCGGCTATATCAAATAGACTTCGGTTATGAAAAGTCGAAAAGAAATACCCGAAACTAACCGAAAATCTGTTTTATAAATTAAGACAATTTCTTGTCGGCTTTGGGAAGGCCAAATAATGATGCCATGAATATTGATTTCGGGCTCTGAATTTCAAAGAAAATCTTGCGCTGACCCATTTTCAAATTTATGGTTATCTTCTTCTTCTTCTTTATTGGCGTAGCCGAACTTACAACAGCATTAGGCTGTGTTGTCCTTTTCATTGGGGTGTTTTTTACGTTCCGGGTTCCAAACCCAGCACACAACTCTGGGGAGAGATTTAAGGCTATCACATTCAAATATTTTGAACTACCTTTTCCGACACTTATACTACCTTATTAAACTTTCCCAACTCTACAGCATATCTCTTAACATACTCACAATTTTCGTGTGACAGTTGAACAGTTCCAAAGTATTGTTGAGCTCATTACAAACGCGTAAGCTGCTGCATACCGCCTCGGCTGCATCCACAACTTCCTGCCGCTCTTTCGCCGAATCCCCATCAATTTGTTTGCGTTCCTCGCTCGCTTCGAGCAGGCATTGCTTGTAGTCCTGACCGTAAGCTTCGCTGATCGAATTTGAATGCCCGATGTAATCGGTGAAACACGCCACCGACACTTGCGGGTTCAGCGCCGTAAGTCGCGAGGTGAATAGCAGACGTGCCAAGCCTTGTTGGGATGCTAGTCCTGCGCTGTGCGGCAATTGTGACATGACCGGTTGCAGCGCGGCTGTCAGAAGTATTGCTATTGCCAATCTTAGCATGTTGTCTCGCTTCGCGTCGACGATTTTCGCGTAATTTCACTATATAATCGGCGCTAGTTGCCTTTAATGCGGTCACGTAGTACTCCAAGTCTGCGGCTTGTAATTAACTTTTCGTGCAATTATTCGTTTTATTCTCTCCGTGCGTCGAGTTGTTGCTCGTCGTTTGATTTTCGTAAAAATGTGTTGTTCGCTAAGCAGGAAGCTGGTTTTTTATATTGCTTAGTGGCTGTGAATTTTCGTAGCCTAACGCTTACTCATCTTATCAGGCGTTATCTGTGACAAAGAGTTGGTCAGTAAACAATGTGCTCTAATGTCTTCAAAGAGCAGACACTTCTTTGAGATTTGATTGTTTTAGCTCGCGCATCTCGTTATTTAACAACGAGGCTACAAGGGTGGTCTGAAAAAAAATTTTTTTGAAGTTCTATCCTCTTGTGTTAAAGGTAATGCAAATCTAAATATTTGTAATATTGTTGTAGGGCAGTTTTTAGGAATCTTGTCGAGTTCATCAAACATAGCAGAAATTTTTTATTGCAGGAGGAAAAATCGAAATCGATAATCCGCTAAACCTAACCTACTCCCATCTCATATTTCTCCCACGAAACGATCAAATTAAGTATTCTATGGCCTGATGTAAAACCACGTCTGTTCCTTTTTCGTAGACCTGACTATTGTTTAAACGACAACGTTCTTAAAATTTTCCTTCTCTACTGTCGAATTATCACTTGTTCTACTGTGTCCTCGGGTTTGATTAGAGAATGCTGCGTCCTAAAAAAATATAGCAGAATCGTATAGAAATCATTTATCTTTTTACCATTTAGTTTAGTAGAGAATAGTTAGAGTAGATTTCCTTTCCTTAGAATCTTTAGCCATTAAAACGGATGGCATAAAATGATGATCTTCCAGCAGGATAAATTCATTTGAGGTTCCCTTATATCTATATAATTGAACTGGTTGAGAACTATATTCTTATACCCTGAACCAGTTTTTGAGATATTGAGCAGAAATTTTGTACGCATCCGTTTCTCGCGAAAAAGCTGCTCCCTGAACCGGACCTCTATAGTTTTAGCTGCTATACAAACTGACAGTCCAAAATCAAGTCCTTTTATGGAAAACTTTTTTATCTGCAAGATATGGTCACATTATTGGAAATACCACCTTCAATCAGAATAAGTACATTTAATAAGAGAACAACGAACTCTTAACTGGAAAAGTTTTTAAGAATCCGAATTGAGAACGTCCTTATCTAATGGCCACTTTCTAATCCTCCCTCGTTTTTCATATTAATATGTACGTATAAGCGCTTCTTGTCTAAACTCTTATCTCCTTACGCCTTTGGTGATTTTTTTTACAACTTGTCATTGGTTTTGTTGTTATTTATTTGTTTGCCGTTACTCCGCAGATCTTTAGAATCGCGCCATTAGAATAACAACACTACACGATGTCGTGATAAACGTGCATAACTCTTTCTATAATATTTAGCATCATCGCGGAGATAAATCAAGTGTAATGAGGTCATCCCCAATTAGTTGAGTCTGTATTAATAGAAAATTAGTCGGCATTTGAAGATAATTTTTTGATTAAATAGGTGCGCAATAAATTAAAAAAAACAGTTATGTATCAAAGTACATATGATTAATAAAAGAATACACTTGTAAGCTGCCTTTGATTAATCAAACGTTGGAGACTAGTGAATCGAACAAACAACTGGCATAAATCAAGCAGTCTGGTATAATCAAATAGAGAGAGAGAACAACGAGCGGTTACACAAGTTGAGTGAGATTTTCAAATACTTGTATTCTCTCCTATTGGATTCACGTGCATAACATTATTGTCGCTTTTAGAAGAAAATTTTTCGAAAGAGCGTAGTTAGTGTAACGAAGCCGATTAATCATTCGATGTAAGCGGAACCTGAAAACGTGAATTTTTTGCGCAAATATTAGCATATTTACTTAAGTTACGGCTATAAAATGCCTCATGTCGGCGGTGGATTTTTTTTCACGTCTTTGTAAATATATTTATATAACATTTCGTTCACGAGATCCAGCGCTCACCAATATTTACAAAACTGCAGCAAAGAAAGTAAAACAATTTTTAGTTTTAGTCAATCTATATATAAGTACTTTTGTACACAAAAAGTATTAATGTTATTAATTTGTAGCGATAAGACTAGTTTTTCTGCGGAAAAATGGTCAACAAATAATTTTATCATAAAATATACAACAAAATCAACAAGCGGTTTAATAACAATGCTGACACTAACTTCTTGTTGAAATGTATGTGTTGTTCATAAACAAACAACAATGTCAAATTTTTGTATAAATTTTAAAAATAAATCATAGTGAAACGGTAAATTTTAGCTTCGGTAAACAAAGTGCGGCTATTTTTATCGATGATTCGCAGGGTCATAAATTTGTATAATAATTGTGGTGAAGAATTTCTTTTCTTCTCAAGATGATGCTCATTTGTTTAAACCGTCGATTTCGGACCGCTATAGCATATAGTTGCCCACAAACTGGCCGATCATAATCAAGTAAACAAGAAAATATTCTTTCTTTAACAAGACATCTACATTGTTTTATCAAATCTCAAGAAAAATTTCGATAGGAATGGAATTTATTCCATTTCGAGGTTATCTACTTTTTAACAAGTAAGGAAGGGCTAAGTTCGGGTGTCACCGAACATTTTATACTCTCGCACGATAAAGTGATAATCGAGATTTCATAATACGTCATTTACATATTTTTCAAATACCGTATTTTTGTAAAGTTTTATTCCGCTATCATCATTGGTTCCTAATGTTTATACTCGTATTATACAGAGAAGGCATCAGATGGAATTCAAAATAGCTTTATATTGGAAGAAGGCGTGGTTGCGAACCGATTTCACCCATATTTCGTACATGTCATCAGGGTGTTAAGAAAATATTATATACCGAATTTCATTGAAATCGGTCTAGTAGCTCCTGAGATATGGTTCTTGGTCCATAAGTGGGCGGCGCCACGCCCATTTTCAATTTTTAAAAAAAGCCTGGGTGCAGCTTCCTTCTGCCACTTCTTCCGTAAAATTTAGTGTTTCTGACGTTTTTTGTTAGTCGGTTATCGCACTTTTAGTGATTTTGAACATAACCTTTGTATGGGAGGTGGGCGTGGTTATTATCCGATTTCTTCCATTTTTGAACTGTACATGGAAATGCCTGAAGGAAACGACTCTGTAGACTGTGGTTGACATAGCTATAGTAGTTTCCGAGATATGTACAAAAAACTTAGTAGGGGGCGGGGCCACGCCCACTTTTCCAAAACAATTGCGTCCAAATATGCCCCTCCCTAATGCGATCCTTTGTGCCAAATTTCACTTTAATATCTTTATTTATGGCATAGTTATGACACTTTATAGGTTTTCGGTTTCCGCCATTTTGTGGGCGTGGCAGTTGGCCGATTTTGCCCATCTTCGAACTTAACCTTCTTATGGAGCCAAGGAATACGTGTACCAAGTTTCATCATGATATCTCAATTTTTACTCAAGTTACAGCTTGCACGGACGGACGGACAGACGGACGGACAGACAGACATCCAGGATTTCGACTCTACTCGTCGCCCTGATCACTTTGGTATATATAACCCTATATCTGACTCTTTTAGTTTTAGGACTTACAAACAACCGTTATGTGAACAAAACTATAATACTCTCGTTAGCAACATTGTTGCGAGAGTATAAAAAAAAAACACAGAAACTTTAAATTTAATTGGGAATCTTTATTATCATTCGAAAGAATTTTCTTTGGAATTTATTTGTGATTATCTCTTTCAAATGTTGACCGCGGCTACGTCTCAGTTGGTCCATCTGTTGAGTCCAATTTTCGATGACTTCGAATAACACATGTGATGTTTTGCTCCAAGGCCTGAATCGAAGCTGGATTCTTCGCATAGACTTTAGAATTTACATATCCTCACAGAAAAAAGTCTAACGGTGTGTTATCACGCGATCTTGGTGGCCAATCGACCGGCCCAAAACGTGAAATCATCTGCTCACCGAAGTGTTCTCTAAATAAATCCATTGATTGATGCAATGTGTGGAAAGTGGCGCCGTCATGTTAAAGCGAAATGTCGCCGAGATTACGAGCTTCAATTTCAGGCATCAAATAGTCGGTTATCATGGTACGATAACGGTCGTTATTGACAGTTACGTTCTCAGCGGCATCATTTTTGATGAAATATGGACCGATGATTCCACCAGCCCACAAACCACAACAAACCGTTTGTTTTTTCTGGATGAAATGGCAGCTCTTGAAACTCTGTAGGTTGCTCTTCGTCCCAAATGCAGCAATTTTGCTTGCTTACATACCCATTGAGCCAGAAATGGTCCACGTCGCTGAACGAAATTTTGGTCGAAAATGTCGGATCTTCTTGGAACATTTCAAGAGTCCATAGCGAGCGGCTTCAGTTCTTCACAAAGCTGTATTTTTTGTACGCTTCCAATATAAGATCTCGTGATAAAATGCGCCAAATCCTTCCGTACGTCAGTCTGAGTTGCTGCCAACGGCGGCACATCGATTCTTCACGGTATTCGTGTATACTCTCAGCGACGGCTGCTATATTTTCTTCACTATGTGCTGGACGTGGTCTATTCTGTCGAATATTATCCAATATTGAATTGTGGGTCTCAAGAAAAAAGTACATCTGCTTGTATCACCCTTTATGTCATGAAAATTTTCGAAAATTTATATGGAATCGAAGCTGTAATACTTACTTAACTCCTATCATCCTCATAAATCTATGCTAATTTGTTAGGTAGCTAGAGTTCTTAGTAAATTAATTATGGTTTGTGTCTTTGCTCAATTTGTCATAACAGGGTTGGTTTCGGACTGCGTACCAACATTTCGACTGTGTAAATCAATTTGCGCCACATTAGTGCTAATTACTGTTTAATCTACTTTTAGCCACCCTCTAAAAACTTCATAATAGCTGCTTACATGGCAAGCAAAAAATGTAGGAAAGAGCAAATAATGACAAAAACTTTATAAAGCAAAAATCACCACCAAAATCCGTGCAACATATTTTCAATAAAAAATATTAAGCAAATTAACGGCATAGTCGTCAGTGCCAGCTGACGCCTGGCAAGCCCCTTTGTTGCCATATTTCTACATATAAACTCCCTTGTTGCCACAGATGGCACCTTAAACTGTCGGTATTACTCATACATATTGATATAGATATATATATATGCATCGTAGAATTCCCTGTTGAAATCCTTAAATGAAATGTTAACATAGTTTGTGGCATGCAACGTATCATATCCCGTTTGTTGCTACATGCCCCATAGCCAGCAATTTCATTATGAAACGCACAAGGAAGTGTGAGTGCTTTGATATCAACACAAAGCGCAGCAGTGAAAGCCAACGAAGGCATAAAGAAACCAATGCCCTCTGCAGAAAGGATGTACTATATAAATTTCTAAAGCGCCAACAGGGAAATGAATAAAGGAAGGATCCACGCAGACAGCAGACAATGTTACGAATATCAAAAGTCAAAAGTATCATTTATTAAAGCCGCCTGAAGTTGGGGTAACTGGCGGTCGAACGTTGCCTTGGCTGAATTCGAAGAGAAAACACAACAAATGCAACTGTTGGGGTTGTTATGCTCTTACCACTTACTCACTTTGGGGTGTTAGTGGCGTCTATGCAGCCGGAAAACCAAATGTATGTTTCCTTTGTATACTTTCCGGTACACAAACATTATACGGAGAATCAGTGGAAGCGTAAAACTTTTACAACCGGCGGCCAGCCGGCATTTTCCGTATTCCGAAGGTCGATAATATAAACAAACAAGAGAAAATAAGCGAAGTATGAGCGTAAGTGAATGAAAGTGATGAGGAAACTCCGGGCCAGACAATGCAGTCAGTCAAAGTGAAGGGGGAGCGCTAAGAGGGCACGCTGAACTCCAACGACCGAATGGCTGTTGTAGACGCAGACTTTGGTGTAGACGAAATTTGAGGGTGGCTGTTAACTGAAGCAGAAACTTGCAAGCTTCATAAAACGGTGAGAGTGAGCTAGTCAACGGGAGTAGGGAAAATTAAGTGAGTAATAATTGAGCTTAAAGACATTGTAATGATGCTTTTATGAAAATTATGAAAGAAAATCGATCGCTGATGATTTTTACAGTAATTTGAAAAGTGTTGTAATTGTAGCGGTTTGTTCCTTGATTTATCGAAGTCGCATTCCTTTTTTCCTGTAATTTTGAAAAGTGTTGCCTACAATTAGGCGGTTTTTTCTATGCAATTCTTGATTTATCGAAGTCGCACTCCTCTTAGTGCCATAAAATACTATCCATGTCAGCTGGAAACCAGTTTTTGAAAATATTGTGACTCCAGTTATCATAGTTTGGGTTATAGGAGCTCAACTTTTGAAAATATCTACTAACAAATAAATGATAAATCTGATAATCCTTCAATAAATTGACAATTAAATTTAATTTTTTGCTTAAAAAAGTTTTGAAGCAAGTTTTATATGCCACGCTTCAATACTCACGGATATAATTGATTACAAATATGACTTTCAATATTCTGATTTTTTTGTTCACTTGTCATAATCCATTAATGCCCTTTTTGTCATGCATCACGGCGTAATCATTATATGAAAATTAAATTACTTAAATAACCGGTTACATAAGCGTTATCCGATATTATTGCTACTGTCTTTAATTTGTGTGGCTGACTGAGCTGAAGTGCCTGATGATTGGCTGCTTGACGTGCTGTATGATTGACGAATATATGTTATAGTGCTTGCTGTGCGATGCGATTTGACATTATGACGAGTGAAGCCACAAATTTTTCGTATCATTTACAATTTGCTGAATTTAATACGATTAAAATTAATTAAGCTTGATTTTATAAATATCAACAAACAATCAATACATTTGTGACAACTGAATGACAACTAAGGTGGCAAAATAATGACTTTGTATAACAATATAAATAACAATATGCCTTCAAATTTGCATATATGTATGTATGTATGTATTTCAATCACATTGAGTGACAGCTGAACAAAATATGGTTTAGTAAAAAGTGTGCTATGCCTAAAAGGTTAAAACTGTGATACTGATCATGTGACGTAGTTGATGAATTCGGTTTTTAATGATAGAACACAGGGCAACAGAACTATAATACCTCGGTGCATGTCTTATAACATAAAAAGGCATACAAAGATTTGCATCTAAATTTTGATCTGCCAGTTTATATTGTAGCTATATGCTTTAGTTGTCCGAGCTGAACCATTTTTTTTTTTTAATTTGTAGATTTGCTTTGAAAAATAATATTATGCCAAATTTCATAAAGATATCTTGTCAAATAAAAAAGTTTTCTGGGGTCACATGGCAGTATGCCTCAGTTGGGGATTACGTTAAATGAGTATGGCAGCTATATGCCCTAGTTTCAAAATATTCTCTACCGGCAATTACGACAAATGAGACTTTTGCTTCTGATTAGTGTGAAAAAGATCTGCAAATGATCGAAAATCCGCTTTATTGAATTTCAAAATATTCTCTACTAGGATCTATATCCTTTTGCATGCATTTGAATAAATTTTTTGCTTCGACTTTTGCCACTTTGATTGAGGACACACTGATTGGCTCAAAAGCACAACGGATCTATCATCCAAAACATTTTGAACACGTCAACCGCTTTTGAACGCATCAACTCCACATTCGACTCTTCTTTTGTGTGCTCATAAATTCAATTCCACAAAGATACGTCTTCGGCGGTTTTCCTTTTTTCTTGAAAGACAACTGGCAAAAAAATGGTTGTGAACCACTGAGAATTTACTGTTCTGCATTCTTCTAGTGGTATGGTTGCGATATGTCCAGTTGTTCAAAAAAAAAAAACAGGCAACCATTTGCTTGGAAGTGCTTCGTGCTTGAACAGCCTTTGTTGGATTCGGCTCATCTTGAAACACGCATACAGTCGATTGATCTTTACTTTCAGCCTTACTTTTCATCATCGGTCACGATTTCATAGACGTGTTTCGAAGCACCGCTATCGTTTTTTTATTGATATTTCTCGATCAATTGACACGAGCCTTTTTTTCTGACCGATCGACAAATTGTGTGGGCTCCAACGTGAACAAATATTTTTTACAGTCAAATGGGGATGTAATATTGATTGTATGCTGGTTACACTAATGAATGTAGTTGTCTCTATCTGACGATAGGCCATGACAATCTGGCGATATAGTTTGCGCACAGAATCAATATTTTCCGGAAGAACAACTGATTTTGTACGAACTTAACGGAATCCGTTTGGAGTGATCTACGACCTCGATTGAATTCACATACATATCGATTAACACTCGATTTGATGTACATAGCTTCATCGCCAAAAATTGAATTGAGCTCAATGGTGCACTGTTGCTGAGTTAATCCACGTCGAAAGTTGTGAAAAATAATTGAGAAAAAATGTTCACGATTTATTTCAATTTTTTGGCCGAGATGAATATTTCAAGTTACTGTAAACAACACACAAAAAGAAATTCGACGAAGTCACTAAGGTCTAAAAACTCCCGAGGCTTAAAACGAATGATGGAAAATTAGAGTACCCCAAGATTTTTTTTAATCGCGCTTAAATTGCGTCCTTTCATTCCTCCATTGACTTACTCTTATTTAAAAGTTTTACTACTTTAATCTTACACAATTATTCTCCACACATGACAAATTACTACAAAGCAAATAGTTTGTAATTTACGCGCATTTCTCACAATTTCCCAAACGTCAGCAGTCAACAGTGTGACTCAACAAATTCTACGTCGTCTGACGGTCATAGGCCTTCGAGCGATTCCCAGCGAGCACCCACTTTAATGACAAATGTGACATGCCACCTCTCGCCGGTTAAGCTCGAACGGTTGGTGTGTTTGTAAGTCAAGACAAGAACGTGTGTGACACAACATAAATCAGAATTGGATTGAGGGGAGAGACAGACCGACAGACAGACAACAAAGCCAAGACTGTCTTTCGAGTAATTTTTTGTGATTTTTTACTTGTTGTTGCTGCACTTGTTTCTTTCACTTCTTAAGCGCTATTTCTATCGTATACTTACGAGTGTACTTGATGATTTTATTTTCCATTCGCCACTGTGGTAACCAGTCTACAGTGGTTGCTTACTGCCAACTTGTCTTGACTTAGGTTAATTGACCGCAAGACTTCTTAGACGCAGCACACAGGTTTAAAGTGTTCGTGGGTATATGTACATATATTCTATATCGAGAGTAAGTATGTGCATAGTGGTAATGAAATGTTGAACGTTTATGATGTGTGTATGTATGTATGTATGTATGTAGGGTTGTTTGAGACTTCGAGTTCCAGAAGTAGTATTTATGGCAGCAGCTGAGCTTGCGTAGTTTTAAGGGGTTTACTACGACTCAGATACATATATATATATATATATATGTATGCATGTATGTACGTATACATGTATGTATGTATATTTGTAATATAATTACTCGTAGTAATTGTGACACTAGCTCTCCGCTGGAGTACATTCAACTGTCACCGCCGCAGTCTTGCTCAGCTGTTTTCTGATTTGTGAGAGCGCCGCTGAAGACAGTTGCACACGCTTTGCGTGGAATTACGAAAAAACCTGAAAAATAACTAAGTTACATTTAATTTCATTGTCAGCCGGCTATAATTACTGCATTACTGTTATACTGTAAAGTAATGTAATGCTTTTCTTGCGGTAATCAAGCTTGTTCGCCTTGATTTTTCTTATAATATACGCTATTTCGTACTAATGCGGGCAGAAATACCTACACATACATATGTGTCTATATATTTTATAGAAAAGTAAATATGTACATATACATATATTATATAATCATATTAATTTCTATAGAAAATTTTTTTTCAGAAATTTTAAATTAAGAACACACACCTTCAATTTGCTTAACCAATTATCATTCTCATATATATATTTATGTACATAGATATGTACATACACTTACATACATATGTATATAGGCATGTCTGCAGGTTGTTTCAAAAAAATGCAAGACTGAAATTCTGCTAATGATTTTTTCAACCTTGAGCTGCGCCGTTAGCAATAATCAATTTCCTATTTCCATTCAAAAAATAAAGAAATAATGAAACAAAAATGCTGCAATTAAGCAAAAGTGGTAAATTACTTAATGATTCCCTTTCTAATTACTATTTGATATTTATACTGCAAATTAGTTAATTTTATTATTAATTTTTATTTTATTTTATTTTTTTTAACTTAAAAGCAGCAATGTTGTTTATTTATATACCAAATTCGAAAGCTAATTTGAAAGTAAACGAAATATTTTAGGTTTTATCGTTATTATTAAGTATATTTGGAGTTGTGTAGCTATTGTTATTGTTTTTGTTGTTGTTGTAGTGTGACAAAATATTCCTTGAGTATATAATATTTGTATATTACTGGCGACTTGACAGACCTTCGCCTCGGAGCTATTTCGGTTACAGAGAACCAACTGTCGTGAAAACGGATTTTGATTGTATATTTCCGGCAGGATAATTTTCTGGTAGAGTATGGCGTAAGTTTTCATATAGGTTATAGTAAATCAGTTACTGTGCCCTGAACTAAGCATATAGCTGTCATACAAACTGACCGATCAAAATCAAGTTCTGGTATGGAAACTTTTTTATTTATGAAGGAAATTCCAGAAACCAAAGTGAACGTTCTTTTCTTGTTTTAAACTAATTCATTTGACCCGATATCAGCGTTTCTTCGTTTTCTACCTTTGTGCTTATACGAACTATGTACCAAATAAATATGTTTCAACATTTCATTTTACTATTACAAGTTAGGCAGCTTAGAAAGTTTAACCACTATCTCAAACAGTTTGTAAAGCTTGTGCTATCCTAAAGCAGCTCGGGTTCAAAACCTGTAATAAGTCAACCAAAATATTCTACAGACTTTCGAAGGATCCACATTAAATGAAAAAATGAAATTACACAACTTTCTAGATGGATTAACTCAGCGACAGCGCATCATTGAACTTAATTAAATTTTTGGCGATGAAGCTACATCATAGCCCAGTGTTAATCGATGGTATGTATGTGAATTCAATCGAGGTCGTATATCACTCCAAGAGGGATTTCGTGAAAGTCGTCTAAAATCAGTTGTTCTTCCGGAAAATATTGACGCTGTACAGTAGTTTGTAGAGATCTGTGGTCTGTTAATAAGCATTTTGATTCAAAGCACAGTGGTAAAATTTTCACTCTCTAGTGTCGAAAGCACTATCATGTTGTCATCTATTCCAATCTTTGCTAAAGTGATGTCAGTAAAACACTAAAGCAGCTGATATTTCGAACTATTTTTACTGTTGTTTCGAAAGTCATGCGATGACTTAGTACGTCTAAGTGTGAAAATTCAAATAATATTTGCTGACCAAACAACCACCTACCTTTGCGTCATGAAGATTTACCTAATTTCATTAACCCTGTTTTTCATTCAAATTATATTATATTAGAGTTATGTACAATAAAAGCAGCCGGAAACACTGCAACATCTTCCGAATGAAGTTATCGTTCCCGCTTTTTGGAGTATTCAATTTTTTTTTTGTTTTTTAATTTCCACGCTACCAAACAAGCGCGCAAAACCGTTAAATAAGCCACACCTTGAACTTGAATTTGCTGACATGTTACGAAACAAAGACTAGCTTAGCGTCACAAATCTGTCTTACACTATGAGTTGTATTTATTTTTCTGCTACAAGTACATGACTTAATACTTGTACATATGTATTTTTAAAAATTTGCTTTGCGAGTATTAGGTAAATACATTTAAATTTCAAGGTCGGCTAAATCTCAGAGATTTGAAGTTCAAATCTGAAAGCAAATGGAGGCTTTCTTATAGAAGAAAAAGATTACTTCTGTATTAATATTTATGAATTTTTACCAAAAAATCTTTTGAGTTTTAGTAAGGAGAGAGGAATTGCTGGAAAACTGTTGTGGATCGATATAATGATTGAAACAAGTTCGAACTTGGAACCTTTCTCGATAAACTTTCACACCTATTCTCAAAAAATTACCAAATTTCTTCAATAAATAATTCTGTGATTTATTCTTCTGGGTCGGGTCAGTTCGAAAAATTCTTCAGTTTTTTGAAATAACGATCTGAAGCTTTGCACACGTTCTTTCCACCCCAGGAAGCTGCTCATTTGTGGGAACTGCCGATATCGGACCACTATAGCTTATAGTTGCCATACAAGCTGTCTAATCAGAATCAAGTTCTTGTATGGAAAACTTTTTATTTGACAAAATATATTAACCAAATTTGGCACGAATTATGTTCCAAGACAGTGCTACCATCTCCGAACATATGGGACATATCGAACCATAAAGCATATAGCTGTCATGCAAATTGAACGATCAAAATCAAGCTCTTTTATACAAAAAACGGATTTTATTGAACAAAGCTTGACTTGGATAATTGTTCAAAGCAATGGCCTAACCAAAACTGCTACCAGATTTCTATATTATTATATTTTTTTTCTCTCTACATATGTATGTCACTCTGTAATATTTCACCTTTTCAAATTCACTTACTCAAACTCTAAAGTTTGCACAAAATCACTTGAGTCTTTCGAGTGCCAATTATGGATCCCAATAGTGCACTCTTGATTTTAGTGCGCTCTCATAACTAATTGCCTACAAAAGTCAACATTGAAATAGGCCTTGGCAGTTGATCTTTGTACCACATCTTCTTCGGCCAAGCTCATTTCGTTGCGCGCATTCATCTTCACCAGCCAATAACAAATCAAAAGGCAATCAAGTCGGGCTTTGTAAGCGAAGCGCAAGCTTAGCAAATGAAAAATAAATAATAGGAACGCAAAGCACACTCTGCTAAAACATAGATACTGCAAAGCAAAGGTGTGCGCGCGAATGGCAAAAGCCGCAGGCGAAAGAAACGCAACGCTGTGCTGCGCCGTGTGGATGAGTCGTGATCGTGGGAATTCGCCAAGCGGCGGCTTAAGTTTCCGATGCACAGCTGAGACTCTTTAATTGCCACAATGAATGAATGGCAATACATTTGTGTATGTGTGTGCAAGTGTGTGCGTGAATGAGGTGTGTGCAATGCTTGGTAATATGCGTGGCAGCCGCAATGCGTTGACACTGGCTGACATTGAAAAGATAAACGCGCAGACGCGTGAGCGATGCGCCGTCTTCGCTTCAACTCTTGCTCACTTGCGATTTCAACAGCAATTGCAGCAATATGCGTAGCAATTACAAAAGCGATGGCGTTGATGATGCTGCACAAAGCCACAAAACGCTCGCTGACTATCGTTGGCTTTGTTGGCAACAGCGTGACAACAATGAATTGACAGCAAAAGTAATTGCTGCTGAGCTGAGGCTGCTTTGAGTCGAGTTTTTGCTCTCAAGCAATTGTCTGTTCACTTATTTTTAGCTCAGTTAAACGACTAGTTGCTATCTATTTGCTTTATTCGTTTTCTATAAAAATTATATTTAGTTTTTGAAATGTTTTTGAAATTGTTTCTAAATGGTTTGAGATGATAGGCTCAGAATTAATTAGACCCATACTATATGTAGAAAGAGAGCTGTATCATTCTAAAAATAAGATGTCGAAGTGCTCTAAGAACTCTAAACAGAACGATTTTTCCAGTCTTCGAAACACTTTTCATAAGCACTTTTTGTAGTGGCCTTCAGCTGCTTCAGCAAATTTTCGTTCTTCTCTTCGATGGACCGAAAACGGGTTCCATTCCGATGATTTTTGTCTCGTTTACATGTCAAGCTCATAAACCTATGACTCATCGGCAGTTATAATGCTTTCCATGAATGTGGGATCGGAATTAGGACGATCAAGCATGTCCAAAGATAACTGTTTACGGTATTCTTTTTGTGAAAAACTGAGCTTTATCGGAACGAGTCGAGCCATGAACGCGTTTCATACCTAAAATATCCACCAAAATCGGGCGAAAGAATTCGCGAGAGATGTCGAGCTGTCTTGCTTATTTACACTCCTTTCTTCTCCACTTATTTAGACAAATATCGAGGTACCAGCCAGTATCTGTGCTAGACGGTAGCAAATCCGGATTGCTTAATTTGGCATTGAACGGACAGCTTTACCTCTTCAACTGAGCTTTGTCTTTTTGTCGCAACTCTTGAGGATTTCTTTTTCTAATGTTCTTGTTGGTTAGCTGTTACAGTTATATTCTTTTCAGTAGATAGGAATTACGACGCTTCTCCGCATACCTTGCTTTTGTTGGGTAACCGACTTAAAGCTAGCCCATTTTTTGGCAGATGCACTATCAGCAACCTCACTTTTGCCATCTATCCCCCGCTGCTTTGTAGAGACTCTGCTTGCCAGGCTTGGTTCGGCTGCCGCTGATGTTGTTGCCTTCCTGGAGCTGGACTTAGCTACAGCTACAGTACTAATGCTAGCCTTTGTACTTACATATATTAAGCTTAGCTTCTGTCTATGTGCTGGCTGTCTTAGAGCTCGTTGAGCACACTTCCCTCTTCTTGGAACAATTAGTTCCTCTTGGCTTCTTTGTGAGGATGTCGAAATCTTTTGAGGTTTATTATTTTGCTTAATTTGGTGCATCTATTGGACCAACGAGTGTAAAGGAAAGTAGGTCTACTTTGCGCATATCTAAGTTCCGTTTGAGACTGGGCTATTTAAGGGTACGGGTCGCGTGGCACATAGTCTATCAACTCCTTTTTTTTACCCTCTGACATGCTAAGACTTCATATTTGAAAGCTGTGTTATACAGAAGCAACAAACACCCAACAATAAGGTTAAACCTGAACTTGATATGTACCTTCCTACTACAACATGGGCGACCTGTTTCCAGTCAGTTTTTGCCACAGTCGTGGTATCTAATACCAGTGGACTGCTTCGCAGCGGGTTCAGCGAGGGATTTTTGCCGGCCATCTACATATATGCCATCTACATTTAGTAATTATATTACTCTATGCCTAAATATACGTAAATATTCTACTAATTCGGGACATAAAAGATAGTCACATCTAACGAAGTGGATCATCTGGGTTTTAAAAATCGTAGGCTTTCAGTGTTTATATTATATTTTATTGGTTCCGGTGTTGGCTTTTGGCCCAAAAATCGTAATTTTGTTTCCAAAAGCCTCAACAATGAATTAGATGTGAAAATCATTTGGTTCTTTGACTTCTTAATGCATAGATAATTCCTTTTGACCGAACAAAACTCCATGAGCTACATCAATCCCGAAATTGAGAAAATTTGATGGTTGTAACTTTCATTATGCTGATCCATGCCATCGTTTAAAATGTTGTTTTAAATTATGTCTCTATATTTTTCTTTTTTTTGCTGATTTTTATGACCATTACTTGTTTTGCTTTTTCTTCTTCACCAGTTTATTTTGACTCACGTCATTTAACATCTCTCAAGATTTATATTTCATTTTGCCGCGTTTTTTCTCTTTTTGCTGCCTTGTTTTCAATCATTTTTTTTTACACTTTGCTTTTTGGTTGGCTTTATGCTTTATTTTTGCCCAGCTTCGACTGACTTTTATTGCTGATATATTGTGCTGCATCACGTCAAGCACTTGAACTGCAAAACCGCAACTGATATTAAGCGCGTTTTCTCGTTTATTATGTTTACTCATGCGTAGTTTACGGTGTCTTGTTGTTGTTGTACGTGTAGTCATTTGTGAGCGTTTGACTTTTCGGTTTGATTTCTGCTTTTGACGCTGCGCTGTGAACTCGTCACGCTCACGCATGCTTACCAACTGCTGGGCCAACTTTTGGCTTTTGGTTTATTGGTCAAATGCCATTTTCGAAATTTATGTTTTTGGAAGTGAGGCACTTTGAACTAAAGGTCTGTAAAACCTTAGAAGAAATTCATTATTCGCATTTAAAGTTTTGTCGTGTAATTTTTATTGTTTATTTATTATTTTAATGTTTCTTTATGTTTTATTTCTTGCGGTTTGTGTTTTGTATTATTTACTTTTAACTTATGTTATTTACACTTTTTATTACAGTTTTTTCTTTACGCTGTCGTTTCGCTTAATTCAATTACACTTTTAAGCATGTGTCGGGGTTTTCCAAGCTGCAACGTGATTTATGTCTTCGTTGCGCTTTCAATTATTTGCAAATTTCACATAATCTGTTGAGTTATTACTGAGCTCTTAGGTTTCGTTACATTATCTGAATTTTAAGTGACCCTAACCCAGTTTTGAATATTCTTTGTTTGTGCAAATGTTGCGAGGATATCTAAATTTTATTATACCCTGAAGAGGTTATATTAAGTTTGCCACGAAGTTTTTAACACTATTAGGAAACGTCGAAGACCTTATAGAATATATGTATGTATATATACTGATTGAAAAGTCCTTTTTTAGCAAAATTCATTGATTTTTCTATTTAACAAAGTTTTCTTCAAGGGTAGTACTCTGCTTATAGCGACGCTCCAACTTTTAAATACCATTTTTATAGTACGATTTGTCCTTTACTTCAAATAGGTCTCAGTTTCGGCGATCACCACTTCATTCAACCAGTGAGCATTCTTTTGAAATCAGAGAACCGGTAATAGTCACTGTCGGTCAGATCTTAAGAGTACGGTGAATGCGGAAGCTTAATCACTGACTTGTGACACGGTGCAATGCCTCGGTGAAACAGCAAGGTAGTCAATAAAAATTATTCCATGCGCATTCCAAAATACAGACGCCATAACCCTGCCAGTCAACTTTTGCATTTTTCCACGTTTTGAAGCTGGTTCATCGTGTGCAGTCCACTCGGTTGACTGTCGATTGGACTTCGGTGTGAAATGATGGAGCCTTGTTTCATCCATTGGCTTTGTTACGCTTGAACATCTCCAAACACTGCTCCGAATTATCAACCCGTCGTTGTTTTTTGTTAAAAGTGAGCTCGCGGGGCACCCGCTTTGCATAGATCTTTCTCATACCGAAATAATCGTAAATGATTTGCTGTACACATTCAGTTGATATTTTCAGAGTTCTATCTCAAATAATTTCGCTTTACGGTCATCCAAACTAATTTTGTGGACATTTTAGATGTTTTCGTCCGTGACAGCCTATTTAGGGCGTCCGCCGCTTTCATCGTCCTCCATTTCGCCTCGTTCAAACTTACTTAACCTTTTGAAGGTTGGGGCTAACTAAAAAACATATGGACCTAATTCTAGTAGCGCCATCTATGTGGCAGGCCGGGGTCTTCTCAATTGATTTGTTATGTAAATGACCAACGTCACGAGCTAAATCGATTTAGCCATGTCCGTCTGTTCCTCTATCGCGAATTATTTCTTCAGTTTTGAGATATTGATCTGAAATTCAATCGTATTTATGTGGTAAGCTCGGACATTGGAATGATCTATAACTTAGGCATCGAACAATTAACTTCTTTACAATTTTCCATTTTCGTGCTAAGGTTCTGATAGCTTTGTTTAGGAAGCATAACATTCTTGGCCTTCTGTGTTGCAAGAGGGATGTCTAAGGTTTCTGAAATTGTAACCGCGATGAGATCAGGTTAGACGTCTAACCGCTGAGTCTTTCTATAAAATTAATGAGAAAGTCAAATTGTCATCCTTATTTTTGGCTTTTAAAACGATTGCTTTTATTTGGATTAAGTTTCAATGTTTCGACCACGAGCATTTTTTCGACAAAAAAAGTTAATTTTTGAAATAAAATTTTTTCCACAAAACCTGGTAAACAACTTTGCCTACAAGAGTACATATAAATGTCTCTTCACTTTTAGTAGCTAAATCCAAGCACCAATCTCAACTGAGTGCCCCATGTGGCAAGCCAATGTCATTAATACCCTTCAATTACAACGCTTTAGGTCCGCACACACGGTCACACCGAGTTACAGGCCAAGCAAAGCAAAGCAAGTATTATCCTATCCGTCTGACAATCAACGCTCGTTGCCATTACTCATTATTCATTCATGCATTTTCCGTGTACTTCTGGTACTTCTGCAATCAGCGCAGAAGATTTCACTACACAGCACAGCGAATGTAACGTGGAATTAAGCAGCTCGAGGGAAAAATAAAAAATCAAGCTCCATTCCAGAGCGGAATTAAAGAGTCGTTGCGAAGGGTACTGAGTTCGGCGTCACTGCTTGTGTTATCGGGCACACCTTCTCGGAAAAGATGTAGGAAAAAGCGAAGCTTAATGAACAAAAAATACGCAAAGAAGTTCCCATAACAACAACAGCAACAACTGTAGATTAACGCTGAAGAGCTGGAAAGCTATGCGCGCCATTGACTAGCCAGCGGTTAGTGGCCGGCCAATAATGGGTCGTTAAAGGGTCGAGGCAGCAGGGAGTGGTGGTAGTGAGTGTGTCGGGAGGTAGATTGTCGTTGCAACTGCAAGGTAGATAGTGAGCAGCAATGAACTTCGCTTACTATGTGTGTCTCCATAGCGCTGAATCGCTGTTCGTTTGCCGCCTGATTGCACAACTGTTGTTAGCAGTAAGTCTGGTAATGATATCATTGTACAACTACAAGGGTCCATACTCACATGCATAAGCAGTTATTTACATGCATTGCACCCAATTGCGTGCGAGGATGCAGCTTATTTTGCATATCAGTTATCACTGAGTGTTTGTTGTGATTTTTTTTTCAATTTACTTAATTTTTTTTGGTGGCCTTTAGTTTATTACTTTAAGCATGCAAAGTGAACAGCTTTTTGCTAACTAGCCTTTCTGAACCCTTTATTAAAGTGCAACTTTGGTATTCGCATTTGATGGAATTAAGTATTTTTTAATATTTATGTCGTTATCTCGATTAAATTTTGAATGAGTCATAAGCTAAAATTTCGACCCTCGATCTCCAAAGTTTTGAATAAGAAGTAGCCTCTCGATAAGAAAATCAAAGCGAGGAATAAATAAATGAACTGAAAAATACTCTCTCAATAGCCAATAGTATTTTGGAGAGGGTAAGGGAGAAGTTCTATCATATACTAAGTATCGAATCAGTGTCGAGTCTTTTAATATTTTGTAGATATGTGTCCAGAATCTCCCCTACTGTAAAGGTTTGCTGAAACAGCCCAAAATTGATATCATTGGTCTCCGGAAAAATTCGATAATTTTTTGGATTCTCTGCATTAAAAGATTTATGCTGAAGAACTCCTATCAGACATCTAGGTTTTTTATTGGGTAAGAACATCATAAACTACATTGACGATAGCATTTTATTTCTTCAGTTCCAAAATTATTCTATTACGATTACCTATGTTGTTCAGTACCCCAATCCACAATTATTATTCTTTGGACCATATGGCTAGTACGAGTATATGGTACGAAGTTCATGTAAGGCCTTTGACTAAAGTAGCGAAATATTTTATTCGATATCAGCGCCTTCTAAATCCCCTGCCTTACTAAACTTACTTCGCAATGTCTATTTATTACTTTCTTTTTGAATGTTTATAAAGTAACCTTAGAAATTCTCGTCCCTATTGGCAAAAAACTGGAACGCAAGCTTCTCTTGAGGTGAATCTTTCAATAGTAAAATCATTCGCCACAGTCAAGAGCAAGTGCCAGATCCGAACTATACATCATATAAACCTCCCAACCAAGAGCTTCTGGCGAGCCACTGTCCATGTGTGTGGCGTTGTTCTTATGGAACCCAATTCAGCTGCAAATAGCCAAAGCTGGACGCTTTCTTCTTTCACACGGTCGGAACTAAGAGTTTGGCCACAGAAAAATATTAAATGATTCCTTGACAATCCCATTAAATACTTTGCAAAACCTTCCTTAACCTCTTGTTGGCAGCTTGTTTTTGTATATCCAGCCTTATTTAAATGGTTCCAGACGATCTTTTGTGCAACATCTAACTTCTGTGTAATCGAAACAGTGTTTATATTACGTTTAGACTTGACGATTTCCATTGTTTTATCGATATTTTCGGCCATTGGTTTCCAGAGCTTGAGCATCTTCGACATTAAAGTTACCGGAACGGAATCCCTGGACCATAAACAACATTCATATTTTTAGCCAACAAGCTTTTCGTTTTCGTTTTTATCGAAAAAAACCAAAAAAGGAAATGTCAAGCATATAACATATACATAAATATATCACATAGAGAAGGACTAAATTCGAGTATAACCGAACTTGCAAGGATTAAAGCCGGGGTAATAGCTTCAGGAACATAAGGCTTGTTAGTTATATGGAGTCTAGGCCAAGTTTTCATCCGATTTTATTAATTCTAAGTGGTAATATGCACCGTTATTTGAAAAAACACTATCTAAATTTTATTAAAATAACTCACATATTGGCCGATACATGCTTTCGTTCGAAAGTATTAATATTAGGTATATGGGGGCTCAGAGAAGTATTGACCCGATTCAACCCATTTTTGATACATAGAGATACTAGTGTCAGAAAAGGATTCTCTCTGAGTTTCAATTGTATATCCCATACATTGACCGATATTTTCGATCCAAAGTTAACTATAGATACTGGGTTCCACATATTCGATACCTATGGGCTTGAACAATCAATCAACAATTTTTGGTCTTTAGGTGGCAGGTACTTTTTGTACAAAGCTTTATCATGTTGTGTTTTGATCTATATTCTGGTTGTAGTCCGACTTCGCCAATTTTCGGACTGTGACAAAGGGATGTGAGAAGAATGCAATAAGCTAAATTTAGTCGAAATCATTCGAGCTGGTTCTGAGATATGAGATTTTACCAAAAAGTGGGGCAGGCCACGCCCATTGCTTAATTTTCAAACCGGCTCTCATAAAACCATCTCCAGCCATAAAAATGAAGGTAATAAAGGTAAAATTTAATATCTGACGTATTTAGTTATTGATTTATTGCAATTTTTAGTGGTTTTTAAGAGTACGTAATTTCGGAAGAAGTTTTAATATAAGGCCTAAAAACACTATCAATTTTATTTCGATTCATATTTTAATTTTCTATACAAAAACTTCTAAATTATGCTTTTCCTCCTGCATTTTTTATTTTCCAAAAAAAAAAAAAAAAAAAAAAAAAAAAAATTATAACAAGAATTCGTGTTAAGGCTGAGAGACCTTCAACACCGTCACAGCCGACAGCGCCTGCAGGCGACAATTACCGGTGCTAAATCAACACTTTTGCAGCCACCGCACCACATCCGTGCAGTTATGGCCACATGAACATGACTTGCCACATACGAACACTTAACACTATGTGTTGCAACAAGCAGACTCCAATTTTTCAGTGGTTACATGGAGAGCGGGGAACGGGGGTTGTGCACAAATCGCATGCTGACTAAATGTGTGCTAATTTAGTGTAAATGCAATTATCGCCAACAAGCGTGGGTGCAGTGCAAGTAAATGAAAATCAGCAACAATAACAACAAACAAATGTTTACTCTACGAAAAAAAAGAGAAAACCAAATCCATTGCATAACACTTTAACAGGTGGGCTAGTTAGCACATTAGTTGCGTTGAGTGATGGACCGGTGGGCTTGTGCTGTGATGTAAGATGGAAAATGAAAACTTCGCGCTTCGTTTACTTTTATTGTTGCTGTTCAGCAAAGTGTGGCGAAAACACTGCTGAAGCAGAGAAGAAAGGATTGTGAAAATAAAAGTGTGTCCATTAGCATTTGTAAATACATATGTACATAGATGTATATACTCGTATATCTGCGATATGTAGGTTTTGCCAGCAGGTGCGGTTTCTAGTAGTGTGAGTCAGTTGAAAAGCGCGTGTTGCATGCCTGAGTGGGTGGCAAGTTGTGTGTCAAATAGTTGCTTTAAATTTTTACAAATTTCTATTTTACGCTTTTCACTTAACGGCGGATGAACTGAATAATTTCTTTTTTTCTTTCAATTTTTTAATTTTTTTTATCGAAGTTTTTGCCAAAGCGAGTTTGTTTGTTTCAGGCAACTTTTTGTACATTTACTATTTTCCCAGAAATTATTTGCATATAACCTCGATTTCGCTGGCTAAGTTCAGTCCAGATATTTTTTTTTATTAATTTAAGAATTAGAACTCTTCAAAATCTGCAAAACATTCGTCGAGAAAGCTTTTCTCTTTCGGGTTTAACCTTAAAAATTATTTTTTTGTCATATCTTGATTTCTGTTCAATAACAAATCTAATAACCCTGTTTTGGCTCCTCCGAAATCAGTTGTCCTGAAACTCTGGTCATTTTGAGTATATTTTTAACCAAAATCCAACCTCTCAAGTTAGAATTTGTTTACCCCGTATCCGTCTTTTCGTCTCTATATATCGATATTTGCAAAGAAGCTGCTTATTTGTGGCAACCACAAATATGGGACCACTATAGCTTAAATCTGCCTTACAGACAACAGTCCTTGCAAAAAGACCGTAGACAGTCGATTCGGCGCCGTTCGCAGTAACTCGGACCGACGTGTGGAACGACTTGGCGCACTTTTCGCCGAGATCGTAAATTGAAAGCGTACAAAATACAGCTTGTGCTAGAACTGAAACCGCTCGACTCTCCCAAGCGACGTCGCTTCACTCTATAGGTGAAAAGTTCCAAGAAGGTCTGATGTTTTCGAGCCAAATTTTGTTCAGCGATGAGACCATTTCGTCCAGAAAAAATAATGGTTTTATGTGGTTTGTTTCATATTTCTTCAAAAATGATGCCAATGATAACGTAACCGTCAATGGCGACCGTTATCGCGCCATGATAACCGACTATTGACAGCTGAAATTAATACTCGTGATCTCGGCGACATTTGGTTTTCAACAATACGGCGCCATGGATTTATTGAGAGAACACTTCGGTGAACAGATAATTTCACGTTTTCACCCGGTCTATTGGTCACCAAGATCGTGTGATATCACATTGTTGGACTTTTTCCTGAGAGGATATAAAAAGTCTGAAGTCTATGAGGACAATCCCGGTTTGATTCAAGCCTTGGCGCAAAATATCACATGTGTTATTCGCCAGTTACTCGAACGAATCATCGAAAATTGGACTCAACGGATGGACCATCTGAGAGGTAGCCGAGGCCAACATTATCAAAAAAAAGGCAAATAATCTTTTTTCTTTAAAAAAATAGTGAACCTCGAAATGTATCACCCTTTATATTCCACCGTTTTGGAAAGTGTCTGAATTTTATATTTTGTGATTTTAACTTTTCGTTCAACAGTTCAAGGCGATCTCTTCTCCCTCTCCTACTTTTTCTGACAACTGATTAAAAACTAGCACACTGTGTCTTTGAGCAATTTATCGTTAAAAAGACGTCACCAAAAAAAAAAAAACAAAAAATAGTATGAAAAGTTTTCTTTACTAAATCAACCAGCATTTCGTATGAGTTTGTATCTGTGTGAAAAACTCCGTGTGCAATTTTCACATTACACACCTCCGGCACCACTCATTACCCAATTACCGCACAATCCATTAGGGCGTTATTCAAATTACCGCCATTCTGCGTTTGTTGACTAACAAATTTTCACGTTTTAAATCAAACACAATCACCGCCACACCCACCAAAGCTTTTCGCGAATTTCCAACACACAATACATACATACATACATAGAAACAAATGCAACTATTTTTAGCACTCTGCTCGTCGTAAGCTGCTATCATTAGCGTCACACTGTCAGTTGGCGAATCAATTAAAGTCGAATGAGGTCCCAGCAATTCAAAGCGTTTTTCGCCTCACCTGATGTGCTTCCTGTGCGCTATTGACGCGTGGGCGTTGCAAGTACATATCAACATGTGTGTATGTATGTATTATATGTTGCTGGGCGCACACCCACGCTGCACGTTTTCCTTCAGTGTTTTCTTTCTATGCGCCTTGTGTTGCATGTCACTTAATGCTTATTAAGGCCATGTTTGCTCACTTTAACCGAATCATTAAAATACCCATTGATTTGCCATCAGTCGAGGCGATTACTATCAGTTAGCATAAACATGTGCATCGTTGTGTTGGTAAAAAAAAATTTTGTCGCTTTTTTGCTGGTTAAAAATGGCAAAATCATGACGCAGTGAAATTGCAATGGCACAGTGGTGCAAGGTGTCGGGAAAAGTGGTAAAAAATGCAAAATAAATGAAGTCTGAAAGTTGTTAGTAATTACCGAAATTTTGTTTTTATGTAAATTTCATACAAACAATGCAATTTTTTTTTTTAATTTTTAAAAGTTTTTATTCAATGCCAAAAATATTTAAACTGTAAGGATATGGCGATCTTTTTCCTCTACCTTCCTCGCTTCTTTGAAATATTCGGTAATTGGTCATAGGACTCATACTTTGATTGAGGGATTGAGCAATAAAACAATGAAAGCTTCGTTTCGTTATTCGACTTCATCTCCATCTACAATAGAATAGTAGCTGTGAGAACCACTTCAATATCGGTTCAAAAAAGTAAAGCTTCCACTTCGTAAGGAGAAAAGCTGCATCTGAAATATGGACACAAAATATGTGCTTGTTTCCAGTTCGATCTCTTCATTTGAGTGAAATCTTTATTCAGTGAGTCACCTTTTGAGTCTTGCAGAGAGAAACCCGTTATTGGGAGACAAACCTAGCGAAAACGGTGTGTGAGGAACCGTCACAGCCGACTGAAGACTGGGCTGTCGCAAAGATAATGTCTGCATTAAGTCTTACTAACTTCTCTTTTGCCTAGATGTGGAAGCTTTTTGGTCTGTCCACCATCAACACTATCCTAAAGTAATCTTGTGGTATGCCCTGTATTGTTAGTGTTGCAAGACCTGATGTGTTCCTCTGCTGTAATTGCTGAAATAACCCTTGAAGCAGTTGTATGGTCTAGGACAGCTTAGGGGAAACATGTTTCTGGCTGCCCTGAGTGGGCCAATTCGTCTGCCTTTTCGTTTCCTGCTACTCCTAAACGACTGGGATCCAAGTGATATTAACAGAGTGTCCTATACACAGTCTAGTTATTGCCTCCTTGCAAAGCCCAACGTAGTGAGTCTTAGTAAAGGCGCTACGGATGACCTTAATTACCGCTTGGCTGTCCACTAGAACGTTTCTGGAATTGCTAGTTGGAAGAGAAGTTCTCTTGACATTTCTGTATTGCCAACAATTTCGATCTGAAATACTCAATTGTGGTCATTTAGTTTGAGCAACATTTTCTGTATGGAATACTACTCCTATCACCCTTTGATCTGTCGGTGAATATATAGATATCACCGTTGGAACTGCTGATCACAGAACCATTGGTTGATTTTTCTCTACTGAAGGTTGGAAAGATTGTGTTTAATTCTTATAATTAGTTTTTTTTCGCATTAGCAATTGAGCTGAAGTTCATTACCAGGGTTGAGTATAATACCATGCCCGCAGTGACGGAGTCCGGTTTCAAAGGCCTGAAATTAATAGCCAACTAGCCGCAAAAATTGCATAATACTTCACTTGAATGTGTATTGGCCCGGAGACTTTGTTCATGTAGTTCTCAACGCGCCCGTAATCCCTGGCAAGTAAGCTTATTTTACCTATTCCATGGGTTTAATGGGATAATGCTAACCTTCTTCTTCTTGTCTATTGGTACTGACGCGATTATAACCGGATTTACAATAGGGCGCCAGTCGTTCTTCCTTTTTACTGTTTGGCGCCAATTTGAGATTGCGTGAGTGTCGCCCGGTCTTTCTCCACCTGGTCTTTCCAAACGGAGTGGCGGTCTTCCTCTTCCTCTGCTTCTCTCGGTAAGTAATGCGTTGAATACTCTCATAGCTGGATTGCTTGCATCCATTCGGATGATATGACCGAGCCAGCGTAAATCCTGTCTCTTAATGCGCTGAACTATTGTCAATGTCGTCGTATATCTCTTACAGCTCATCGTTCCATCGACTGCGGTATTCGCCGATGCCAATGCGCAAAGAACCATAAATCTTCCCCAGAACCTTTCTCTCGAAAACTCGTAACGCCGACTCATCAGAAGTTTTCATCGTCCATGCCTCTGCGCTATGTAGCAGGACGGGGATGATGAGTGACTTGTAGAATTTGGTCTTTGTTCGTCGATGGAGGACTTTATTTCTCAAATGCCTACTCAGTCCGAAGTAGCACCAGTTAGTGACATCCACCACACCATATATTAGTAAGGGACGGATGGCACTTGTGTAAAGCCTATAGATCACATAAAGTCGTAAAACTCCTTAGGGACATTGGCTTTTCTACAGGAGTTCCAGATTCGAAGGGCTTTGGTACCCCTGCTCTCAGTGTTTCTCTACAGCTTATTTTTTTATTTGGTAACTAGGAAAAATAGTGTTAGTTTTTGAGATTTATTGGTGAATCTCGAACTCCTTTTCTGATAGCTCAGTTTGTTACATTAAATTTAACACTTTTTATCTCTCTCCTGACCCACTGTGCCATCGCTGGCGCGTTATTTTCCGCTATTCACGGAGGCACATCGATTTTTTTCGAACGCAATTTTACTTGATTTCATTGTTTCAACGCTGGCTTTGCTGTTCGCTGCGCGGTGATTGTGGTTTTGCGGTTGGCAATTTGCGCTTGCCGCTGACGCAAATTGTTGTAAATAGCCACTCCCGTATTTGCGAGCGTCTTCCACTGTAATTTCGTGTAATTTTCCACAAAGCCGCCAGCAGCACAGCTATCGATTACCAGCAATGCGGCTGACTATCACTTAATCGCCATAACGAGTATGCTGTGCCGCTGTGCCACTAACTGGGCCCAAATGGCTTGCTGTCCGTTGGAGTCTTCCTGCTTGGCGCTGGTTTTGAGAGACGACTATTTAAATTCGAAAAATGTTAAAAAAAAGTTACATAAAATTAAAATAAAAATTTAAAAAAATTTTGTTTTGCAATTTGGCACACATAAGCTTTGTCGCTGGCCCCAACTAGCGGGTTTCACAGCTTTCAACGCGTCCTCTTTGCGCTGTCATCTGACATGTCTTCTAAGCATTTAACGAGCGCGGCATGCAAAAATGCTGCACCGAGTACCTGATTCCACAATTAATTTCACTTTTCAAACGGAAAAGCGAGTTTGGCAAGCTGCAACGCAATGTTGCACACACAGGCAGGCAGAAAAACTCGTATGCCAGTGAACACAAAATATAATTATGCAATTTATTTGAATATGTGCAAAATATGGCTTAATTGCTTGACAAGTGCAACGCGTCAAATTGTCAGTTAGCCACAATGAACGAGTTGCCACAAGCTATTAAATTTTGTTGTCGCAATAAAAGTGGCACGTCAAAAAAAAAAAAAAAATGTCATAATGTTGCATGCCACAAAGCGCTGACTTTAACCCAAATTTCATTTTCGACGAAGATAAATGTCTGTATGTATGTATGTTTGTATGTATGTATATTTATATAAATGCACATATGTTGTTTATTAGAGCGGGTCGATTATTTTTCGGCCAGCGATTTTTTAAGTAAAGTTTAAAAAATCAATCAATAAAATATGAAAATGTAACTACGTTTTACATTTCAGTCGGATATCTCAAAAACTGATGAACAAAATTTGATGATCCTTAAAATAACTTCGAAATCGTTGGCACGGAACTGGTTTTAGGAAAAGTTTTTCAGAATGAAGCATAGAAAATTTCCCGCATAAGAGATTTTTCCGTTCTTATTTTTATTTTTTTGTTCCCTGTAAATCGACCCACTCTAATGTATAAATCATATATTTATGGGTAGTCAGACAAAGTTGCTCAGAATGAACCAAAGAAAATTTCCCGCATACACGAAAATTTTCCGTTTTTTTAGCTGTTCAAAAATCGATCCGCTCTAATGTAGATATCATAAATACATAATCTCTCAGGCAAAGTTGCTCAGAATGAACCAAAGAAAATTTCCCGCACACACGAAAATTTTCCGTTTTTTTAGCTGTCCAAAAATCGACCCGCTCTAATGTATAAATCATAAATACATAATCTCTCAGGCAAAGTTGCTCAGAATGAACCAAAGAAAATTTCCCGCACACACGAAAATTTTCCGTTTTTTTTAGCTGTCCAAAAATCGATCCGCTCTAATGTAGAAATCATAAATACATAATCTCTCAGGCAAAGTTGCTCAGAATGAACCAAAGAAAATTTCCCGCACACACGAAAATTTTCCGTTTTTTTTAGCTGTCCAAAAATCGATCCGCTCTAATGTAGAAATCATAAATACATAATCTCTCAGGCAAAGTTGCTCAGAATGAACCAAAGAAAATTTCCCGCATACACGAAAATTTTCCGTTTTTTTAGCTGTCCAAAAATCGACCCACTCTAATGTATAAATCATAAATACATAATCTCTCAGGCAAAGTTGCTCAGAATGAACCAAAGAAAATTTCCCGCACACACGAAAATTTTCCGTTTTTTAGCTGTCCAAAAATCGACCCGCTCTAATGCATATACCGATGTTGCATTTACTGCAAAATTCGCTTGCGGCTTGCATTGGCGACAGCTTTTCAACGTTTCCACTTGTGCGCATGCGCAAAGTAAAGAAAAAAAACACCATTTTTTTTCAATCAGCCAGTCACCAGCACAGTGCACCGCTGTCGAACGGCCGTTGTTAATGCCACATTTCGAAATCGTGTCACGCAGTCAGCATTGTCACCTTCATCGTCCTCCTACTCCACTTTGGTGCGGAACAAGTTTGTCGCCGAACAAGTTTTCCATTCGTCGCTGTGTGTGTGTGTGCGCGGCCAATTTACAGCGCATAGTTCGGCGCATGCGCACCCAAGCCGCGCTGTGACAACCCACTGCTGCGGAAGGGAATACGAAACGCCGATGTAAATAATGTGACTTCGCGCTGCATGTGGTTGTGGCGAAGAAGGAGTCAGTCGGCTTTGCCAGCAATCAGCGTGCAAAAAACGTCAACTGTCCGCTAAATGCGAAAGTGACCGGCCATCAATGTGCCAGCGACCGACTGACTGACTGACTGCCTTCGACTGAAATCGAAGGAAAGACGTTTTGCTTGCACATTTTTCACTTTTTCTTTAGCAGGACTTAATTTGAAGGGAATAAAATTTTGTGGAAGTAGGTCACGTGGCAAGTTTTTTGCTGGTTGGCTAAGTAGAGGTTAAATGAGTTTAGGAAAGGTGAAAGAGTCTGCAAAGTTAGATATTTTGGGTTGATGCTTTAACATAAAATTCCATTTACAGTTAGAAAACAGAGAACCTACTGCTCCTAGAGAGAGTTTCAGTGAACATACCTGTTCTAGAACCTCGTCTCATTATAGGTCGACCAAATGTCCCTATTTAAGGAAGAAGAATAAGCAAAATTGAAAACAATATATTTTTGTTCTGGCAAAAACTTGGTTGAAATGTGAGCTTCACCACTTCCAGTGATTTTTTAAGATATCGGATCCAATTTCTTTTGCCATCTTTCGGGAAATACTAGATTAATTCCACGCGCTTAAAATATTTGATCTTTGCAAAGCCAAAAAACTGGGCCAAGTGGTTTTTAACGTCTAAATTTGAGATGTAGGTACTCCCATCCAAAAAATTTTGCAGAAACCGACACAAGTAATAGTCCGCAGATGTCAAGTCTTCAGAATACGGTGGGTGTGGTAGCACATCCCATTCAAGCTGCAATATGTAGCTGTTAGCGAATCATCAAACTTGTATGAGATCTCGCATTACCCTGGTGAAACGCTGTACCTTTTCTATTGATCAATTCTGGCCTCTTCTGTTTGAATGCATCACTGAATTTGTCCAGCTGATCACAACACACTTTAAAATTAATCGTGGTGGTATTGTCGGGAAATCCCACCCACCAAACAAAACACATAACCTTTCTTTGTTGGTCATTAGCGGCCTTCGAATTGGTTTGAGCTGGTTCATTATTTTTAGATCACAATCGCTTTACGTTCTTGTAAAAAAAAACCGATTTTGATCGGCAGTAACAATGCGTTCCAAAAATGTATCAATTCTTTGATGTTTGATGAGCAAATCACCGTCGTTAAAGTGACTAAGCAAATTTCGTTACGTAAGAACGTGAGAATTCCATATGTCAACCTTCGAAATTAATCCTAAACGTTTGATCTGCTTGTGAACGGTCACGTTAGACGAATTTAATCTTTCAGCAATCCCTCAAGTTGTTATTCGACGATTTGCATCGACCAATGACTTTATGTTATCCATCTTGGCTTAAAGTTGTTGAGCATCCTCAAGATCGAAATTTCCGGAACGAAATTTTTCATACCAATTTTTCTATGCCGAAAATGCTGTTTTCGAACTTCCATCTTCGATTAAGATTATTCCAAAAAATGTAAGATTTTTTTTTACAAAGAAAAAGCGGTCGATAGAAGAGACTGTAGGTACGTGATCGGAATATAGTCACTATCTGCAGGAAATATATAGAGCAAGACACTAGTGAAACAGTGGAACATCTCTTGTGGACTTGTCCCGCATTGGCAAGACTACGCTGTACGCATTTGGGGTCCCCAAGGTATGATACACTGGATCGAGGCCACAGAGTCTGTTGAAATTCGCTAAAGGATCACTACTTCTCATGGACCAATTAATTGAACTCCATCTGATATCGCAAAGAACCAAAACTAGCCTATGCGTGGCTCATTGGCCTACCAGACTAACTTGACCTCACCTAAAGCGGTTAAGTGCGAAGTTGGCTGCGAAAAAGTTCAATAAGATCAACTGTTGAAACGAAACGAAATTGCTTAGTGAACAACCCAATAATTTTTATTGAATGTTCAGCAGTATTCAGAGTTCAAGATGAAGTTTCCTCGATTTATAAATGTAAACTCCAGAGTTTCCTAACTAGTTTTTTTTTTTTAATTTTCTGCTTCAAAGTTTTTTTAACATACATACATATACATATATAGTTGAGCTTGCACAACTTGAACTTCCATAACTGGAAGTTCTCCATAATTCGAACTCTTGGATTGGCAATAGAAGTCAAATTTAATGCAAATTTCCTTCCATAATTCGAAGTCTCTCTAACACGTAGTTTTTTGTGGATTATGGTGATTCGAGTTCTCGAAGTTGATTTCTATTTCATTTCATTAATTTTCTTATGCATTTGTTTTTTTTTTTTCTTCTTTTTGTATACAAAAGTGAACTTGACAACGAAACCCAAAGAAATGCATTATTTATAACAACCGTAACTTGGTAACGGTAACAAAATAGTACAAAAAATTACTTTTTTGGAAATTCCGTAACGTGAAAATTTATACAAAAGCAAATTAAAATGGATGATTGCGAGCGACCTTGAAAATGTAAGCTCACGCTTCTGTTTGTTGCTGAGTATTTTTTTCTATTTTATTTGATTTTGTGGGCGTCTCACCATTTTTATCTACTCATTTCTATGCTTTTGGCAAATTTAATGTCGTTCACCGAAACAACTTCGGAATAAATGCATTAAAGACACGCGATAATAACTGTCGTGCCATAGTTGTTGTTTTACGATTTTTTTGCTTTAAATGAAGAGCAGCGTAGGAGAAGAAAACAAATGGATTTTAATATTATCACACAAGCATATTTCTTGGGGCCGATTGACTTAACTATTAAGTTTATTTGCGAAATAAATTTTTTTCATGTTTTTCCTAGATTTACATAGCTTTTCAATACGTTTTTTGTTTTTTTTTTTAACCTTGCGATAGTATTTAAAATGGAAGAATGAAGACGTTCTGAGTATGGATTTCTTGTAAAGTAATTAATGTTATCTAAAGCTAAACCCTCAACTTTGGCAGTCAAGACAGTTCATATATACATAAACATAGATATACATTGTGACAAAGTACCCGAAAGTTGTAAATAAAACGCAAAATACTTATTTAATTATTCATCAATATTAGTTTTGTCGCCTCAAAGTAATCCCCACCAGATGCAATATCCTTATGCCAACGATTTTTCCAGTCCTCGAAACACTTTTCATAAGCACTTTTTTGGATGGTCTTCAGCTCCTTCAGCGAATTTTTTTTTTATCTCTTCGATCGACTGAAAACGGGTTCCACGGAGCGACAATTTCAGTTTGAGGAAACAAGAAAAAATCACACGCGGCCTAATCTGGTGAATACGGTGCTTGATCGATAGTATTCATTCCGTTTTTAGCTTTAAATTCGGTCACCATCGAGGCTCGGTGCGGTGGGGCATTATTATCGTATAAAATCCATGAATTGTTCTTCCATAATTATGGCCGTTTTCAACAGACGTTCTCACGCAAACGCCTCAATACGGCTAAAAAGAATACCGTCTGTCTCTCCGACATTTTCCGAAATAGAAACAAATTCATGATACACTTTCGGCTTGTAACCCACGAAAATCGAAAAAAATGAATTAAAGAAACCTGTTTACGGCACTCTTCTGAAAAAAAAATCAGCTTTATCGGGACGAGTCGAGCAAGAACACGTTTCATACCCGAAGTATCGACAAAATCATTCGAACGGACTCGCGAGTGATGTCGAGCTCTTTTGCCATCTCTCTAACACTTGCCTGACGATATTCAAGCACCATATTCTTCACTTTTTTAATATTTTCATCTGTTGAAAAGGTCGAAGGTCGACCAGAACGATCTCTCGACCGTCTTTGAAGGACTAGTACCATTCAAAGGCTTGTGTTTTTGCTAAACATATACATACATATATTATATAATACATATTTATACTTTTGTATGCATGCATAGAAGCTTATGTAGAGATAAATACACATCTAGCTTGCTACCTGCTAGAATCAATTAACCTCAAATAATTGACAAGTTATTGAGAAAGCATAGAAATCAGTTGAGGAGCGCCATTGCTTGCATTTACGTGTTTGTATGTATGTTGATATGTATCTTGCTGTCAAAAAAAGCCTACATATTTAATATATTTTTGATAATCAGTTTATGGCACTTACATTTAGTAAACTCACACATATTTGCTCAAAAGCAAAAAATTTGAAAATAAAGGCATTTGTTTGCTTATCATTATCGGCACTTTGGCGCATGGTGTTGTTGTTTTCATGCATTTAAAAATATATATATGCGCTACACAGTCGTTAAATCCTGCTCTTCAAATATTAATTATCACTAATTTTTTAGACAATCAAATTTCGAAAACTATTCCACGAATGTTTATGTACCTGCTCCTAGGGTTCGTGCTAAATCGTTTGTTTATTCGCTATTATCCGGGAGTTTGCTCTTTTAACGCGCTATTCAATAGATTCTTCGCGATCTTTGAATGCTTACTTCGCTTAAAGGATATGTCTTTAGAAGTCTACCTGTGATTTGAGAGCATTTCTGAATTTAGTGCAGTGTCGTGATCTGTCCGAAGCGGTTGTGTTTTCTCTTTTTGCGAAAGAACAAGTGTGTGTTTTTTATAAATTTAAAAACGTGTGAATTTTTTTGATAATTTTGCGAATATATTTGGTGAAAGTTAGTGTTGAAAACTGTGTTCTAGTAAAAGTTTAAAGAAAAACAAAAAAATTAAATTTTTTGAAAATCAATTATCTTTGGGATTCTTCAAGCTTTAAGTTTTAAAAGTAAGTGCAAAGTTTTTTAAATCAAAATCAATAATTTTTTAAAAATGTGTTAAACAGTACGAACACTCTATTTATATTTAAAATAAGGTGAAAGTGCCCAAAATATTATAAAAAATTCTCAAGTGCATATCCTTAGCCAGATCAAAGCTCAGAGATCAGATCGCTTCTGATCATACACCAACCTGAATAATTCAATCATTTTTGCTTTTCGAATATCATCTCCGAGGTTTAACAGCTAAAACATTTCTACCATAGAACTACAAGTTCCAAACCATCTCGGCATGAACATTAAAATTCTTTATATCGCGTCACTTAGCACCGTTAAAAAATCGCATAATTTCTTGACAGCCGCGCAGTTGAGTGAAATTGTCGTGCCGCAAATCTAAAAAGATAACATTTTGCCCTTTACACAAAATTTCCAGTTATAATGTCTTGCTTACACGTCTTTAAATTATCATTGCACTCTAGTTTGAGTTCAATTTCATGCAACAATCATAAAAATTATGATATTATTTATGAGCCGTCATGCCATTACTTTCCCTACAATTCGCTGTCGAGACTAGAATTTTTGCAGTCTTTTATTTTTATAGTCTCGCTGACTGGCAGTTCATCAATGTGAAAGTTCTATGCTATGCGTCGTGAGTTTAATACCCAGTAGGACATTGGAGGGTGATAAATGCCCTCTAGAAAAAATGTTGGTTTGGTTTTATGATCTAAAACTTATGAGTGATCAAAGAAACAAGTTGAGATATTTGTTTTATACTACATATATATTAGTTCATATCCATTAAACTTGAACTTGCAACTTAATTCGAAGGACAATGAAAATTTCAATGTGGAGTCCATTCTATATTTTAAGTTCATTTTCCCCGATTTTCATGCTGTTCTTTGAAATAGTATGTCATTAACTAGCTAGAATTTTCATCAGTAACTAAAGGGCGATCCATTTCGACGTTCCCTACTTCTTTTTTTTTTTTTAAAGAAAAAACAGAAACTTCAACTTTAATAGGGAAAGTTTATTATCATTCGAAAGAACATTCCTTGGCAGTTAATTTTAAAGATTATATCCGTTGAGTTCAATTTTCGATGACTCATTCGAGCATTTCGATTGGTAACTGGCGAATGACACGCGTGATGTTTTGCTCCATGGCCTAAATCGAAGCAGGGTTGTCTGCATAGATTTAAGACTTTATATATCCCCATAGGAAAAAGTCTAACAGTGTGATATCACACGATTTTGGTGGCCAATCGACCGGTCCAAAACGTGAAATTATCTGCTCATCGAATTGTTCTCTCAATAAATCCATTGATTGATGCGATGTTTAGGAAATGGCGCCGTCTTGTTGAAACCAAATCTCGCCGAGATCACGAGCTTCAATTTCAGGCTTCAAAGAGTCGGTTATCATGGCAAGATAACGCTCGCCATTGACGGTCCCGTTCTCATCGGCATTATTTTTAAAGAAATATGGACCGATAATTCCACCGGTCCACAAACCTCACCAAACCGTTGTTTTTTCTGGATGAAATGGCTCACACGTGATCTGTCAAAAAAGGCTAATGAAGCCTTTCACCTCGAGAACTAGTTACTTTTTACACTAGTTAAATTCTTTCGAGTGGAAAATGAAGTGTGTTAATCAAATATTTGGAAAAAGTTGTTGATGTTGACAACTGACTCGCTTTGCATTCGCTTTGTACCAGTTCTGAGTTAGTCAGAAAATATGCACTATAGTTTGCAAGCAGCGCGTTGTCCAACTGCGCCACTTTCCTGCAGGGATGCTAGCTAGACAGCGAATATACTTAGTTATGTACCTTTGTCTGTTAAAGCAGAGCAGTTTCCCTTTGGCGCGTAAGACCCATTTAGCCGTCACACAATAGATATTGCATGGTCACGATTTCCGCATTCGTCTTGTTATTGTTGTTTCTTTAAATTTTCGTTTCATAGAATCAAATGCAGTTTATGCAGCTGGGAAAGTAACTGCGCTCAACTGCTTAGCGCTCGAGGGCTTAAAGCGCAGCGCAGAGCTTACTCTGCACAGCTTAACTTCTGCAGCAACAACAATGCGTTCTGAAAGACTCTAGTAAACAATCTTCGCAGACGTCTTTTTACAGCTTTGAAGTAGATGTTTTTCTATGATTGCCGAGGTAATAGCAGCCAGCGCTGCTCATTAGTCGGCGCTCCTCACGCGGCCGCCTCGGCGTTTTGGGGCGTACAAGGAAGTAGTTAGCCGCTGCATTCTGCGCTGCCGCTGGCGTTCATTTCATACGTGGATATATAGACACTGATAACTACTCATGCATTGCATGATTGGCTCAACTCGCCCAGCCGGTAGCTGGTCGCCGGTCTTTCGTGGCGTAAAGGAAAATGCAAATGAAAAATGAGAGAGCGTTCAAAAAATATATTTTTTTATTTATTGCCGGAAAATTGTTCGCCAGCTTGCGTGTTAACGACTTCGACACGCATTTTAGCTGCCACATTCGCGTGTCTTCCGTCTGGTAGACTATCTTGTTACACAACTCCATGATTTGCCGAAGTTAGACATAATTTTTTATGATTTTACATAATCTTTATCAAATTTATAATAAATATCACATTTCCCTCTCTCTCTTTCTCTTCTTCGCAGCTCCAATCTCATTGCGAAAAGTAAAAGTCATTCTGACATTGTCGCCGCTGCACCACCTCCACTCGGCGGCTTACCCATTGGCATTGGCCCTCAATTGCCACCATTCGGTAGCGGCGGTTTTGTCAAATTGCGGCATGTAGACAAAGCACCAGCACAACAACAAGAACTACAGCCAGCTGTACAGCATCAATCCGCCGCCGAGTCAAATCGCAGCAACTTTCCGAACGCACAAAGCGTACAAAACTTACAAGAACAAGCAGAAGGTGAGGCCGCGCAGGCGCATAATCCCACAGCTTTACCGGCATTCTTACAAGGCGGTCTTCGTCGCAGCTTAACACAGGTGAGTGAATCAACGTCTGAGTCATGGGCAATTAAATTTGGTGCGACGTACTCCAATAAAAATACTGAGTTACCTACGTAATTGCATATGAAATTCTTCTGAAATGTGAATTCAGTGATCCATATCGAAGCACTGAGAAACTGAGACAATGAAAATCAAAGTTTTGGTGAGTCATCGTCATATCAACGGAAAATTGAAGTGGGAAATCCGATGAGTATGTATGTGCGCTTCACTCTATGCGCACTAGTGTTGGTGTGAGAGCTGCCATAAGCTTCTACAGATTGGAAAATTTATCTGTTCCAATGATTGAGTAGTTCTTAGTTTATCTTGCGTATTTAATCTGTGCAGTACGATAACTCCGCTCCGAAATATCCACTTTAAGTATCCACTGAAGCTTGTAACTGACTATCAGCCGTTGTAAAAAAAAATTTCGTGTTAGAAAAGTCTTATCATTAATTGAAAAAGTAAACGAGATGTGCTTGTAAAATTAAGAAAAAGAATTTCGCTGATGTTTCTGGAAGGATATTCGCGGCTGCAGGTCTTTTTGGAGTGTCGAGAAGAGGTCGCTGATGAAGACCGAAAGAATGAGCAAATCCAAAGTGAAAACGATGCTCATTGCCTATTTTGACATCAAAGGCATCATCCACCATGAATTTGTTCCTCCGTCAACGCCAAGTTTTACGTGGAAGTCCTCAAGAGACTCAAACGAAGAGTAAATCGGGTCCGACAAGGCATTGCTAGCGATTGGAAGTTGCATCACGACTCACTCCGGTTTTCTTGTGAACACCTAACCAAAGCCGGCATACCAACGCTTCCGCAGCCGCCCTACAGGCCAGATGTGGCCCCTGGACTTTTTTGTTTCCTTGCCGAAGGGGATTCAAGCAGCATGCACCTCGGTTCTCACGGCGATTATAGACAATGCCTTCCGTGACGTCTTCAATGCTTGGAAATCGTGCTGGCAGTTCTGAATCGACGCAGAAGGAGCCTTGGTTCAATAAATTTTTATAAATCGACTCCGTCCTATTACCAGAACCAGAATTAACAACAACTTCAGCAACGAAATCCTACGTAGAATAACTCTGCCAACAGGTGCTACTTCGGACTGAGTAGGCAAATGAGAAGTAAAGTCCTATCTTGACGAACCAAACTCTACAAGTCACTCATCATCACCCGTCCTGCTATATGGTGCAGAGGCATGGACAATGACAACATCTGTGGAGTCGGCGTTAAGAGTTTTCGAAGGAAAGGTTCTGGGGAATTAGCGTATTGGCAACGACGAAGGTCATGTTGTTGTTCGAATGGATAAAAACACTCTAGCTCTGAGAGCATTCGACACAGTGCCCGTCGGTTGAAGCAGAGGAACAGGAAGACTTCTAGTCCATTGGAAAGACCAGGTGCAGAAGGACACTGCACTGCAAGGCTACACTTGGAATTGACATCAAACATCGAGAAGGAAGAAAGGCTGGCGCGCTGTTGTAATCAATTAAGAAGAAGAGGAAGAATATTGAAGGTACGGGGCATACCCAAGACGACAATAGCCATCTCAACGGTCTGCGGAGATCAAAACCGAGACACAACAGAAACCAGTAAATAGTTGGACTAATGGATTTCATACGGCGAAGCTTCTGCAAAGAAAAGGCAGACTGTCCTATTGGCCGAAAGGTGATGATCACAGTTTTCTGGGATTCACAAGGTCTGATTTACAAAGGTTCCTGAAGAAAGTGGAAGGGTCATAGACCTCTACTTATTGGGCCGATTTGACAAAAAGACACAACATTTCCAAAAAATCGGAGAAAAAGGTACCTTTCCATCATGACAACGCGACGGCTTACAGTTCCGCTGTCACTACGACCAAATTGGTCGAATTAGACTAATAACTGGCATCTGGCATAGTATTCAATGAAGCACTTTTAGAGAAAAATAGAAAAAAAATTTCAAAATCTGAAATATAGTATATTATAATTATTCTCTAAAGTTAAGTTTGAATTTTGCAATAAAAATTTCATGCAAACTATTTTCATTTTCCTTAGGTCATGGGTCCTGATCAACGCACAATTACAGTCGGCTGTAAGGCAGGCTCGATCGCCGATCGGCTTGCGGCTCTGCAAAAGAGCGGAGAGGATGATTGGAAGAAGAGAATCTCACGACGCGACGAAGTCGATGAAATACGTCGAGAGAATCTAGTAAATGTAAGTCGAGATTTTTATTACTATTTTTAAACACAGACATATATTTTGATATATAACTACAGTTAGCGATTTTATGGTGCTTGTGATGTAATCGCAAACGAACAACAAAAGCGGTGTAAAAAAAAACTTTGTTGTAATGTGTGATAATGAAAGAAAAGTGCCTGTTTTAATATGTTCATGATTTGCCGCCGTTCGGTGGTCAACCTTATGACAACGATATTGGAGATAGTATTGTTGTTGTAATTTTTTTCAAGTATTTTTGTTATTTTTTTTGTTGCTTTTTATATATTAAAATAAATATATTTTTATTTTTAAATTTTTGTATTTATTTAAACAATTTTTTTTAATTTTTATATATTTTATAATTTATCTATATTTTATTTTCTACATATTTTTTTTAATTTTTTTTATTTTTTTATTTTTTTTTTTTTTTATTTTAATTTTTTTTTTTTTAATTTTTTATATATTTTTTAATTTTTATTTTTTTATTTCTATTTTTTTTTTAATTTTTTCGACTCTGCATGCCTCGTTAACCCATTGTTGCCAGCATGACGGCTGGTGTGAATGCGGTAAATGCGGCAGTAAGGCACAACAACATGCCATAAATAAATAAATAAGCGAAACAGCGAGAAAAAATGCAACCAAAAACAAAACAATAACAAATATGTAACACACAAAAGGCGGCAACGGCAACTACGTAACCGACTCGAATTGTTGTCTGCAATGTTTACACTCTTTCATATGCGGGTGGCAGTGGCAGTGCAGAAGTCGGTTCGCCAGTCTGCTAGTCCCCCGCTCCCACTCCGTCGCGCCGGCAAGTGACGCGTGTCATGTGAAACTCAATCGCGCCCGCTAACGACGCATTGTTGTCGCCCATGAAAAGCTGAATGGCAACAATGGCAGCCAAGCAGCCAACTGCAGCAGTAAAAGTGTTTCCTTGTTGCAAACAACAATAACAAAAAACGTAAAATAAAAAAATGAGGCACAAAACTACTTTACGGTGGCAAACGACATTTTTGCAGTGTTGCATGGCGGGTGGCAATGCGATGGGCGCTTACTCACACGTGCATATGTTGGTATGTGCGTGTGTGTGCTTGATATGCCGTTGCGCATGCGCAGATTTATGCCGCACAAAGCGCTTCATTGTTCGTTTTGTTGCTATTGTTGTTGATGCTAACTGTTTTTATTGTGCTTTTTCTCGTGCTCCAATTCTTTTGTTGCATAATATTTACTTCATTTTTCCTACTCTGTGACTGTGGCGGAAAGCAAAAGTGTCACAAATTAAAAAATAATGTCTCTCTTGCATTCTTCTCTCGACTGCCACATTGTTTTTGTGTTCTTTTGTCATTCTTATGGCAGAAATGTCTTAATGCAACTATAAAATCAACTTCGCTTTTAATTAAGTATGAACTGTTGTTTCAGTCTGTGACTTCAATGCGGACGCAATTTCGTAACAAAGCTGAGCGCTAGAGCCAGACATTTTTGTTGTTGCAATTAAGAGGAAGGGTCGCATTACAAATGGGTTGGTGGTAGCTTGAAAATTATTCATTCAACGCATATTTACTTCTACTTATGAATTTATGTATGTGTGTGTGTGTAGAACGGCATTTTATGTGAGTTACAGTTATGAAAGAGTATTGATTTTACCAGAGCAAGGAAAACTGAGTAACCTCTTTTAGTAAACAATAGAAGTTCTGTGAAATTCTGCTATAATATCATCTGTATTATCGCAGCTAGTAAGTCGACCTTGACTTATCTTTTTCGCCAATTCTGCTGTTCTTATTTTTCTTGCTAAAACTGTAATAATAGAAAGTCTTAGTATAAAGATAAAAATTAAAGAGTTAGGAGCAAAATAATGCTCACTAAAATTTAAGACGCTCGAAGGACGAAAAGCCATTCGACGACTTAATTGGCAGCTTGAAGGGTTATATTTGTATACAGTAGGCCAAAGAAAGTGAATTTTCCAGATTTTTTCTGAGAAAACTTTAAAATTTATTTATCGTGATTGATAATTTAAATATCGGGCGAAATATTTTTGAAAATTACAGTTAATTTGGCTTTCATATAGAGCCAATTTCTAATATTTATTAAAAATAAGAAAAATACACATACAAAAAAAGTACCCGGAAATTTTAAATAAAAAACGCTAAATATTTAATTATTCATCAATATTTATTTTTTCGCCTTCAAAGTAAACCGTACAAGGTGTAATAGCCTTTATATCCTTCAGCTGTTTTATCTTTAATTTACAATAATTTAATTACGGCAATAACTAGCTCGAACGCTTCCCATTACATACACCTTAGCTCAACATTCACCACACAGTGGTGGCTAATTTTAAAGTATGCTTTTGTAGCACCACAAACAGACACTCAGCGCAATGTTGACAGCATACTTTCAGGCGCACCTGCATAGAGTGTTGCGTTTATCAAGCATTTTCTTTAAGTAAACGACGCAAAGATAACTGCAACTGTGAAATATTTTAAACTTTTAATATAATAATATTATTAATATTATTATTATTATAAATGGTGGAAATATTAGAATTCATATGGAATTTCAATAAATAGCCGTAAAAGTCTTAATATCTTATACAAAATGTCTGAAAAAATTTATTTTTACTTCAAGCCTGTGTATTTTGTAGTTTTGTAAATAAAAAAAGGAATAATTTGTATAAAAATAACTTCAATTTTTAAACAATTTTTATACAATTTCTTCTATAAAGTAATTTTAACCAACTGCAAATCTGCTTTTCGATTGCACACTACTTACGAAAGTGCGTTTTTGATAACAAAAGCCCGCTTGCTATTCATTTTCTATTTATTTCTAACACTCTTGATTGTCGGATTCCCCGTAAAATCACTTTCGTTTGCCACTTTGTCGAATTTAGTTAACTTCAGTCTCCATTCACTGCTATCCGTCAAACGCTTTCATTTTCATGTGCCATAAGGAAATGACCAGCAAATGACAGTTAGTTAGCTGGACACAACAAATACTCGTCAATAAAGCAATCACAACAGTGCCACATTTGGTAGCAACAACTATGCGCAACGACCCGACCGGCTATCGTGTTAAGCGCGTGAGTGAAATAATAATGAGCGCTTGAGTTGTCTATGTTGTGGACGGCACATGTTCATATGCAGCTAGGAAAATCATAATAAATTTAATAAATAGACGGGAAAGAAAAAATATTCGACTCGTCAAATTATAAATATTTTAATAACGAAGTTTTCGTACTTAAATGGTGAACATACATACATATGTAGCAGGTGTCCTTGACTTTATGAGAGCGAATTAGTCGGAACATTTTATTGTTCTCTATTTTGTTCGTAATTTTCATATCAACTGATATTATTTCTATGTTTTAAAAGGTTTATTGATTTTTAAAAAATTATTTTAAAGAATTTCTAATATCCTGGTATCGTTTTTTGTATTATAACTTAAAGATGTGAAATTTTCGAAAAGCTTAAAGAATCATTACTTTACCTAAAAGTCATTAACCGATCTCAGGCTAGCCAAATGGTGTTTTTCTGGTTTTGAAATAAAAATAGAAGTATTTATCAATTCAAATTTTCAGATAATTTTTAATTTTATAATTTTTTTTTTAATTTTTTTAATTTAATTTTTATTTTTTTTTTTTTTTAATTAAATTACTTTATTTAATTTTTTTATATTTAAAAAAAAAATTTTTTAATTAATTTTCATGTTTCATGTTGAAAAACATCGACGAACCGTTTATATGAATATTTTCAAATCTGGCTAGTTTTCTTAAATCTAAGAAATCGTTTAGAATCAGAAGGATAACAACAAGAAGTACGGAACTCTTTCTTTAGAAAAATCTATTTATTCTGACAAATGATTTGTTTGCTTATTTTATCATTTGTTAAATTACTGACATAACCTTACAATTCTCAGTCGGATGTACCCTGAACTACATATATACGCGAACTAGTACCTCAGTTTTTCTTGATCTGCAACTTTATACACGTAATTTTCTGTCCAAAAAACTGCTCATTTGTCGGAACCGCCGATTTCGGACCTCTAAAACATATACATAGTTGTCACACAAATTGGCCGATCTATAAGATGATAAACTTTTTTATTTGACAAGATATCTTCACCGAATTTTGACTGAGGTAACGGTATAATCTCAGAGCAAATTATTGAGATCGGACTTTTATAGCATATAGCTGTCATACAAACTGACCGACCAAAATCCAGTTCTTGTATGGAAAACTTTTTTATTTTACAAGACATCTTCAGAAATTTGGCATGCATTGTTATTCAAGGCATCGCTACAATCACCGAACATATTACTCAGTGTGAACCACTGTGGTATTTAGCTGCCATTCAAACTGGTCGATCAAAATCAAATTATTTTTATTTATAAAAATTTCGGTGCAACTAAAGTTATTGTTTTCATTGTTTTTAATTAAATTTATTTTTTTTTATTTAAATTTATTTGAATTTTTTTTAATTAAGTTATTTTTTTTTTAATTTTAATAAACTTATTTTTTTTTTAATTAAAATTTTTAATTAATTATTATTTTTTTATTAATTAATTAATTAATTTTTTTTTATTAATTAATTAATTTTTTTATTAATTAATTTTTTTTTTATTAATTTTGATTTTTATTTTTTTATTATCGCGTATTTCACTTCTATTTATTTTCATATTTTATTATTATTTTTTTCTTAATCTTTCTACCATTATTCAATGTAATAATTAGCTTACTGAATCCAATATTGTTCAGGTCGGACCACTATAGCTTTTAGCTGGCGTTTGAACTTTCCTTGTTTTTAATTTAATTTATTTGCTTATTCAGTTCAATGAATTTTAATTTTAATTTTTTTATTAACTTTAAATTAATTTTAATTTTATTTTTATATTATATTTCTAAGTTTTTAAATTAATTTTAATATTTTTTTATAGTTTTTTTTAAATTAATTTTAAGTTACTTTTAACTTTTTTAATTAATTATTTTTTTAATTTTAATTAATTAATTTTGTTTAAATTATAATTTTTATATTAATTATTATTTTTTATTATCGCGTATTTCACTTCTATTAATTTTCATATTTTATTATTATTTGTTTTCTTTAACCTTTCTACCATTATTCAATGTAATATTTAGTTTACTGAATCCAAGGCATCGCTACAATATTGTTCAGATCGGACAGCTTTTCGCTGTCATTCGAACTTTCCCCGTTTTTAATTAATTTTTTTTACTTATTCAGTTCAATTAATTTTAATTTTTTTTATTAATTTTAAATTAATTTTATTTTTGTATTATATTTCTAAGTTTTTAAATTAATTTTAATATTTTTTTTTAATTTGTTTTGTATAGTTTTTTTTTAATTAATTTTAAATTTTTTAAATTACTTTTAACTTTTTTAATTAGTTGAATTTTTGTAATTTTAATTAATTTTTTTTTAATTATAAATAAATTAATTAATTTTTTTTTTAATTTTAATTAATTTTTTTTTTTTTTAATTATAATTTTTATATTAATTATTATTTTTTTTATTAATTTTGATTTTTATTGTTTTTATTATTGCGTATTTCACTTTTATTTATTTTCATTATTTATTATTATTTGTTTACTTTAGTTTTGCTACCATCATTCAGTGTAATAATTAGTTTACTGAACTCCAGTAAATACCGTTTTAATATTTTTATTTAATTTTTTTGTTTTGTGCTTTATATTCTTCGTCTACTAAATCTGTATTCATAACGTACCTCTCTTTTGGTTATTGTTTACTTTTGTTAACGCATAACTGTAGCTTTCAGCCTTTTCTTAGAGTTCTTGAAGCGTCTTTAAGCGCCCGTCGCGCGCTACTTATTCGCAAAAAGAAGAGTTAACAAGACAACCAAGAAAACACGCAGAACGAAGCGCGGTTAAAATTAGAGTTTTGTAATAAAAGCGAAGTCTTTACATACATACATACATATGTATGTATGTATATCATAGCTATATAAATATGTACTTATGTAAATGCGTTTAACGGTTAAAATTTTGCTTTAATTTAATAATGCTAATTTGGCGAATTTCACTAAGCAAAAGGCAAAATAATATTTTGCGCAAAACTAAAAGACACTATAAGATGCCAGCTAAGAATTCTACGAAAAAATTAATTCTTAAAAAATTTGTTTTTTCATTTTTTTTTTATTTTTTTTTTTTTATTTTTTGTAACATTATAACGGTGTCACTTGCGCTAACTGCCATTTAAGCCGGTTAAAAAGCTCATTTGACTCTTTTGGCCTCTGCGCAAGGGCTTCGCCGACGTTTAGACAGTTACTCAATTACTTAAACTAATCTCAAATGCCGTTATATGTGTACATGTATGTACATATGTATGTATGTATAGTTTCATTTTTGGTGCACTTTTCGCTTTGATTTACCCGCTCTTTTGTTGGCTCAAACGAAGCTTCAACGCTTCTTCTACTCACCAGCAAACGCTTCAGCCAGGCAGCAAAGCCAATTGAAAGTCATAGACAAAAAAAGCAACAAATCTTTACTGCTCGCCGCAAGTCCCTATGACAACATAGCATTTAACGCCGCTATAATGGCTGGACCTCGTAATTAAAGTGGCGCGACAGGGCGCTTAGGTTCGGGCAATTTGTTTGTCATTATGCCCTGAAGGCAATAGCCATATGCCGGGGGAAAATGGGTTAAGAAAAATGGTAACATAAAGCAAAGCGCAACATGATGAGACCCAAACATATGTACATACAAACATGCTTTTTCTGTCTGAGTATAATAGAAATATTTTTACTTAATTTCGAAAATCATAAAAATGCTGCGCTGGTGTTAGTTAAGTTACACACACATACATGCATATAAACATAAAATGTTAGCAATTATTCTTGCCACACTTTGCGGTCTTCATGCATTTGTCTTGGCGGCGACGGCAATTTATTTCACTTTAGTTCGCGTTTGCTAAGCTTCAAGTGCCGCTGCATACGGTTAATTGAATCACAGCAAGCGTTTGAGAGGCGATCTCGTGGGTTGCGCACAAATATACATACAAACACAACACATACGTACATATGTATATTCGTACATTTGTATGTCTTGCTTTAAATTTATATGCCGTGCAAACGATTGCTGCGTTCTTTTGTGCATAAATTGCTCAACAGCTTCTGAATTATGATCTTCTTCTTCTTCTCCTTCGGTTTTCTATAATTTACTTTTAATTTCTCTATAATAGATACTTTGTATACACTTTGTATCATATGCATATACACATGCACATACACTGTATATGAGCATTTGCACTTTATCTCTCTTCGGTTGCCTTTGCAGGCGTCGCCAATCACTTTTTGACACACATTTCAATTTTCGACGCAATTTCGACTTATTTTCTGCTAATTCATGATTGCCCATTTGAGTACTTCATTTTGCCACCCGTTTTATTCAATTGCTTGCTTTCGCACACATTTCGCTTTATGGTCAGCGTTATTTGCATTCAATTGGGCTTTTACAAATTAATTAAATACGCGGGGGTGTTTACATAACCTTTGCGGAGTAGCAAATTTTGGACGAATTTATAAATTTGTGCAATAAAAATAAAAAAAATGTTAAAATACAATTGCAATGAAAATAAAAATAAAACACGTACAATAGTATTTACCAGCTTTCTGGATATTTGTGGACTACTTGCCAAAAGAACTGCGCCGCCTCGGCGGCCAAGAAAAAATCAAGACAATTTCTTGATGTCCTGTTCTCATGTGAACCGTATACCCCTGTGGGGGTTCTGCATCGACCGAAACAAATGTTACTTAGAATGGCGAATGTCTGGGTTATGAGACGTTTGCAAAAACGACTTGATTTTCTAGCGCTCAAGCAGCAGTTTTTGATCTGCAAAATAGTCTTTCTTCGTCTAAAATTCCCTGCCTTTGAATATACCGGATGCTTTTAAACATTTTGAGATGATTAGTTATCTACATGAAGCCAACGGTGCTCTTATCCGTTCCCATTCCGCAGTTGTGGAGACTGAAGTACACCTGTCTTAGCAAGCTTATCAGACTTAATTACAGTTTCCTGAAATACCGCTGTGGCCAGGCACCCAAAGTGGTCTAAACATAAGATAAGATAAATAGATGAGGACTGCACCGGGAGCTAAATTCTTTAGTGCCCTCTCCCAAGTGAAAACGACCCACTTAGCCCCAGTATATTGACAAGTTCCAATATACAACTAGGTGCTAATGAGGCGATGTGATCGCTATTTGGAAACATGGATTCAAGGGCCTTTATCTTGCGTCTGTAGACTACTATGCAGTCAATCATCAGGTATTCTGGAGTTTCAGCCTCCCTGTCGCAGAGCCGGCAATTTCAACAAGAAGCTAGGCCTATTTTATATACATAAGTGCTTCTTGGGTCTACAGTGTGGCCAGTGTAGAATGCGACAAGTAGCCTGAGTTTGTCCGTTAGGAGATTGATTACATAAATAAACCTACTGGAATTGTAACCACTCATTAGCAATTTGGAATGGCGCATGCCTTGGAGTTATTGCCAAAACCTCGCCCTGCCTACTCCTGCTTCCTGGCGGGACAGCTCCTTTATGATATGAGGACTCACTACGATGAAGGGTTCAGGTCCTGCCATGTTAGTGGATGCTGCGGAGTGGACGAGCTCATCAACCAGTTCATTCCCGGTTATACCTTTGTAGGTTGCTTTAAGTGCCGCTTGACTGTCGCTAAATATGGTTTTGCGTTCGTTGCGTTGTAGGTTTATCTCTCCGCACCGACTTATGCAAAGTCCATTGTTTGAAATATGCTCAGAAAACTTCCCATAGATATGGAGAATTTGGTGCGTGGCCCTGCGAATCCTGCACCAATTCCTTTCGACGTTTTTGAGCCACTTGATTGCACTATACCTAAGCAGTAGCTCGAGAGTTGAATCATTCCATTCAGCCTTATCACAGGCGCTGATTTCATCTACCAAAAGTCTTGGATTATATTTATCAACTGATGTCTTCAAGATTTTATTGTCACATACTTCCTTAATTACTTTCTTCAGCTTTATTTTTGGGGTTATACTATTTCGGTTATACTATTTGGCTTATATTTAAGGTTTTGGTATATATTTAAGTTTATATTGTGCTCTCGAAACAATGTGGAATAAAATCGACAACTGCTGTTATCAAAATGTTTATATTGGCATTAGAAAAAAGCAATTATTTTCAAGCATAAAACGAGGATGTCAAAATTTTCGATCAAAAATGTCCTTACAGAAGACCGAAAAAGTAAGATATGGTTCAATGTGCGGGGAAAAGGATCAAAATATCCATAGTAATTGGAATAAACGTGATAAAAAACGATATCCTTGCTAGCTTATGAATCATTTTGCTCTCCAGCTTGTCGAAATATGCCTGGAATATTGAAGCAACTTTTGGCACTGTTGCCAGGTACTTTGTGGCGCTGTTGCGATAAACTAAAAATAATCGTAAAATATACAAAAAGAAAACATCAGAATACTTTTACGACACCCATAAATTATCGGTGAGAAATAGGTAAACTGATCGCTACTTGAAAAAAACCGATAAATACTCGTATATACTATATAAGTATTTAATATGCAAAGTAGGTTTCGTTGATAAAGAGGGTGTGGTGTGGACTCATGAAAATTGACAAAAGTGTTTTTATTATTGTATTATTTTTTTGCTGTTATCATTATTTGTTTTAGGCACAACAACAAGAATATATGTATATTGAAAAGGTGACCCTTTTTATTTGATAAAATGTACTTAATGCGCAAGTGAGTAGACTGGATTCAGGTTTGCTTCTTCGACAGATCGCTTAGTTGGAGTGGAGTGTATGCGAGTGTATTTTATTCTTTGGGCGTATATTATAACGGGTTTTTCAATAGTGACCCCACAAAAGTAGACCGATAGGGACAGCAAACGACGCCATATTTTTTGGCGCTCTTTTGACATTTCTCTTCAGTAAGGTTTGCCATTTCATCATGGAAAGATGTACGAACCAACAACGAGTCAAAATTATTAAAATTTATTACCGAAATTCAGAGTCAGTGGCCTCAACTTTAAGAGCTATATTCAGAAGAACTGAGCCCGAAGTAGAACTGCTCAGAAGAAATTGTGAATTCTGTGTTTTCATTAATATATATCCATTAGGTGGAAGGTTGAGGTCGCACTCATACTTATAAGATTTGTCTTTTATTCCTTTATCTTAGTCATAAAATTTTCAATCTGTATACTTTCCAAAGAAACTTTACAATATATCGGCGATGAAAACCACAAAACAAATAATAACAAAGCAACAAAAGATTAAAGAATGAAATAATCATAAAAAATGTAATTAAAGAAATACTCGCAAAACATGCAGCTTATCAGCACAAACAAAAACAACACAAACACAACAAGATATGACGGAACAAAATACAAAAGCAGCTAAATCACGATTTCAACCAACGAAACACGGAGAAACAGACCGCAAGCATGAACTCCGGCGGAAGAAAACAGATCGCAAGAACATTAATGCCAGAGTTGGAATTCAATAAATTAAATTACGAATCAGAAAAAACTGCAAAAGCAACAAAAACACAAACTCATAATAATAAAGCACACACAATCCGAGCAAATAAAAGAATGCGGGAACTCAAACCAAAAGTATTCCTGATGATTCAGTGCTGAAAGCAGAATAAAACAAGAAAAAGACGTTATAATCGCGGTGCCGAAGTCTTAATACCCTACACAGTGCCGTGCTTTGTGCATAAAAGGGTTTCAAAATATACCCTTAAATTGTACCCTCCAGATGGTGTAGAGAGCTTTACTGCATTCGAGGTCAAAAATGGACGATGGGCGTAGTACCGCCCACTTTTAGGTAAAAACACTATATACATATACATATGTATGTTTGTGTACTATAAATGAGTTGAATCGGGTCACTACTTTTCTTAGCCGCCATATACCTAATATGAATATTTTCGAACTTCTGGGTGACTACATATATACCGTATATACATAGGTGCAATATGTAAGTTTTCTTGAGAGATCCTGTTTTTCTTATAACGGTGCACATTTTTGCTTAAAATTAATAAAATCGGGTGAAAACTTGCCCTAGACCCCATATAAATAACAAACCTTATGTACTTGAAGTTACTTTCCTGGCTTTAATTCTTGAAAAATGCAAGAGTATGAAATGCTCGGTTGCACCCGAACTTAGCTCTTCCTTATTAGTCTTTATCTTGATTTTGATCGGTCAGTTTGTATGGCAGCTATATGTTATAGTGGTCCGATATTGATGATACCGACAAATAAGCAGCTTCTTGAGGAAAAAATTACGTATGCAAAATTTCAGATCGATATCGTGAAAACCGAGGGACCTGTTCGAGTATATACAGACTGCAGATTTAATATAATATATAACATATAGTATACGTATATAGGGTATAAACATTAAATGTAAAGCCAGCAAACAACAAATTTTAATAGCCAAAGCGACAGTTTGTTGAACGCATAAATCTGTATTGTACACGCTAGTGATTTGCTCGCAGCGGCCAACAACAAGCAGTGATCAATGATGATGGCGCTCGCACAATAGCCATTGGCATTTGCTACCGCGCATGCGCACCCAACTGATCAGGTACGCGCTGCCACTCACCCAGCAGCCGCTGTAAAGCAATAAAATTGCGACTATTCAATAAATAGAAAGAAATCGACTGTGCCAACATAATAATCAGCGGTGCGGTGGCTGTCAATTCAAGTAATGGCTCAAACGAAACCTAAACAACAAACGCACACACAAAAATGGCAACAACAAATATGCTGTAGAAGCAAAAAGGTAAAGAGAAGAAAACCTCCAAAGCGCAGTAGCACAGCCTGAGGCTAAGGTTGTAAAAACAATTCTTCAACTTCCAACTTCAACTGTCCATTTATCACATTGAACAAAAGAACCAATTACAAAGTTATGTTGTGGCGCACATACCTATAAACACATACATACATAACTACAGACTTAAGTACATATTCATGCAATGTGGTAAGCGCACTCCTCGCTTATGCACAGCATTGAACTATGTAAGTGACTTCAAGATCATCTGTCGTCTGGCGCAATGTCTAACAGAACATTCTACCAAAGCAGCAGCAAGCGAGCGAGCGAGCTAACGGAGCCAGTGAGGTGCCTCGGCATGGTCAGCATGACCGGTTGGCTGTCATTCAGCCGGTCAGTCAGTCAAGTTAAATTGATATCGAAGTCGTGGTAGTCAGTTGGCGGCGCTTTTTTTCATTTTGTGCTTTAGTGTTAGTACGGCAGCAAAAAGACTATGGCGCTATTGAAGTCGTGATTAAAAAGAATACATATTTACACTTGTATGTATGTATAAGAATGCTTTGTAGTTGTAGTTATGCATTATGCTGTTTTAAGGTCCGTTTTGTAAGCTCGTAAATGATGCTCTAGCATCCCAGCAGAGATAATACTTGATGGAGTAAGGACTCAAAGATCTGAAACTTGCCGATCCAAACAGGGCCAAAGTACAGCCGTTGGCGGGATAAAATCTGGGTTGATTCCGGAAACGTAGAACCGGTTGTTGTGGGAACAAATCTTCAGTAGCGCTTAGATTGGATGACTTTGGAGCATTCTAAAAATTCTTAAGTTTAGTCAAAGCAAGAGTCTTATAGAGTGTTTTTGGAAAGAGAGTAACATATACATATACGCTATCAGTAAAAGGGTTTCGGCTCGATTTTGCGCTCTATTTCTCTTAATCCATATTATATGGCTGTCATACTTCCTTTGATTCCATACTAGAACTTGAAACATTGCAACATTCCCCAAATATGTTACGGTTGCCGAAGTGTCACAGAAGAGCGATCAAAACCGCAAATTTCGGAAAACAAGAAACCATTGGCAGAAAATCTTTCCCATACATGTTTCCAAGTCTACACATTGGTTGATAAAATCTTCTCTCCTATTTAGAATCTACTTTATTTCATTTATTTTTGAAATCCATATTTTAATATACTTGACCAGTCCGAGTCAAATTTGATCTTGAAATCCATACTTTAATATACTCGATCCGATGATAGGTCCGATTGATAGTTGGTTGACCAGTACGAGTCAAATTTGATCTTGAAATCCATATTTTGATATACTCGATCCGATGATAGGTCCGATTGATAGTTGGTTAGACCAATCCGAGTCAAATTTGATCTTGAAATCCATATTTTGATATACTCGATCCAATTGATAGTTGGTTGGTTGGACCAGTCTTGGACAAATTTGATCCTGAAAGTAGTCTTATATTCTAATATAGATTTATTCGATTATTCATTATATATTTGTGAACCAAACTTCTTCCTTCCTACTGGTTTCTTTTACATCCGCTGCTACTGTCTGACTACCGTAACCCTCTCGGCTCTTAGGAAATATATGTTGGAAATCTATTTTATCCGCACATGCCTTTTTATTTCTTTTTCAAAAGTCTTTCTCCTCCTCTCTGTCAACTCCTTTTGCTTTAACTTAATTTTACCGTGTCCTTTTGTGGTTCTTCTAAGCGCTGACTTCACTGCAAGTTGGCTTACAAAGTTGCACTCTACGTGGTTTCATTTAAGCTACATTCCTTGTGACATAAATTATTGCCAAGTTGGCTTGTAAGAGCACTCAAGAACAAGGCTCACGAGTATGGCTATATATCACAAAAACTTATCTACTTATGCTCATAAATTTATATTTATCTTTGAGTTTGTTAATGGAGTTAAAAGTGGCAATCGCATACCACTTACACATGGAAGAAAAGCCCGAAAGATGGCTTATTGCGTAGTAAGAAGTTGTGGAAACCATTAATAAAAGATTGGTCGAAATTCTTCGATTTTATGAGAAAAAATTCGTGAGGAAATATCGTCGATGACGCTCAGAACTGCGGTCGAGTATACGAGACTACTTTATGGATTGGTTTCTCTTCAATAAATTTTGGTTCTTGCTGTTCCGGCTAATTTTAAAAGCGTCGTTTCCTAGAATGTTAGGCAGTTTATGTATTCATAAATCCACGGCTCAGTACCAGTTATAATGCCGTGAATGAAGGGTCTTCAGCAACATTAACAAATATCTTTCTTGTGAACTCTACTTGACGTCGTTTCTTGATACAAGTTTAGCATTAACCGCTTTATACCCAAAATATTAACGAAAATGCGTTGAGTTGATCCATAAGAGATGTTTAGATCCTCTGATATCTTCCTATTACCAACATTACGATTTTCAAGCACTGCTTCTTTAATCTTTTTGAGGTTACTGTCATCAACAGAGGTTTTTTAGATGTTTAGATGACTCGCATGAGGAAAGTTTTCGATGACTTCATGAACTTCACTAAATTTTTTGTGCCACTCAAATGTTCGTGACAAAGTAGACTTTCCGAAACACTTCGGCAACATTTTCAACAATTCCGTAGCCGCGATTCCTCCGTGTCGTAAACAAGGACACGCTGCTTGATATATGGAGATCAAACTGGAAAAAGGATGTACCAATCTATATAGTCCGGGCCAAATTTGATCAGATGGTATTTAATATCGAAATTGATTGGCAAATGGAAATCAAACTTCGAAAAAAATTTACGAACCTCTGTAGTCCGGTTCAAATTTGATCAGCTGGTATTTAAGATCGAAACTGGCTGACATATGGAAATCAAGCTTTTGAATTGTTGTGCTAATTTATGTTGTCCGGGTCAAATTTGATCAGATGGTATTTAAAATCGAAAATATTTGAAACAACCTTAGTTTATGAAAACATCGAATATAAAGCTTCTGTATCCGAAATGCTTCTTAAAATATGTGATTATATAAATTTATATTTTTCGAAGTAATTTTGTACCAACCCAGACATAAAAACTATGTAATTTCAACTCGCAGCACTCACTTTTCACTTCTGACATTTTTTCCAAAAAAAAATAAACAAAATTGCTTGGAAACTGTTCAACCTAAAGAAGGAGCCATACAATTTTATTTATGTTTGAAATCAACACACAGAAATACCAAAATGTAAAAGAAAATACAAAAAAGTCTCAGCATTCCCATATGAGTAACAGATGATGAATCATTCTTGCGTGGCCTGCTTGGCGAGATCGTGCCGCATGCACAGTTAATGCCACAGCATCCAAAAGAAGGGAAGCAAGATCACAGCCAATGCGATAGCATTCATTTGCATACACGCACACACACACACATACAGACGCCAGCCACGGCACGGAGCGCTAATCCTGTCCCGTGTTCCGTGCGCTCGCCTTTTATTTTTACAAATTGCGCTCGCCTTCCTCGAGAACTGGCTTGGGTTTTTTCTTTTTCTTTGCTTGCGTTGCGCATGCGTTTCTGTTCCATTGCGTCAATCGCATGCATTACGCTTTTTTATTCCAATTTTTTTTATTAATATCTTTCCATGTATGTGTGTGTGTGTGTGTGGGGGCAAGTGATCCTCAGCCAGGGCTCTCGCTTGATTCGTGAGTGCGAGCTTGAGTGCAAGTCCGCCGAACTTTCATCTTTCTCCCCTTTTTTGTGTGTCGTGTGTGTGTGTGTGTTTGTTGTTGTTGCAGTGTGTGCTCCATAATATATTTATGTTTGATTTGCTTGCTTGGCGCTGGTTGGCGCGTTTTGCGTTTTCTTGCGTTCAGTTGAGCACGATCGCTCAAAGTGTTTGCTAGCAGCGCGCCGGTAACGAAGCACGTAGAGCGCGCTTGGACTCTGGTCTCTGGTCGTTTCCTTTTCGATTCAATTTGGCTTGCCCAGCGCCGTTCGCATTTTGCATTGTTTGAGTTCTTCTTATCGCAGCGAGTACAACGTGCAGGCATGCGACGAGGTGTCTTGTTGCCGCGATAAGTGCAAGAAATCGAACGCCAATTCGTCGGAGTAAAAGTGGCAAGTGACTAAGTGGCGGCAGTAGCCTTGAAATAAAAATACGCAAAGCAAATTAATCGAGTGAATTGCACTGAAAAGTTGTGATTGTGAAAACGTTTAAGAAAAAGAGGCATGTTGTTGCTGTTGTTTTACTTTTTTGTTTTCTAGTATAAGAACTACTTTTCAAGAGACTGCTGATAATGCGTGATTGCTAATTAAATGGATGATTAATTGTTATTTATATACATACATACGTCTGCGTATGAGAACATTGGCGTGAAATTGGAAAACAATAAAAAAAAAATAAAAAAAAAATATTTGGAGATGAAATAATGAGACGCGTTCAATGATTAATGAAATGAATACTAGTAATGAATTAATTAATAAAAATTGCGTGAGTGAAGAAAATAATATGAACAAGAGTTTTTAAAAAATTGGAATAAAAATGAATAAATTAAATTAAAATTAATTAGGATAAAAACAAAAACAGAAATATAAAATCATAAAAGTACAATTTCATATAAAAATGACAGAAAATTAAAAAAAAAATTAAAAATAATAATGTGAAATTGTTATATAAAAATTAAACAAATGCGAAAAAAATTAAAAAAAAATTAATTAATTAAATTAAAATTAATTGTGATACAAAAAAAAATGTAAATATAAAATCAAAAGTAAAATTTCATAAAAAATTACAGAAAAAACAGTTATGTGAAATTGTATTACAAAATATAACAAATGGAAGAAAATAAAAAAAAATTAATTGAATAAAAATACTAAAATATAATATAAAATCAAAAGTAAAAAAAAAATTACAGAAAAAACAGTTAATAAAAATATAAACAAATGAAAAAATAAAAAAATAATAAATTTAAATTAATTAAGATAGAAGCAAAAATATAAAATCAAAAGTAAATTTTCTTAAAAATGCAAAAATTTATTGTAAACTTAAATCAGATAAGACATAAAAATTATTCATTTATGGCTATAAATTAAATACTAAAAATAAAACAAGTAAATTAAAATATTTATAAAAAAAATTTGGATAACTTATATAACTTAAATTTAAAAAAATGAAAGAGAATATTAAAAAAAAATTAATAAATTATAATAATAAAAAATAAAATATTTGTAGACCAGTGCCGAAGCCTTCGAAAATTGTAAAAAATAAAGATATTCGTATTAGATTGAAATCCATCGGAAAGAAAATTAAAAAAACATTAATGGAAAATAATTTACGAGCGAAAAAAGTAAGGGGAGGTGGGTGTGCTTGAATTTTCAGCGTTGAAAGCGTTTTATCTCGGTTTCCGACAAAACTACTAGTTGTATAGAAAAAGTTATCTGACAATGTTGTTGTTGGTTATGAGAAAATCTATAACTTTTGTTACTGAACTTTGCACATAACCTCAAAATTAATATGAAAAAATCACATAAGCCAGCTTTTGAGGTTTAATACAAAAAATGTTTGTCTTTCACGAAGTCTGGTATAAACTTACCTTCTTATGTCTAAAGCACAGTGTTTTTGTTTTTTTTTCAAATTTAAAATAATTATTTTTCATACTTATATTGACATAATGTCGGAAAACACCCTAATTTTCAATAAAAAAATTACAACTTAATTTTTTTTATTTAAAATATTTATTTTTCTACTTATATTGGCTTAAAATCGATAAAAACCTTAATTTTTAATCAACAAATCTCAAGTCAAAATATCAGATTTTTTTTAAATGTGAGTAGGCCTTATACTTGCTAAAATCTCTTCTTTCTGATGGTACTAAAAATAATTACTATGATTGCTCAGAAAGCTTAAATTATTAGACTAAAAACAACTTTTTCGAAAAGCCGCCATTTCGTCAAAAATCAAACTTTTGACTAGTCCTGCTTCGATCATTATCTGTATTATTCTATATCTATCTGGATTTGAAATAATTTTAGACAGAAAAATCTTGGTCACCGCCAACCACCCTTTTTCGGAGGTTCACTTATAGATCGAGAAATCCAAAATTTTTCAAAATGAATCGTCGTCTATTAAAATACATTAAATTCTATAAATATACATTATTTTTATTTAAATGTATACATATTACAAAAAAATTCCTCTTCAAAAAATATCACAAAACACAGACTTTTCCATTTCACAAGAACCAAAAACTCTACGCTATAAGCTTTCTACAAGAAAAAGGCAATCTCTCGTCAACCAAATGGCCAGTTTATTTCAACCGCCACTTTTGGAGATCATATTGAGCTCAAAACTTGTGAAATCTTCAATAAAATCAATAGAAAAGATTATTAGTTATTCTAATAGAAACTCCTTTCAAATATTAAAAACCAAAACACTGGTCAACTTTATAAATTAAAATCATAAATTAAAGTATAAAAAATAATCTAATGATCTATCCAAGAGCAGTAGACATTTTCATGTTTTTGATTGATCCAAAACCCATAGACATCTTGATGTTTTTGTTTCGTAAACATACTAAAACTGCTCTACCTCTTTCACTAGAGCGAAGAGTTCATATACATACCTGTATTCTCCCTTGCCCATCTATATGTGTATGAGGTGGGCACAATAGACCTTAGATCGCGGTGCAAACCTCAATTAATATCTATATATCAGATTCTAGGAACAAGGTGAGTCGAATAGGCAATTGCGATAAATACCATAGACTTAGCATAATCAAAGGCATACAGAAAGCAAGCGCTCATCCCACTTAAATTATCTACGTCACAAGCTGCTTTGAATTGAGTTAAATTCTATACTTTGTTTTGGCCCTTTAAAGTAAATTTTTGTAAGAAGGAGGCAGGCCTTTGAAAAATGGTACAATACAATTTTGTATGAAGAATCATCTTTCATTTGCATAAAAATATATCTTGAGTATGAAACCAAAAATTTTTGTTGGTAATAAATTTATACCTCACTCAACGGTGCTCAATGCCATAAAGGTATTATGCGTACTAGATATTTATCTGACTAAGTCAACTTACTTGACTTTTGTGCTTAACCTGGCATATAAATAATTACACTTTACTTATGTACATATATGTATATGTATAGGTATATGTATGTATAAATATGTGCATAAAAATGCGGTCCAAGTCCACAGCGACCCATTTTATATGCCTTAATCTCGAAGCAAATAAACTTTGTATGCAAATGTGTACATTAAAAATAAGGTAAACACGCTTGCAAATTGCCAGCAACAACAAACACATAATTGCTTTACTTAAAGCAATTAAATAAAAATGACGCAGATAATAAAAATAAATAAAAACACTTTGAATGCACGCAGTTGTCAAATAGCTGCCACCGGTGGGCCACTTCGAAGGCAAAGGTGCCAAGATCGGCCGCCGTCTTGTTTTTGTTTTGTTGATGACAGGCAGGCAGTGCGCGTTGCGCGGCGGGAAAGCCGCCAAAATCATGACAATAATTTAAATGAATTAGCAGCAACAACTGTGTGTCATGGCTTGGCAGTTCGATACTGTAGGAAATACCGCAAAGTGTTCGCTGAAAAGTTTCTATAAATTTCGGAAAGTGTTTTGAGGCACGAAATTATACGCACACGCTTGCCAACGTGTGGTATTTGTTGTTGCAGGTATTTTTAGCGCGCCTTTGTCACAAGGCTAGAAAGTGCTGTTAAAGCAGAGAAATTACAATGTTGATGATGTAGTTGCCACAAATAGACCAGAACAGGGTGTTTGCACATGAACTATTGTGCTTTCTAGAGTTTAAAGTGTTTTCAAAATAATTTTTGAAAAGGAGTTTTTTAACTGTTACATCAAATTTCGAAGGCTGTACACCTTCTCTATTCAGATCTGCAGCTCGAATTATTTTTTCCAGAAGTAGATTGAAGAAGTCGCACGATAGAGAGTCGCTTTGTCTATGTAAAACCTCGTTTGGTATTGAACGACTCGAAGTGGTCTTTCCCAATCCTGACGGAGCTTTCGGTATTGCTCCACGTCAGCTTACAAGCTTTATGAGTTTCGCGGGCGCCATAAAGGCAGCTTCTTTTTGTGCTGTCAAAAGTAGTTTTGAAATCGACGAAGAGCTGTTGTGTTTCCTCTTTTCACAGGTCTTTTCCATGATTTGGCGCATGGTGAATATCTGGTCAGTTGTTGATTTTCCAGGTCTAAAGCCACACTGATAAGATCCAATCAGTTTGTTGACGGTGGGCTTTAATCCTTCACACAATACGCTCGATACAACGTTATATGTGATGTTGAGGCGGCTTATTCCCACGGTAGTTGGCGCAGATTGTGTGATCTCCCTTTTTGTGGATTGGGCAGAGCTCACTTAAATTCCAATCGCGGGCATGCTTTCGTTCGACCATATTCTACAAAGAAGCTGATGTATGTCCTTAACAGTTCTTCGCTGCCTTATTTGAATAGCTCGGACGGCAATCCTTTGGCCCCGCCGCTTAGTTATTCTTTAGACGATTTCTTTCAGATTGCTATTCAAACTTTTTCCTGGCAATGGAACGTCCGCTTCATCGTCATCGGATAGGGAAGCAGGTTCACCATCTCCTGGTGTTATGATTTCACTGACATTCTGCAGGTTGGAGAAGTGTTCCCTCCATAATTTCAGTATGCTCTGGGCATGGGTCACTAAATCACCTTTGGGGGTACTACAAGAGTATACACTGGTCTTAAAACTTGGTCTTTTCACATCCGCATTCCAGATTTTTTCATATAATTTTGGAGTATTATAACTGAGATAATAATCTATGCCAATTTTCGTGATGATATCTTGCCAAATAAACAAATTTTCCATTATGGGCTTGATAAAGATCGAGCATTATATGACAGCTATATGATATAGTGGTCGGATATCGAGGGTTCCAACAAAGGAACAACTTCTTAGGAAGAAAAGGGCTTAAGCAAAATTTCGAATCAATATCTCAAAAACTGAGGAACCCCGTTCAAGATATAATTATTATATTAAAAGGGCAAGTGTCCATTATTTATGCCGCTTGTCAAAAAGTGGGCCAAGCACAAGCAAATCGTAAATCACCAAACCAAAAATTATTTGTAACAAAAATTCATGCCCCATAAAATTTATGTAACCTTCAGCAATTTTTTTAAGTATGTATATTATAAGTATATGCGTCAACTTGTCTAAGAAGCACTTGCCTCTCGGGCGATTTTTCAGAATGTCAAACTCAGACCAATTTATAAAATATTTTCATGCACAAAAAAGTGTGTTCAAATTATACCTGAGAATATGCCAATAATTATTCGAGCACATACATACATATGTACATACATGCATACACACATATGTATGTATGTACGAGTTGGGGACAAATATTTGCCAGCCTTATTTGCATGATTCTCGCACACGAAATTAGATGCGCTGCCCACTAAAAACAGCTGTCCAACAGCGCAGCCGTTTCAACTTCGAATACATAGCTATGTACATATGTATTAGTATGTACGTAAATATGTAAAAATACGTCAAGCGACAACTAGAAATTACAACAAACAATAATAAAAGTCCGCTACACGCTGTTGGCCGCGACAGCTCCGCCGCTAAAGACGACCAACGGCATGAATAAAAGCAAAAACAACTACAAATTAAAGTAAAAATAAAAACTAAATGAATTGCTCAGATTTTTCGCTAACCGCTGACATTATAGAACTTAATTTTCTTTCAAAATGTTTGTATGTATATGAGACCTTTAGGCAGCCAAGTGTAGCCAGCCGCTGAGTAAAGCTTCGCCGTGCACTTGCCAGCTTCTGTTCCGGCATTTGAAAAACTAACAAAAGCGCAAAAAAAAATACAACAATAAACAATACAAATTTTGAAAACAAATTAGACATATGCAAAAACAACAAAATAAAATAAAATAAAGCACACACAAAATCCCACTCTTGGAGCGGCATGCAGAGCAAATGAGCACCGTGCTCCAAAAGTGGAGCGATCTCACTTAATTGAGAACGCTGCTAGGCTAACAGTGCTAGTATTGCTCACACCACGTCTGCATTGATCTCACGCCTCTCACAGTTGGGCGCAAATTTGGCGAGAGCGCGCCAAATATCAAACAGTAACTCACGGCAGCGCTGGCAGTAGCTTTTGGGGGGTCGAGTGTTGTCACCTTTTGTTCTCGCCTCGCCAAATATGTGTATGAGTGTGTGTGTGTGTGTTTGCAAATAGTACTTGTACTTGCCTAGTTATCGGTTCCGCATTGCGAGCGTTGTACCGTAGCTTCTTCCTCGCAAGGTTCGGAGCAACGGCAAACTGTGCGGCTGCAAAGAGATTTCAGTTAACGCAGATATTTCGAGACATAACGACCGTAGAACGCGACGGCAGAACGCGTTTCATACGAAGCACAAAAATTATTTTTATTTTTTTTTTTTTGGAAATAGTAAAAGGAATAAATTCATAGATACTGCAAAGCATTGACTGTGCAATTGATCTCAACAAAGTGAAGACAGGAACTACTAGAAATGTAATAAAATAGTTTTGAGTGTAAAAATTACAAAAATAAAACAAATAAAAAATAAACAAAAATATTAAAAGCGCTCGGGCAATATTGAACAGGCAAAAAAATATTAAAATAAAATATACAAATTTTTTGTTGATATTTTTTTAATGAAATTTTAAAATTAAAAATATTTTTTTTTTATAATTTTTTTTTTTATAATTGTTTTTTTATAGTTTTTTTTATTTTTTTTTTTTTTTCAAAAATATTTTGCATTATTTTTACCACTCTAATAATAAATATATTTACACAAAGTAGTGCAGCTGCAAAATTATTATATTTTTATTTCAAATTTGTGCGAATTTGCCGCTTGCAATCGGATATCGCGTGGGTGGCCCGCTGAAGAAGCGGCTGGCGGCTGTTGGCAAATCTATTTTCATACATACCTACATACATATGATATTTGTGCGACACTTGGAGGCATTTTGAATTTGATTTATGAGTTTAGATTTTTTCCTTACTATTTTTATGTCACACACACGTACACACACATATGGCTTAGTTACATTTGTGCATCATTTTGCCGGTAGAACTAGAATTGACAAGATCCATGCATAACGGCGAAAAATGTTTGGTACCGTTCAGTAGTGCATTTGATGCTGAGGAAGGTGCATAGGGTGCTTAGGTAGCTCACAAGAATATTTACTATTGGAATTACCGTTAGCGAGTTTTAAAGCGAGTGCAATAATTAAACAAAAAATTATATAATATGAAAAATAAAAATATAAATAATATAACATACTAAAAAAAATTAAATTAAATAATATAATATATTAAAAAAATTAATTAAAATGTTTAGTAAAATATAAAAATAAGAGCAGATATAAAATATTAAAAAATTTAGTTATTTTCGAAATGAAAAATTAATTATAAAATTTTCAAAAATAAAAATTAAAAAAAGCGACTCAAAAAATACTAAAAACTTACTATAAACTTTTCTAAAAAAATTTAAAAAAAAATAAGGGAAAAAAATTTTATGAAAAATTTGTAGTTTTTGAGATATTAATGAGAAAAAAATGTTCATAAAAAATTTGTATTTTTCCTTTATATACATAAATAAAAAAATATATGTTTAAATATCTACTTTGCTTAAATATATTTATTGTTAGTAAAAATAATGCAAAATATTTTTTAGAAAAAAGTATAAAAAATTAAGAACAAATTAAAAAAGAATTGTATATTTCCTTTTAAAAAATAAAAAAAAAAATATTTATATAAATATATAACTAAATAAATATATCATATATACAAAGCAAAATATATAAAAACAAAAACCTTATAAAATATAATAGTTAGCCAATATAAAATTCTCTTTATAATAAAAATTGAATGCTTAAAAATCAAAAATCACGAAAATTTGCCACAAATAATTAAAAAAAAAATTAAGAAATCTATTTATATATGTGTTTAATATTATCGCATTCACTACGTATCACAATAATAAAAATAATATATTTGTAATACTTTGACATTGTTTATATTAAAAGTTGATATCACTATACTTAGACAAGTGTTGCGATTAGCTGATTAGAAACAATAATTATGTATTTCAAAAGAAAATGAGTTGACAAGAAAATTAATTAAACAATATTGCAAACATAATAAAAACAGATTTTTTAAAATAATTTATTTATTTACAATCTCTTAGTACGACATTAAGTAAATTAGATGAAAAATTTAATATTATAACAGAAATAGTTGAACTACAGTGAGAATAGCTATTATATTCCAAATTCTAAAAAAAAAATATGTATATAGAACATTATATAAAAAGCAATAAATCAAATAAAAAAACCAATAAAAATTAATAACATCAAATAAAAGAAAAAATACTAATACTAAAATGTAATTTTGAAAAAACATAGTAAATTTCAATAAAATAAAGTAAAAAAAATCGTAATAAAATAAAAAGTAATGCAATTATAAAAAAAAATAAATTGTTAATTAATTAACAATTAAAATTATAATTAAATTAAATAATTACAACAAGCAAAAACGTTAACTTCGGTTGCATTTAAGCTGTAATACCCTTAAAAAATAGACTAAAACTTAATTTCAATCAGTCAATTTGTATGGCAGCTATATGCTATAGTGGTCCGATCCAAACTATTTCTTTGGATATTGTAGCATTGTCTTGGAAAATAATTCATGACAAATTTGGTGAAGATATATTGTCAAATAAAAAAGTTTTCCATACAAGAACTTGATTCCGATCGTTCAGTTTATATGGCAGCTATATGCTATAGTGCTTCAATATCGGCGATACCGGCAAATGAGCAGCACTTTAGGGAGAAAAGAACGTTAACGAAATTTCAGATAGATATTTCAAAAACTGAGGGACTAATTCACGTACATACATATATACAAGCGGCCGGATATGAGCAAATCAATGGGTTATGAATCAAAATCAAATTGCTTCATGCTCAATGACAATAATAATAACAATAAAATAAGCTATAAAACTAAATTAGTTGACTATACATATATAATATTTTTTTTGCCTCAATATTGCACAAAGCGATTTTATATTCAATAGAAGTATTAATATCGCCCAAAACGCATAATATCGATAAGAGATACAGGTGAACAAAGGAATAAATAAATGTATGTGTTTACAAATGTGCAATTATTGTGAAAAAGATTATTATTATATATGTACATACAGATGTATATGGTTGCAAGTAACGGAAGACAAACTGATAGCAACAATAAACAACGATAAAAAAATTTAATATCAAAAAATAAAATAAATAAAAAAAATTAATGGAAGAAAATAAAATAATTAAAAAAATTAAAATGAAACGAAAAAAATAACAATAATAAATCGACTGAAACGCTATATAATAGATATATAATAAATAATTTAATAAATATATTTAATATCAACCTTAAACAACTATAAAAAAATTAAAAAATTAAAAAATTAAGAAAAAATTAAATGAATAGATAACATAAAATTGTTGAATCTCTCAAAAAAGTGCCCCAAATAATTTTTAAGCTTGCTTTCAAATCGACAATTCTTGACCGGATATACCTGTAAATTCAGTACGTTTCGATTACTTAGACACTACAGCCATGGAAACAGACATATAAGTGAAATAGTTATTTCTCTGCATTCCGTCTCCAAGACTGTCGGGTCTGCGTAACCGGAACGGACTCGGACTTTTCCCCGCCCAAAGACCGTCAACTGGGAAGAATTCTGCCGCTACAACTATATCTCTCTGCGCTCGTTTTGTATGCTTATGCTTCTCTGACATACTTTGATCACTTCATATTTTATCTACAGACAAGATCAATGCTTTTCAATTTCTTTAAGGTGTAGACAAAGAGGAATTTAGAATATATGTCTTCCTACTTCTGAGGAAATGTCATCGAGGTTGCGCATAAAATTATAATATTCATATTTAAGAACAAATTTTTCAACTCATCCTTCTGGCCCAAGGTAAATAGTAATAGGTTTCGCGCTCAGGAGAGTTCTTTCAATATTTATAGGTGTTCAAACTAGACACGAAAGCCCGCTCGAGATTCATGTACTAAGATTTAAAACTAATTGCATAAGTTGCTTGAAAAAAATTATATAAAAACACCTAAAGACTTCTTTCTAGAATGTCGCGCCTTTGCCAAAACAAGACTAAAATACTTACCTTCGATCATCGTTAGACATTCAAGTGAAATACCAAAAATAGAAGAATAGAGTAAATAATAGTAAAATGATATATAGTATAGAAAATTGTAAGAAAGTGTGTTAGATTCAAGGCGCTTTGTCGAGGGTTAATATGCAACAACAGGAATTCTTATCTGGATTCACACAGGACAGTATTTAGCAGTCTAAGTGTGATCTCATGCCATCTTAGAAGATCAACTATCCAACCTAAGCTAACCTAACACTCACCGGTCAATAAAATTTAGGGTCTTTGTTTCAAGCTAACATTAAGGCGGGGATCATAATACAAGTATTATGTATGAGCTCAGTATTCAGGAGAGTGATTATCGATTAACGAATGATCTGATACACTTGGATTGTTAATTTCGAAGAACAAGATAAAAAAACGAAGATACAAAATTGTAGAAGAATAAGAGAATAATAAAAGATCTAATAAAGTGAAAGCTAAATAAGCTCGATGAATAAATAAATTTAAATATATAATAAATCAAATTAAAAAAAAATTAATAATATATCAATTAATATTATATAAATCATTATACAGTCTCCTAACACACCATCAAAAAAATATATAAAAAAATAAATAAATTAAAAATAAAATAAAAAAATATATAAATAAAAAAATAATAAAAACAACAACAACAACAACAAAACACTGGTGTACAAGCAATTCGTTTCTCGTTTGCCAGTGTGGACAATCGAACAGTTTAAGTGATTAACAACAGCAACAACATAAAACCAAAAAATAATTTCAAAAATTTTATTTCAGTATTAAAGACGTATAAGAAATACTAAATGTGAATAAAGAACAGTGCAGAAGAACTGAGACTTTGTGATTTACATAAAAAGCGCTTGTGATAAAAACAAAAACAAAACCTTAATACTAAGAAACCATTTCTTACCGAATCAAAAGACTTGAAAACACTTCAAAAATCGAAACCAACTTGTATCCAACGGACATACACACAGTAATTAGCAATGGATATTGATTACCTCGCCTACCTGGAGACCTTTTGGGCCTACTTCCCCTACCTCTTCTACAGCTTTGTCTTCCTCACGCTCATACCGAAATCGCTGCGCCGCATCAAAACTTTCGCCGACGCCGACTACGAAGCCAATCGTCACAAATACCATCGCTGCTATGCGCCCGACATCTGCTGTCACACAATGGGCGAAGCGCTGCCCAAGCCGAAGCCACGCAAAGCCGTAACACGCGTCTACCCGAAACGACACAGCACGGCGGGCACCACCAACACCGAAGCATACTACGGCAGTAAACAGGACGCGACGCCGACAGTCAATCACATTAAAAGACAAGTAGAACCGGCGTCCATACAAACCAACACGCATGTCAATCAAATTGCGAAAATGTTCGAGAATGTGCCAACGGTGACGGTGTCACCCGCGCTGTTGGGCAAGAAAATCAACCGCGTCACACCAACCATACAATCGCTGGATGAACCCACCAGCGCCATTGAAGACGTCACGCATGCATCGCCACCAACGCCAAAGTCAACGCTGAATGCATCGCGCCTGTCGCAGCTCCTCTCACAGGAGCAACTGGAGAATTCGCTGAGTTTGTTGCAAGAGACAAACACGGATGAAGAACAGAATTGCTGGCGCGACTCACCGCCGCGACGCACAAAACGCCGCGCCGATGCGCCCACCGCGCTGCACTACAACGGCGCCGGCACATCGACAACGCCATCGACCGCCTCGCCAGTCGCCTCGTCACCACCCTCCGACTCACCGCCACTATCCGCCTCGCCGCTCGCCTCATCGCCGGTGCTCTTCCGTCCGCAACTGAGTATGAAATCCAGTTTGGAGGACATTTTCGCCGCCATCGCGCGCAACGCGGAGAAAACTGAGAATTTCATCTATGCCGGCTGCAAGTCACTGTCGCCCGTCACCTCCATCGATGACATACTGTCGCAGCGTCGCCTGTCGCGTCCGCTCTCCGCTTACTCAATCAGCGATCTGTTGAATGAGGAGAGCAGCAACGCAGCCATGGATGAGGCGCGCGTGGAGAACTTTCTGTCAGTGCTGAACAAGACTTGAACGCGGCGCAAGCGCTAGTGCAAGTGCCAGCGCGCAACAGTTGGCGCGTTCACCATATGCATACTTGTATGTGTAAATGTGTGCGTATATGTGTGCCGTATTGAAGTATATTTCGTGTGGTTGGGGCTGTGAAGTAGTTTATGCAATCAAGGATGGGTGTGTACTTTTAGTTAGCATGTGCTAGCTTTCTGCGCGCGCGCATGCATTTGTGTGTGTATGTATGCGTAGTTTACTGTAATATAAACCGTATGTGCATTAGCCTTAAGTTATATAGCGTTGTAAAAGTTGACAGCCAGCGTTTAGTAGTCGCGTCGCAGTGAAATGTCAAAGTGCCATGCAAGCAACGCCTCAGCAACAACAACAACAAAAATAAAAATGTATAAAAAACAGCAAAAGCTGCCGCTTCACACATACTTGCATAGTTTGAGTTATGTGTGTTGCCAGCGCGCGCCCGGCTGACAAGCGCTCCGGCGACAGCTGCAGCTGCAGCTGTGCCAGCGATGAGTCAGCGCGGCCAAAGCGCACGTCAGTCACAAGTCAGCGCCAAGTTTGCGGAATTCGAAAATGAAAAGAAGTTTCAAAGGAAAAAATAAATAAAAAAAATGATTTTCTTCTTTAATATTTTTCTATGCAAAGCGCTTAGTTGTTGTTGTTGTAGTGTAGTGTGTGCAGCGTCCAGTAGGAAACAAAACTGTGAATATCCAATTAATTTTTATGACTTTATTATTGTGTAACGCTTTGTACGCGCATAAATTGTAGTTTTTATTGCTCACACTGCAGTTACACGACTATTTAAATGATTACAGTTACAAGTTGCAGTGTATGTATGTATGTATGTGTATATGACTTATTAGAAACTACATACATATTTACATATTGACTTCAATCACTGCACAAATAATTTAAAATCACAAAGTAAAAACAAAAACAAAAAAGAAAAAAATAAAAAATCCAACAACAGCAATTGAGCAGTTATTTACTAGTAACTACTTGACTAGTAAGCCAATAAATGCAGGAAGCAAGTCTTTTGCTTGTCTCAAGTCTTATCTAAGTATAATTATCTGTCAACTTAAAGCATTAAACTGTAGTCCATCTAATGCCTTGTCATTACTTTTACTTTAGCCTCGTTTACCCTCGTGTAAGCCACGCTAAGCGGCGCTGCATTTGTGCAATTGCCGCTGAATTTAAATAAATATGCTTATTAAAATTGTATTTGTTGTAAATGTTTGAGTATGAGCTGTACTTATTATGTAATATTTATATGAATTATGCAAATAGCTGAACTATCTATTAAAATACATATGTACATCCTTACATATACATATGTAGATGGAATGGCGTAGATTACATTGCAGTTGTGACGCCTCTTTATTGCTAGTTTTGTACACACGTACACACGTACGTATGTATGTATGTATGTATTTATATATTTTATTTTAAACGAAACTTTAATGCCAGTATCTCACGAACGACTAATACACCTGTATGTATAACGTTAACGATTGTATATATTAATTTTTTTAAGTATTAACAAATGTATGAAGTGTAAATAATTGAAAAATAAAACGAACTTTGCTTTTGCTATTTTTAGCAACATTACTAAGTGGTTTTAATTTAGTTTATTTTTTCTGCCAATTTGTTATTTAAGATTTTTTTATTTAAGTATTTATTTTTTGAAAATTTGTTATTAAAATTTTTTTATTTATTATTTTTTTATTTATTTATTTTTTTTTTATTTTTTTTTTTATTTTTTATTTTTTTTTTTTTTTTTTTTTTTTGTTATTGAATTTTTTTTTGTTTTTCTTTTGGCAAATTTTTTATTTAAGATTTTTTTTATATACATGTGTACATATACATATATATATATGTATATCTTTTTTAAAATTTGTTAGTAAACATTTTTTTATTTATTTATTTATTGAAAATTTGTAACTGATTTTTTTTTAAGTTTTTTTTTTTTGGAAATTTTATTATTGAAATTTAAAAAAAAAATTTTTTTTTTTGGAAATTTGTTATTGAAATAATTGTTTTTTCATTTTTTTTACAAACATTTTTAATTTTGTAATACGAAAAGTTAGTGTTAGGGCGAGATTAATTTTCCGAAAACAGATATTTTTGTTAAAAAAAATATTAAAATTTTTAATTTCATACTTTTACTCATGAAATTATTAGTTTTAGAGCAAATGTTATTGGCGAAAGTTGAAGTTGTGATTGAGAAAAATACAGGGTTTCCAATAAGAGTGATATGATTTCTTTTTAAACAAAAAAAGAAAAACACTAATTGTTAAGGAAATTCAAGTCTAGGGAATACTAACTGGTCACTGTCTTGTGGCGGCACACGCCCGAGGTATACATATGTATATGGGGCTGACACATCGAAAAGACTGCAAGTAATGTCTAGAGCAGGGCACGAGGGAAACAATAGAGCATCTTTTGAGGACTTGTTCTTCATTGGCAAGACTACGCTGTAAGCATCTGGGGTCCCCACGGTATGATACACTGGAGGAGGTTTCGATAGTGAAGCCCCAGAATCTGTTAAAATTCGTATCAAGCGTAGGATGACTACTGCTCTCGCACCTAGCCACTGAACTTCATCTGGTATCGTAAAAACCAACACTGGTCTATGCGTGGCTTATTGGCTTACCAGACTAACCTACCTTAAGGAAATTAAAATATTTTTTATTTAACTTGAAGTACAATCGATACAATTAAGTTTTGAATATAAAATGATTCAAATAGCCTCCCCGACTTCTTTTGTATGAACGAATTCGAGGAACCCAATTTTTGAGTACTTTTTCCACTAAATCAAGTCGTATTTCATATAGTTCAATATTGATTTCTTGAAAAGAGTCTGGTTAATTGCTAAAAACAAATGATTTCAAATAACCACACAAGAAGTAGTCTAATGGTGTCAAATCACAGTTTCTTGGTGGCCATTCAATGTCACAATTTCTTGAAATAATCGAATCTCCAAACCTTCCTCACAATAATTCGGTTCTTGTACGTGCTGTGTGGCACGTGGCCTTGTCTAGTTGGATCAAGATGTTGTCAAGGTCAACTACTTTCAAATGCGGTCATAAAAGTTTGTTATCATGGATATATACCGCACTCAATTGACAGTAACGGTGTCACCAGCTTCATTTTGAAAAGAAGTACGGACAGATGATTCCACTAGACCAAAAACAACACCAAACAGTAAATTTAAGTGAATGTAATGGTTGTCTTGAATAATTTGTGAATTTTCTTCGCACCAAAATCGACAGTTTTGTTTATTTAGCGCACCACTCAGATGAAAGTGAGCCTCAACGGAGAAGATAATTTTCTTAAAAAGCACGTTATCATTTTCAATTTGTTCCAAAGCTTAATCAGCAAATTCATGCCGTTTATGGTGATCCAAGGTCTTCAGTTCTTGAGTTAGAACAATTTTATACGGTTGCAATCATGACATACTAAAAATAACCGAAATAACACTTAGAAATCATATCATCCCTATGGGTTAATCCGGTATTTGATATTGGTAAGGTAGAAGGTGTATCATAAAATATATCAGAAAGCTTATAAATTTCTACTTTAAGGGCCACCCCAATGCGCCAATCTAAATAAAGTGGTTTTTAGGAATTTGAAAAAAATAAAATAAATTATAAATCTTTAAAAATAAAATAGTTACAATACTAATACTGGCTTTCTGTAAACTATAAACAATTTCGGAATGATGTGTGCTTAGTTTTAGTTGCTAAGCTAACCTCAAAGTGCAGGCCAGTAGTTCTCTTAAGTCATCTCTCGTCGATAGATCATTTATCGATCAGCATTTTGCATTCGTGAAACAATTACAGAGAAAAACCACGTGTCATGCGATTCCAGCAGCGAAACTGTAGTTATAAGGACTACTGGCAAGATAAAAGCAATAATTTATCTTTATGCAAGTCCCTAATAAGTTTTTAATCTAAGCACTCGTTCAGCAGTTCATTCCATTTTGTTGCCATTACTCTGGGATCACGAATAATCAGTGTCCATTTGGTTAAGAGACGGCGATATAATTGAGCTGTTGTAAAGTCGCGAGGTCACGAAAAATTCCACATGGACAGATAGAACGTGTTGCTATCCATGAATGTGGGTGTTATGCCCAGAACTCCTAGGTATGGATCAAAAGGCCGTCGCATTTTGAAAAAAATGCATAGAACCTGTCACAAATTTATTGTGGCGGCTAATATCAATTCCAATCAATTCGATGGATTCGTAAAAGGCTTGGCAACTCAGGTGCTTTAACTATAGTTTGGCGAAATCTGGACAACGAAGGAGAAGGTGCCTAGATTTATGTACTTTAGACAACAACATCGCCTGAATACTTGTATATACATATATACATACATATGTATATTGACAGCTTATCTTACTTCTAATGTGAATATGAAATGGAATGTTTTATCTTCCCAAAATTCGATCTCGTTCTTTTCTTTTTAACGCTCTCTTATTCTATTGAACTTTTCGTCAAGACGCTGTTCGCTCAATTTTAAGGCTCATTAAATAGATTGCAGAGAAATGCAGTGCTTTGATAGATTTTAACTGTTCTATATTTTTACTTTTCTAAGAAATCACTCTTCTAGATAGTCACGCACACTTTCCCACTTCTATATAAGTACATATGTATGTATAGTTTGTCTCTGAGTGTTGGCTTGTGTTTGAGTGCACTCAATTCAAAATTATCTTTCATATTTCTTCAATTGACGCAAATTAATTTATTTAAAGTGTGTACGCTATGAGCTAATAGCATCATAAATAATAACAAATTGAGCGGAAAACATTTTTATATAAATAACATGTACATAGGTATACATATGTGTATATACATATATATTTAGTGCAAGAAAAGCGAATTTTGAAGAAAATATTCTTAATTGAAGGCACTCCTATGTACCGCTATAAAAACTTATACTTGCATTAGGGTGGTTTGATATTTTGCTCGAGTTATAGCTGAATTTGTAAGTAATGCATTGCATTGTACATATTATCAATACAGTCGTGGCATATATCGCTATATATGTACTAAATATACAAATATGCCAATTAAAGTGCTGACCTAAATTTAGGAAGACGCTTGCATTTAAATGTGCGTGGTTGCCAAATATATTTTTTTTTTATTAATAGCAGCGGCATATAGAATACTTGTTATCTCTTCTCATTTGAGAAAAACTGGAAACTGGCTTTAAAAAGTTATTGAAATTTTGATGAAAAAAAAATTTAATTAATATCCAGTTTTTGTTAGAATTTAATTTCTTTCAAAGTTCAAATCCGCCGATGATATGGAATTCTTAATTGTTTTTTGAAAAAAGTTACCCACGGGACCATTTATACAACTTTTTTTCAATAAAGTATAACAATATTCAAGTACTGTCATCTCTTAGGCAGATATTCACTAAGTTGGTTAGCTAGTCAGGTTAAGTTAATTTAGTTAGGTTAAGAGGTCGAGGTAACAGAAATCTTACTTGAACAGCTAATGCTGCGGTCCTTTATGGTACCTAACACTCCTATAATATATATCATAAGACCCTTATAAATCGACATAGCGCTTTAACTCTTGTTTAAGCTATGTTTTATGGTTCGTCGAAGGTCAGCTTTTCGAGATGTTTCCACCTCAAACTTGCAAAGGCGGCACAGTGAAGGAGAAAGTGCTTGGATGTCTTCGCTTCACCTTCATTCATACATATGTACATACATATGTATTTGACATCTTGCATCCTGCGCGCTGGTATTGCCACTCTGCTGTCGTAGTGAATACTTACCTGCCTGAAAGCGGCTGTGCTTCGAAGCACTACGTCTCCTGCTACCTTAATAACAGCCACTTTTGCCTGAAAACACTAAAGCGGTGCAAGCTTGACGATAAGCTCCTTACAGAAAACTCAACCTTCAATCTTCCCACCTAGCTCCGAGCCGTCTTTGGAAAAGCTCACTGTGCCTCTTTTTCAGCGACTTCTCATCTTCATACATATCCCTGGTCGGTATATGAGCAGAGAGAAAGTCATCACGAGTAGTCACTGCGATGCTGTTGTCCATACCACAGATATTTGGATTGAATGTAAGACTAGAACTCAACGAGCCCATTCACAATACCACGGATAATTGCGATTGGGGCATTGGTTGCTTAACTAAAATTTCTAAGAGCTAACGATGCTTTTTGGCTTGGGTCACCGAATCGGCTTTTTAACATAACCAAACCACTTGTTTAATAAATAGTACACTATAAAAAAAAACAAAGGGTTTTCAGAACGAGCTTCAAACCTGAAGGATATTTTCGAAGTGCCAGCGAGTAGCCTAAAGAATAAAATCAAGACACCCGCCAATAAAATTTAGCATCAATCGGAGGTGTGGACGACTCAATTGTCCAATTTAGACGTCAATGGCGCCATCCAATTTTATTCCTGCGAGTTTATAATTTTTAGCAAGTCATTTAGCGCTCTCCATACGCCCATATACAGACAAAGTTGGCTGGCGCCTTTGTGCAATTAATTTTCCACTTTGCATTTTCGATGTGCGTTGCCGCATGATTTGCAAATATTTATGTAAATATGTATGAGTCGTTGTTTGCATTTGTGCGCTTTCCCCTCTTTGACTTTTATTTTGTTATTCTGACGGTTAAGCCACGCCAGCAAATCGCGGCTTAGCACTTTGAACGCGCGGATATTGCAAAATGCAAATATCGACAAAAATGCACAGAACCACAGGCATGTGTGTGTGTGTGTGTGTATAAATGCACGATAAGTTCCATAAACAAATTCATAAAGAGATATATCTTGCTTGTCTGTCTGTCTGTTGTTGTTGTAGGCTGTCAGTGCAAAAGCCAATGAACTTTAACTTCAACTTGTTGCATGCCGCCAGCTCGTAGGCGAAACGCACACATACACAAACACACATTTATACATATATACATTTATTTATGTTCCGTACTTAGCATGCATACATACATACATACAAACAGATATGTTTGTGCATATTCACATATCATTGAGCAAATAATCATAAGCAAATAAAGCGCGCGCATTCGACGCAGCAACAAAACCAACAAAGCGACACACAGCAATTGCAAGCAATTCATAAACAAGCAGGCAAAATGAATTGAAGTTATAGAACAGATAATAAAAACGAAAACGAAAAAAATATTAAATTATATGAAATGCAATGCAGCGAGTAATCAAGCAGTCAAAGCGTCAATCAGCCAGGCCAGCCAACTAGGCAGTTACTTTGCTTGCCAACTAAACGTCCAATCATGTGTGGGTATGAATCTGTGTGGTGTGTGCCTACTTCACACACACACATGCGCGCATAAATAACTCGCGCTGAGGCTTTTGGGTCGCCACTGACAGCGGGTCCACATTGGCTGCGGTTGTGCCATGTTGTCAATTAATTCAACCCAATTTACGTACTCCACCGTCAACTTCACTTCACTGTCGAGTCGAGTGCGGCAGCAGTGATAAAAAGGGCTTGTTGTGCGCATACATACTCCTACTTACATACATACATACATACATACATTCATACATAGTTACTGTTGTATGCAGTTATTTTTTCGCTGCGATTGAGTGCGAGCTGGTTACTTCCCTTTTATGTGCATTTAAAATTCTTGGAGCACCATACTTACAAAGTACTCACAAATATACACACAGCTTCATATACTTATGTACATAAATATGCGAAATAAAAACTTTGAACTTTCCTCTTGACAAATTAGTCATACAAAATGGTTTTTAGAGTTGCTTAGATGCCTTTGTAATTATACTTAATTAGGCGATTCGGATATATCGGTTAGTCGAAAAAGTCTTTTCGTATAGCTAATAAAATTTTTACTTATTTTTTATATTTATAATAATAAATAAATAAACAAATATGTATGTACCATTTTGGTCAGCCACTTTTTGCCATAGACATTTTTCCATCAGTTAAAAAAAATTAAACTTCACAAATTTCATTGATGGCTTGCGTGGCATTCTTCCCTTTTCTATACAAAAATTTCAAAATATTGCGATTTCTTCATTATTTTCACTCATTTTTGAACAGCTGTAACTTTTTTTCAACTTCCCCAAATTTAATTTTTTTTGTTAAATGAAGCTCAAAATCTCACCTTTCCAACATTATATAATGGTTTATCAAAAAAGTTTTGCGGTATTTTTATTGAATTTTTTTTTATTGAAAAAATGAATTTTTGATGATCTTTTGACCCAACATTATATAATGGTTTACTATTATAATAGTATGACACACCAGAACGAAAACGTTGAAACCATCGTTGTGCGGTGGATATGGAAACTTTCCAGTATCGGGTCCATAAACTGCACTTTTATTGGCGATATTTTTGCTTTTCACGACTAGCAAAATATGACTCTTTATTTTGCTCCATGTTTGACAAAATACAAACAAACACGTGTTGGCGCGTGAAATGAGCTTTCCAAAAAGGTATAGCATGACCCGATGCGACGAATAAAACTAGAACTAAGTACGCGCTTTCAGCGCCAACTTGCGAAAATACCGCAAGACTTTTTTGGCAACCTATTATAATAGTATGACACAATGTGATTAGTAGCACTGGAGATATACGACTGCAATGACATCTATTGACAAAATACGAAAAGACTTTTTCGACTACCCAATATAACCACTTTCTAACCAAAATTTAAATATCGATTTTTCTATTTCAATAAGAAATTAGCTGAGGAAGTTTTTTAATTTTTTTGTACTATCAGCACTTACATAAGTCTTTTATTTTTGATAATAGAAAAAAAATGATTTAGTTTAACTTTTATAATTTTAAAAGTTAAATTAAATCCTTTTTCAAATTATCAAAAACATCATTTTAGCGCTATTTTTATATACAGCTTGTATATAATATTAATTCAATCCAATCCCAAACAGATTTTTCATACTAAAAACAGAAAACAATCCGAGGGAGCCAAATCTGGCTGAACGTTGACTGAGATTTCGTGTTTGCCCATAAAGTTAGTCTCAATAATGCTAAAAGACGGTCTATTATCGTGATGAAAAAACCATGCATTTTCTGCCTACAAATCGGGTTGTTTACAACAAATAGCTTCGTAATATATGCTTTTTCGTTTTCAACTCAGTTTTGGCGCACCATTCGCTAGATTGTTGAATCGTTTCGTTGTCATATTCATAAACCCACGTCTCGTCACCACTAATGATGCGCTTGCTAAATATAGGGCAAGTTATGTTGTCAAATATCACTTTTGAGTCCTCTACTCGACGTCGTTTTTGTAAAAGATTCAAGAATTTTCGCACGAGTCTAGCATTGGCATGCTTCAAAACCGAAACACTAACTAAAATATGTTGAGTACATGCTGAAGAGATGTTAAGATCCTCTGTTATCTCTCTGATGCCAATACGAAAACTCCCAAGCACTGCTTCTTTAACTCTTTCAATGTTATTGTCATCAACAAAGGTGAATGGACGACTCGCTGAGACAAGTTTTCGATGACTCCTCAACCTTTACTGAATATTTTGTGTCCCTCAAATACTTTTGTTCGGTATAAAGTGGGCTACCCAAAATACTTTTGCAAAATGTCCAGCGATTCCGTGGCCATGACTCTATTAGAAATACAAATTTTCAAACGAAATCATTGTTATATTTTTGTTTCCATGATAAAAACGCCAGAAAATTTTTTCGCGTCCTAAGCAAACAGCTGCCAAAAATGGAATAAGATTTCTCTCCTTTAAGCTTTGTTGGAAATGTAATTGAAAGTATACAAAAAAATTATATTGACATTTATAAAATGGCGGCTAATAGGAAAGTCTTCGAAATCATGTTATTCAAGAAGGCCTCAACGAACCACGGTGACTCCAGGTACACTAACCAAATAAAAAACAGAATTTCAAGTTTCATAAGAGATGGTGGAAAAGAAGAACAAGTTGACGCTTTCTAATTTTATAAACTTGAGACTTCAATAATAACGAGTTTTTCAATAGGGACGCTACAAATTGATAGGGACAGCAAATGACGCTATATTTTTATACCCTGAACAGGGTATATTAAGTTTGTCACGATGTTTGTAACACCCAGAAAGAAGCGTCGGAGACTCTATAAAGTATATATATAAATGATCAGTATGTTGAGCTGAGTCGATTTAACTATGTCCGTCTGTCTGTCTGTCCGTCCGTCTGTATATATACGAACTAGTCCCTCAGTTTTTAAGATATCCTTTCGAAATTTTGCAAACGTCATCTTCTCTGCAAGAAGCTGCTCATTTGTCGGAACGGCCGATATCGGACCACTATAGCATATAGCTGCCATATAAACTGAACGATCGGAATCAAGTTCTTGTATGGAAAACTTTCACATTTGACAATGTATCTTCACCAAATTTGGTATAGATTATTTTCTAAGGCAGCAAGGTAATCTCCGAAGAAATTGTTCAGATCGGTTAACTATAGCATATAGCTTCCATACAAACTGAAGACATAGTTACTATTACAAATGCATCTGTGAAGGGTATATTAGCTTCGGTGCAGCCGAAGTTAACGTTTTTTCTTGTTTTGACATGGGAACGATATACGATCCAACAATGAGCCACAATTATTAAAATATTCAACCGAAATTAGAATTCAGTGGCGTCAACTTTAAGAGCGCTACGTCGAATATATGACGTCATAATCATCCTGTCAGAGTAACAATTGAGCGTCTAGTGGAAAAATTTGAATCCACAGGCATAGTTCCAAATGTTCCCGTACCAGTGAGACAAAGAAGTGCCCTTAGTTCGAGAATATTGCTGCCGCTTGCGCATCAATTTAGGAAAACCCAAATCAGTCTCACACAACATTCTCTAGCGTTGGGCATCTCTGTGACGTTGTTGTGGATTTTGGCCTACATTCGTACAATCAAATTGACGCAAGAACTGAAGCCGACTGAGCACCAGAATCGTGGTATATTCGTGAATTGGGCTGAGCAAAAACTTGAAAATGGACTTTTGCAAGCATACATAATGGCTCCAAATTTACTTTGACAGGAATAAAGAATTTCATTGATATCTAAAATCGTTGATTGCGCTCTTATTGAAAAACCCGTTAGTTTATCTCTGCTATGAATCTTTTGTGTTTAAGAGCCGATGTTGCAGTAGTATATTTTCGCAGAAAAAATATTATCCCATAAATTGATTACGTTTTCTTGAGAAATATTTATCGAACACTTCCCATGTCGATCGCATTACAAAACAATAAACATTGTTGAGCGTTCGCAAAGATAAAATTATTGTAGAAAAACACATATCAGTGTTATTAAATCAATAAATATTGTATATATGGACATTTGTACATACATATGAGCATACGTTCATATATTATACTAAATATTATCTATACTTACTAGACATACATATGTATATCGATATAACTATCCAGTAAACATACAACAACTGTGCAAACATTATAGGGCAAGCAAAAGTAACAATATGTCAGCAAATAAAATGTGTCATGCGATTTCGCAGTTGTCAATATTTCACTTGCAAAGCTTTATAAACAGAAAAAAAGCAAAAATCAAAAATTGTCTGCGATTAAATCTAGCTTAAATAAAAACAAAAACGCGCTACTGACAATCAAAGTCAAAAGCCATTTTTTAAATCAAATTTAACTATTTTTGTATGTTCCCATATATGTATGTAAATATGTATGGTATATATGACTTGAGACTTTTGTTTATTTGTCACCATAACAAATGCTTTGTGCTGACCAAATAGAAACTGGACATTCGCAATCAATTTCGTGTTTTTATCAGTAAACTTTTATGAATCATCGTCACTCCGCTGCGGCGAAGTGGCTAATGAATTGAAATTCATACCTTCAGCACATTCCCTTCATGGCGATTTTATAGTGTGAACGAGAGAGTAAAAATATGCACACATACACATGTACTGGTAAATATAAACACTGCAAAAGCTACAATGTTAAATTTGCATTTTCGAGGCAGCTTTGCGAGTAAACGGTTATGCATAACAGTATACATAGTATATAGTATTTCTTTGGTAGAAAGGTGTGAAACACTGCCGGGTCTATAATACAAATGAGGGATTGGCCGGCTTGATTTAAGCTGATGCCTTTTTGAAGATGTTAAGAAAAATTTGGAATTTGGCAAGATCTTTTGTTATCGCATGCAATACAGGGTGGTTCAAATGCAGCGTTATAGTGTGCTTTAGAGCTTTTTTTCCCTGAAAAGCTTAGAATTAGTATTTTAAGTAATATTTTTAATTTTTCTCCAAGCGATTTTGTCAGTATTTTTTTTCATTTATACATAATATAAATGTCAAATTTAAACATCGTTGATTTTGCGGAACGTTGGGTTAGTTTAGATTAAGAGTTGGATCCTAATGTAATTGATCATAAGATGCTCATAAATCGACAAAGCGCTTCATCAGTTCCGGCTATGTCTTTTGGTTCGCCGAAAGTATTATTGCCAGTATGACTTCAATATTTGCCTTGTAAAGGTTGGATAATGGAAGAGAAAGTGCTTTGATTTTTACTTCTACACAAATTTAAACAGCTGGCATCCGACAACATTGTGAAGGAACTTTTTCCAAAAAAAATATTAAAGGTTTCAAAAATTCATTTAATTTTCTACGAGGTATTAAAATAAACAGTGAAATATGAACAAGAAGTAAAAAATTAATATATCTTGTATTTAAACATTTTTAAAATAGCAAATTTCCGCAGAGTCGAACTGCCATCTAGGTAATCCCAAGCTGCCATACAAACTGAACAATCAAAATTAAGTTTATGGACAACTTTTTTATTTGACAAGACATCTTCACGAAATGTGGTTGGACTATTGTTCAAACCAAAGCCACGCGTACAATCTCCGAACATATTGTTCAGAACCGACCGCTTAAAGTTTTTAAACAAACCGTTTTCAAACCAGCTTGTAATCTACAAAGTATACATACATGCATACAAGGTGCGTTCCAAAGTAAACAGGACTCTTTGAATCTAGCGCCCCCTAGCAGCGCCATCTATATGTCGACTGGTGCGTTAGAATCTGCTTTCTTTATCGATTGCCTAGTGAGATTTTCTTGACATTTACTCGATTGGAAGTAAAGTTATTGCCTTTTAAGTGTCAGTATGTTTGTGTTATCGTTGCGAAAATGAGCTTCGAACAAAGAGCCCACATTAAATTTTGTTTTAAAATTGCTAGAACTTTTGCCGAAACGTTTCAACTGATGAAACAAGTTTATGGCGATGATTGCCTATCCCGTAGCAGAGCGCACGAGTGATTTCAACGTTTTCAAAGTGGTCGTGAGGACATAAATGACGGTCAACACGTGGGCCAGTTAAAATCCGTGATCACCGGAAATTCCATCGAAATGATCATTGAAATTCATGGAAATAGAATTGAATATCTCCAAAACATTTGGGCTTACGGAAGGTGTGTGCACGATTTGTTCCGCACAAATGGACTGACAACCAAAAATTGCTCAGAATCCAACATTCGAAGGACAATTATTTGACCAAAAATCACATTTTAACCATTAACCACTCCCCGTATTTACCTGATATGGCACCGTGCGACTTCTTCCTTTTCGGAAAAATGCATTTGCTCATGAAAGGAAAGCGTTATGCAGACGTAGAGGCCATTCAAAAGGCTTGCACCGACATACTGGCGGCCATACCGGCCAACGAGCTAAAACACTCGTTCGACATGCTTTTGGACCGTGCAAAAAGCTGTATTGAAGCAGAAGAAGACTATTTTGAATAAAATAAATTGATTTTGCCGAAAAAATCATTTGTTCTGTTTTTTTTAAGTCCTGTTTACTTTGGAATACACATTGTACACATATATTTCTGACGCCAATAACGTCTATGTAGTAGAGCAAATGAATAATTTTTATATCGATGAATCAACACAGCCATGATTTAAATAACTATCATATCTATGTACATACTCATGTATGGTGCTCATGCCTATTTTGCAAAAATTTCGGTTTTGTTTGGTTTGGTTGACTACTCTCCATTATTTTTATTAACAGTTCACTGCTAATGGTACCGCTTCCGTAATCGAAAATTTCTTTGAAAACATTTCATTCTTGCCATAAAAGTAATGTGTTATTAATTTTATGATTAACCTGTTTCGAATAACCCTACTAAAAAAATAATGATGCGGATTTGTCTGCTCAAGTACTATTCTGCCTTATAAGGAAGGTTGTGCGAAACGAAGATGATTTGAATATTTGCTGATTGGTGATTGGTGATGTAATTGAACACTGCCTATTTTTATATAGAAGACATTATTTCTTTTCATATCTTTTCAATGCTTGTTTAAGAGACTACATAGTCTAGGAAATTGATATAAAAGTAAATAATAGATGCTTATTAAAAAAGATACGCTATATAAAATATATCTTGCTTCATATTTATATTTTGGGATTTATGATAATTTATGTTAAATAAGAAATATATCTTTATTAATTAGGGGAAAACACTTAAAAAGTAAGGCATCTTAGATCTTAAAGATCACAATTTTTTTTGTTTACTATTAAGTACCACCTCATCAAATTTCCTCTGGAGTATTAAAAAAATATTTCAAGTGGAATAGAGAAAGATTTTGGATTTAGTTCCTTCCGCGATCCTTGTTTTATAACCTCAATTGTGTTATAGTAGCACTTTTCTCGGTGAATTATATCAGTTTCGAGAACTGGAAAATATAACAGAGAGCTGTATTTCTCGCATACAATAGCTGAGCAGAGTTTCTCTAAGTTTATTTCTTATCAAACATCGTCTGAACAGGGTATATTAAGTCTTCTAGGAAGTTTGCAAAACACAAAAGAAAACGTCGAAAATCCTATAAAGTATATTGTGGGCAAAAAATAGTAAGACTTTTTAATTTTAATTTCAACCGAAAACTCTTTCGTCGAAATATTTATTTTCCAGGTTGGTATGACTGCCACTGATATCAGTGCCAAATGTCACATCAAAATTGTCATTAGTGTTTAGTATATGCTTGTCTTTCTGAAGTACATGAAGTGCATTCGGCGATTTTTACGATGAGTGAAATTTTGTATGCGGCATTAAATCTCTGGCGCTGAAATGTTTAGAATGTTGGAAAAGGTCTTCGGTGATAATTGTTTGTCGTGAGCAAGTGATTTTGATTGGTAAAAATTATTCACAGAGGTTCGAGAACGTGTTGACGACGAACGTCCAGGACAGCCATCAACCTCAATTGAAAATCAACACGTCAATAAAACAAAGGAATTTATACTTGAGAATCGACGATTAACAATCAGAGATCTTACTGCCATCTATTAACCGATAGAATATCGGAGGGATCAGTGAAAAGATTTGAAAAGTTTTGAAAGATAATTTAGGCCTAAGAAAAGTGAAACCACAATTGGTTCCAAAATCACTAATCTTTTCAAAAAACAACGAAGCGTTAATGTCTGTGAAACAATGCTTTCCGACTACCAGGATGTCATGAAATGTATTATTATTGACGATTAGACGATCAATCGGCCAAATATCGTGTCAAAGGTGAGCCGAAGCCGAAAAACCACGTCAGAGCAGGTTAAAATCAAGCTTATGTACACAGTTTTTGAGATATTGATCTGAAAATTTGTATACGGTCTTTTCTTCATAAGAAGCTACACATTTGTTAGAACCGCTGCTATCCGATCTCTATAAAATATAGCTGCCATACAAACTAATCGTTCAAAATCAAGCTATGGGAAACTTTTTTATTTGACGAAGTATTATAGTCACGTAATTTAACACATATTATTGTCCAAGGCAAAGCTACAATCTCCGAACAAATTATTCAGATCGGACTACTATAGCATATAGCTGCCATACAAACTGACTGATCGTAATCAGTGTAAAGATCTTTTAGGCTATAAGTAATGCACCTGTAAAAGGTGTTAAAGCTTCATTGCAGCCAAAGTAAACGTTTTTATGGTTATGACATCCAATCGGCATTTAAGTAAACAAATTAATGTATCATGAGGAGAATTTGGTACCAAAGCTTCTCCCATGATTCCCGAATAGAATCTTCTCTAATTCTTCCTTGTCATAACAGTCTATCAATAAGTTCTTAAAATATTAAAATTCGTCATTTTATATGTTATTATGTTTGCTGTTTCCTTCGTGATCGCCTACTGCTAATGAACTACTTAACGCCTCACTTTGCTCTCAGCCTTATGTGTAACCACTAAGCTATGCATCTTTGTTTACTGTGTGATTGCAGTGTGCTTAAATAACTTCGCCATATCATAATACATACATACATACTATACTCATAAACAATAATAAAGTTTGCGCTGTGGAATATCCGCATGACTAATCCAATTCACAACTGTTCGGCGCTAATATGAAGTAATTAACTAATTTCTGTTTTCATTTTGAAATTTTGCTGTCGACACTTTAATCAACACTTTAATCAAAAAGTCGCCGAGCGGCAGCGAAGCTTTTTGCACTCTTAAGTGCGAAAGTATTCATATTAATTCTGTTTCGGCGTTATCGCACCACAACGACCTTACATTCATGATAGCAGCTGCAGTCGGAGCTTTTTGCCTATCTTATCAGGCATTTGCTGGGCTTAATTTTTGGTCGTTTTGTGGTAACTCCCCTCGTTTAAGTTTCACTGGAACAACTGATGCCAAGATTGCGGAAAATGTTTTTATTTTTATCACTTCGACAATAATTTCGTAAGCAAACAGAGAGAACTTTTGCCGTTTATCTAACAGTTATGCGCTCAAACAGTTATAGGTACTTGCTGCTTTTGAAGTACTTGTCCAAAAGCATACGAAATAACCGGCTGGAAAGTTGCGAAAAACACGGCGCTCCGGCAGTTTCGCAGCTCTGCTCCATACAAACGCTTCTAAAATGTGTCGCGTGCCGTAAAGTGCTGACAAACCGTTAACAAACTGGACTCGGCTGAACGCAGCAAAAAAAAAGCCGTGACTTTACCGTTCAAACATTTGTTTTCCTATCGTTGCTGGTTTTTATTTTGTCGCCTTTGTAATTCGTTTCGAATTCGATTTCGGATAAGTGCTGGTTTCCCCCTTCTGTTTAACGGCAATAAAAGCAATATTTAATTTTTTAAAAAGTGCAGAAAAACAGACAAGACCCATTGCATTTAATGCAGCAGCACCACAAGTGTTTCTCGGCAACGAACGATCGGCGGCGGCGTTCACAGGTGTGGCGCCTTGTTTTCTGGAAATTTGCGTCAACGCGCCTTTAGTATTCGAGCGTTCTTAAGGAAATGAAACAGTTGTTTTTGATTCAGAATAAAGTTTATTTATCTTAGCGATCGGCAAGCTTTTTAATTAAATATTTTGGGAAAATAAGTCCACTTCCATTTCCTGTTTTCCTGTTTGCCAACAATTGAAAGTAATATGGAGAAGGTTAAATTGGTAATTATTATTGTTTAATAAAGCTTTTTTTTAATTTTTGGTAAAGCTTAAAGTGCATAACTCAATTAATTTTTGGAGATATGTATATACAGTTGAACCTCCCTAACTCGAATCACCATAATCCAGAAAATCAATTCGAGTTAGAGGCACCTAGAGTTATGAAAGGAAATTTGTATGAAAATTGACTTCTATGGTCCATTCAAGAGTTCGAGTTATGGAGAAGGATTTGAGTTATAGAAATTCGAGTTATGAAAGTACAACTGTATTTTGAAATTGTTGAAAATAAATTTTCTGTTATTTTTTTTTTTTTTCAAAATCGAAGTGCTAAACAATTTTATAGTTTCAGTTTTTGAGTTTATAGATTTTTTTCTAGCGAAACTGATTTAATTTTCTAACTTTGCCAGAGAAGTACCCAATTTCAATAAGTAATGTCTACCTTAGGCTCTAACCTGGAGTCTGGCATATTTGCTTCAAAATAGGCTTCAGTCTTGTTGTTGTAAAAGGCAGAATTCTGTCGAGTTGCCAGTCCTAGACCCGACTGTCAAGGGAACTCTTCATTGTCGCTAAATTTCTGTTTCTGTCCAGCGAACATTTTTTGCGGTTAAGCGACTGAAAACAGACTTGGGCTAATATTGAGGAAAATATGGTGGATGAAGAAGCAATACGAAAACTATAGTTTTTATTGATTTTTGACATGAGGTACTGTCTGTATTTAGTTTACAGTGGTTTGACATACAAAAATGTTTATAAACGACTGTTATAGTGAGTTCTTTTGGCATATTTTGAGTGTATTCTATAGCTCAATCGACTTCATATTAAGATCGTCCAATAACACCTGTGAATATTTTTGTATAGCTTAGACTGTAAAGGCCTCTTTTTGGCTTCCACTGCTTTCATCGGTTCTGTTGTTGTTGTTGTGTGGCCAGAAAACATTCTTGAAATAATTTCGAGGATTTCTGCCGAGTTGACAGTCCTTGGCTGGATAAAAATCCAGGTCCGTTCCGGTTACTTAGACTGTCGTGGGAATAATGTTCACACAGCCTGGTCGCTTGGCACAGAGTCCGAAGAACGAAGAAGAAGACCAGCAACATAAAAAATAGTATTCTGTACACAAAACTTAATTTTTTTCATCCATTTTCCTCATAATACTAAAACATATGTCACTGAATATTCTATATCTAAAAACACATTATCCAACAGCTGTGAAATTCTGTCTTTAGTTTGTAGGTTAGATCAATCACAACTTTGATTTTAATGTTCTAAAATGTATTGTCTCAAAAAGCCTAACAGGATCTCATCTAGTTCGAATAAAATGGTTGAGTTTTGAAAGCAGTCCTGAAATATGTAATCCGATTTCTCTCATATCCTCAAAGCGGTCTCTTTGAGTTAAGAAATTATAAAGGCTTTACGAATAACTTTTGTTATACCTTAAATTCTTGTTTTCTCTTCATATGAACCCTAGATTGCTACAACTAAAAACAAATATTTTTCCCAATTCGATTTATGCGTCAGTTTGAATAGACTTCATCTTCTTTATTGGCGTAGACACCGCTTACGTAATTATAGCCGAGTTTACAACAGCGCGGCAAACGTTCTTCCTTTTTGCAAGGCTGTTGTTTCCTTTTCATTGGCGATGTTTTTATGTGGCCGATCCCAAACCCAGCGCACAAACATGGGGAGAGTTGATTCGCTTTAGCTCGCTTTCAAACGGATGCTTTTTGGCTATCCAGAGGATACTACGTCTAAGATCGGAAGTCGTGAGCTGCTTGAGCCATATGTAAAATAATCATTTCTGACCTTTTCCAAGTGAATGGCGGTCAGAGAACTTTTCTCACTTGCTTAAACTTCTACGCATGACTTCATCCTCCAAATCAAATAGACTAGTCCGGATCAAATTTTATAAATTGTAATTAAGATGAATTTTTGATTCAGTTCAAATATAAGTTTCATATTTTGTAAATATGTCAGCTTTAAGACAATCGAGAGAGTTCTAAGCAAGGCATTTGATTTATCTATAGTGGTACCATATCGGGGGTTCCGACAAAAGAGCAGCTTCTTGGGAAGAAAATAATGTATGTAAAACTTCGGATCCATATCTCAAAAATTCGAGGACCGGTTCGTGTATATACAGTTGGACATGTTCAAATCGGTTCAGCTCGTCACATAGATCATTTATATATATACTTTATAGGGTCACCGTTCTGGGCGTTACAAACTTCTTTGTAAACTTAAAATACTCTTTAGAAATCATATTACTATATGTATGTACATATGTAGTATTCTTTTTAACTGTTTTATACCACTTATTTATTTTTGAGTAAAATACTTTGGTCATGCATTCGTCATTTAAATATAGATTCAAAGTGATTATATAGCCTATACTAAAAATAATAGCTTTTCACAAAAAAAAAAATAAAAATTTTCAAGGTTACTACATTTCCATAAACGCTCTATTGCCGCAAGCAATTAAGCGTAGCAAATATTGAAAAAATTTCCAAAAACGCTCGCTTCAAGTGTATTTGCATATAATGCGTGCTGCCAACTGCAATTTGTTATGTAAATGTCGGCGAAATTATTGCAATAAAGCCGATGTCGCAAATGTGATTTGTTAGCGTATTTGTTGTGATTGCCACATGCGCTAACAGTGAGCGCAACTCGTCCGTGGAGAGCGCGCGCTCCGTGCTGCTTGAGCTTGTCACGGTGCTGACAAACGCGATCGCCAAAGTGGACCATATAAGGACTAAGCACGCATGCAAAACCAGTACAAAGTGATTTATGTACCGCTGGATGCTAACTGGGCCTATAAAAATATTGAAAAATAAAATAGAAATTGAAATAAAGTTGCAAATAAACGCAAATGGGGAAAACCATTAAGGGGCGCTCTCGACGATTCACGATAAAAGTGCGCATTAGCGACGAAAATGGGCATGATTGATTTATATTTCGTGTGCACGAGGGCAGTTGGATGGGTCGAGTGATTAATATTCGTCGTTTTAGCAAGCGTGTGATTCAGTGTTGAGAGGGTTTGACATTTGAGTTGCATAAAGAGTTAAATGCTTTTGTTTAGGATATATAAAAAAATATTTCTGATGAAATATATCGAATATGGGCTTTAGCAGCACCCTTAACCTATCAAACAAGCCTCGTATGTATTTACATGTATTTTATATACATATGTATCTGTATGCGCAGCGAAGAAGAAGTATGAGCAGCGGTATATGCATTTGTAATACCTTAATAATTTTTAGTGATTATTTTTAATTACGCCTTCGCATTATACATTTTTGCAAAGCTTGTTTTTGTCGTTGTTGTTCACTTTTCTAATGCTGAAACGTGGAATTTCCAATTTGCACAAACAGACAAGCAAATAAACAACAAAAATTTGGTCAGTGGCGGCAATTTTGGGTCAATCGAAGCGCCCACACGAAAAATCCAACCGATCAGGTGTACATGCATACAATAAATTAAATATACAGTTAGATATAAGCAAAATGTTGAAAGTGCGCATGATTTCGCAAAATTTGGCTTTTAGTGCTGATTTTTAATTTTTTAATTAATTTTTTTATATTTTTTTAAAATTTTTTTAAATTTTTTTGAATTTTTTATTTTTTTATATTTTTTTTGAGTTTTCGAATTTTTTTATTAGCTCATTTTTTAATTTTTATTAATTATTAATTATTTTTTAAATTAATTAATTTTTCTTAATTATTTAATAGTTAATTATTTTTAAATTTTTTTAAATTTTTTTCTTGTGAACGTCTTCATAAGTAATTATTGAAAATATTGTTTATTTTTTTAAATAATGTAATTTTTTTAAATATTTAATTTTTTTTTAAATATTTAATTTTTAATTATTTTTACTTTTTTTTAATTTTTTAAATTTTTTTCCTGTAAACGTCTCCATAATTAATTATTGAAAATGCTCATAAATTAACAAAATTTGAATTTTAGTTTTGCTTTTATTTTTTATTACTTTTTAAACTTTTTTTAATTCTTTAAATTATTTATTTTTTTCAAATTTTTTATTTTTTTAAACTATTTAATTTTTTTAATTTTAAAAATTTTAATTTCTTTTTAATTTTTATTTACTTTCCCCCCCTAAACAGCTCCACGATTAAAATATATGTATGTATGTATGTATATGTAGAACTTGTGTTTACTTTTCTCTCCTTTAAGTTTGTTTTACTTATTTATCAATAATATGGTAGATTATGTATACATACATATTTATTATATTGTTTATACATCAGCCCCTAATTATTTTTATCACAACTTGCCATTTGATAAGAAATCCATACTTTTTCCCATTGATTACGCTCTCAAGAATAATAAATTAGTTACTCTGGAAATAAATCGTGAGTCATACATCCTCTGCTTTTGTTTTCGATTTATGATAGGCAATTACAATTGTTATATTTTGCGTGCACTTATATTTATGACAGGGTTCATACTAAAATAATAATATACTTCAAAGATTACATAGAAGTATGGCAGACACACAGCACGGGCCTCCTACATACATACATACATAATTTACCAGAAATTCCAAATATTACTCGAAAGAGATAAGGGATTCTTTATTAATTCAGTTTCGGCGCTATCTATAGTATTCTCTGATCACAACGCCACTATTTGATCTCGATAGACACCCCAGTCTATTATGAAGCACCTTGCATCTTACTTTAAAAGTAAAACTTAATGTGAAATTAAAAAACTTGATTATTTTTCCTGTTTCGAAAGACAAAAATAACATACCGAACTTTGAATCGATAAAATAGTTTTGGGCGTTCAAAAAAAAAACCAACAGCTTATCTTTAAATGCAGTTTTTTTTTTCAAAAGCATTTTTCGAATTTGCTAGAGTAATTACGCGATAAGAAGTGATCCATCACGATCAAAATTTTCTCTGCTTCAAGGTTTTTTTTTTATTTCCAAGAATTTACTATTTTAGGCTGTCATTCCGAAGTGTACTCCATTATACAATTAGTCTCTCCTACTTACTTATAAGTCGCCAGATTTACTATCTTGCATCTTACTTTGAACTTTTAACCTAATTTTAAGACTTAACCGTATTACTGCTTTTCATATTGATTTTAATTTATTTCTTACCCTCTTAATGACCCAAAATTTTCATTATTTTCATTCTAGGAATCACTTTCTTTGGCACATTCATTATCGGACAAACCACTGCCGCAATCACCTCTCATACCAAATTGCTTGGAAGGTGGCAAAGTTTCAGATCGTTTGGGCAAATTGAAAACATCTTCGGAAAAGTGGAAGGATCGTATTGGTAAGTAAAGGACTTTAAAGATCATTTAAGGGGGGAGCCTGCTTTAGAGGCTTAAAAAAATCGATTTTTTTGAGATTTTTTTTGGGAGGGAAAGAAATAATTGATTAAAGCGAAATTTCTAGGGTTTATAGTTATATACATACCGAATAAATATCCTCCGAAAATTTTTTGGATACGAAATCTTTGATATTCTGCCTTTGGGTAGCAATGGCCCGATGCATCTCGCTTGTGCATTTGCTGGACGGCGGGCAGGATGCTGGTCGCAATTTCTATCGGAAACAAAAAATTCAAAGAGATTCATATTTTTTAATAACACATCTTCTAGTTAAACTAAAATAATTCCAGAAGTTTAAAATTCTTAAACTTTTTAAAAATTGTAAAAAAAGTGGTTTTTGACCAAAAAAAATGTTAGTTTATGTTATTTAAAAATATGTTCAAACTTGACTTTTTTTTTAGAATAAATAGAAAATAATTTAATGTCAAAGATAATGAACTTTGCCCCAATTCCATACGACTTTTAGTTTTTTTCTATCCTGCCAATTAAAAAAAAATCGTAAAAATGAAAAACCGAGAAATCGCGCGTCAAAGTTTTCGCTTTCTGCCCAATCGCTAATACATATACTGCTATACGCTCGGTCACTATTTCCCTTCTAGCTTCGACAATATTTCGAATTCCCATCTATAACTTTGGGGGCACATTCCTATATAATTTTTAAAGAGATTTAAGCAAAAAAAAAAATCGATTTTTAGAAGCTTCTAAAGCAGGCTTCCCCCTTAAGTCGTGTTTTAGCCTAAGAAATCAACATGGATGGTTGAAAAACACTGTTTGTTAAAATAGTCCATTATTCGATGTTTTGTCCGGTCAAATTTCTAACTCCAAACGGCATACCCATGAGAACATGTTCACTTTTCATGGCTTGAGTTGTATTGCATTTGATTTGTATCATAGTTACCGCACCAAAGCTGAACCTATCTACGGTTTATGTAGCGACTATGGCTCCTAACTCAGTCTTTTTTCATAAGAGAACCATCGAATCTCTTCTAGCGATCTCATCAACGTCTTACTACATTTTGTCAGTTGGTTCGATGGAAAAACCTTCACCTCCGAAGTTAAATGGGTTGAGTTTGCAACTTCTTTTGTATAAGTTCTTTTGTGCATTTCTGGTGTGTAAAAGACGCTCATACGAAGCCTTCAGTCATTCTTGTTACTTATAGACTATCACTTAATTATTTATAATATTAAACGAGTTTTGCTTATAAGTCCAGGAACGGACCTTATAACTTACAATCTATAATTAACTAATAATCTAGTATAACTTTTGAATATCGAAGCCTTCACAGCTCTCTGCTGTTCCTCAAGATCGACTTTGAACCGTTCTCTTCCATATTTTTTACCGAAAGCGAACTTGCTTCACATAAAGCTTGTCTTTTAACACTCTTTCTTATTTCCCCCTTCCTCTTTACGCAGAACAATCCGATGCCTCAAAGTTCACAGTCGCTGGCCGTCTGCAGAAGAAAGCACAGTCACCGATTGAGCTACAATTTGAGCGCGAACAAAATGCCGAACCGAAAAAGTGTCCCATGCATGTGGTGCGCAGCGCCAATCAACCACAACTTGGACTCGCCAAGAGTCCATCGATGATGGTGACAACCAATACGAATGGTGGCGCCAACGGTGGTACCAACGGACATCATAATTACCTGCAGCGCAGCTTGAGCGTAACAGCCGAACGTCCCAATAGCGAATCGGCCAACTCTAGCTCCGACTCCGATTCGGATGGGCGCTGCAATGAAAAGGAGACAAAGAATAAGGCGAACACAATGAGTGCTGCCGCAGAGCGTGCAGCGCTGGGGACACGTGTTGCTGTGCCGAAGTTGGACGACGAAGAGACATTCGAGAAATTCTTTGCATCAAAGAAACAAACACCCATACAGACAACCGTTATTAGCGAGGATGCCGAAGTGAACGATTTCGATTTTGATAGCATCAAGACGACACAGCGGTGAGTATTAGCGGTTTTTATTGTATTATTTTTTTATTATTATAATTTTTTTGTTTTGTTTTCGTTTCGTTAAGTAAAAAATGTCAAACAAATAGAAAAGTCAAAATTCGAAATTAACTTCAGCTCATCAAAATTTACTGCTCCTTTTCTTACAGTTTGGTTACAAAACGTACCATACAAGGTCCGAAGGGCAGGCGTGCAGCACGCAACCCACTCAAGAGTTTAGCCGAACGCAGCGACATCACTTCCGAGTATACCGAAGTTAAGTCTGGTGTGGCTGAACGTGAAATGCGTCGCTTGAAGCTCGAGTCATGTAAGTAGCGCACGAAGACGCGAACGTTGTCAAAACTTTTCGATGAAAGTATGCTAAAATTACGCTTTCTTCTCGCTTTCAGATGGTCATCGCAGCAGTAACTTGGCGGCCGAGGCCATCGCCGGGCTGGCATCCGTCGAAGATTTCAAATCGGTTGCTTTGAAGTCCTCAGCGCTGCCACTTAATCAAATGTGGGTTCCCTATAAGAAGCTTATGTTGCTGCATGTCAAGGGCCGTACGCACGTGCAGACGCGTCTGGTTGAACCGACTTATAAGTCGGTGAATCGCGGCGATTGTTTTATACTCGTGCATGGTGATCAATTGTACCGTTATGTCGGCTCGTACGCCAATGTCATCGAAATTGCGCGCAGCAAGAAAATATGCGCCTATATAGTCGAGAACAAAGATCTCGGTTGCACGGCGTCTGCTGAGGTTATACTCACCGATGGCAAGTTCTTAAATGAACGTCACTGGAAGAAATTCTGGGAGCTGCTGGGCAAGCCGGAAGATTATATCATACCCGATTGTGGGCATGCCGATGAAGACGATCTCTTCGAAGCAAGTCTGATAGAGACCAACAAAATCTACGAGTTCCAAGATGATTCATTGGTGCCGATGGAAAAGTACTGGGGCTGCATACCGAAAGTTGAGATGCTCGACCCCAACAAGGTTATCATTTTCGATTTCGGCAGCGAAATGTATGTGTGGAATGGCAAGACAGCGTCGACAAATGAAAAGCGTGCCGCCATTAAGTTGGCGCAAGAGCATTACGACACCGGCGATGTGGACTACTCCAGCTGCTACGTCAATCCCGTTAATTATGCAGCAATTGTAGGTAATCGCGAGTCATATAAATTTCTGCGGCGTTGCGAGAAGCGCGGCGACTGGTGTATTTTGGGTAAAATCACACAAAATATGGAAACTTCGCTTTTCAAGGAGAAATTCTCCGATTGGCCGGAAGTGGAGCGTGAAGATCTGGAAAAAGATTATCTCATGAATGGTGTGCATGCTGTCAAAGCGCTCGATGGACACGCGCTCTACAAAGGCGAACCTTATCTGGAGCCTAATTTAGTGTTAGAAAACGCCAATTTGGGGCGTGGCAACTTCTATTACGACAACGACAGCATGCGTCACTTCGATGTCATCACAATATCCACCGACAAATGGCAGATACACGAATTCAACTTCGACAACGCCAACGCTAGCAGTTACGGACACTTTTACTCTGCCGAAAGTTACATTGTGCGTTGGGTTTATCAGATTTCGGTGACAGTGCGCGAGTTGAGTGGCAAAATCTCCAAACGCGCCACCGTCGGACGCGATCGTTGTGTATATTTCTGCTGGCAGGGCAACGATTCCAGCGCCAATGAGAAAGGTGCTGCCGCGCTGCTCACCGTCGAGTTGGATAAGGAGAAGGGCGCACAAAAGCGCGTGGCACAGGGCGATGAAACACCCGCCTTTATAAGGCTCTTCAAATTGCTATTCCAGCACAAAGGCCGTAAGGATGATTGCCTAGAACGCCGCAGCACATGGCGTCTGTATCAGATCACTGGCAATGTGCCGGAAGAGACGCTACTCAGCGAGGTGGACTGTCATGCGCGTCAGTTGCGCTCACGCGCCTCCATGTTGCTTGTGCACGGCGATAAGGGCGTGCTGTATATATGGCATGGCTGTAAGAGCGCCAAACATACACGCGAAGTGGCTGAGCAGGCGGCAGATCACTTGAAAACCGAGAAACCGGAGGATTTATTCACACACAGTGTGAGCGTGGTGCAGGTGGAGACGGTGGAAGAAGGCAAGCGTGCGAGCGAGTTCGAAGCGGCATTGAGCGGCTACGATAGCAACGCCTATTATAGTCTACTCAAAGAGTCAACCAAAGATTTCGCTTATACTGCGCGTCTCTTCCATTTCTCGAGCACGCAGGGCGTGTTTAGCGCCACGGAATTGCAATATGCGCTGCGCTGCCAGGACTTGCACAGTCCATATCCATACACGCAGGCACAATTGTACAATGCACGCCAACCGACCATCTTTATGCTCGACGACGGTGATATGCTGTGGCTGTGGATGGGCTGGTGGCCGCTGGAGGATCTCAAAAGTGAGTTTGTTGCGCCGCTTTTGTTGTTGTCATATAAAAATTATAATTTATTTCTTTTAAATTTTTTTAGTAACCACTGAAGAGCGCAGCAGTCCAACGAATGAGAATCGCGCCGGCGTGAATCGTTGGATATCGGAGCGACGCGCTGCTTTGGAAACAGCCGTATCTTACTGGTGCGCCAAATTTGGTATGTGAGCCTAAAGTTGTTGTAGCCACATTGCAAATTGCTAATTATCTTTTTTATTTTTCATCCATTTATTAGGTGAAAATAATGAAAAAGACTTCCATGACATTAAAGGTTATGTCGTATGGGCTGGCCTAGAGCCATTGGCCTTCAAAGCTCTCTTCCCCGATTGGAGTGAGCGCGATGATATCAAAGAAATAAACATGCAGGTGAGTAGAGATCGAAGTATTAGCAGTATGTGTAGTTCTAGCGCTGTATTCTAGTAGGAAAAGGCAAGTGGCGAGTTTATTGATCTTCGTATATAATAAAAAGAAATATAAATATTTTTAGAGGCCATAAAATTAACAAATTTTCTCATTTTGTAGGATGGTCGTACTGATGAACCCACCCCCATCACTGATGTGCTAAAACAACTAACCCAAACCGAATATCCGCTTGCCATATTGAAGGAACGTCCACTGCCCGAAGGTGTGGATCCGACGCGCTTGGAATTGTATTTGAACGCAGCGGACTTCCAGACAGCGCTCGGCATGACCAGCGCCGAATTCGAACAGATGCCATTGTGGAAGCAGACCAATCTGAAGAAGGAGCGTGGCTTATTTTAGTTTTATTAAAATGACAAAACAAAAACAACAAAACATAAAAAATAATATTTTGCTATTTAAATTAAATAAGTGAAAATTGCTTAAAGACTAGAACTGCTAAAGTAGAAACAAGCATGAAAGCGCGAAAATGTTGCGCTTCGAAAACAAAACAAAAAACGCTAAACATTGAGAATTATATTTTGTAATACTATCAGCATATATACATATATGAGCGTTCACGCAGACGCACATCGGCACATGAACACAATCATTTTTGATATATAAACATATATATATGCATATATGCAATACCACAACCACTAAAATATTTAATAACTTTTTACATATTTTACAAGCTTACAAAATATATATACATATATACACAAAAATGCGAGCGATTGATTCTAATATATATATTATATACTTACATATATACTTAGGCCTCATCTACATACGATACATATACAAGCATATATACTCTTATATAAAATTAAACTAAAAATTTAAAAAGAATAAAATAACAAGAGCTATATTATATAAAAGTCTTAACACATGCAAACATTCACACACACATATCTAGCAGCTCTGTGCGCATGCGCGTGCAATTTTTTGATACAATTTTACAATTTGCACATAAAATATATACAAAGGCAACGTTAAATTATTAAAAAAAAAAATAAATTATTAAAAAAAAATATTAAAAAAATGATAACCAAAAATTATGCAAGAAAATTGCTTAGCAGCAACTCGAGTGTTGTCGTAAAATAAAAAAATTAATAATTTAAAGAGCAATTACATGCTTAAAGGCAGCACCAGCGCACAAGCTACACACATATTTATTTAATACTAAATTATAGAGCCTACATATGCAATTAAAAGCAATAAATTGTTTAAACTTTTCAAAAAAAAATGTAAAATTTGTTTCGCTATGCAAATTTTTAGGCAAAAAGTACACTAGTGTGCAGTAACTTACAAGTTTTGATTTTACTAAATATTGTGTTTGTTATTTTTACTTACATTACATTAAAATATAATAAAAAATATTCAAAAAAATTATAATTAAAAAAAAACAATTTACAAAATGTATATAATATTAAAACATATATTTTTAAAAATAATTTGATCATCAAAAAAATATAATAAAAAAAATAAATTATATAAAAAATGTAATATTAAATAAATATAATAATAAAACATTTATTGAAAAATGTATATAATAATAAAAAAATTATAATATTTATATTATATAATATAAGAAAGAACCATTTAAAAAGCATTTAAAAAATAAAATATAAAAAAAATGATGATAAAAAATTTTTTAAAGAAAAAATGGTGATATTAAAAAAAATTATAATTTAAAAGAAAAGTAAAATATATAAAAATATAACATTAAATAAGTATAATATGTAAAATAATTTTAATATAAAAGTTTATTTAATTAAAAATATTAAAATATCAAAGAAATAATAATATTAAAACAAAAATATTTAAACAAATATACTAAAAGAAAATGTATGATAAAAAAATTATAAATATATATGTATATACATATGTATGTATATATGTATAATAATAATAATATAAAAATTGCTTTATTAAAAAAAATATTGTATATTAACAAATTTTATATAATAATATTAATAAAATATAATTCTTAAAATAATTTTAATGAAAATAAATTATAAAATAAAAAAATTGTAATATTAAAAAAAAAAACAATATTTAAAAAAATATAAAATAAAAATTATATATTAATATATAAAAATTATGATAAAAAAAAATTAAAACTTTCAAAAAATAAAAACAAAAATTACTATATGAAAAAAATATATTACATTAAAAAATTTTAAAACAAAAACTTTTAGTATTTAAAAAAAAATATGTATAACAATAAAAAATAACTTAAAAAAATATAAATATATTCATACTTACGTATTTTATATTTTTTAAATTAAAACCCACACAATTGTACATAAATAAATAACTTACATTGCTCGTTTGTACAGTTTACTTTAAAGCAATCGTTTTAGCACACTTTTTGTTTGTGTAATTTATTATGTAATTGTATACTGATCATGCTCTTTATGTTACACATACATACATACATACAAATGTATGCACAATATAATTTTATGTATTATGTGCTATTATTATATTTTTATACACACGTGTGTATTTTATTTTTATGTTTTGTAAATGTATTTGCAAAAACGCCCCGAAATTTAGTTCAAATTATTTTAATGTATTTTATTTTTAATTTTATTTTATAAAATATAAATATAATTTTATATGCGCCTCTTTTAAGTTAAATATTATTTTGTATTGATTTCTTGTTATAATTAACTGTTACTTAGTTATTGCATACAAAAGCGCATGCGTCCTGATGCCGGGCGCGCTAATAATATTGCTTAGTACATTTCAATAAAGTTGAATTTCTAGCAAAAATAACTGAGTTTTATTTTACGAAAATTTTTTAAAAAATTTTCTAAAACTGCAATAAAAACTTTTTAATCTCAAATTATAGCGCTTGCGTTGCCCTATAATCCACATTTTACTGAAATTGTCTGCAACCTACCGTTCAGAAGTTATCGGCTTTTTTCCAAGCGGCCTCCGGCTCTTACTTAAAAATTAATTTTAAAAAATTTCGGCAACAGCAACAAACTTTTTTTATTTTGGATTTATAGCACATGAATTGCTCTAAACTACGGTTTTTATCGAAAGCGCCTACGGGCTACCGTTCAGAAGTTATGAGCGTTTTTCCATTTGGCAGCATAGCCTCACCTTCAAAATTTACTTTTTATAAATACTTCTGCAACAACAGCAAAAACTTTTTCCCACTCAAATTATTGTACAAGCAGTTTTCTAAAATCCAGTTTTTACCGCAATCCGATACGGCTCTCCATTCAAAAGTTATTAGCGTTTTTCCATTCGGCACTCAATGTAGCAAGCAAAGCCCCTGACGGCATGCTACACTTTTGCTAATCAGCAGCACACTAACTCGCGTGTGTGTGTGTGTGTCATCTTTTCAACTTTGAAAAGTGCAATTTCTGGCACTTTTCTCAGTCGGGCTACTAGGCGACCAGAAGGCAGCAGTAGGCGACTGCCAAATGGAAAAATGCTAATAACTTCTAAACGGAGCGTCGTATCGGATTACGGTAAAATTTCGATTTTACAGAAATGCTTGTACTACAACTTGAGTTGAAAAAATTGTTTGTTGTTGTTGCAGAAGTATTAATAAAAATTAAGTTTTCAAGGTAAATCGATGTTGCGAAATGAATAAACGCTAATAACTTTTGAAGGGACAGCCGTATCGAATTACGGTAAAAACTGGATTTTAGAGGAATGCTTGCACTACACTTGATTTAAAAAAAATGTGTTGTTGTTGAGGAACTTTTAATAAAAATTAAGTTTTCTAGGTGAAGCTATGGTAACGAATGGACAAAAGCCTATAACTTCTAAACGGTGCGTCGCAGCTGATTTCGGTAAAAACAGTAATTTAGAGGAACTCAAGTGCTAGAAATCCAAAATAAAAAAATGTTTGTTGTTGTTGCAGAAATTTTTAAAAATTAAATTTTTTGGTTAGAGCTAGCGACCGCTTGGAAAAACGCCGATATCTTCTGAACAGTAAGTTCTAGATGACTTTGGTAAAAAGTGGATTATAGGAAAAAGTATTCGCTATAACTCGTAAAAAGTTTTTTTGTTGTTGTTGACAAATTTTTAATAAAAAGGAATAATACAACTTAAAACTATGACGGCAAAGAGAAAAGAGCTTATAACTTTTGAACGGTAAGCTGTATTGAGTTCCGGTAAAAAGTGGATTATAGAGCAATGCAAGCGCTATAATTTGGAATTAATGTTATTGTTGTTGTTGTTATAGAACTTTTAATATTTTTAAATATATAACTCAAAACTTTGTTTTGGAAAATATCACAGCTAAACTTGGCTTAATTCAAACCTTTAGTATTCCCACTGGCTCATCAAAATATGAAGTTCAGTTGTCTTTTACTGATTTTATGAATAAATCGTTTTTTGTTAAAGTGTATTAAGGAGTAGGTGAGGCTGTGGTCCTTTGTAATACCCGAAAAATACTAAAAATAGATCACTAGATTCTCATACAACAACGCAGCGTTTTGAGCTTAACACAAACTTGTTAGGGAGGTTAATGTCAATCCCAGCTACTTCACTAGGTTTGCAGAAGGTGTTCCGAGATATTTCAATATCAGTCTGCAAAGAGTTCGGCAGTAGAAGAGAAAGTGCCTGGATGATTCCACCTCATTACAGTTTTGACAAAATATTTCTATGTGAAGCTATTGGACAGTGTCTAGTAAGAACACCTACAATTGCCACAAGATTAACAGTGCTAAGAGCAAGTAGCTTAGGCGACCACTCTCGGTTCAGACAGAAGTCCCATCGAGGTAATGGTAATCTCCTTAGCAATCTCATCCGCTTTGTAGTTTCGATTCTGCTTCATGATATTACTATTGAGGTTATGCACTCCTGAAATAGCTTTGAGAACACAATCAGCGGGCTCAAAGCCGTTATAACCGCTCTTAGGAATATAGAAAATAAGTTTTCAAGCAAAGTTGAACCAAATTTTCATAGCTAAAAATAGCTCATCTGGTGATTCTCTATCGTCCACTAGGAAATGGTTTCGATCCTTGCTATATTGCATCAACACATTTTTTATAACTGATACTTGATTTATTGTAAAATATGTTTCTGTATGTTTGTAAACTTAAAAAATTTCGACTTTTCTGTAAATGAAATTAAAAATAGATAATTTGTATTTTCACTAATCCTGCTTGCATCTCAGGAACCCTCGTTTTTCACGTTGTGCAGCCACAGTCCGGCGATCCGCTGCTACCACGCTCAGCTGCTATAGATTTGATCATGCGACACATTAGCTCACGGCAAGTGCTCTCCCGACTTTTACCCACCGCCACGACCTCAGCATGATTGGCATACTCTTTCTTTTCGTAGTCCAGTGATGACTTGTTGGTGATAAGACTGAAGGCGAACACCTTCAGGCCGCAGTGCTGGGCCACGACCACCTCATGAGCGGTCGACATGCCGACAGCATCTACGCCACAAGTGTGCAACATCTTACACTCAGCGATGGTTTCATAGTTAGGACCACCTAGAAAGCAATATGTGCCCACTTTCACCACATCCGGTATACCCATCTCTTTGGCTACGCTCAGAGCGCGCGTAATCAATGCGGGATTGTAGGCATCGGTCATGGGTGGAAAGCGCGGTCCGAACCGGTCATCATTCGGTCCACGTAATGGTGAATTGCCAGAAAATCCGACGAAGTTGATATGGTCGCGTATGAGCATAATATCACCCACCTTATAAGTGGGATTTATGCCGCCCGCGGCATTGGTGACCATCAAGTATTCAATACCCATCACTTTCATGACGCGCACCGGCAACGAGCACTTCACCAATGGATAACCCTCGTAGTAGTGAAAGCGTCCCTGCATGGCCAACACTGGTAAGCCCTCCAGCATGCCGATGACCAGGCGTCCCGCATGTCCGGGCACCGTTGAGACCGGAAAACCGGGTATGTCCTTGTAATCGATATTTTGTGCATTCGTAATGGCTTCGGTGAGTGAGCCCAGACCCGAGCCACAAATAATGCCGATAACCGGTTTGACTTTTATGCGCGACAGAATATTATCAGCGATCGCTTTGACCGCTTCGTAGGTGATGCTAGGGAGGAAATCAATCAAAATGGATATGTAGGGATGTGATTGAGATATCTTACGTCTTATCTTCACATTTGCCTGTCGCGCACTTAGCATCCGCCATTACGTATGCGAAACGAGGGTACGATGCAGCGGATTAATGAATTATTATTATTTTTTATTTTTTAAATTGTAAAAGAAAATATTGCGACCGAAACTTAAAACTAAAGAAAATAATTTAATTTTTGAAAATTTATTTCATTTTCATTTTGATTGAAGACTCGCAGGGGCTTATGTGGAGAAACAGGTAGGAATGATGTAAGCGAGGTCATTCTAAATGACTACTAAACTAACGGTACTAACGATGTGTTTGTAGAGGCAGATTATTCTATAATTGCATGTGTTCTCAGGAATTGTGAGGTGAATAGATATTTAAAATGATACTAAAAGAGTTTCGTCTAGAGGTCTAGAACTGAACATACTAAATGTATAATTACCAAAAAAAAAAAAAATAAAAAAAAGTCTAAGAATCAACTGATCTTCTGTAGTCCATTTTATTGAAGTTGTGGAGGGTTTGAAGAAAATAAAAAAAAATAAATAATTATAAATTAAGTCAACAATGTTGATATAAAGAATAAAAGAAACCAAATGTTTATACTAGGATATGTGTTTGACTAAGTTGTAATGCAAAAAAAAACTTTTTTAGAGTTGCCACCTGTCTTCACATACATACATACATATGTATGTACATACATACATACATATGTATGTATGTACATGTACAAAAAGTTTTTCCAAATACAATTGTGCATACTAAGAAACGTGTTTGAGTTAGTTGTAATGCAAACAGTTTTTTTAGAGTTGCCACCTTTTCTTACATACGTGAATATGAAGTTTTGCAAAAACAATTGCGCATACTAAGAAATGTGTTTACATAACCTTTATTGAAAAAATATTCTTTTGGAGTTGCCACCTGTCTTCACATTGTATGTACATATGCACATGTACAAAAAGTTTGTTAAAATTCAATTATGCATACTAAGAAATGCGTTTGAGTAAGTTGTAATGCAAAAAATATTTTTTAGAGTTGCCACCTGTTTTCACACACAAGTACAAAAGGTTTTTTAAAATACAATTTTGCTTACTAAGAAATATGTTTGCATATGTAATTTTTATTGAAAAAAAATTTTGGAGTTGCCACCTGCATTTAAAATTTTTTTCAAATATACAAAATATTAGATAATTTAAAATACAGTGTCAGCAAATTTACAGGGGCTTCAGTTGAAGTATGATATTTTACAAGGTTGCCACACTTCATCAATTGTTGTATTATAATTATTATAAAATTTAATTAGGGAAAATTAATATAAGATTACAAAATGAAACTATTTACACATAAAAATAAAAAATTGGTGACAAATTTTAAATTCAAATTTATTATGCCAAATAATGAAGATTTCGAAGACTTAAATTCAAGAACAAGAAATTATAGTTAGTTGCTGATATAACCGATGTACATACATATAAGGGACAATATGCCAGCTGTTGGTTACAGAAGCGGACCTTATTGCTATTTCGATTTATTTCCTGTTACTATAAAGCAAGTGTTATATTAGTATACATACATATGTATGTGTATATGTACATATATAATTGCAATTTGAAAAGATACATTTATACAGAATATCAATATATACATACATACATAGGTATGTATATTACATTTTAATTTTCTATATTTGTGTAAGTGAATTTTTCACACATATCCATACATATAAACGCCCGCCTCTGGTGTAGAAATCGCCTAAATACATAACTAATTATAGCATACTTTTGGGCTGCAAAAATTTCTAAAATAACAGTAAATGCCATTTGGAAACTATTTAAGGTTAATAGGCAAATAAATTAAGTTAAAAGATTTTTCAAAAAATTTATATGAAATTTTAAGGTTTTTAACTTCTATTGTTCCTAAACTCTGACTTAAGATATATTAAGGATCTGTATAAGTCGAATACTTCGAGAAGGACTCTAATAAGTTCGAGTTTCTGAGTATCTTTAAAATTTTCAATTTCACAAGATAACAAGCTTTAGGGATTGCCAAACTAAATTCAATGGTATTAAAATAGTAGCAAAAGCTTGAAATTGCTAAGAGTACTTCATTAATCGTATGGAGAAGTAGCTTAAGTCGAATTGAGGTGCATATTACTTACTTTTTAGGCTAAAGGGTATAAATGAAGGCATAAACTTTGTTTGCAAATTTATATTTCAATTTTAATATTGATATTGGGTTCTAAAACATCATTAAATTGGTAGAATAGTGAAACCTTCCTTTCTCTTTGGCAAATCTCCTGTAGTATCGATCAGCTGTAGTGTCAATCAGCTTCAATATGAAAAACTTTAACGCGGTCTTGTCGAAATTTTATGTATCAAGTCAGGCGATGATAGATATTGTAAAATTATTATACTTTTTTCTATAAAAAATTAAACAATTGCTAGAAGCAGAGTCGTTCGGAGCAGCCCGGATGAAAAAGTTGATTTAGATGACTGGACCAGTAGCCGCGAAACTATAATATCCTTTTTAAATTGAATTCTATAACAAAATCTGAAAACGTCTTCTTTCTAGCCATGTTGTTTGATATAAACAACCTTCAAGTCGAAACTGCATCAAGATTTAAATTGGTCATGTTGAATGCTTTAGGCAATAGCTCATGTCAAATTTCGTGATGATATTTTGTGAAATAAAAGAGTTTTCCAAATACAAAAAGAACTTATTTTTTAATCGATTAGTCTGTACGGCAGCTAAATCCTATATTGATTTGATATCGGTGATTTCGATAAATTATAAAAAATAAATAAATATAAATTTCAAAATTTATTTATTATTATTAGAAAAAGATTGAAAAAAGGCTATTTCTTACGCAAGGAAACCCATATAACCCCTTTAGGGGTCAGTACGGTTATCTTTTTTTTTCAAAAAAAATATTTTTTTTGCATTTTCTGTTCTCTTATACCCTTAGAATTAATGTAGAAACCCACTTAACCATTGGAAAGTTTCGAAAAAGGCCGAAAAATAATAATACCGCTCGACTTTCGTAGCGCTCGGAGTGCACACCTGGTACAGTACACACCAGTACCTCAAACTTTAAACGCGTTTTTCTCAAAACACATTTTTTTGAACTGGCGGTCATGATTCCGGTCGAACTACTCAACCGATTAGCTTATTTTTTTTTTAAATGTTCACAAAACGCCTGGCTATCGTCTCTATATTTTTTATAATTTATGACAAATTTTATGTAAAAAACCATGGGGAAAAAATGAAGAAAAAAAAAGTAATTACTTTTTTATTTATCAACATTTTTTCATGATTCTAGTAGGGATTCACGTAATTTTTAAAAATAAATTGGGCTTTTTGGTGTTTCAGATGATCCAAACATGAGAAATCGTGTCCGCCAGTGAAAAAACGCATCTCATTCACGTAGTCATTTCTAAGACAGATGTCATCAAAAATTCCGAAAAAAATTGTTTATACACTCCACGATATAAGTATATATCGTCACCTGAAATGCAAAATAACGTAACAACATTTTCGGAAATTTGACAAAAATGGCGTGAATGAAACAATCAATAAGACATCTCAATTTGTTGCGAGTATGATAATTTTTTCATTTCTAGGTGACAAAATATATATAAGTATATATCGTCACCTGAAATGCAAAATAACGTAACAACATTTTCGGAAATTTACAATGGCGTGAATGAAACACAAAATAAAATGGAAAAAATGTCAAAAAACAGGCCAGATTACCCTGTTGACCCCTTAAGCAGTTTTAGAGCTCTAGACTGGGATGACCCTTCAAACCGCATAAAATAAAAAAAAAAACAGTTGTGTTAAACTAAGAACCCACAAATTCGACATGTGCTACTTTTTCGTGGAAATCCGCCACACAGCAGTTAATTTGTGTAATGAAAAAAATTAAAATCACTTTAAATTATTTTGGGTGCTCAATACATATAATTGTTTTATTATTTGATCCAAAATACAATGAATTGTTTCAATACGTCAATCAAATACTCATTATTGTGCAAATTCATATCTTCTTTAAAAAGAGTAGTACATTCTAATAAATAATGTCGAATACAGTTATAGTAAATATGTAAATGCTAAAAGTACAACACATGTATACTTTACACTTAAAATAATAAATAAGTTTTATATAATACAGAAGACAACGCTTTAGTTAGTATTGGACACGCATTAGCTCCAAAGCGCTACATATTCACTGGCTTACTGCACGCCTTGGCTGTCTTTATGAAATAAAAAATAAAAAACTACAATATTAAATGCAACAAGTAGTGGGTGACTCAAAGTCGAACGCGTACAAATACCGTAATGTTAATAATATTGTATATAAAACTGTCTACATACATAAATACATAGATCTTACAGAGTCAACAAACTGAGCCAACACAAAACATAATAAAAACTGTCTACAACTACAAATCTAGTGCAAAGCTACGGAGTAATCTTACATCGCTTAAGTGTTACCTCATAATACGTGTCTGTAGTTATAAACGGCCAGTGGTTTGTGTATGTGCTAGGTGCGTAACCAGATTATATACGAACGCGCGCTATCTCGCTCCCACTTGGTTTTACACGCTACTCTTTACTTATGTCTTTTTTTATTTTTCTTTATACGTAACTACGTAGCAAGCTATGCTATGATTACAAACTAAGATATTTTTGGTTCGTTTCCCCCGGTTTCAGCGCTTATTTCTTGCCATTCTTCTGCTGCATCTCCTCGGCCAACTCGCGCACCATGCGACACATTAATTCACCACAAATGGTTTGCCGCGATTTGCCGACCATTACGACTTCCTCGTGATTGGCATCCTCCTCGCTGCTGTCATAGTCGAAGGCACACTTATTCGTGATCAAACTGAAAGCGAACACCGTCAGATCGCAATGCCTGGCCGTGATCACTTCGTGCACCGTGGACATGCCCACCGCATCCACGCCCATAATGCGCAACATTTTCAACTCGGCCACAGTCTCGTAATTGGGACCACCCAGGCAGGTGTAGACACCTTCATGCACGTCATTCTCAATGCCCATGTCGCGCACCACTTTACGCGCCTTACGCACCAAATGACGATCGTAGGCGTTCGTCATGGGCGGGAAACGTGGACCAAAGCGTGGATCGTTGGGCCCTTGCAGCGGCGAATTGCCCGCAAAGCCCATAATATTGATGTGATCGCGCACGATCATGATGTCACCGACTTTGTATTTCGGGTTGAGACCGCCCGCGGCATTTGTGGCGAACAAATACTTAATACCGACCAATTTCAAGACACGCACAGGCATGGAACATTTCGCCAACGGATAGCCCTCATAGTAGTGGAAGCGACCCTGCATGGCAACGACGGGCATGCCCTCCAAATAGCCGAAGATCATGCGGCCGACATGACCCTCCACCGTAGAGACGGGAAAGTTCGGTATGTCCTTATACTCGAAGGCTTGTGTGCCGGTAATGTGATCGGCTAGCGAATTCAAGCCCGAGCCGCAAATGATGCCGATGACGGGCCGAATGCTGGTGCGTTCCAAAAAGTAATCGGCGATCTCTTTGATCAGCTCATAGGAATAGCTGTAAGTAAAGAGAAGAAGTGGTTAAAAATTAATATTATTTGCAAATATTTAAAAACATTTATTATACGTATATATGTGTGTGTGTATTTGTAAGTCGGTGTAAAACAAAAACCTCAATGCTGTTTGTGTTGTTGTTGTTTGTTGATGACGCAACATTTTTGTGTAGAAACTAAAATTTTGTGCGAAAATATAATATGTGTGTATACAAAAACAACGAAAAATTCAAAACATAAAAGACACAAAAACAATTTTGTTTACAACCCCACGGCTTTCAATGCTCCGAGCAGAATAATTTGACGCCGTTAATCGAGAAAACGTTAGACCAACAAAAATTTAAGACTCACCTACTAATATTTAGTTATCTGTTTTGATGTTTCGTTTAAAAAATAAAGTTGAAAATATTTTCCCAAAATTTGTTATCAAAAACAAGCAACTCTGCTTTTCTTATCTTTCCCATTAATTTACGTGACTTTAAGACAATAACAACTGTTTCAAAGCCTACATGCATACAAAGGTCTTCATACCAGAGCTCAATGCTCGCATCTTCACTTATTTGGATTTCACGATTGAAGTTTTTTTTCATAAATGGGTTCTCAAAGTTTTTTTTGAACATAATGTGATGGCGTTCAACTCCGAAAAATCATAACCTCAAAGTATACTAGAAACATATGAATTATCTACAAACATGCCTGTGTGTCTTTTCCTATTTCCAAAAATAAATAAATTTTAAAAATTCAAGAATCGGTTTGAGTTATCTTTTGTAACATTAATGTAATAAAGATTTTTTTTTCAAAAACATCCATATTCGAATATATTTCGACATCTCTTCTTAAGGGGTTACTTTTTGCTATTTCCAAAAATAAAGAGACTTTAAGGTTTAAGGCCGTCGTTTTGCAATATACTTAGATGAGAAACGCTGAAAGAGTCAAGAATCGATTTTGAGCAGTCTTTCGACCATTAGGAGAAGCGCTGGAATAAATGCATAATATCGAATAGAAACTATCTCTAAGAGGACAACATTAATGTAAACGAAAGAAAAAAGTTTTTCCCCCAAAAAACGCTATTTTTTGAAGAAATCTCGTACTTCCCTTCTTAAGTCCTCACTACCTACTCAATCTTGTATTTTTCTCATATTAAAACGCTAAAACACTTAAACAATAATTAAGCGCGAAATAATATTATTGGTCGAACCTCATGACTGTTAAAATGTAAATAATAAGAAAACAATTTCTAAAAATGTTTCCACAAATTACTAACCTAAAAAATAAATTGAAAATCGCTTTCAAATAACCAAAATATTTTTAATAGGAAACCAAAGTGCTTGAAATTCCTCGAGAAAAAACTCATCAAAACATTCATAAATATTCAAATAATATTCTAGTTATTCAATATAAATCACAAGTTGCTGGAAGTCTTGGTTTAAAAAAGCGAAATTGAAGGTAAAAACACACGTACTTTGAAAAATTGTAAACACCTCATGAATCATCTGCTGAACTATCGAGCAGGTTACAGTGACAAGCCCTCTTGTACTCATTACAATTATCGCAAAGTGTTTTGTATTTATGTATGAACGATTATTTCATGAATTTTAATTACAAATGTTATCTAAATTGTTATTTGCGAGAGTGCTATAATGCACAGATGTTTTGACTTTGAAAATTCATTGAAAGGGAAAGTGTGATAAGATAAGCGAAGCGAGAAAAACGACACTCATGCTAAATACCATAAATAACACTTCAGGTGGTTCCCAGGAAAGATTTTAAATATAAACACAGCACTTTCGGCATTTGTCAAGGAGACAGTTTAATTTTGATATTTGAGATAAATTGAGATATTTTTTAGCAATCTTTCGAATGTTATATGACTCTCGTGAAAATCAGTCGATGAGTCGAAAATATAATTGTTTTTGAACTGCCTGTTGTTACAATTACTTTCCAATAAGTGCCATGATAAAGCAAATAAAACAAAACAGAACAATTTCTTTTACCTTGAAAATGTTATTTATGACACTAATTTTGCGAAATTCACATCAAAACTACTATAGCTAACTTCGATTCGTCATTTCAAGAGAGTATGGGGATACCTCAATAAAGTTGTAGATGTTAGCGTAGGGTTGCACCACAAGTGCTGCCTAGTTGGTATAGTTTGTTCGATTCGCTGGAGAGTAACGCTTGGCGTATCGAAGACATCCCAGGCATATTTTTTCTTTTTTTGAATTAAAAAAATGTCAAGTAATTGTTGTCAGTATCAAGTATCAAAATCTCTTCCACAAGTTATCTAAACGAAATCGTATCTTTATGTTTCCTGTGATTAAGTAATTAAAAACTTTCAATTAACACAATAAATCTTGTCGTTGATAATTTAAACTATCGAAAATGTAATTAAAAAACAAATTGAGGAACGTGTCAAAATTATTTTATGCTGCCAAATAGCTTTGAACTGATAAGGAAAACCATTGGGGGCCATAAAAATTTATGAATGAGATTAAAAATGTGCTTTCCGCAAGCATACAAAAAGGACCGAAAGAAGAAAAAACATTAACTACGGTTGCATCCGAGCTATAATACCCTTCACAAATGCAATATTTTTAAATATATAAAACTGTTTAATTTAGAGATTATATCGTTCCGTTCGATGGTAATAAATCATATAAACTTTCTTGAAGATATTTTGCCAATAATTTTTTTTTTCAAAAACATGATTTTTATCGCTCAATCTGTGTGACAGGTATACGCTGCAGTGATTCGATATCAGCATCCCTGCAAACGAGCAGATTTTTGGAAAGAGAAGAACGTGCGCAAAAATTCAGATTGATACCTCAAAACTGAGGGGCTGGTTCGCATATATACAAACGGACGGACGGACAGGCAGGCGCTGATCATTTACTATATGTAAATTGTGACAAAAAATCATCCAGAAATTATAATTAAATATCGCGGTTAAACGATATTTCAAAAAAATGTATTTTGTTAAGTTGATAGGACTGTCCTTAATTGCCAGCTGCTTAAGTCGGTACACCTCAGTAGTTTGTTCTCTCAAATTTTGTATTTCTAATAAAATTTTGTGCTTGGAATCGTTGCAAATGTTGGAAAAGGCTTACGGTGATTCAGTTTTATCAAAAACACAAGCCTACGAGTGGTACAAAGCTGTCAAGACGGTCGAAAGATCGTTGAAGACATGCTTCGTTCTCGACGACCTTCGACCTCTTCAACTGATGAAAATGTTAAAAAAGTGAAGGATATGGTGTTTGAAAATCGTCAGAGAGCTCGACATCTCTTGCGAGTTCGTTCGAATGATTTTGGTGGTATTTTGAGTATGATATACGTTCGTGCTCGACTTGTCGCGATAAAACTGACCGTAACAGATCTCTTTGGTCATGCTTGATAGTGCGAATTCCGATTCCACATGGAGAGTAAAATAAGACATGGGTTTAAATAATTTGGATTTATTTACAGTTTCCGGGTAAGTGGAACCCGCTTTCAAAAAGAAACAGAAAAATTTTTCGAAAAGATTCGATGAAGGTTGTCTCTGAACAAATTGTTCGGAGATTATTTCTTGGAAAAAGTCTATGAAAAGTGTTTTGAGGATAGGAAAATATCTGCTGGGGATTACTTTGAAGGCGGCAAAATTTCAGATCTATATCCCAAAATCTGAGCAGCTAGTTCCCGTATGTGCAGATTGACGCTTGACTAAATCGACTCAGCTCGTCAGTGTCGGGCGCGGGCTCGGACTCGGGCGTTTCCTTCAGTGTGTTAAAAACATTGAGTAAACATAATAAATTTAGAGAGAAAAAAAATTATACACAACAATATAAGTAACATAATAAATTTAGAGAAAAAAAAGAATATACAAATAAAAGAAAAAATTAATAATAAAATAAAACAACAAAAATAAATAATCAAAAATGTAACAAAATTGTAAAACAAATGCGAAAATAATATTAAATAAATAAAATATACACAATAAAACTAGTAAAAACTAATTAAAAAACAAAATGGGCTAAATTTAATAAAATGCAGTTAATTGAAATAAAACTAAAAATATTACGCAACTTAAACAAAAACAAAGTAATAAATCAGGTGGTATAGGTAGGACAGTTGGTTAAGACGGAGGTATACATATAAAGTTTTTTTGTTGTTTTTTTTTGCATAAATGAGAAAAAGTTTCTTGTCTACTTATACACAAAAAAGTGGATATCAAACATGTGTAAGTAATTGTGTGCTAATTTTGATGAATTTGGACAAAAACATTAAATCAAAAACATTACATCGAAACGTGTGTTAATATAAAAAAGGACAAACAACGAAAATTGAAAATTTCGAAAATTTGGACTACAAACTTTTCTTCATTTATAACCATCTTAATGCGATTCTCGACTTCGACTTCATCCAAGGTGTCCTGCTGATTGTTGTTATTGTTATTGTTGGCGGACGTCGAGCCGGCGGCATCACTGGAATTACAACAAAAGAGAGAGAGAGTGAGAGTGAGTTTAAAAAAGTGACACAATTCAGTATCCGCATGGCGATTTGTTGTTGTTGTAGTTGTAGTGGTTTGGTGCAGAAATTGCATTTTATTGTTGTTGTAGTGTTTTGGTGCAGAAATTGCAGTTTGTTCGGCAGGTGTGCTTGCGTGCGTGTGTGTGGGTGTGTAAGTGTGTGACCTTCACTTGAGAACAGCAACAATCTTAACTCGATGGTGTGACGTGCTATTTATTGCTGGAATTTGTTGTGTTGTTGGCAGCTTGTTAGCTAATTTGCTGTGTCTTTTTATATTTTTTATTTTAGTGCGAAATATTTTGTTTACATGTGTGTGTGTGTGTGTTTTTGCTTTAATTATTAGTTGTTGCTGTGATTGGAATTATTATCGATCTTGCTCTGTTCACTTTCGTGTTTAAAACAACAACTGTTATTGTTGTTTGTTGACTATGAGGCAATTACGCCCCTTCCAATAATTATCAGTAATTATTACTAAAAAATCAATAAATCGCCTTTTGCTTGGCAAATTTCTTACGAAACCAGTGAACTAGAACTTTTTATGACAACTTAATTGATTGACAACACAATCAATGTTGTGCAAACAAAAAATGTGTGTGTGTGTATATATTTTGGGCTCTTACATTAGGTTGTGGCCAAATGGTGTGTGATATTTTTAATAATTTTTAATCTAAAAAAAAACTGCTTAGAAAGTATTTTTATACCCGGCACAGAAGAAAATGTAAGACCCTGTAAAAAAGACATATAAATGATCAGCCTGACTAGCTGTGGCGATTCAGTCAAGTCGGCCGGTATGCTGGTTTCTAGTCCCTCATTTTTGAGATATCGAACTGAAATTTTGCACACGTCCTTTTCTCACCAACAAGCTACTTATTTGTCGGAATTACCGATATTGGACTAGTATAGCATATAGCTGCCATACAAACTGAACAATTCAAATCGAGTTCTTGTAAGGAAAAATCTTTTATTTGTTGAAATATCTTCTAGAAATTTGGCACAGTTTATTGTCGGAGCCAATAATGTAAACTCCGAAGAAATTATATAGATCGGATAACTATAGCTAATAGCTGCCATATAAATTGAACGATCCAAATAAAGTTCTTGTATGGAAAACTTTTTTATTTGATGGGGTATCCTCAGAAAGTTTGGCATAGATTATTGTCAAAGGCTATAATACAATCTCCGGTGAAATTATATAGATCCGATAACTATAGCTAATATCTGTCATACAAACTGACCAACCAAAATCAAGATTTTTTAGTTTTTTCTAAGGCTTCATAATAATTTAAACACTGAAAGAAAAACTTTACCTTCATATAACTTTCTTGCCTACAACAGAGGCTGATGCTATTCGTCTTCTTCTCTATTCGCATAGAAATCGCTTATAGCCGAGTTGAAGCTATTGCCTGCTGGCCATTCTATTGCCTACTAGCTATTCATTTCCCCTTATTCACAAAATAAATATAAATATCTTTAAAAAATTTCCACAGAAAAAAATAAAAAAAAAATAAAAAAATGCTTCTTCACACCAACAAGTTCCTGTGCGATTAATTTTTCAACAGACAAACAAAAGTTTTGTGAACAAATTAAGAACCACCCTCATGTATCAGCGCAACTATTGCAAATTCAGCCAACTTATCAGGTATTTTGAGTGAATGCATCACATGGTTATGTAATGCGCGTACTATTTATTATCAAATTATAGATCATTATTCTGATGTTGTAGTAAGGTCAGTATTGATTTGTTTTCAAAATAAATTATTTGCACAGAGCAAACATGTGTTCACATGTCTAAGAGTGCTAAAGTGCACATAAATGCATGTGCAAATAAAATTATATATTCAAATTCGAATTATGATGAATAATTCCGCTAACATTGTTGTCAGTTAAGTACCCTTTACTGCCCCCGTTGGCAAAATGTGCCAATATTTGAACTGAACAACATATTAACGGAAAAAACAACAAATTTAATTAAACAAAGAATGCTCTGTTAAGGAAAATTGTATGTAAGCAGACGAGTATTTGTAGTTAATTTTCAAACGGAAGTGAGCTACGACTTCGAATTATTCATGCCGGCCCATCTACTTTCTACTGATTTCCTATTGGACCAACAATGAGGAACTACACTGACACGTTTGAAATTATATTTAGTTAACATTTGCATGCCATTTTAGATGATTTGTTAAGGAAGTAAGTAAATTGAATTTTAAGAATAATAAATTGCAATCCCAGCTATTGCGAAGAAAAAACAGGTAAATAAATTACAAAAGCAGATTTGACGCGTTTACAGTTTTTTTGCATTTGCTGAGGAAACTTATCAAATAATGCAAACATTTTTATATAAAAAGAAAAAAGAGACATCAAGGCAGAAAACTCCAAAAAATTGGTAAGTCTTTCCTTAGTTACTATGACAAATATGAGCGCGATCTATCAAACAGTTTGTGTACGGCAGCTGCTTAAGTCAATAACCACAGTTACGGTTTTTGCATTGATAAAAATGTCGAACAAAGAATTTGTCTCAAATTTTGAATTTCTAACCAAATTTCATGTCCAAAAAAGTTGCGAATTTTGGAAAAGTGATTTAGTTTTAGTAAAAAAACAAGGCTACGTGTGATACAAAGCCTTCAAAGACGGAAGAGAGATCGTTGAAGACAGGCCTCGTTCTGAACGACCATCGACCTATTCAACTGATGATAGTATTAAGGGGTTACATGGGTTTAAGGGTTTCAAATAATCGTTTTTTAATATTAAATTCTACAACATCTCTAGAATATTGTGCTACATTTTCAAGTTGATCCGAATAATAGTTACACAGAGACAGCCTTGAGAACTTGTGCGCTCGAGGTTAGCTAGGCTAAGTGCGCCGTCTTTAAACACATTTTTCTCGAAACTGTGTTTTTGAAGTCGGTTGGCAAGATTTCTCGAGAACTACACAACCGATCTTCATGAAATTTTACACAGGTGTTTGAGAAACAATTTTTAAAGACTTGGACGAGGATTTTTTTTGATTACAACTATTTGAGAAAAAAAATGTTGCGAAGTTTTTACTGAAATTTTAATTTTTTGTAAAAATGTCTGCCAGGAAATGTTCAGTTTTTTCCTTCGCCCAGTACTAAGTTAAGGTTTTAATTAAAACACGCATTTTTTTACCTTAGATGATCCTGTAGGAGTTATCCTGCCAACGCGGAAGCATCTTTTTCCCGAGTTTAAAATATTTTTTGCCGAAAATTTAATTTTTTATATGAGAAAAAAATTATTGAAAAAATACTGTTTTTTATCCAAGGAAACCCAAGTAACCCCTAAAACAAGTGAGAAGGTAAGAGAGCTCGACATCTTTCGCGAGTCTGTTCGAAACATTTTGGTGGAAATTTTGTGTATGAAACGCGTTCTTGCTCGACTCGTCCTGATAAAGACGAATTTTTTCAAAAAGGGTACCGTAAACATATCTTTTATCGTGCGCATTCCGATTCCACATTCATGCAGAGCATTTTTACTGCCGATGAGACATGAGTTTATGAGTTTGACATGCAAACAAGTCAACAATCATCATCAAAAATTATGTACCCTGGTCTAGTAACAAACTCATGCCGTTCAAGAAAGTAACTTGAAACCTCATAAAAGTTGTATAACCTAATGCTTCTACAACTATGCTTATTGAACAGTTTGATAAGGCTAGCTCTTTGCACTGGAACGAGTTGCTTGTTCGATTCGCCACTCTCTAAGTAGTCGCGCATTGACAAATTCTGTAATGCTGCATTCACACATTTCTATTTTAGTTATACAAATTGTAGTAAGCAGTCTGTACTAAGTCCACTCTTAAATGTGAAAGGTCATCTGACCCACGGGAAGTGAAAGAATACAAATAATAAGCTGAATTGGTTAGGTGCTCGTAAATTTCAATTTTGCGCGCTTCACTTAACTCACGCATATATCATATTTATGCAAACATACTATATGTATGTATATCACTTTATGTTCGTATGTAGCTGATCTATCGCGCGACGTGTCAAGGTACTTTGAGATAATCTACGCATTAACCAAACATCATCAATCAAATTCAATTAAAGTAAAAAGGCGACAAATATGCGTGATAATTTGTATTTCTCACACACATGCGAATGTATGTACATATGTGTATGTATATGTATACACACGTAAGTAAGTATTTGCTTCAATTGTTCTAAGCGACAGTGTTGACATGGATTTGCAGAAATTGAAATAAATTGTCCAATTTGTGAAAAGTAAATTATATAAGTATATTAATACAATTTTACATTTGTGTATATGTATGTGTACATGTTTGTGCTATAGAAAGTTTGGAATCGTGTGACCTCCGGCCATCAACACTTTGTTTGGTTTGATTTTGGGAAGGCTTTGGTGACATTTTCAAAGAAGCGTCTACTTTTTTTTTAAAGAAAATAATCAAATAAAAGTTTCATTTTATGAAGCATGAAATGATGGAAAAATATATTATTAAGTTATGGTCTCATAAGGTAGGTCAAAAATTTATTAATTTCAAACTTTATACTCTGAAAGAATATATCTTAATATTAAGGCAAGGTCCTTCGTTTTTTAATTTTCTATTTTTCTTTATTATTAGAAAGACAAATGTATATTAATCATATTAAAGAATGGCTTACTATGTTAATGCTATTTTGAACTCATAACATTTTTCAAAAATCTATGTAGTCTATTATCGATAATTCGGCACCTTTTTCAAACCGATAAAACTCTGAAAGAATATATCTTAATATTTGGTCCTTGAAGAATTGGTCCTTCGCAACGCGTTTTTTAATTTTCTATTTTTCTTTATTATTATGCAAAACAAATCTGATTAATCAATTGGTTACTTATTATTTCTAATACTATTTAAAATCAAATAATTTGTTTGTTATCGAGGATTAAATTGTTGAGGAGGGGGAATCTATGTAGAGACTATTTTACTATTATCGATGAAATCGGAAGAATCAAAATGCGTTGAAAATAGTGCCTTTTTGGCAAATTTATTTTTGACAAAGAAGGGGGAAAAATAAAGATTAAATAAAATAAAAAATAAATCTCTAAAATTTTGTCAAGAACGCGTTAACATTGTTTCACTTCTACATACATACCTATCTTTATTATCCAAATATTTTTGTTTGACAGAACGTTTTCACGTGGTGACTTTTTTTAAGCTTTTTTTATGAGGTTTGAGCAAAAAAATATGCCTCAAGAAATCTCTCAAATTTTTCCTCTCAACTCAGTTGAGAGGTTTTTTCAGAATAGGGCTGTAAGTGTTGCCAGGTGCAATCTGACATTTTCATTGGAAAGTTTGACATTTTTTAGCATAACATCACTCAGAACGTTTTGTCATTTAATCGTGAATTGTTTTGTTTACAGGGAATTTAAAAAGTCTTCTCTGCCAAAAAATGGAATTAACTAACATTTTCGTGCGATCATTTTTTACAACTTTCGACGTGGATTATCACGGCAAGAGTGCATCGATGTACTAAAATCTTTATATGGCTCTGAAGCACCATCCTATAGCACTGTGAAAAACTGGTACGATTCAATCAGTCACGTTCGCTCAAAGACGATTCCGTGAAGGTCGTCTAAAAACAGCCGATGTGCCAGAAAACATCGATGCCGTAATAATGCAAGAATGTAACATACCTTCAGATAAAGGCATGCCTATGAAAGCATACATTCGATAATGAACACCTGGCCGTAAAAAAGTTTGTTCTCGTTGGATCCCGCACAATTTGACAATCGCTCAAAAAAGGCTCGTGTGGATTGGTGTAAAGAAATGCTGAAAAATACGATCGCGGTGCTTCAAAAGACGTTTATAAGATCGTCACAGGTGACGAATCATGGATCTATGCGTATGAGCCCGAAACAAAACAGCAATCGACAAAAAAAAAAAAAAAAAAATAAAAATAAAAAAAAAAAATAAAACATTTTCGTTGATAAATATGCCTATTTACATTATTAGGCCAGAAATATATATAGCAACCTACATATTATTGGCGAATATCGTGGCAAAGGTGTGCCAAAGCTGCAAAAAATCACGTGAAAGCAGCTCAAAAATGAAGGTTATGTTGAAATTTTTCTTCGATTATCGACGTGTGGTGCACTCCCAATTCTTTCCGACAGCCCAAGCTGTCAACAAGAAAACTATTTGAGTGTTATGCGCCATTAGAGCAAAGCTATTCGTAAAAAAGGCTGGATGGGCCGAAAACTTGGTTATTTTTCGCCAAATTTTCAACCAATATCGTGTCGTAACTATCATATTCGCCTGATTCAGTTCCGTGTGACCTCTGCCGATTCAGTAAACTCAAACGACCGCTCTGGGGAAACGCTGGCACAAGTATATTAGGGCCAACGGAAATTACTATGAAAGGGACGATATAGATTTTGATGAATAATTTAAGAATTTCAAAAATATGAACAAAGTCTTACTATTTTTTGCTCATAGCAGTATTTGCAATGTCAGCACAAAACAGCCAACTTTTGATCATTCGCAAACATCATGCATTTGTAGATATTTATGTATGTACTAAAGAATTCAAAACAAAAAAAATTGCAAATTCTTTAATGATTTGACAAGAATGTCATAATTCATAATTGCCAAAACAAATGGCAATAAAATGCCATAAAAATAAAGAATATATATGAACTTGCTAGTTTTAGTGATAAAGACAGTTGATAAGCCTCTATGAATTAAGAAAAATGGGTAAAGTACACAAAAATTCCAACAACGAACATAAATTAAAAAAAAAAAATAAATAAATAATAAAAAATATAAAAAAAAAGAAAAATTTTTTATTATCATAACAATAATTAAATTAACTGTTCTAGCATTGACATTCATTTTTTCGTCGAGTTATCGGAAATTTCGTGTTTCAATTAATTGAACTAATAATAAATGAGTTTGAATGTATGCGTAAATGCCTGCCAGTGAGCATACATGCGCCTACAAGTGCCTAAAAACAAGTTTATCAGCGAAGTAGATGTTCAATACACACACGTACTTATATATATACATATGTATGTATGTATGTATATGTATTTTTACTTGCACACTTGGCGCACACACCCACTTTTTACAGCCAATGGCACTCACCGTACGCACATACATATGTGTGTATGTGTATATCTGCGTGTGTTTTTTTTTCGCATTGTGCGCTTGTGTGTGTGCACACACCTACTTACAAGCCGCAGCGTCTGCCGCAAGCGGCCTCAACGAGCAGCTGTTGTGGCAACAATTCGCGTCAATGTGGTCAAAAGCAAATTGTGTATGGACTTTATGCTCACAGGTGCGTTACTTTACGCATTTTTTGTTGTTGTGCCAATTGCCTTTAATTGTACTTTGTCCATTGCTGGAAAAGCGCGCAACCGGTTTACGCACAGCCGCGGAGCAAGGCGGCCTAAACAGCACACTTTTTACTTCGTAGCGGATGTGCGCATAAAATGCTGAAATAAAAAGGCTGGCAACATCTTGAGCTAGTTTTTTTCAATATTTTTTTTTACAATTTCAAAATTTTATGTTGGCTGAGCTGTGTTTCGGTCGTTTTTGAAGTCAGTTAATATTTTGTGTGTTAATTCCACGTCTTCTTCTTCGTATTCTTTCTTTATTTTTATTATTTTTTCAGCTTTTTTCTTATTTTCCTTCTGCTTATTTTTCTTCTTTTCTTCCTTTTCTTATTTTTACTACTTTTTCACATTTCTCTTTTTATTTTAACGTTTTCTAATTTTTTTCGTTGGCTCGTGGCAAGACTTAATTTATAACAGTTCGAATTCGCTATGTCACCTAATAATAACAATAAAAATAAATTACATACATACATATGTATGTACATAAATATTTGCATAGTTGGTTGTGCTATTTCATAGCACACACACACAATAAAAACATACTTGTATAGCACATACATACATACATACATACATGTTTGTTTATGCCTTTTTTGCCTCTCAAGCATAACAAACGCTTCTCTTGGTATGTATGACTATGTACATATGTTTGCATGTATGTATTATATACATATGTATGTTAATTTTTGCCTACATTTTTGTTGTTTATGATTTTTGTTTTTCTTATTTAGCTGTTTGTTCGCATTTTTCTGTTTTTGTTGGTATGCATAATTCGTCCAATTTCGTAGACAGCAAAGTCGATGGACGTTTGGAAAAATATTAGTTTTTATTGTTATTGTTTTGAAGCTAAGTTAGTGCGTCAGCCGCAAAGTCAGGTTCAGAAAGTCGCATATGAAAGCTTGTTTTTTGTTTTTAACATTTAGCGGCTTAAATGAAACAAGTGTTTCTTACAAATTGCCGCTAATTCAAATGTGTGTGAAGGGTAACATGTTTTCTTCGTCAATTTTTGAATTGCTCTGTATTAACTGATAACAATATAATTTATTTATAGAACCGTCTTTTTACGGAGGAACTTTGACATTTGGGCATTTTTGTAATATAAATTTTTATGGCATAAACGTAACCTTTGATCTGTTGGATATTTGGGTTGGAAAGTATTAAAACCTGACTAAAATTTCCATTGTTGTGGAAAAGTTACTGAGGTCTTTAAAACATGTCAAATGGAGATACTTTGAATCGAAATTTGACCATAAAAACACATTTTAGAAATGTCTTGAACCATGCCGTATATAATTTCTGTTCAAAACAAAGTTAATTTTTTATGTTCTGAATACGAAAAAATGGTACGTTAAAAAGATTTTATTTAAAAATATTAGAAGAAAGTGCTAAATTGGTTGATCTAGATTTCTTCGATCTTATAAAGCATATAATTTACAAATTTACCTTCTTATTTGACTCAAATTAGCTTCGATTGTTATCGTAGTGCCATAGAAGAATTCACCAAATCGGTCTGAAAATGCTGTTGAGTTGATATTCTTAAGCCGGGCAAGGTCTGTTTGGTTAAGTAAAAGTCGCATTCATAAGTTATGTACATAAGTCGAAAAAGTTAGGTTAGGAAAAACTAGGCACTTTTAAATTTCATAAATAACACTGGTCAACAAAAAAAAAGTTTCTGTTTTTAAGCTCAAATTCTGATTTTAGACATTGAAAAACATTCGAATTCTTATTTTTAGCTCGTAAAGTATGATTTTGGCTGATACGAATGGGCCTATTGGTAAGGCAGAGCGCTGACCAGTACGGGGGTTACAGTTGGTGAATAGTGGACGGCCTGCTAAGAAGGTGCTTTTGAATAGAACCAGCGGCGAAGAGCCTGAAAGAGAGGCTTGCCAAAATGCCTTTAATGAAGTTCCGGCGAAGAGGTGAACAGAAGCCGCCTTTGATAACAACCCCACCGGAGTTGCAGCAAAAGAGAACTTCCAAGATAGCGAGGCAACAAAACGACGTGGGACAGTACCTAACGTGCACAGACGTCGACGAAACCCCTAGGCAAAGGCCCTTCAGAATCGAGGCAGGTAAGATTCTGATTATGGTGTACTGAAAACCCGTAATTTCTCAGTTATGACAAGGGACTGGAGAGAGCATATCTATAGTATATACTTGTATTCATAAATAAATAATAAAAAATGCCAAAATTTATTAAAATAAAATTTTAATGTATAGAAACTTAAAATGAACTCCAAAAAAATATTGTGAAAAAATTGGAAAATTTAAATTGCTGCTTATAATTATTCTTAAAGTACAACAAAATTTTTAGATTAACATAATTAATTACTTTCTACTAAATCCTGCTATATTTTTTTTCATTTTGAATTTCTAATTTTTTTTTTAATTTTGTACGTGCTCTTTGCATATTTTCGTTTCATTTATCTATGATTGCCAACAAACAAACAAACCAAAGCAAAATGGATCCAAAATCTGGCTATAACTGGCTTCAACTGGTTTGACACTTAATCTGAGTTGGTTTGACGGTGTACATCTACATTGGTATGTACAAATGTATGTATGTATATACCATTGACATAATATACATACATACACGTAAATAGGTACACATGGCTGATTTGAGATTTCTTGCATCATACAATTGGTTATCTGAGCCGTTTCGCCTAATTGGAAAGAGGCTAACAAAAAAATACAATAATAGAAGAAACAAAAAAAAAATAATTAAAGCAAAATAAAACAAAAAACAAGAAGTGGCGCCATACTAGAATGCTACAGTTGGAAAGCTGGGCCCAAACATATTTTGGTAATGCGTACGGCCGTTAGCTCTATTTTCGAAAATAGCAGATCTACATATATTTCAAGGAATCTGAGATCATTCTTGAGAAATATTATAATTTATAGTGAATTTTCTTGGAATTAATGAAATATTTTAAATTTTTTCTATATTTATTCGTATCTATAATTTGTCCTATTACCCGTGCCATGTGGGCCCACTACTTTGTTGTTAAACAAAAACGCAGAAATCATTCAATAGTTTTACTTTATCATCGCAATCCTTCTTTGTATGCCGCTAGTTTTGAATTTAGCGTGGTTTTGGCATGCGAACGGTGTACATTTTCAAAATCGTTCACTCAAAAGTAGAAATGAGCATACATATATGTATACAAAATTATACGAATTTATGACAATGTAGGCCAAACAAGAACGAAATTAAACAGGTTGATTGACAATTTTTGAGCAGTGATTTTGCGTTGATTATAGTATATGTACGTAGAAAAATATATTCAAAAAAAATTTTAATTAAAAAAAACTGTAAATGTATGAGAAACTATTAATAAGGTCGCTTTATTAATAAAATATATATTTAAAAAATTAAAATTAATTCAAAAATTTTAATTTAAAATTAATTTAATTTAATCAATAATTTTAATTTAAATTAATTTAATTTATTAAATTAATTTAAAATTAATTTTAATTAATTTATTTTAATTTATTTTGTTTTATTTAATTTAATTTAATTTAATTTAATTTAATTAAAATTAAAATTTATTAAATAATATTAATTTTAAATTAAATTTAATTTAATCAATTAATTTTAATTTTTTTTTTAATTTAATTTTAAATTAAATTTTTTAAAATTAATTTTAATTTTTTAATATAATTTAATTAACTTAATTTTTTTAAATACAATTTTTAATACTAAAGCGATATTAATAATTGTCGCTCATACATATATTGACATTTTTGTATTTAATAATTAATTTAAATAAATTTTTCAATTTATTTTAATTAATTAAATGTACCCGAAAAATTACAAATATTTGTAAACCAACCAAATGTTTTAATATTTTTTTGAAATAGTTAAATAATTGTGAAAAAAGTACTGATATACTAAAAAAATATGATTAATTATTTTTATATCATTATTTCTATTTGAATTTGAATTTTTTGAAGAGTTTTGAGAAACACAATATCAAGAATATCAGTTAACAATTTAAAAAAATATTTTAGTTAGAGTAGCAGGTTTTACTAATTTATTTTAATTAAATTTAAAATTTATAATTAAGAATTGTGTTTATTATAATAGCAGATTCGTTATTTTTTTATAATTTCGTAAAGATTAAAATTATTGAAAACAAAAATATGTAATTTAAAAAAAATTTATATAATATCAGAATATTTTTTTTAATGTTCCAAAAATTAAAAAAATATTTTTACCCTTAAAAACATATTTTTTTAGAAAAACAGAGTTAATCGAATTTTTTTTCACATTAAAATTAATTTAAAGTTATTTTGATAAATTTCAAATATTCAAAAGCAATTTTTCAATAAAAATATTAATGAAAATAACAATTTCAAAAATAATTAAAAAATTAACTAAAATATTGGTTTATTGCGACAGCAAAATTCCTCAGAACACAGAATTGGTTATGAAAATTATAAAAAATATATTTGTATATACTGCATATATTTTTTTTGAATAAAGAAGAAAATTTTCTACAATCTAAATTTGTTTTTTATTAGAACAGTTAGACGCTTGAATCTATTTCGCATTAAAATTATTTTAAATGTGGTTTTAAAAATTAAAATTATTAAGGAAATATTTTTTTTATTTTGTAAAATATTAAAAAAAATTGTAAAAATTTTATTTTGTAAAATATTAAAAAAAAATTTCTTTGAATAAAAATTTTATTTTTTAAATTAAAAATATTTTTTGTTTTGAATATATATTTTTTGGTGCTTGAAAGCACCAAGTTTAATTGAGAAATACTTTTAGTTTAGAGAATTTTCAAAAACAATTTTTTTTTTTAATTTTTATTGCGGCCTAAAATGATTTATGTAAAAAACTACATAACCCCAATATGACTTTTCATTGTTAGATATAAACTTCACTCAAAAGGTTTTTTTTAAATACTCCTTTAATGCTGAACATCAGTAGAAGTTATGCCTCTTTAGAAAAATCAAATTATTATTTTTTGTTGTTGTACACTTTGTTGTAAAATAAGCAAGTGGGTTTCAGTGTTCATTCAAAGTATATTAAATTAGTAATTAACCTCTACATTTTTAAGCAAATTTGGTAGTCATTATAAATATAGCTGTGTGTGTATACGTATATGTATATTTCATATGAATGACTAAAAAATTCCGAATGTACTTACTTGGGACATTCCTCGGCAATGTAGTTGTTCCTGCCATTCGCGTCGCCGTTGCTGTTGCCATTGAGGGCTTTGGTCTTCAGCAGGCTGGTGCCGTTCAAATTGAAACCTGTCATTTTTGTTGTTGTCGCGTAGTTTTATGGTACACTTGTCGTTTGATAGCGCAAAGTCTGCGATCTGCGGGTAAAACTCTTTTCTAATGCTGCTTGCGTTGACACAAAAAGCAAATGAATTTTTGGTTATCTCGGTCTGCTTGAATTTGTTTAGAGATTGCACTTAAATGGTTATTTAACTATCTTTTCTTTTATATTCTTTATACGAACAGTTCACGTTTTATAACACAAATAAAATTTATAACTGTTTAAAAACAAGTGTCACAAGTTTTTTCTGTTTACCAATGATCTATATATGTATGTATGTCTTTCTTCACAGTCTTCGACCAAACTCCACGTTTAAAAAATTCCAGCAAATTCTTTGAGCTGTTTCTTTTTCAATAGCTTCTGCTTCGCAGTTTCTACGATCACTTTGTTTTACTTTTACTCCTAGTGTTTTAGATCTTCATAGATTATAATCGAAAGATGCGCGCTTATTAGTTTGTTATTTACCGGCTTGCTGCTTGTTGGTAACTGCTCGTCGCCGTTGGACATCGGCGCAATTTATGCTCGTTGCGCCGATCGTTGTCCATTCGCTCTGCCAGCACACCCTACAAGCTGCACTCGTCGGCTGTGGAAGTGGCGAATCGAAGATAACACAGATGCGAGCACTTCGGAGCGAGCTGCAATGCCACTTTTCTCACTTTTTTTGGTTGAATTACTTGATAATAGGCAGGTGTGGGAATAGGAAAGAAAGTACACATGTAAGTATGTATGTATAATTCTTTAATCTATGACGCGTGGTGCTGTCTTGTTGACTTTTACTTTTTCGACATTTTCTTTCGTCACACATTTGGCTAATACGCTCTTACCACAATGGCTATCGTGTTTGTTGAGTTTAAGAGAGCTGTTGTGTAGCCCTATATTTGTATAACTCATTTATGAGCTGAGCAGAGAGTCGGTTTATTTAAGAGTTTGCCGAAAACTGTTTACGTTTAAGTATGTTATTGATGTTTTATGCAGCTCACCATCTCTCGCAGGTAACCGGTTCAATATTATATAATTTTATACATCATTAGTTTAGAGAAATATCTAGAAGTAAAGAGTTGTTCTACGTTTTTTATATTTTTATTATTAATAATAATATCAATCATTAATCGGTCCGCATTTTTATAAATGAAATAATATTAATAATAAAATAAAATTTTTTATAAAAAAATATTTATTGACTAAGATATTTACTATTTTCTATTATTAATTAAACTTGAAAAAATTAAATGAAAAAGAAAACAATTTTTTTTTTATAAATATTATATTTTTAAACATTGAAAGCATCTAATGATATAAAAAAACATATTTACTTACATCGCCAGTTTTCGACAACTTTTAACCCCAAAATCGATAAATCTTTATAAAAAAAAATTTAGTACTTGCTCAATATAAAGTCGTACAGGTTCAAACCGGTTAGTTGTTGAGGATTTAAGGAGCAGACTTCTGTGTCAGATATGATCTCTCTTGGACGATTCTGTATCCCACGAAAAATCGAAACATTTACCGGTCTTTAACCCTGTTAGTTATGCTACCTTATAAACACGCATTAATACCTACATGTGTATGTATGTATATGTTTGTATTTCTTCGCCACTTTTTTCAAGAAGCTAAATCAGAGATACATTCATAAATTCCAGTGGAATCCGTCATCAAAATTGAGACCACAATTAACGCTTATTTTCTTCAGTTAATGTTTTAAAACTTTTACATATGCCTTAAGGATGCTAACCTCAAATTAACTAACCGCTAGGTGCTTAACGAAACTTCATTTGAAAATAATCATAAAAAATTTTTATTTAATTTATTTATGTTGACAAAATTTTCAAATTTTTTCTGTAATCAATTCAAAAGTGTTGTTGGAGTGCCTGAGAAACATAAAATGCAACGGAAATTCGTAGTAGGATTACTTTTGGTGGAATGGGAAATACTAGAGCTTTAAAAAATTAGTAAAAGTCTCGAATATTTTTCCTATTTTTTAAGGATTTTTTTACCTCAAAGCATAAATTTATTAATTAGACTTGTAATCGCTGAACATATCCCAGAGTTAACGAATCAGATGAGCGAAATGTCAACAATATTGAAGGAAGTAGTACCCTGGAGAGGCGCTCACCAAACAATTAATGAAATAAAATATTTTTAAGGAAGAGCTGTCAGCGTCAGTTATGGATTCTTAAACCAGAACGTCCGATAAAAACAATTTTAAATTAAGTGAATGCATAAACATACTCCTGAACCAACTACTATTCTATAGTTCACGAAAGTTTCTTGACCACACGGTTCATATGAATCTGGCTGTGGTAAACACTTTTAAATAGAAGATAAACGAAATCTTTCCTGTATATGTATTTTGTTCTTAGAAAATACTGAAAGATGATGCAACAAGAAAACAAAAACAGAAAAGGAAAGTTATAAAATGCTCCACTTGATTCGGTTATAGCTATGATCACTATCTCGTCATAAAATTGAAATTCGAGTAAGCGAATGTATGCATGATCAAATCATTTGCGCAACTAAAAGCTCAGTTTACTTCAAAACAATCGAATTCAGGGAAATATTTTTTCGACAATAAACCTACATCAACGAATTGAAAATGTGAAATTGGGGAATTACCGCATAATCATTGGCTACGTAGAAGTTTCAATGGATTTCAGAGGATCGAAATCAAAACACTTTTACACTTACACTTACACTGACTTAGATATTCGCCAAAAGATTTGTTAGAAAAACGAACATGTTGTATATAGGAGTTGGGTTAGTATGGAAAAAATTTCCCCTGGGTTTCATTAAGGTACCTCACATACAATTAACAATCATATGAAGCAAATTCAGCCGGATGTTCGAAAATCCTGGTTATAATTATACGCAGGGTATGTTGCTTAAAAAATTAAATAAATTTTGCCAAACAAAATTCGTCGTCTTAAATGTTTTGTTTTGTTTGGTTTTGAGCTAGAACACATCACCCTCAGAGAGCTAAAGACTATCTAAATAACACAAATCAATAACTCTGTCTGTAAAAGCAAAAAAAATATCATAATTAATTCTTATTATAGCATTAACACAAAGTAGAATAGCTTCTACTCCCTTTATTTATATATTTTTAGCATTTACACACTTGACAGGTCTTCAATGTGTGTTTGAACCGAATCGATGAATTTTTCTCCAGCGATTTTTTTAAGAAGTATACTTGAGCGTATATATATTTTTATATTATAGATAATAAATGTATAAACAATCTTGTACGAATATAATCTAAAACAATGAAATGTAAAAATTAATTGCTCGTAAAAATCAAATCGGGGCTGACCTCTAAGGCATTAATGCTATTTTAAATACAGACGACTTCAATATAAATGCACTTTTAAACATTGTTATCAACTCGGTAAAATAGATTAATGAGCAAATACCACCAGCAGCCAATTATTAGCTTTAATTGTATGTGGAAAGAACGCAGGACGAAGATTTAAGGTTAAGGTATTGCTTCGAATACAATATCAACCTTTTATTTTAATTGTGAACAGCAGAAAAAGTTAAGTTTAGTGAAGTTTAAAGATGAAGGTTATTATTGCCTTGTAAATGTTTGATATTTAAAGTTGTTGTTGTTGTAAAGGGTATTATGTTAGGATGGTAAGAATTAGATAAGTTGTCACCGATGTCATCCAACGTGCTGTTTCGACGGTGCTGGATCATAGGGAAAGGGGTATCAGATATGTAGGGTTTATGCATGCACAGAGGTGGTTAGTGTCATGCGGGGATAAGTATAATGCTGAACATATGTTTGATATGTCAGGGTATATTCTGGATAAGTAGGAGTTTAACCTGCTACATATCCAGAACGATGCAATGCATCTTCAATAGCTGATGGTTTGACTCCAAGTACGCCATTCACTGAGGGGAAGTCGGTGGTGGAGTTGATGGCTCCACTGTAAATGGTGATCAGTGCATGTCTGAAGTTTATTGCGGCCGAAGTCTGGTCGACGTAGTTGAGGAAGGACCTCTTGATTCTCCTACAATGCGGCTTCGCTCCAAGCAGATTATTTCTGCGAAAGCACCACAGCAGAAACTGCTTGGAGAGGAGGTTATTGTGCCTCTTAACTGGGAGCATACGGGCCTCGCTGTGCAGGTGCTCGAAGGGAGACATCAAGAGGCATCCTGTCAGCGTCCGGAGTTCAGTGTTCTGACATGTATGTAGCTTCTTCGTCTGCGTTTCACTGCATCCAGGCGTTTAATGCTTAATGGCGTTTTGAGGACCTGACAGATATGTGATTCCGCACATCTTTAATACCAACCCCATTTGGTTACCAGAGAATTCGTGTACCAAGTTTCATCAAGATATCTCAATTTTTACACAAATTATCGCTTGCATGGACCGTCAGACAGACAGGCGGACAGTCACTCGGAATTCAATTTGTAGCTACATCTATACATATACATATGTATATATTACCCAAGGCTTAACTTTGGTGATAACTCCGGGTATTTATCGATTGCTTCTTTATTCTAAACTCACTTCTTTTTCTTATATATTTAAATACTTCATATTATGTTGCATGGTTTTTCTATAAAAAGCTTTAGGCAGAACTTAGTTGCCTTGAGGCAACGCCCCATTACTTCATGGGGGGTAATCACATATTCACTATTATATGCGTATATTTGTCTTAAATCTTAAAATATCAAAACAAAAATATGTGCGTAAATATATTTATTGCTGACGTAGTCAAAAATCAGTGCTGTGTGATGATTTAAATGAACCCAGCAAGCAATTAAAACGAGAGGCTTTGAAACGAGCCTCCAAGCTTAATATAATGGAGATAACCTTACAAAACTACAAGCTGCCTTTTCTCACTCTCACTTTTACTAGAGATGTGTATACAGCTTCTTTTACATACATATATATACATCTATAAGTTTACATATTTATATATATTTGATATATATTTTTAAAGCTAAAATCTGTAGTTTTTTTTTGTTTAATTTTTACGGTGCAATTAACCCCATTGGAATCTTACTTCTTGCTGTTTACATTGATTTCTCAGAAGAATTGCGTTTATGACACATATTTTCATGGAGAAGACGACATATTTTGAACGCATACGGATGTTTTTACATTCGATTCGTATAGATATAGGTACTTAGATGACTTCTACGTCAGCACCTTATCAGTTCGCATGAAGTAAACAACTTTAAGGCAAAAACAATTGTGTTTTTGTTATTACAATATAAGTAAAAAATATGTTTATAAAATATTTCAATCAATTGGTTCAAAATTATGAAAATTTTCATAAAAAATATAAATTTTAGTAGATGAAATGGAAAATTTGCAAGCTGACTTTATTTGGCTTTGGTTTTGCCAAGGAAATAAAGCTTAGATTTTGTGTTTTCAATGTCTGAAACTTATGCGTAACTGATTTAACTGGTAAGAACTGGTAAAAATTGGTCATTTAACTGGTTAAGAACTGGTAATAATTCTTGATTTCTATATAAACATGCAATCATTGTGCCTACGACTGAGCTTCTTACTAGTGTAGAAATTAAAATTTTTTTTTTTAAATATTTTTTTTTTATTGTTTTTTTTTTTGGTTTTTTAATAATATTTTTTTTAGTTAATTTAGTTTATTCAATATCTCAAAGACTTTTTGAGTTACAGCCTTTTGAAGTGTTGATGCTCAGTTCAAACAGCTTCTTCAGCTTTTCTTTAAACGCATTTTTCTCAGAACTAAATTTTACAAATTTACTTAAGTGACTATCCGGAGACAAATGATCCCATAACTAACACATTTTTTCTCCTTTTTCTTTACATATTTACATACAATCATATAACAGTGTTCTGCCCTGATCAAAAATCGCATTTTGACAGACCAAAAATTATGGACAAAACTCTGTTTTTTTTTAACATCGTCACCTTGACAATTTTTGTTTTATTCCAACTATACGTTCAATATCTTCTAGCATTGGATGTTTGTTTTTAGATTTCATCCACGGAGAAGGCCCGAAACAATGAAGCAGTGGAGAACCTATTTCTTAGCGCCGTCGGATATCGCGTGTAACTCGAAGTTATTACCTTTTTTCTTCAAAAATTTTACTGTGTATAAAATATATAAAAAAAGTAAAAATTTCAAAATTTAATGTTAAAATAAAATTCAAAATTTAATATAAGAAATTTAAATTTTCAAATTTTATTTTTAATTCTCAAAAATTGCCGTTCTGGCTGTCACTCTGAGTATGTTCCTTAAAAAACAAATAATTAATTTTTAGACCAAAACCATCATTGATTACTTACCAGAATTACTTAAGATACTTTAAAAGATTAAAAGATGTTTTACAGGAAAGTTTTACGCTTTAAGCTTTTAAGCTCTGTAAAATGAAATAATTTTGGGTAAAATAATATAAATAAATACTTCTCTCTGAAGTTTTGAAATCGACTGTCAAAATTACAAACCAAATAATGTAAAATAATTGTGAGAATTGCGGAAGCTTTTGATCCACTTCAAAACCGGATGTTAGGCAAGCATCGGAGCGCATTTCAATACAAGCAAATGGTGTTTGATAGAAAATCTGACAGGCTTAGTTTTTTAGAAAAAAAAATTGACGAAAGAAAACGTTGCTGTTTTGAGAAAGCTCATTGTTTCGCGATGTTTCACATGCTGAACCGCCCTCATATGAAAAACTGAAACACCGTCATATAAAAAACCACCCTCATATATAAACAAGAATTGACTCAGCACGATTTTTTCCTGCTATTGGAAGTCCTTTAACAGGTATGATTATTTAATCACGTGATTATAAGACACGCCTTTAATTCGTCTTAGAATTTTTAGAAACACGTTGGTTTTTCGAACCGAAATTCCATATTTAAAAAACTTACGAAATTAAAAGTGAAAATTAATCGGAACAGCAATGGCAAATATACACTAACACATTTACACGCAGCTTCTTAAACACAAACGAATTAAGTGCAATTACAGACACACATACACACAAGCATTTGCATATAAAAACTGTCAAACAACCTCACGTGTTGGCGATAACGGCTCGTTTGGCAAGTCGAATGATCTGCGCTATATTCACAAACACGAAGGTGATAAGAAGCAAATCATGGCAAAATATCGAAATATGCGCTATACTTGTATATGTATAAGTGAGTCTGTGCTTTGGTCAAGCAGTAGCCTTGATGCAAATATGTTTTTAACCTGGCAAAAATGTTTTAAGGTTGTTGCTATGAAGCTGCGCAACAAATATCAATAACAAATGTAAATAATTAAATTAAAATAAATTTAAAGGCTTCTGGTTGCATGAAAATATTACTTATGGAAATTAAATAACAGATTGCACAATAATAGGGCAATTCGGTAGCAGTTTCTAGTCACTATTTGAGAATTTTTTTTATTATTCAGCCGAGTCATGATGAAAGGCAAGATAATTTTTGAGCGTCGAGGTCTATAACTGCTCATCTACAGAAACAAAAATGTCAACAACTAAGATTTTTTACGATTTTATTTATTGAGAGAAAGCAATATGATCTTTTTTATTTCGAAAAGTGAATCAGATAAATGAAAAGTGCAGGAATGAGACTAAAAATCATGACAATATACCACGGAATGGTTCGTTAAGTTCAAAATTTGATTTACAGGATTTTAAAAGCCGCCACGAAAAGCGAACCGGGATATTAAATTTAACTTCAGACATGAGAAAGGAACTGCTAACTGTTCCATTCAGTACTAAAAATATAACACCAACAATTTCTCTACGAGAAACGACGACTAGTGCATGGAGGAAGACTTAACCTAGAATCCCATCGGAAACGCCCTAAGGCGAAAATTGTTTCTGTACCGACTCTAACTTGTCAGAATGGATTTGGTAACTAGGGTTCCATACAACAGAGCCATATTCCAATAAGGGTCTAACCAAAGTTGTAAAAAGTGTTTAAGTCACTTTAGTCAAACTTTGAACAAAACTGAGAATACATTTTGATTTCAAGACTATGGTATCGGACTAAGTAGGCAATTGAAAAGTAAAGTTCTCTCTCGACGAATAAAAGCCAAACTCTATAAGTCGCTCATAATTCCCGTCCTGCTATATGGTGCAGAGGCTTGGACGATGACAACAACTGATGAGTCGATAACCTTTCTTCCGTTTCCGTTGTTTTAGATTTTTAATATTTCCCCAATTTTGGCACAAAACATCGATTTAAAAAAATATATTATTATTGCATTGTCGTAAATGGATGCACCAATCGTTGATAACAATTTCACACAGTCAATCCATCGAGCACTCACCCAAGCCACATATAGACTTACATATGTACATACATACAAGTATATGCTATTATTTTATTATTTAGTAATGCAGCTTGTGAATTACGTCAGGGATTGGTAAATTTCCATTTGGTAAATGGTAAGGAGCGGTTTGCGCATATAGAAGAGGCCTTTACATAATATATATTTGAATTATTCACGCACTATATGAACGACAAGAGATAAATCTGGCGCAATGGGCCTGTCAATTAGATCAGACAGTCTGACCTGGCAAATCTGTTATGTTTTTCAACATAACAAATCCAGTCTCTTAGATTTAGGTTAAATTTTATGAGTTATGGAAAGCTTTAAGTATATAATATTCTATATTTCTATAGATGGATTGCGACCATAGGTTTATATAAATTCGAGCGCGCTTACATGAGTCATGATTATGGTACTTTTATGGTAGGCTAACGAAAAAAAGCCGCTGAAGCTTTTAGTTCAGACGGATTAAAACATCTCGATGAATGGATACGCCGAAAATTCTCTCGTTAGTATTCAAAGCATTCCTCAAAAATCTGACTGTTGTTGGAATTCACGGTCTACCAATGTCCATTGATTTATGGATCTCATACCCCTACCTAGAAGAAGGGAGACCCCGCAGTCTGCGCTAACTATCGTGGAATCAATCTTCTTAAGATCCTTTCTAGAGTATTGTGCATAAGACTTAAGTCCCTCGTAAGTAAACTGATTGGACCTTATCAGTTACCTGGCAAATACACCATAGAGCAGATTTTCATAATACCTCCAATCCTGGAGAAGACTCTTGCCAAACAGATCGACCGCATCATCTTTTTGTCGATTTTAATCCGGCAGCACTGATAGGAGCTGCCTATTCGACACCATTTCTAAATTTGATATCCCTGCGAAACGCATACAGCTATGCAGAATGACGTTGAGCACAACCATCAGCTTCGTTAAGCCCGGGAAACCCGTTCAGTACCAAACGACGGTTTGTACGGGGTGATTCTCTCTCTTTTGCTGGAGCTCTTTTGCTAGAGTCTAGAAAAAGAAGAGAAAGAGCAGCCTCTCATTTTGTGGTGAACGAGAGCAAGACAAAGTACTTGGAGGCCTAATACAGAGAAACCACGCGTCTTGGAAACTACGTCACTGTTTGTAGCTATAAACCGAAAAATTTAAGGACTTTGTATATTTCGAAACCAGCATTAAATTCCAGCAATAATTTAATTCCATAGATCAAGCGCGGATTAACTCTTACCAACAGGTGCTACTTTGGGATCTGTAGGCAATTCAAAGTCAGATCCCTCTCTCGACGAACAAAAATCACGCTCTATAAGTCTCTCATTATTCCCGACCTATTACACGGCATAGAAACATGGACGATGTCGAATCGAGATGAGAAGCACTTGGAACATTCGAGAGAACTGTTCTCCTCAAGATATTTGGAGCAGAGAAGAAAATATTAGGTCTAGTAAAAATAAATACATAATCCAGTTAGAATGATCCGATTTAGTTGAAATATGCACCGTTTCGTTCCATAATTTGCTGACATTTGAAGATAATTTCATAATATCTCTATCATAGAAACCTCTGTCTCTAAAGGCAAGAAACTAGGACAGCGGATTTTCATAAGCTTCTTTTAAGGGTAACTTTACATCAGGAAAATCATTCGCTATAAACAGAAACTAGTGTTAATCCCTTGTTGATACATAAAAACCTCCCAACCAAGGCGGAACTTCTAGCCAGTCACTATGGATGTGTTTGTCCTGATGTTGTTCTAATGAAACACAATTCATTTCCTGTTGGTCAAAGTTCCAATTGTTGAGAGTACAGTAGCTCATAGATGATTGTCTGCCTATCCCATCAAACGCATTAGAAAAGTTTCCCGTCCAAAAATCCTGGCTTGGCTACTGTTTGCGCCAGCTCGCCACGATTCGTCTATCCGCTTCAGAAAATGATTAATATTTCCAGATTCAGCAGCGATTTCCAGATGTAAACTCGGTCCATGAGGTTTTTAGAGTTAGCTCGTGTGGTATCCAAACATCGGATTTCTTTTTGTATTCAGCCTCATTGAAAAAATGTTTCCGATATTTTCGATAATTGGCCTTCCAGAACGGCTTTCATCTTTGGCATAAAAATTTTCCGAGTAGAATCGACGAAACCGAGTGATTGGCTATCAAGATCTTAAACATTTTTCACGTTTTTAGCCAGATAAACTACACCATAAGCGTATTTGCTTTCTAAAGTATTCGCAAAACTATCCGATAAAGCTTTTTAGTACCAACGCGAGATATAGATTATGAAAGCCATCTATTGGAAAATAATACTGCTGGGCCCAGACCAACGTCCTCCTGTGTTGAGCACGAGGGATTGTCATTAAGAAATCTTGGCCTTAAAGATCTCTACACTGAATTGGATTTATCTTAAAAACAAAAGTAATTTCTCTTCTTCGCTCAGGAGGATGGAGTCATGTGTAAAAAAGCATAAGCAGCCTCGGAATAGAGACCCCCTTTTAAAGTAGTTTTTACTACATTCAATGAAAAAGATGGTAGGCTTATCTAATATTTTTCCTTATGTACTTTTATTAATATTTGGACTTATTTACTTGGAATATATATATTGATTAAGATTTTTCAAATAAGTGTTTCAGTAATCTTAAATACATACATACGTTTTTCTACAATTATATATAATATTATATATTATATTTAGGGTATTCTATATAATAATATTGGTACTTAATCATAGTCATGCCAAGTCAATTGCAATTAATAGTTTTTGTTGTTTGTAATTAATCCAATTCGACTATGTTTAGCATCATATAATTCGTATTATAATTCATACACGCGCTCTATTATACTCTCTAACTCGCTTTTTTCTCTCTAACTCTCTTTTTTGTCTCTATCTCTCGTTTTCTCTCTCTCTCTCTCTATCTCTTGATCTTTCTTTATCTCATTTTTTCTCCCGTTTTACCGTTGTTCTCATGTCACAACTCTCATTAATATTTAAAAATTCATAGCCATGAATTTTTGATTTTTGAATTTTACCTTTTTTCTAATAAATCATCTTATGAAATTTCCAATCACTTTCGGCTTCAGAGAAATCACTTCGATGTTGTTTAATAAAAACTTAGTATGCGTTACAGAGCATAAACTGTTACATAGATGTAGAGTAGAACTTACACGCATAAAAAATGTGACCCTAGAAGCTCCTATTTGGGTTTCACTCATATCTAACTGGTCGTCTCTCTTACTAGCGCTCACGATCTCTCATTTAGCTCACGTTCTCCCTCTCTCCCCAACTCACAATTTCCACGCATTTTAACGGTTTTGCAAAATTTAAAATTTTTGTCAGTGCATTTTTTCTTATCATATAATTTTTTATGAAAGTGTTATTGACTAGATTTTCAATTAGTATAGTTTTTACGGCTAATAACATTAACTACTATCTTTTTTAATCATTTTTTTATATTTCTTTTACTTTAGATAATTGTAAGAAAAGCAAGTTTTGTTGAACCTTAATTGTTGACTAAGTAAAATAGTTGAACAGATTTGCTTTACGTGTACATAAGTAATATGGCAGGCATAATGTTGAAGCTGACACAAAAGTTATATAACAAATAGATATAATATAATGTAGCAAAAGCTTATACTAAAAGCTCTGTAATAAATTTTTGAGTTAACGAATTTGTTAAAGCAGACTTTTGTTTTGCAAAAAATATATGTGTATATACGAGGGTAGCTTGATAAGTACGTGGAATTTTTGCTGTGCAATTCGCTTTGCGCCATAAATTTCCTTCAATTTGTTTTCTACTTTTCGAGAATATCTGTTGAAAATTCTCATAATTAGCTGATTTCTTAAAATTACACAGGCCAACACTCAATTTGCTTCTTTGAATTTATCAACTGATTCTAGTTAATTTGGGCGCGCTGAATTCAAATCTGTAATCAGAAACCTGAAAAAAAAAATAAAAAAACTATATCATGAAAACTAGAGCTGATAGAGACAAATTGATTACATATTTGAACTCAGCGCGCCCAAATTAACTAGAATCAGTTTCTAAATTTTTAATGCGAAATTTTTTTTCAGGTCATAGGTTAAGTGGAGTGTATAAAAAAGCTCTATCATGAAAACTAGAGCTGATAGAAACTGATTACAGATTTCAATTCAGCACGCCCAAATTAACTAGAATCAGTTGATAAATTCAAAGAAGCAATGTTTTTTTTTAATTTTGTCGGGCTGTGAGACATTTTTGAAAGCAATTTTATCCCAACCGGGCAACCTTTTATTCTCGCGCTACCTTTCACTTTTCGCCACAATTTGTAAAACTCACCTCGTGTTTTAATCAAATAATTGTCATAGTTTGCCTTTCACCACAGTTTGTAAAAGTCACCTCGCGGTGAAATTCAAAAATTAATGGAGTGGTTTAGTTTTATTTGTAAAAGTCAAAGTTCAAAAGTTCATATGTCAAGCTTCCTTTCACTTTTCACCACAATCTGTAAAATTCACCACGTGGAGAAATTCAAAAGTTCATATGTCAAGCTACCTTTCACTTTTCATCACAATTTGTAAAACTCACCTCGTGGTGAAATTCAAAAGTTTATAGAGCGGTTTGGTTTCATTTGTAAAAGTCTCCTCGTGAAATTCAAAAGTTAATATAAAGCCACCTTTCACTTTTCACCACAATTTGTAAAATTCACTATGTGGTGAAACTCAAAAGTTCATATCTCAAGCTACCCTCGTATTTAACTTCATGTAAACTTTAAGCAAGTATAAACTATATATATACATATAGCGATTTTAAGTGTATATAAAGCTTACTTATAAAGTATTTAAGAATATTTAAGGTTATAATGAAACAGCTGACTTAATATTAACATCAATTTGAAGTTACAAAGTATATTATATATCGCTTGATAGCAATTATGTACTTCATTCACACAAAATTCAAAAAAAAATATTAATAAGAAGTGATATACAACAATATTAATAATATAAAGATGGAAAGGTAAGGTTCAGGGGTGAGATAACGAAACAAATTGTAATCGAAACCGTCCATATTTTTGAGACTTCAGCAAATGAGCTTATTGAGTTACAATATGCCATACAATCCTAAAACAAATCAAAAAAATAAAAGAAAAAACTAACTAAAAGAAACTATAGCAACCAATCTTCTCACAATATTGTATATACTATAGATCCAAAAGGAGAGAAAAGAAAGAACGTACTTGTAATGCAAATTTTGGTATGCTATTGTCAAACGGCAACCATACTGCCGTTGTTTTAGGTACGTAATAGGGCTGTAAATAAATATTGTGAGAAGATTCTAGCAATAATTTGTAATTTATAAGTTCGAACACAGGAGTTCTTCTTTCCTATGGCTTTACAAAGGACTACATATGGCAATCTATGTACATGCGATCTTTGATCAGCCATCTAACATAAAATACAATAAATCAAAAGCTCCTTAAAGTAAGTATTTACTTATGATAACTGCGATTTCATTCGATACTCGAAATATAGGGGATAACAGCAAACGAAATATACTACTGAGAGTCAAGCCATCCTGACAAAAAAACTTTGAAGACCTCATTGCTGATGTAAGCAAATACTAATTTTTCAAATCTGTCACATCAATGTCTGTTGATAAGATATCCAATTAAATATATGTATGTAACATCTGATAATTTTTTTTTATTTCATCCAACTGTTATTTCATAGTAACAGTTGCAGAAAAGCTGTTTTGAATCGTTTAGTAGGGCCTTTTATTGCAATTTCGGCGAAAATTTACCATAATAATGTATACAGTACACCAACAAAAGCAGAGATTGCAATAAATAAAAGGCCTACCCATTTAAAAAACAAAATCAGATATTCTTACTGCAGAAATTTCGATGAAAAATGATAGACCCTCTAAAAAATGGTGAGAAAAAAATTATCTAAGTAAATGTTATTACTATATTAATAAATATTATATTAAATTTAAAAAAATACAGTGTGTTTGAGAAATAAGAAAGTAAGTTTACAAAAATTTTCTCAAAAAACAAAAAAATAGAAAATAAAAATATAAAAAACAAAAAAAAATGATTATTTGAATTTTTCAAATAAATTTTGTGGTTATGTGAGAATGCTGTACATACAAAAGTTGTAGAACTTTTTATTACGTACAACTTTGCCATTTGACATTTTTCTGTGGGACTTGTAGTTTAGTAAAGAATCGAGATAAACCTCAAGTAACCCATAAAAATTCAAAGAACCCCCTTCTTCCTTCCTTACATTAAGTCCTTATAAAATGATTTTGCTTTCATTTCTGCTATTTTATCTTTCTTTTCAATGTACATTTTCATCCCACTATGATTTTTTTGTTTTTTTTTTTGTTTTCAAAAATTAGCGACCCTGGTCTGGATGGGTGAACACTTAGAATATTTTAAAGATATTTTTAATGAGAAATGAACTGATAAACCTATCTATAACTGGTATGGTATAATGCTATATTGTACTATATGGAAACTCTAAACTATATCAAAAATTAATTTTTCAAATTTCTAGGAAAAAAAAATTTTAAATTTCTAGGAAAAAAAAATTTTAAATTTCTTAAAAAAAATTTACAATTGGTAAAAAGAAATTAAAATATCTATCAGAAATTTTCAAATTACTGAAAACAAGTTTTCAAATTTCTAAAAAAAAAATTTCAAATTTCTAAAAACAAAAATTTTTTTTGGGAGGCTTTTCAAAAGTTTTGATAAATTTTCGTAGGCTGCAAAGTATTCAACTAAAATATGCAAGTAAAAAAATATTTAAACACCCTAATAAAATTAGAATTTATAATAATTTTATAAGATTAAGCGATAATAATAATTTTAAATATTTAAATTATTGGCTTGATTTTGTGGTTTTGAATTAAAAAACACAAAATAACTTCTTATAGGAAAAACTCAAAGTGAACAACTTTTACTGATGCAAACCCAGCACTGCTTAAGCGCCTCCAAACTCAACTCAGCATTGCCAATTTTATATTTCACATCATCTACATACATAAATTCATACATAAGTACCGTTATGTATGTATGTAATGATGAACGGTAATTTGCAGCAAGGTAATTTGCATTACTAAGCCGCAATTTCTCAGCTGCAGTTAAGGCAAGAGAAATGAATTTTACGCGCGCTGAGAGCGGTTTAGTTGCACATAACGGTTCAGTGATTTAAGGCGATTGGCGAAATGCATGGTTCCGATGAAACAACCATACAAGCAATTATTCCTCTAAAGTGTGGGGACGGTTTTACACAATGAAAGGCACGAATGTGTATGTGTGTACGTGTGTGTTGTTCACTTGTTGCGGTTACTGAGTAAAAAAGTGAGAATTTCTCTCATCGTTTGTATGGCATCATTTTGATTGTAGTATAAAAGAGTTTGGTTTTTAAAAAAATATATATTTAGATAAAAAATTTATTATTATTTTTAATTTATTATTTTTTATATTAATTATTTAGTTATCATGTTTTTTCTGTGTTATTAAGGCGTACGTGTGTTTGCCAAGGATTTAAGTTATATTACTTAATTAATTTTAAAATAAAGAAAGAAATAAAGTTTTCAATTTTTCATATTACGGTTATAGAATTGTTGCAATATTAAAAAAATTAAAAATTAAATTTTTTTTAAATAATATTGTTTTTGTTGGAAATTAAAAAAAAATGTATTTTATATTAATTCATTTAAGGTATTCACAAAATTTTAAAATTTTGAAAAATATTATGATTTTAGAAAATGTTTAAAAATATTTTCTAAATTATTTCTAACGTGCTGAAAAAAATTCTATATGCTATATTTAACTGTTAAAAAAAATAATTTTCTTAAAATTAAAAAAAAATATATTTTTCCTAAGAAGCAAATTTTTTTTCCATCTTCGAAAAATTTTTTTTTTTAACAAAAAAATCTATTTAATAAAATACGAAGATATTGTAATCTATTCGGAAAAAAATTAATAGTTTTTCTAAGGACCAACATTTTTTTTAAACTTCGAAAAAAAAGTATTTTTTAACAAAAAAAATCCTATTAAAAAAATGTAAAAAAATATACTCTATTCGAAAAAATTGTTATTGTCGTTCTAAGGACGAACATTACTTTTAAACTTCAAAAAAAAAGTATTTTTAACAAAAAAATCAATTTAAAAAATTTAAAAAAAATTATACTCTGTTCGAAAAAATTAATATTTTTCCTAAGAACCAACATTTTTTTTAAACTTCGAAAAAAAATATTTTTTAACAAAAAGATCTATTTAAAAAATTTTTGAAGAAATTATACACTATTCGGACAAAATTTTATTTTTAAGAACCAAATCTTTTTTAATCTTCGAAATTTTTTTTTTTTACAAAAAAATCTATTCAGCACATTAAAAAAATAAAATTGTTTGCTTTTAAATAAACATTAAAACATACTTAATTCTAAGTAAATATGCATGGATTAAAATTTAAAAAACAATTTAATTTTTTAATTTGCTAAATAATTTTTTTTTTTAATAAAAACTTTTATTTTGTGAATACCCCTAACAAATTAAAAAATATTAAATTTGTTTTTAATTTTTTTTGTTTTTTGATTTTTGTTGTTTCAATATGGCACTGTTTTAGGCGAGCTTTTCGAAAGCTTTATTTAAGAGCAATTAGACAAGACAACGACTAATGCACATGTGGTGAAGTTGCACTAGACTAGCAAAACACGCATGCGCATGCGCACATTTAACACACATACATATCATATGTGTGTATGTATGTACGTTGCAACGTGTCTGCTAGATTTGAATTTTTGTTGGGTTTGGTTAAGTTGTATTTTAATTAATTTAAGACTATTTTTGAAGATTTTGGTTTAATTTCAAATTTACTACTAGTAAGTAAACGAAGCTTAGCGTTGGTTTGCCGACGAACGGTTTTTAACGCTAAAGCAAAAAGAGTTAAGGACAATTGAATAATTTGAATATGGTAAATGTCTATATAAAATTCATACAAATTGTTAAGTCCATTAGCTTTACAAAACTTTTGATAATTTAAATTTTTGCAATTTAATGCCCTGGTTGAGGCTGCTGGCGCGAGGGCTTAAAGTGTTGGGGTTTACATAACGGCGATTGTTTGCGAGAAAGCTGTAGAAAAAAGTTGCATTTTACGATTTTTAAAAATTCTACAAAAACAAATTCGAATTACATACATATACATATGAAGTAAGATTTTGGTAAAAAAAATGTTTAATTTAATAAAAAGCAATAAAAAAAATTTAAATATTTTATTATAAGAATCCGAAATTTTATAAAAATAAATTTTCACAAAAACTTTGAATTTTAGAAAAGAAAAATTTATTAAAAAATTCGAAATTAAAAAAAAATTCGAAATTGGAAATAAAAAAAATTGGTATTTTATACAATTTTTTTTAAGCATTTCTAATTGAAAAAAATTTAAATTTAAAGAAAAAGTTTATTAAAAAGTTAAAATTTTATAAATATTTTTTTATAAAAAAAATTAAAATTTTTTCAATAATTTATTTTGCATAAAATTCGAAATTTTAATAAAAGAAATCCTAAAGAAATTTTGAATTTTTAAAAAAATTTCCGAGTTAGTAAAAATTAAAAAGAATCTAATTTTAGAAGGAAAAATTGATTATGAAATTCGATTATTATAAAAAAATAAAATTTCGAAATTTAAAAAAAAATTATTAAAAAATAATTAATATTTTATTAAAATTTTTTTAATTGGAAATGTTTAAAAAAATTTTATAAAATATCAATTTTTTTAAATATTTTTTTTTTTAATTTCAAAATTTTATTCTTTTATAAAATTAAAAAAAAAAATTAAAATTGAAAAGAAAAACTGATAAAAAATTTCGAATTTTATAAATAAATTAGCATAAATTTAAAAAAGAAAATCTAATTTTAGAAGAGAAAAATTGATTAAAAAATTCAAACATTAAAAAAAAAATTATTTAAAAAAATTTACATTTTATTCACAATTTTTTTTTATTGAAAATGTTAAGAAAATTAATTGTATAAATTATAATTTTTAAAATTTTTTTTTTAGTGTCGAAATTTAGTTCTTTTATATAATTAAAAAAAGTAAAATTTAAAAGAAACATTGATAAAAAAATTTCGAGTTTTATAAAAAAAAGAAAAATTTAAAATTTATAAAAAAAAGGCTTAAAAAATGGAATTTTAAGAAAAAATCGAACTTATAAAAAAAAGATATCACCCTAAATAATTAAAAAATTATGTATATATTTTAGACCGCTTCCCAGTTATAGAAAAATTCTAATGTTCCACGATATCTGATGGCGTCTCCACGGGAGGGGTTTCTAAGACAAAATTACTGAAAATAAAACCGGTAAAAAAATTGAGTACAAAATATTGAGAGAAAAAGATCCTACAAAACAATTTCAAAATTCCAGAAGACCAAAAAATATGAAATAAAAAAACTCAAAACAACTCACATGAATACCGAAATTCTGAGTTTTTTTTTCAACATAATTTTCACAATAGTCTTTTTTGCCCAAAAAAATAAATTCAAATAAAATAAAAAGCATTAATTTTAATTAATAAACAACTTTCGCACATTTAATAATTCAATTTCGCACTTTAATGAAAACAAAATGTTATAAACAAAAATTAACATAAACATTTAAACAAAAAATATATTGAATTGTTAATTATAAATTATAAATAGGTACATATTGTTAAAACCAAATTACAGTTATTAATTACAAATGAGAAGTACAACACACATATTCATATGCAATTGAGCAACTACATACATACACACACAACAATGGACAACAGTTAGTACGAGTGTATTGCAAAATAACATATTAATACACACATACATACATATATAGCCAACTATACAAATATGTAGCTATAATAATTTAAAGTAAAACCTTATAGGAGAGCATATTTAGTACAACTAATTTATTTTCTTTTACTTGTTCGCTTATTCAGTAGAATGAGAACACTACTTAAGTACTAGAGCGACGATTTTGAATGACTAACGGCAAAAGGGTAGTAATTTTGTATAAAAAAAACCTTGGTGTGTGCGACAGGTGACAATAGTAAACAAATGCAGCAAAAGTATTTAAAAAAAAATAAAAATATAAAATAAAAAAAAAAATAAATAAAAAATTAAATTAAATTATTTCGAGGTTTTAGAAAAATTCAAATATCTTAAAAAAAAAAATTGAAAAAACAATATTTAAAAAAATTAAAAAAAAAAATTTTTTTGAAATAAAAAAAAAAAAATTATGAACAAAAAATTTAAAACTTAAAACAGAAAAAAAGAAGTGAAAAAATTTCAATTTAAGAGATATTAAATTAGTTAGAGGCTTCACTGTAATTCATGTATTTTTCTGTGGATCTTCTCGAATTTTAAATACCTGTTTCTGTTTCGTTTCTTTGCTAGATATAAGCAGTCTGTAGTTTGCAGATTTCAACTTTCATTTGCAATATATAAAACTTTAATATAATTTATAACATAAATAATAAAAAATAGCATATATTGCATTAAAAAATAGTTTTGAAATGAAACAGTTAGGTATGCAAAAATATTTAAGATATTTCTACTGTTGAAACTTTAGAGTAACCAAAAAATAGATGGCTAAGATTTAAATGTTAAAATCAAAGTAATTAAGATCTTAGACACGAAAGCGCAACAAACCTCAAAAATTTATTATTGAAAATTTAGTTAAAAAAATTAAACGAATTAATTAAAAAATTAAAAAATAATACTTCAAAATAAAAAAAAAACTTCAAAACGGAACTAACCTTAAAACCATGAATCGAATATTTAAAACAAAAATTGAACGAATAATTAGAAGAAAAAAAATGTAATTAAAAAAAAATACTGCGAATCTTCAGTTTTGAAGCAAATCAACAACGGAACAACTAACCTCAAAACCGTGTTATCGAAAATGTATTTCAAAAACTAAAAAATTATGTGGAAGAACTCAAAAATTTATTAATCATTATTAATTAAAAATTTAATTTACGGAAATTAAAAACAAAAAATAAAAAATATGTATAGTTATTAATTAATTTTGAAAATACTTAAAAGCGGAAATATGTAAGCTCGAAACTGTATTACTAAAAATTCAATTAAATATCAATAAATATATGTTTAACTACCGTTTTCATACTACTCAACGGCAGAACTAACCTCAAAACCGAAAATTTCAACAAACAATTTAGAAAAAATAGTAGAAAAAAAATTGTAACTACAATTTTCAAAGCATACTTCATTATAAATTTATAGAAAAAATGTCCATAAAAAATAATTTTTAAATTTTCTACAACACTGCTGCATTTGCTTACTGTCTTCGCTAACACATTTCAATTCAGTTTTATAAGACAAAAAAAAATATTATTATATTGAAGAAATTCATCGCTTTTTATGTTGTTTTTTTTTGCACGGAAATATGTAAGCTTTGTGTGTTCATTGTTGTTGTTATGTGTGTTTTCTATATAAATTATTTAAAGTTATTTGCGGTATACGCCATAAATAGTAGTTAAAGTTAAAAAATAATTATATATATTTTTTATATTTTTCGATTATTTTATTTCATATTAATATGCATTAAACCTCGTTAAGTGTTTTTTACGCGTTTACATTTAAATTAATTCATTTATTCATAAAATCAGTCCTTTGTTTATATATTTCTCTGTTTTTTCTTTCTCTCTTTTGTTTTGTTTTTTTTTTTTTTGTAGCCAAGTCTCGCATCAATTAACTATGTCGCTCAGCAAATGACTTAACGCTTACGCTACTACAAACGCTCCTCTTCGGTCATACTCGTTTCAATAACTTCGTCAGTGAATTTCAAATGTTCTGCCATTTTATATTTAATTTTTGTAAATTCAATTTTCATTCCAGTGTCGCAGCTGCTGCTTCGTTCAAGTGCTGTGCATACACACACATCTAGTGACTTATACGCTAAACTTCATAGTAATATTCGGTGAACATTCAAATTTCGTAAAATTTACTTAAAATTTAAAATTACAATTTGAAGCTTTTTTATATTATAATAAATTACTTATTATTTAAACAAAAACACGTACCAATTTCAGTTGAGTTATAGAGTGTAAAAAATTATTTCATTTTGATTTTCTTACTTGCTTGTTTATAAAGTACAAATTAGCGATGTCAAACTTATATTGAAAAAATCATTTACAAAAATCAAATAATTTTCTACCACTTCCACAACAACTGACCACACCACTCGCCAACACGCGAAACGCATCTGTGACCACTCATTTATGTGCTGCTTAGTATATACCATAGAGTACATATTTTTGGTTGTTGCTTACTTTTAAGTGCATTAATTATCGATTGTTTTACTTGTTAAACTTTACTATAATTTCTATTATGACTACTTACTATAACTGCTAATTGTTTTCTTATATATTTTATATATTTTTTGTTGTTGTGTGTTACCACTTATTTTACTTTTACTTTGAGTTTCAGCATACTATTTAGTTGTTACTAATTGAACTAAGCCTATTTCTTTTTGGCCGCTTTTTTCTCTGCTTTGCGTATAGCTTTCTCGCGTTCGCGTCGCTCGCGCTCCTGATCTTTGCGCTCCTTTTCGATGCTCGCCTTGAGATCCTTGAGACGACGCTTCAGTCGATGTTTGTCGTCACCGCTGACGCCGAGCGTTTTGAAGTCTTTCGAGTCAAGCGACAGCAGTGCGCCGCCTTCAACGTTGTGCTCCTTGAAAACGGGTATGTAACGCTCCAATTCGATGCCCATCAGCCAGTGGCCAACCTGTTGTAAATGAAATTTATTATATTTGTTAAAGAAATATTTAAAAAAAAATTGCTGGTGAAGGGTATTAATGTTCGTCTCTCGTCAAATAAATAGTTTTCCATACAAGCACATGATTTTGATCGTTTAGTTGTATGGCAGCTATATGTTGTTTTGCTACGATTTGAGTAATTTTTTTGGAGATTGTTTCTTAGGTTTTGGCAATAGTTCATGACAAATTTCGTGAACATATCTCGTCAAATAAGAAAGTTTACCATACTAGAGCTCGATTTTGTTTCTTTAGTTTGTATGACAGCTATATGCTATAGTGAACCGATCTGCACAATTTCAATGCTGATTATAGTGTTGGTCTGGACAAAACTACATGCCAAATTTAGTGAACATATCTCGTCAAATAAAAAAGTTTTCCATACAAAGACTTGGTTTTGATCGCTCAGTTTGTATGGCAGCTATAGGCTATAGTGGTTCGATGTCAGTGATTTCAACAACCAAGCAGCTGCTGAAGGAGACTAGCACTTGTGCAAAACTTCAGAACGATAACTCAAACACTGAGATACCAGTTCGAATATATACAGACATGGACTTGGCTAAATGGACGCAGCTCGTCAATATGACTATTGATATGTTTTAATATACCCTTTTCAGCGTTTAATTAATTTCATTTAGTACTCACCTGCTCCTTGGTCCATTCATGCACGGGTCCGCCTTTGTAATTGTAGCAAGCGGCTGCCTTGCGATCCGAAAAGCTGCTGCTCGAACCGGACAAATCAATGGCACGACTGGGCGAGTAGCCGGGTGAGGAGCAGCCCGATGACATGCTAGTGGGTGAGGGTGGTCCGGTCGCCTGCTGTTGTTGCTGCTGCTGTTGCCATGGCACTGTGCCAGGCGGAGAGAGGGATTGAGGTATAACTTGTTTAACTGTGCACACATTCATTTATATATATTTTTTTATATTTTTATTGTTTTTGTTTTAAAATGTAACCACCACAAATGTTAAAGGTTGTGTAAAATATAAATATATATTTTATATTAAATGTTAGGCGTAAGAGGGTTAAAGTTTTATTATAGTATTATATAAAATGTTGTTTGTTTTACCACAACGTAGAATGCGGCAGCATAGCATGATTTAAACAAATTATTATTAAAATTTTGTCATTGTCATTATTTATTACCATATTCAGGAAAATCAAATACAAGAGCAAACGTGAAGAAAAAGAAAGTACAAAAAGTTACTCGGGTTAGTATTATTATGGGCGCGCAAATGGTACATACATACATATACATATATATGTGTTTGATACAGTTGCATAAAGTCAATAAGAAACAGTTACGGGATAGTACGAGTATAATTATACAACGAAATGTACTGTAATGCTTAGTTTGGGTGCAAGAAATGTGGATGCAAACGACAGATAGCATATAGTAAATAATTATATATATATGGCATATAATATATACGACTATTTAGGCATATAGTATACGAAATAAAGTTTGAGTTTGTATGTGAAAGAGCAGTCAATATACGGTTATAAAATAGAGTTTAGGGATATGCATTGGTTGAGTGTTTGGCTTGGTTGGTAGAAGTGAGCGCAAGTAATTTTTATAAATCTTCTTTTTTTAGTGGAAAATATCAAGAAAATTATTGTGCAATTGTATGTAATAAATGCCATTTAGTATTGTATTGTTTGTTGCTTACCTTTGGGCTGCGCCTCATTCACCGCTTGTCGTATTTCATTGATTAGTGTCTTACAGTTTATGGCCGCTGTGCTTTGGCTTTTATTGATTTCGGTGTAATCATCGCTGGAATGACGCGAGGAGCCATCACCAAGTCGTCTGTAAATCGGGAAAATGTAGTATAAAGAATATTTTAATGACATGCATATTATTTAAGAGTAAAATATGTTTGAGATACTGTTTTGGTATGAATACTATATGGTTTTTTGAGGTTAAGAAAAATATCAAAGCTACTATAATTAGAAAAATAAATTGAAAAACAAGAAGAAACGTGAACTGTAGCAGCTATAATACAAATTTCGTGAAAATATCTTGTCAAATAAAAAAATTGTTCCTACAAGGACTTGAGTTAAACGATCAGTTTGTATGGCAGCTATATGTGGCTATAGCTGGCCGATCTGAAAAATTTATTCAGATATTGTAGCGCAATCCTTTGGGCAATCATTTCCGCTAAAAAATTTCATGAACATATCTTGTCAAATAAAAAAATTGTCCCTACAAGGACGTGAGTTAAATGATCAGTTTGTATGGCAGCTATATGCTATAGCTGGCCGATCTGAACAATTTATTCAGATATTGTAGCGCTCCTTTGGGCAATCATTCACGCTAAATTTCGTGAAGATGTCTTGACAAATAAAAAAGTTTTCCATACAAGGACTTGAGTTTAATTGATCAGTTTGTATGACAGCTTTATGCCACAGTGGGCCAATCTGGACAATTTGTTCAGAGATTGTAGAGGTGTTATGGACAATAACCTATGCCAAAATTCGTGCAGATATCTTGCCAAATAAAAAAGTTTTTTATACAAGGTCTTGACATTGATCGATCAGTTTGTATGGCAGCTACATGATATAGTAGTCCGATCTGAACAATTTGTATGGGGATTGTACCGTTGCCTTGGACAATAATCTATGCCAAATTTCGGTCTCACACAAAACAATTTCCAACTATAGTTTTGATATACAATTTAATCAGATACATTCACTTACCTCTCACGTTCGGAGAGCGCCTGATTTAGTTGTTCCGTAAATGATGATGGTGGCATTTTGCCACTTATAATGGCACCAGTCGGTCCGACACGTCGACGACTCGGATACATCCAATTCTCCGATGATTGCTCATTCTCGGAGAGTTTATCGTTTGAGCCTAAAATGGAATCGTATGAACTATTGAGATCACGACTGCTAGTACCGAACGTTGTCATATTGCTGCGATGGAAATCGCCAACACCGCCAACAATGCCGCCGACACCGACACCGACACCGACACCAACGCTGACGTCGGGCGGCGAACCAATAGCATTCTTAAATATATTCGGTATGGTCGAATGACCAAGACCGGCAGCTGCTGCCGCTGCCGCTACGGCGCTCTTATTATGATCCTTATGCACTTGAGCATACAGCTGATTGATTTGCTGTTCGCGCGCAGTCGCCACACCGCTACCCGCTGTGGCGGTCGAATTCAACAGTATGGCAGTTGTGGTGCCCGCGCCCACATTGCTGTGATGACCGTTGGTGGCATGTTGCTGTTGCTGTAAATAACTACGGTGGATAACGCTACTGCCATTGCTGCCGTTCGAGAGCCCGTTGCTGTCGGAGGCGGCGCTGGCGTGCACATGCGCCACCGTGGTGGCGGTGCCATCGTCCTCACTGTCTTCGAGCGCACAGTCAGAGCTGCTGTTGCTGAGCGTGCGCTTGCCGAAAGTGATGCTCTTGATGCCGTTATTATTGCTGCTGTTGCTGTTGCTGCTGCTGCTGTGGCTGTGGCTGGGGGCGTTAGTAGTGCTGTTAGCGGCTGTGGGGGCGCTGTAAATTTGGCTATTGTTGCTGTTGCTGTTGCTACTGCTGCTGTTGCTGTTGTTGGTGGTGGCGACGGCAGTGGCGTTTGTGGTTGCGCTAACGCTGGCGTTGTTAGTAGTTGCAGTGTTTGTTGTATTGCAGTTGTTGTTGCTGTTGTTTGCTGTTGAAGGCAGCTGGCGATTAGCTAAACCACCACGTGATGCTTTTTGTTTTTCAATTTTTGATTTTGTTTATATGTATATTTATTTGTGTGTTTATATTTGGTTAGAAAGGCAACAAGCGGCGGCGGCGAAAGCGATTTTATTGCAATTTTTGTTTTTGTTTTGGTTTTATTTTGTTTGTTTGTAATTGTTGAGCGGCAGTCAAGCAGCAGCGAAATGTAGGCGGCAAGTAGTGTAATTTTTTTTGTTTGGTTTTTGGACAAAAGCACATCAACAACACAAACAACAATATATGTATGTATATGCAAATGGCAGCAAACAGGACACAGGCACAATTTATTGAAAGAGATAGAAAGAAATGTATAAAAATAACGAATGTAGAATTATGTTGAACGAAATGCTAAGAATTACACTGAAACTGTTTAATATGCGTGTGAATGATGGCAATTGTAAGTATGTAGGAGCCTCTCAGCACTTATGTATGGATAAATGATGATGAAATGGCACACTAAGAGCAAAACATTACTTAAACCTCCTTTGTCTAATTTTATTATTGAATTTAAATTTATTAATTTATCAACCAAAATTTTTGCTTAAAAAATTACTTTTATTTTTGTTATCTTTTTTAATTAATTTTTTAATTTTTTTTTCATTAAAATAAATTTAATTTTTATTTTTTTAAATAATTATCGATATTATTGGTAAACTTTATGATTACACATAAAAGAATTAGAATTAATTTTAATTAACAATTTTATTAAAAAAATAAAATTTAACAAAACTATAATACTCTGTAGCAACTGGTTGCAAGAGTATAAAAAGTTGTAATAATTTAATTTTAACTTTTTAAACTGTATTATGTTGTATTATTGAACACAGATTTATTATTTTTTATAAAAAATAGTTCTTTTATGGGTTTTATTATTACCGGCCTTAATTTTTTTAATAAAAAAAATGTATCCTTCTTAATTTTTGTATTAATATGGTAATTTTGATTTTGTTTTTTTTTATTTATTTATTTTAAATAATTCTTAATATTATACTTATATTATTTTTTATAATTTAAAATTATTAAGATCAACTCTTTAATTAAAAATTATTAATTTATTTTTATTGTTGTATTTTCGGGCAAAAATTTTTATTTTCAAATTATTTTCTTTTGTCTTAGAAAAAAATTAATAAAGTCTTATGATTTTCTGGCATTTAATGTAACTATAATATAAAATATAGATTTAATATTTTCTTTAAATATGATTTTTTATTGTAGTCATTATTGAAAATAATTTTCAATATAAGTTTATTAATTTTTTATTAAAAAAAAAATCTGATTATATTCAATAAAATAAATCATATTTTTTTAATGTTTTATTCAATAAAATTTTATTAGCTTTTATATTAAAAAAAAAAGAATTTCAAAAAAAGTTTTTCGTTAAAAAAAATTTTTCGTTCAAAAAAAATTTCATTAAAAAAAATTTTTTTTTAATTTTTTTGAATGAAAAAAAAAAAATTTAATGTTTTTTTTCATTTTTATGAATATTTTTTAATGATTTTTTTTTTCATTTTAATGAATATTTTTTAATGAATTTTTTTTTCATTTTTTTGAATGAAAAAAAAAATGTTTCCCAAATAATTTTTGTTTGCCTTGGAAAAAAATTATATTGATCTATGATTTTTTTGCATTTAATACAGCTACATTGTTAACATCATTACTGTATTATTGCTTGAAAAAAATGTATAAGTTTTTAATGTAAAAAAATATATCAGACAACAATTATTTATATTTGAAAATTTTAATTTATTTCAATATTTTATTTTTGAATTAGGCAGTTTTTCGAAGAATGGTTTTGTTCCAAATTTTTTTCTAAAATGTTATTTTTTAGTTTTACGTGTTTTCCCATTACAAAAAAAAACTTATTTCAAAATTTTATTTATTTAAATTTCATTTTCTAAACAGTTATTCTGAGTTTTGCTTTGTTTAGAATCAAAAAAATCTATTTTTTTTTTTGGAATTTTAAATTCATGTAAATTTACACTTCTAAAAATATAGTCGTTAAGTAGTTTTGTTCGAAAGTTTTAGTTTTTAAAATTTTTTGCCAAACAAGTTATTTCTGACTTATGAATTTTTTCCAATTAAAAAAAATATTTTATTTGAAGTTTCAATTAATTTATATTTCTTTTTCTAAAAAGATATTTTTGAGTAATGCCTTTTTGCAATTAAAATAATCCTTTTATTTGAATCTATTCATCTATTTAAGTTTTCTAGAAAAAATTATTTCTGAGTTATACATTTTTATTTCAATTAATTTAAATTTTTTCTTTCTAAAAATGTATTTCTGAGTAATACTTTTTGAAATAAAAAAAAATTATTTTTCTAATTTGAACTTATTTAATTTGTTTCTCTAAAAATGTAGTCTTGAGTTAATTTCTTTTTCAAAATGAAAAATCCTTAAACTTGCGAATTTAAATTAATTTTTCTAAAAAAGCTATTTTTGAGTTATCCATTTTTTCAATTAAGGCAAAATTCTTCTATTTGAAATTTGAGTTTATTTAATTTTTTTTAAACTGTTATTAAAAATATCGTTTAAACTTATTAAATTTTTTTATAGAAAATTATGCTTTTTAATAAAAAAAAAATTAATTGAGATTATAAATTTATTCCTGATATAAGCACTTTTTTGCAATTAGTGTGATTTGTGATTTATGATTTATGACTAATGATTTATGATAAATATTACAATGAAAGGTGATATGAGTATTTTAAATTATGATTTCTATAGTCATAAGAAAAAGCAATAAGCAGTTATAAGGAACGGGTGAACTAATAAGCTTATAGATATTAAAAATTACTAAAATGTGCGCAATACTTAAAAAATTTATCGTGAATTCACTTTCATATCTTTTCATATTCAATATTCTGTACTATGAGTCGAAATTTTTCAGAATTTCTTAAACCCGTTTTTATTGAAGGCTTATTCTGCTTAATCATTCGGGTTTGAAAGTAAAACAATGTGAAATTTAGACCTTTTAGGCGCGAAATTCGTACTTTTGAGGCCATTCACGATTATTTAGGCAACAATTCACTCAGTTTCTGAAGAATTTGTGCGATGAAATTCAAAACATGTCTTTAGATTTCCATTATTTGTACAAAAATTCAAAATATATACTTCGACCTCATTGAAATGTTGTATTGTTAGTCATTTTAGACTCTCTTCTAATTTTAAAAAAATTAAAATAGTTATTAAAATAAAAATTTATTCATAATTATAACCTCAAAGTCTGATGCCATTATTATATTTATTTACAGATAATTAAAATAAATATGAGAAATTTTTAACTAAATTTCTTTCAAATTGATTTTTTTAGAAAGATAGATAAGAAATGTTTCCGTTACCTAACTGTCAGTATACAGAAGAAATATAATCTCAAAATTCCTCCACCATCCCTGTTGAATTCAGTGCGTATATATCAATTTTATTATAAATATTGTGTTATTAAAATCCTTTTGCTAAATTTAATTCGTTAATTCGTTAATTCAATATTTAATATTCAGTGCAATTATTAATAAAAAGTTAAAACAATAACCGCCACCAACAACTGTCTGAACTACGAGTAATTCGAAATACAAAAAAACGAGCCAAAGCATTGCCAACTCACACAACAATTTTAGACAAGTAAGAGAGTTCAACAATTTCTTATATAAAATGTATGTATGTATATTTATACATACTAGATAACTGTCAACATAAATTAATCACTTCATACATACTTTCAGCACTTTCTGCTTTTCCACTTACCTAAATCGATTTTCGTCTTTGTAACGGTATTGTCCAGAAGTTCATGCTGCGGCACGGCGGCATCCAATTCATCTTTAATTGGCACTTTACGTTCCACAGTCGCCGTTTTGACACCCTCGCCATCGGGTGATAGATCGGAAATCTCCGTATCGGACAATTCCGTTTCGAGTTTCTGGAACAACGGTTTTGGCGGCGTTTTACGCATCATTTGTGGCGTCAGCTTGAGCGTAGCGCTGTCGTAGGGCAAACCAACGGGAAAGCCGGCCTTACGTTGTGTCTCTTGCAATTCGTGTTCCAAATTGATGACACGATCTTTCAGTTTCTTAACAAGTGCATTGTATTCGGTGTCTTTCTCCTGCAACAGTTGCTGGTAGAATTCCTCGCGATGACACATGTCCACTTCGCGTTGTTGGTATTCACGTACCAAACGTTTGGCTTTGTTGTATTTCTTATCGAGCGCCATATATTGCGCCTGTGATTGTTGTAACATATTCTGTAGATTTGAAGCCTCTTTTTTGATATTGGTGAGCTCGCGTTCGCTTTGGCGCAGACGCTCGCTGAGTAGCTCATTTTCATTGCCGGTGGTTTCCAGTTTGACGAGCTGATGTGGAAGGAGAAATGAACGATTAGTGATTGAAGCAGTGTGTGGCATGTGTGAAAATGAAAGCGCATGCGTACACAAAAATAATTATAGCAAAGTAAAAGCGTCATGAGTATGGTTAGTAATGGTAAGCAAAAAAAAAAAAAATGTTTGAATAATAAAGTAAAAATGCAAAAAATAAAGGCGACACCTACCTTACGCTTAAGCGTATCAATAATGTCGTCTTTCAACAGGCAACTCAATTCGCTCTAAAAAAAACATTAATGAAAAGAAACAACATTCAAAAATAAAATTTATAACAAAACAAGAAAATAAATACACTTCGGCTGCACCGTAACCTGTACATGTGCATTTTTATAGCATAAAAATATAAAAAAAAAGATATTTATCTTCACTTCGATAGATTGATTTGTATGACAGCTATATGAAATAGTGCTCCGATCTGAACGATTTTCGCGGAAACAGTAACATTGCTTTGGAAAATAATATATGCCAAATTTCGTCAAGATATCTTGTCATATAAAAAAGTTTTTCATACAAGGACTTGATTTTACCGATCACTTTGTATAACAGCCATATGCAATTGTGGTCCGTTCTAAACAATTTCTTCGGAGATTGTACTGTTATTTCAAACAATAATCCACGCCAAATTTCATAAAGATATCTTGTAAAATAAAAAAGTTTTCTATACAAGGACTTTAATTTGGCCGATCAGTTTGTATGGCAGCTACACGCTATAGTGAACCGATCTGAAAAATTTTCCCGCAGATTGTACCACTGATATTGGCAATAATCCATGCCGAATTTGGGAACAATTTCTCATCAAATAAAAAAGTTTTTCATATAAAGACTTCATTTTGACCGATCAGTTTATATGACAGCTATGTGCTATAGTGATCCGATCCGAAAGATTTATTCGGATATTATAGCGATGCCTTGGCTAACAATCTATGTAAAATTTAGTGAAGCTAGCATGTCTAATAAAAAAGTTTTTCATATGAGGACTTGATTTTCATCCAACAAGCGATAGAAAAGGGCGAAAGAAAGAATTTTATAAATTTCAGATCGATAGCTCAAAAATTGTTGGTATACAGACAGATAGGCAGACAGACTTAGCTCATCATGCTAATCATTAATTTCATATTTAATATATATTTTATAGGGTTTCCGACTTTTACTTCCGGGTGTTACAAACTTCGTGGCAAACTGTTTAGGGCTAAGAAACGAAGAAGAGTTAAGTTTAATTATGGACAAAATTACTTAATAAATGATTACTTTAAACTTGCACAAAAAAAAAGAAGAAAAGAACACACAAATAAATGCAAAAGTGAAATTCGGGCAAGAACGAAAGAGCACATGAATTCGCTAAAAGTTATTTATAGTTATTCGTTTGAACCAATTACCGCTTTATGCTGCATTTTCGTAACGTTTTGTAACGTTTTTAGCGTTTATTTTAGTTTTTTCGTACATATTCGTTTTGTTTTCGTAATATTTTTCGTGAATCCACGTCATAAGTAAATCACATAAAGAAACATATAAAAGGTTTAAACAGATTAAAACTCTTCGAACACTCCAAACGGTTTATTAAAGTCCAAAAAATTTCATTACGGCGACATTTTACATACCTCCTGTAGCAGCCTCTTCAGAGACTCTACCTCCTGTGAGTGTGTAGCCTCGACCTCCATTGGATGTTCGACTTGTACGGGACTCGAGGGTCCCTCGCAAACACTAGAGTTGGCCGAAACCGGTTGTGTGGAGTCCTCCGAGTAGTCGAGCGTACGACGCAAGTACTCCTCTTGTTGTCTAAATATCATAAAATACACAAATATAGAATTAACTGTTAACCAAAATTCTTTCAAATCCGCAGACTCACCTTTTCAGTCTCTCCTCCTTCTCGCGATCCGCTTGCAGACTCAGGCGTATCAATTGCGCCACCTCTGAATTTTCCGGATCACGTTCACGTCCAATTTGAAATTTCACCAAACCGGAAGTGTTGCGTAACACCGATGCGGCATACGCTTGCGTAACGCCCACTAAACTTTTGCCATCGACTTCGATGATTTGATCGTTGACCTGAGCAAATTTAAAAGTTTTAACTAAAGCAAGTACAAATGCGCTCCCAAACACCCACCCACCAAAACTAACTATATACCTACATATATATAATTATATATACGTCTATATATAAATATGTATGTAGATGTATATGGCCTGATGGATCGATGCCGGGAGCTGACCATAATGTACACACCGTCGGTGTCAAAACTTGAAAATTTCAACTCACCTGTATGCGTCCGTCGCGTGCTGCCGCGCCGTTATCGGTTATCGTCTTTACGAATATACCCAATTTTTCGAGACCAGCATCGGCGCCAACGCCCATGCCAATAATGCTCAAACCTAAACCTTCGGGTCCTTTCATCAATTCCACCGGGAAGACGTGCATCTTCTCGACACGCTTCTCCAGCTCATATTCGGCTGAAGCGGCAACGGGATCGACATCTTCATTGCGGCGATCATAATCAGTTACGGAGAATGTTGAAAATACTTGTATGGGTCCCGAACTGAAGCGTACTTTGGTATTCTTTTTCACTGGTATTGGCGGGTAGGAGAGTTCATCGTCATCAAAGTCCAGCAGTCCTAAGAAAAGAAAGTCACAGTAGAAAATAATATTATTTGGAGACCTTGACAATAAGTTCCGAACAGTCATAGAATAAAGTGGGCGGGAATGATAATCCCTAACATCTTGAAATATTTTCACATTAGTTGAATGAAGACTGACAATCAAAGGGAAAACCAGTACAGTAGGGAATATAGAGATGGCAGTTATTGTTGTTGCAATGGCAGAAAACATTCCCCAAATAAGAATGTGGAATACTGCCGAGTTTACAGTACATGGCTGGATATAAAACCGGGTCCGTTTCGGTTATGTTGTGCAACTGACATTGGATTAATAAAAACTGGAAAGAGTTTTATAAAATGCTGCCGGTTTGAGAGCCCTGGTTCCGCTTTCGTCGACCCAACTGTCATAAGAATGGTTAATTAAAACGGGAAATAGTTTTAGGGAATGCTGCGGGGTTGAGAGTCCGGTTCCAGTTTCCTGGACCCAGCTGTCATGGGAACGGTTAATAAAAACCAGAAAAAATTTTAGGGAATGCTGCTGGGTTGAGAGCCCCAGTTTCGGTTCGGACCGAACTGTCACAGGAACCATGAATTAAGACTGAAAATAGTTGTAGGGCTGTGCTGCTAGGTTGAGAGCTCCGGTTCCTGTTACGTGGACCCAATTGTCATAAGAACCATTCATTAAGATTGTAAATAGTTTTAGGAATGCTGCTGACTTGAAAGCGCCGGTTCCTGTTACGTGGAACCAACAGTCATAGGAACGGTTAATTAAAACGGGATAAAGTTTTAAGAAATGGTCAAGTGAAACCAACAGTCATAGAAATGTTTAATTAAAACTGGAATTAGTTTAGGAAATATTGGTGGGTAGAGAGCTCTTGTTCACATAAAAATTCGTGTCAATTCGTAGATTCGATTAACTTAGGAACGCGGTCCAGCTGCCTTCGACAATCAAAAACGAAAACATGTCAAATTAGACATTCCGAGAATTTTGATGGACTCCCGCAGAGTATTTCGAGTAAAGGCTAATTAAACCCTAAGAGCGGATCATTAACAAAAAATCAAGTTGAAGAAAACTCACCAGGAACTTCCATCCAAAAGTTGCCATCTTCAAAGTAATGCACACCCGACTCCACATAGACTTCCTTACTCTTCACTGGCGGATATTCGGGTATGTAGAATTGTGAGTCGTCGAGTTCTGCACCAAGACTGGTTGTAGTCGTATTTGTATTAATTGAATGTAGTTCACCCTCAGCCAATGAGTAGGTCGAATTATGTTTGCTTGAGATTATGCTATCATCGATGGTTGTCGTCTGATTAAGAGTGCCATCAGATTGCGTTGACTCAACGGACACAATCGATTCTTGCAACGATTCGCCCGTTTGACCATGTGGCGTTAGACTGCTTTGATCTTGGATAAATGTTTGATTCAACAGTGATTGCTGTGACTGCAGCTCTTGTTTGCTGGGCGATGTTTGCGTGTCTTGTTGTTGTTGTATGAAAAGTGTCGAATCATTGTCGGCATCGTAGCTGGTCTCGACTTTCGAAGCTGTTACCAACTCGGAATGTTTACTTTCAACGCGACTTTCAACACCAACACCAGCACCAAACCAGCACCACTGCCACTTTGACTGTCCTCCGAACGTCGGCGTTCGTTGGCAGCTGTGCAGCGGGAAATTAGCAAATTCTCAAGACTGCGATTAGGCGCTTCAAGTACGTCACGTAGCCATTCGGGCTCATCGTCGTCATGTGTATTATTATTACTATTGTTGTTGGAGTTGCTGTTGCTGTTGGCCTTGCTAGTTACAGCATTGGAGCTGTCCGCTTTTGTGAAGGTCGCATTCAAAATGTGTGCAGGTGCGGCGCCAATGCCAACTATGTCGACATCCCCGTCGTCGTCGTCGTCGTCGTCATCCTCCTCATCATCCTCATCGCCGTCGTTGCGGACGTGCTGCCGTTCGACAGCAAAGGCAAGACCACCTTCGCCGTTAGCTGTTGTTAACGTGACAGTTATTGGATTACTTCCGCCACTTGCCGGAGCACGTAGGTCACTAGCTGCTGTGCCAGTATCAACGTTGGCGACGTCAGCAACGGCGGCTGTTGCTGTAATAACTTTAAGGTCGTGTTGTTGCTCGCCTGTTGGCGGTGATTCTGGTTGTGTTTCTTCGATTAGACTTTTAATGCTCGTCGGTGAAGTGGCTGTGGCAACAACAGCTGCGACGGCCACACCCACAGTGGGCGCAGCGGAGAGTATCTGTTCGACTTCTTTGGCTTGTTCGTCCGAGAGCAACGACTGTTGTCTGTTGTCGATAGTTGTTGTTGGTTGGTGCATGAGTGTGTGGGGGTATGCGTTTGGCGCGTGCAGGCGGAAGGCATTCAGGCAAATGCAATCAAATTCCAAATGCGCCGATTAGTGGCAGCGAGAAATATTGTCGAAGCGCAGGAAGAGAAAAAAGAAAGAGGAAAATACAATTATATTGGTAATTCTAGGCAAACAAATGGTGTTGGGGCAAAGGGTTGTATAGTTTTATTATTTTAGTGTAATCATAAGATACCGTTGCTTTCATTTCAAATGCGTTTTGTTATGTACATAAGTATATATGTATGTATGTGCTTACACCAAGCTCTGAGTTCCCTTAAAGAATTTTAATTATAACTTATAACCAGTATCCTTGTGTGAGAGTTAAGTTACAATTATGGAAGCATATGGCAATATGCTGTCTATGGTGGTCTAAGGTTTCCAATACTTATTTTTAATATATGTACTTACAAAAAAAAATATTATAACAGAAATTAAAGTGGTAAGATTAAGAGTTGTATAGATTGTAAATTAGCAATTTGCTTTTGATTATACATAAAGGTACTGAAAGGTTCCAAGAAGATCCGACGTGTCCAAGCCAAATTTTGTTCAGCGATGAGGCCCATTTCTGGCTCATTGGGTATGTGAAACAGCAAAATTGCCGCATTTGGGACGAAGAGCAATCTGATGAGATACAAGAGCTATTATTTCATTCAGAAAAAACAACGGTTTGGAATCATCGGTCTACATGTCTTCAAAAATGTTGTCGGTGAGAACGTAACCATCAATAGCGACCGTTATCGCGCCACGATAAGCGACTATTTGATGCCTGAAATTGAAGCCCGTGATCTCGGCAAAATTTGTTTTCAACAAGACGGCGCCACTTCCTACAGATCGCATCAATCAATGGATTTATTGAGCGAACACTTCGGTCAGCATATAATTTCACGTTTTGGACCAGTCGATTGGCCACCAAGAACATGTGATATCACAGCGTTAGACTTTTGTCTTTGAGAATATGTAAAGTCGTAAGGTCTATGCGGACAATTCCGCTTTGATTCAGGCCTTGGAGCAAAACATCACGCGTGTCATACGCCAGTTACCTGTCGAAATGCTTGCATGAGTCATCGAAAATTGAGCTCAACGGATGGACCATCTGAGACGTAACCGCTGTCAACATTTCAAAGATAGATTATCTTCAAAAAATAAATGCCAAAGAATGTTCTTTCGAATAATGATAAACACTCCTCATTAAATTCAAAATTTCTATGTTTTTCCTTAAAAAAAAAGTAGGGAACCTCGAAATGGATAACCCTTTATATGAAAAATCTTATTATTGCCCTAAATCGAGTACTTAAGAAGCACACTTAGTGCGAAAATTCGAGAAACATTTTTTGTTTTGTTTTTACATATTTTAATAGTCTACATGTGTTTATATCTTTAAAAATAAATTGCAAAAATTTTAATTGAATATTTCAAATATATACTTTTGAGTCACACTGACTTTCCAATTTCTTGATTGTATGAAAAATGTATTTTTGGCGGCCAAAAACAATAATATTTAATCAAAATTCAAACAGTTTTTTGCAAAAATGCTATTTTTTATAACAATTGTAAGCCATTGTATAGGCAATACCTAACATATGCATACAATTATTAGTTTCCTCTATCTGTTAGATAACCAATATATAACCATTTTATAACCAGAACTCAAATTTGTTTCAAAATGAGTGGTTTCTATTGTAACGTTTTTCCGTCGCCTGTAAACTTATGAGAAGTGATGTGATCATATTTTGCATTTCAGGTGATAAGGTAGTAGTGTAGGTGTATAAATAGCATAAACCCTCAAAATTTTTTAAATATCTCAACTTTTAGTTTTCTTTCAAAAAATGACAAAAAACTACTTTTGTTTAGGCGATAGCACTAGATGTGCCTCTTAATGTTTTGAAAAGGCACCGAGTGATTTCGGTTAAATATTAGTTAAAGTTTAAGTTAAATTTTTGGTTGAAGTTTCATTTAAAGTTTTAGTTAAAGTTTGAGATACATTTTCAGTTAAAGTTTTAGTTAAAGTTTGAACAAAAGTTTTAGTTAAAGTTTGAGTTAAAGTTTTAGTTAAATTTTTGGTTGAAGTTTCAGTTAAAGTTTTAGTTAAAATTTGAGTTAAAGTTTCAGTTAAAGTTTCAGTTAAAGTTTCAGTTAAAGTTTTAGTTAAGTTTTTGGTTAAAGTTTCAGTTAAAGTTTTAGTTAAAATTTGAATTAAAGTTTCAGTTAAAATTTTACTTAAAGTTTCAGTTAAAGTTTGAGTTAAAATTTCAGTTAAAGTTTTAGTTAAATTTTGAATTAAAGTTTTAGTTAAATTTTGAATTAAAGTTTCAGTTAAAGTTTCAGTTAAAGTTTGAGCAAAAGTTTTAGTTAAAGTTTCAGTTAAAGTTTTAGTTAAAGTTTTAGTTAAAGTTTCAGTTAAAGTTTGAGTTAAAGTTTCAGTTAAAGTTTTAGTTAAAATTTCAGTTAAAGTTTTCACGTTCAGTTAAAGTTTCAGTTAAAGTTTTAGTTAAAGTTTCAGTTAAAGTTTTTAAAGTTTTAGTTAAAATTTCAGTTAAAGTTTGAGTTAAAGTTTTGGTTAAAGTTTCAGATAAAGTTTTAGTTAAAGTTTGACTAAAAGTGTTAGTTAAAGTTTCAGTTAAAATTTTAGTTAAAGCTTGAGTTAAAGTTTTAGTTAAAGTTTCAGTTAAAGTTTTAGTTAAAGTTTAAAAGTTTAGTTAAAGTTTTAGTTAAAAGTTTTAAAGTTAAAGTTTTCAGTTAAATTTTAGTTAAAGTTTCAGGAAAGTTTTAGTTAAAGTTTAGTTTATAATTTATAATTTATTTTTTTAAGAAATAAAGATTTTCATTAAATATTTACCCTATACCACTCATGTATAAATTTTTGCTTACTCTGCTCAAAAACATACTAAAATTTTCAATACTTCTTCAGCTATTAATAACTTAGCAAACATGACTTAATTTAAATACTTTAAATATTTATACATACACATTATTTACAAATTAATTAATTTAAAAGCAACATGCAATAATACTTAAATCCACACAATCTCGTTACTTTATAAACACAGGCACTGTAATCAAACGCTTGTTCTACGGATTAGTACACCAAAGCAGCAACACAATCGAAAACAATTAACTAAAATTAGATTATTGATAATAACATGCAAAACAATTAAGCACAAATACATAAATAAAACATAAACCAAAACATAACTTTTCGCATAAAAAAAACTGAAACAACAACAAACCTGATTTTGCTTTCCAAAATTCTACGCACAGCAGACAAAGGAAGATTGCATTGTATTTATGGCCACAAGTTGCCGACACACAGTCAAATCGTTGTGACGATAAGGCGCCAATGACAGCATACACATGTCAAACGCACACACACACATATGGCAGCAGCAGGCAAAGCATAGCAGAGAGGATGCAGCGCAGTCGGCGACAGGACAATAGTCATGCACAAAACGAGACAATCATAAAAACGCGTGAAGATAAACGCAAATAAATGCATGCGACGGCATTCGTTGACATACATACATGTGTATGTGTGTGTGATGGTGGTGGAGTAATGCAATACATTTTACGGCACAAATGAAATTTTAAGCGATGCAAGCAAGTTGTACATATGTATATGTAGTAGTAATAGCAATAAAAATAACGAAATAAAAGAAAAATGTAGAAAAAATATAATAATTGTCGATAGAACATGCAAAACAGGCACTACATTAATTAAAATGCTAAACTACACATAAATATACATATTTAAAAATGTCTTATTATGCTTTAATTGTACTTTTCAATGATACTACATGCTAGACACAAGTAACATGAAAAACAGCTACACCAACATGATATTGGTCTGATGGAATCTACTACTATGAATAAAATGTCTGAATGGTATATACTCGTATTTTTGATATTATTTCTCTTACTTATAATAAGTACTTTGAGTACTGCTACTGCAATGCTTTCAATTACAATACTTACTACTTGTAATCATTGCTGATTACAAACTTTCAACCGCTGCTAATGGCACTCGATTTCAAATAATAACTTTAGTCGCTTAACTACTAAACTTGACTTGAAGCCAGCATTGGAGTCGACTCTCAATACAGTTTTGATATTAAATATTTAAGATATAACGACTTCCTTGAGTACTGCTATCCTTCAATTACTACACTCACCCCTCAGAATCATTGCTCATTACAAACTAAATCCAATCCAAGTCAAGCCAAGTTCAAATGATTACTTTCTTAACTCGAAAATAGCATTGTTGTTGACTTTCTCTCATTATAGAATAGAAAAAGAAGTATTTTTTATTTTCTATTCTATAATGAGTACTTCAAGTACTGTTACATCATTACTGTATATTCCAATTACAATGCTCACTACTTAGCATCATTACAGATTCAGTCCTTGACTTTAAATGCCTACTTTAGGGGCTTAAGTCTACAAGTTTTTTCAAGTTGAGTTTTCTTAAACGTTACTGATTGCTTCTAATATTTATGTTTCATTTCAAGTTTATCTCCCCAGTCATTAAAACATTTAAAAGTAGTCGGATATATTAAAAACCAAGAAATTTAAGAGCCCGTTGAATTGAAGCCAAGGCTATTTTGCATGTGAGAAAAACTGCTTGAATGCTTCAAAAAGTATTTTCTGCGTTGTATTCTGAACAGTGAAGGAAAATGAATCCATTACGACAACTAAAACAAAAAAAGGACCAAGGTCAGCCTGGAACGCAAAAAATCACATGTGAAACCTGACCAATCCACAAAATCAATGACAAAGCCGAGTATCCATCACGTCACGGTAATGGTCTGTATTTCGGGAACAGTGGCTGAAATCATCAATCTTGGCGGAAAAGCCTCACATTGTCAGAAAGTTGAGAAAATGTTTAAGCTTCAGTTACTTTGACTAATACTATCAGCTTATTTTTATTAACCTATAAAACTATTTAGAGTTTCTTTCCAATGTAGCTATGCTGTTTCTCCACAGCCTCTAGGCGATATAGTGCACCTAGTTGAAGAAATTATTATATACATCTTGATTTTGTTCGACAAATGGTCCCAGAAGTACTGGGTTTTTGCTGAGGACCTCAAGTTGTCGACTCCAAGACCTTCTCAAGAATTGGGACTGTCCCAAACCAAAACTTGGCGAATTTTGGGAAAGGATTTGGGCTTGCATCCCTATAGAATTGTTCTCACCCAAAAACTGAAGCCATTTGACCACCGCAAACGTCGTGATTTTGCTGATTAAGCCTTGGAGCAACTTGATCATAATAACTATTTTTTTTAAGAAAATCATCTTCTCGGTTGTGGCTCACTTTAATCTGAGTGGTGCGCTAAATAAATCAAACTGTCGTGTTTGGTGCAAAGAAAATCCACAAATTATTCATGAAACACCATTACATTCACCTAAATTGACAGTTTGGTGTGCTTTTTGCTCTGGCTTTGGAAACATCACTCAGTACTTTTTTCGAAATGAAGCTGGTGACACCTTTACTGTCAATAGAGAGCGGTAGAGAGCGATAATTACCAACTATTTATGACCGCAATTGGAAGTAGTTGATCTTGAGAACATCTGTTTCCAACACGACTGTACTACTTGCCACATAGCACGTACAAAAACCAAATTATTGCGAGAGAGGTTTGGAGATTGGATTATTTCAAGAAATTTTGACATTGAATGGCCCGCAAGAAGTTGTGATTTAACACCATTAGACTACTTCTTAAGGGTTTATTTGAAGTCATTGGGCTTTAGCAATAAACCAGACACTCTTCAAGCTTTAGAAGTCAATATTGAAGATGCTATTTAAGACATACGACTTGATTTGGTGGAAAAAGTACTCGAAAATTGGGTTAATCGTTCCTGCAAAAGAAGTCGTGGAGCTGCCTTATGTTTAAAATTAATAAGTTGATTATTTCAAAAATAATAAAACAATAGCACATAATGGCAATACAATAATCGAATGAAAATATTTAAAATCAAATGATTTCAATAAACTTTCGCGAAAAAGCAAAAAAGCTGACGCCAATTTAACTGCGTTGTGATAATGTAAATAAGTGAATGAACATGAAATCAACTGTTGATGAAAACATCAAATTAAATAACATTTAATTATGTTGATTATGAAAACATTACAATGGCAAAACAGTCGAGTAAACAAAGAAATTTATTTTTCCACCAACACAGTAGACAATTGAATTTAAAGGCAAGCGCGAGAGGACAGCACAATGGTAATTGCATAAAAAAGCGCAAAAAACGCCGATAAATAGTGATGATAAAAAAGGAAAGGGCGGCATTGCACATTGACGCACGCGGGCAATCACACGCACACACACACACACACATGCGCGCGCGCTCGCACTGACAGTCATTACAGAGTGAGTTAACAAGGATAATAAGCAGTGCAGTGAAAACACTTTATAACGGTATTAATATTTATTACACCGAAGGGCGAAATGGCGGTCGGACACGCGTTTACACAGCTCGCAGCTCACAGCTCTTAGCTTTAAAAGCGCGCCGAGCACGGCTAGTTAACTGCGGCCGCCATGAAGACCACTGTAAATGCGGTAAATATAAATGAAGTCCTTATGGCGTGGCTAACTATGCAAATTTCTGTGAATATGTACATAGGTAGGTATGTGCGTGTGTGTGTGTTGGCAGGTGTAAAAATGAATTTTATTGCTTGTCCCATGTGGCAGTGGGCGGTGGACGGCGGGCGTGGCGGCTCAACAATAAATGCGCATTAATTGCCACACTTCAGTCAAGTGAAAGAAGGCGAGATATCACAAAACTACCGTTATGCGATTAAGTGAAGAAGTGGCCGCACCACGCCCTTCACTGGCACTTTGATTTACAGTTTTTTTTTTCGTTTTCGCTGTTGTATTACTATTATGGACAGCAGGCTGAGCCGTGAGCATAATAAATAGCCAACGGTTGAGGGCTAGTGGCCTGGTGGCCTGGCGGCCGGTCGACATGCCAACTGACGTAATTGGACAAGTTATGAGCGGCCAATGCATTTGGGCCACTGCACTGATTGGCATCAACATTGTCAGCCGTTTCGACAATATTTACACAGCACACACACATACATACATACACACTCACACAGTCGAGTGTTTCTTGTATATGCGGCTTAATGGCACTACAGCGGGAGTTCAGCAAAGGCTTATATTGATGATATAGTGTTGGTATAGTCTGCGCTAAAAGTGTGGCTCAAAGACCAGTGCATATATGTGTGTGAGTGTGTGTTTGCTCAGTTTTCGGCGTGGATTTAATTTCAATTTACAACACGCTTTAACGTGTTTTTACATACAAGCAAGTAAGCTTCTGTGTATACATATGTAAATACATACATACATACATATATATATTTATAATGGTAGTATCATGTATAGCTTTGTAGCATTGTTTTTGCGATACATCAGGTAATTGTACGCCTCGCGTTGTGCGCTAGTGACGCTAATAAAGCTTGCTGCCAGCTGAGAGTTAGCCATGACCAAGCGGAAACCGCAAGCCAGTGTGTGCGCCACCGTTAAACCACTACTGACACTTCACTACGGTACATTGTAGTATTAGAACCGATTTGCTGGCGTTTGGTGGAAAAACAATAACAACAAAACTTTTTATACCGAAACATTATACGACTAATGGCGTGTCTATTTCGGTGAAATGCAGTAAGCTGCTGCACAGTGGGCACAGAGGAATGCAGTTAAAGTATAAGAAATATATTTTTTCTTAATTTTAAATTTGAATTAATTTTAGAAAAAATATTTGAAAAGATTATAAAAAAAATATTTTTGAAATTATAAAAAAAAATTAAAAAAACAAAAAAAAATTCAAATATTTAAAATTATAATAAAAAAATTAAGAAATTATAAAAATATTTTTGAAATTATAAAAAAAAAAATTTAGAAATTAAAAAAAAATATTTTTAATATAGAAATAAAAACAAAATTGAAGCAATTATATGAAATATTTTTGAAATTATAAAAAAAAATATTAAAAAAAAATGCAGTTGAAGTATTAAAAGTTTATTTTTTCTCAATTTTAAATATGAATTAATTTTAGAAAAAATATTTTAAAAGATTATAAAAAAATATTTTTGAAATTATAAAAAAAATTAAGAAACAAAAAAAATTCAAATATTTAAAATTATAATAAAAAAATTATGAAATTATAAAAGCATTTTTAAAATTATTAAAAAAAAAATTAGAAATTAAAAAACAAAAATATTTTTATAATTATAAAAAATCAAAATTGAAGCTATTAAATTTTTTTTTTTTTGAAATAATAAAAACAAAATGCAGTTCAAGTATAAAAAGTTTATTTTTTATCAATTTTAAATATGAATTAATTTTAGAAAAAATATTTTAAAAGATTATAAAAAAAATATTTTTTAAATTATAATAAAAGAACAAAAGAAATTTGCAAATATTTAGAGTTATAATAAAAAAAATTAGAAATTAAAATATTTTTTTTAACTATAAAAAACGAAATTTGAGAATTAAAAAATGTATATTTAAAATTATAGGAGCAAAATTTTAGAAATTATTAAAAGCAAAATATTACAAAAAACCATAAAAAAACGTATTAAAAAAACACAAAAAAAATTTTTAAAAAATTTTAGATATTATTTAAAACATTTTCAAAAATTTTCCGCGAAACCAAATCAAATGTATATACATACATATGTATGTAGTATTTGAGGTCAAAATTCCATGATCGATATTTAGACTGTTCAAAGATATTTTTTGCACTTGTTCAGAAACCATGCGCTGAAAACTATGCTACAAATTGTATTACCTTTTTAATTGTTACTAACTAACAGGTCAAAATCTTTTCTGAATTTATTTGTATTCAAAGAAAAAAAAAAAAATAAATAAATAATAATTTGGACAACCGTAAGGAAATTAAATTTGTTTAAAAAGCATATACGCCTAAAAATACGCTAATAAAAATACAAGTAAAATTTTTTCAAAATAGTTTTATAAAAATTAAGTGTTTAAAGGAAATTATTCTTGTTTAATAAAGTGGTCCAAAAACTACTATTTGCAAAACTAGTTAAAAAATAAGCAATAAAATACAAACAAATAACTGTCAAAATTGTTTTATGAAATGAAAGAGTCTCTTTGATCACTCACTAGATCCCTTTGATGAAGATCTTAATTAGAGAAAACTACTATTTTTGATTCAAAAGTATTCAGAATTAAAAAAATAATCGAATGAACCAAATCTAACTACTTGCAAACTAGTTAAAAAATTAACAACAAAAATAATTAATTTTTCCCAGAAAAATTTTATAAAACTTTTATTAATATTTTAAAATATTTTATTTGCAATAAACAGCTTTTATTATATTTACAACTTTTTTATTTTTAACGACTGCAAAACAGCACACTGTCCAACCAAACAACACGAATTCGATCGCTCGACACAAAATATGGACATTAAATTTGCCAAACAAACGCCTAACCGACAACTAAAGTACCCAATTACGGGCGCTACTAAATTTTTAATAATGACAAATAGGCGCAATGCAACTAACTGGCGCAGCAACTCACGGCAAACACGACGGGAGACACCTAAAAAACAACAAAATCGCATGACTGGAGCCGCTTATTCACCGCACAATGGATGGGAGGGGAAGTAGGAGGACAACAAAATTTCATAATGGATTACGGGAGGAGAATATTTCAAAAATTTAATATGTATGTATGTATGTATGCCGCCACACAAGAAGTGCACAAATTGCGCTAAGAATAGCATTAACACAAAACACTAGTGATTTTAATGCAAATACAAATAATATATACAACACATGGCAAGTAAAAGCAGGTCGTATGAGTAATCAAAGTGCATTACTCATACGCCCTGTACAACAGCACATACTCAAACACGTGTATTTTCGATTTGCACGCCCAGCAGCGACACCTCAAAAACCGCGTTGCAGCATAAATTTAATTCAAAATTCCATTTGCAAACAAATTGAAATTCATATTTTCACCAAACACAACAACAATAACAACAGCGACGCAAAAATTATTAAACATGGACGCGAATTTCCGCTCAAATCACGCTCAGGCGCGTCGGACAGTACAAAGCGTGTGCCAGTAAAAGGCGCAAACAACACTACCATCAGCGTATTTTATGATTAACATATGGCGCGGCGAATGTGGCAACGCTGCGAAGTAGAAACGGGAATATGTAGGCGACTGGCGCGAGCCATAATGGCGATGACGAAATTCTACGCAAATGGAAATGAGGAAAAACGCGCGCTGAAATGGGTAAATGGCGCGAGCAAATGAGGAGACACGCATACTTATGCAAAATTACACACACATACATTTGCCTATGCCAGCGTTCGCGTAAAACAAGGTCAACTGTAATTATTTTGTCATACATTTTTAATTAATTTACACATTATGCGCACATATACACACACATACAAACAAAAAGGCGAAACAAATATGCTTAAGCATGTGGTAGTGCGCATATGCAAGTGTGTGTGTGTGTGTGTGCTTGCTTTGCAGGAATGCCAGCAACAATGGAGAAGTGAAAAAGCTGGAAAAAATAACAATAAAGAAAGGGCAAAGGCAAACACTACAACAATATAGATTTACACAAGTGTGAGTGTACACTTACAAGAGCGCACATATGCACATATGGAAGTATGTGTGTAGTTAAGAAAGGAGTGAACGAGGAGAGAACAATACAAATAGTAAAACAACTAAAAAATAAAAAATAAAAATAAGAGAAGTCACAAAAGCAAATGCAAACACACACATATACACATTCACATGTACATATATGTGTAATATGTAAATGAAGTGGCCAAAAAGGACAAAAACATAAAATATAAAAATGTGCTGAATGGCAACGCAGGCAAAGCGAAGGCAACACCACGTGTGTGCGAAGAAGCCTGCAAAGGCTTATAGTAAAGTAACCTAACAATAACGGTATTGTGTTAAAAATATAACACGCAGTAGTGCGAGCAGTCACATGAGCCGAAGGTTGAAATAAAATATAAAACACGAAAAGGCTTTGCTGTCAGGCGCATAAATTCAAATGAGCAGTTGCAGGCATGACCGTTTCATTACTAATGCGCACATATTATTCGTATAATAGTTTTAGCTCAATCCAACTTCACTAAAGGACTTACATATACATACATACATAACTCGAAGTGAAATAGTTGGTGGCAGCAAACAGCTTCTTCCGGCATTTTCACTCATTTAATTAAGCGCAAAGCCACACAATTCAAAAAAATTGGCAGCGATAGTAATAATTTGTGAAATAGTCGACTGGTCTGAAAATAATTAGTTTTGAACTAGTTTGTCAAATTGATAAAAATAGTCGTTTCGGTAATATTTTTGTTTTGTAAAAGTATTTGTAATGTTAACACACTAGTCAGAAAGTAACTGGTTTTGGACTAGTTGCAAAACTGTTGATACTAGTTGTTGCGGTGATATTTTTGAATAAAGTGTGTGTAAAATATCGCATTTTTGATTTTTTAAAAATATTTTAAGTGTTATTGGACTGGCCCAAAAGTAACTAATTTTGGTCTAGTTGTCATACAGACAAGCATGATTGTTACGGTAATATTTTTGAATAAAATGTGTGTGAAATATTACCACATTTATGGTTTGGTAAAAACATTTCGGTGTTATTAGATTGGTCCGAAAGTAACTAGTTTCGGTCTAGTTGCAAAACTGATAAAAATGCTGGCTACGGTAATATTTTTGGTTTGTTACGGTATGTTAAGCGTTAACAGATTGGTCTGAAAGTAACTAGTTTTCGACTAAATCTAAAATTAAAAATAACTGCCCGGGTACTACTTTTTTCAAACGAAAATTTATTTAAATATACAAGTATGTAGTATATATTTTTTCATTAAACAATTTTGAAGTGATTTGAATCGAGCAAGAAATATGAATTTTATTTATTATATTTTGTTCTAACTTTTTTGTTGTTATTTGAAAGCACTAAAATATCTTTCAAACGTTTTGAATAATCATAATAATGTAAATATGTATTTGTTATCATAAACCTTCCAGCATTAATTAATTATAATCGCTTGACTTTCCCATAATATAAATCAAAATTTACATATTTAGTCCAAAATACTTCAATAATAGTTTTTAGTAAAAACTCAATTTCTTACTTCTATCACTGGGCTTTCTATCAATTTCTACTCTTTCATTGCCACTATTTTCTTTCACTCCTCTTTGTCACTCATTCTCAGCATTTTGAGTGCATACAAAACACTCAAAGCGCACAAGCTCTCTAAATGCTCTAAGAGCGCAATTCCACGCACTCGCTCTCTGCAGCCACACTCCGAGGGTGGTAGGCGCCAAAAAATATGCAAGGCCATTTACCACTCAGTGGCCACTACGTCACAACGAGTTGAACACAGGCAGCAAGTAAAAGATTGTACACAATGGAATTGAAAATGCAGTACAAGGTTAGAAGAAACGCAGTATAGGAATGTAAATATGTATCCGCTGCATAGCTGGTTGTCCTTCAGTGTACTCCCTTGAAACAATGGAATTGCATATGCGTCGATGCATTGACAAGCTACCCAAAAAATATTTTCAACACTTCAATTCTTCGAGTGGACAGTCTAGAGAGAGAGAGTGGTGGTGTTAGTGGAGAAATATGACTGTTAGTTGTTTTGTTGTTTTTTTTTGGTGCTCCAATATGGGTGTGTGAGTACATGACGTCATATATATGATACTTCCTACATTATATGAAAATAGGAATGCTTTAAAGGCATAATTTTGGTAGAATTTTCAGTTAGCAATGAAATGCTGAGAAAATGCGAAACAATTGTGGAAGACAGAAATTTTAAACAAAGAAAGAACATTGTTAAAAACAGCAGATTCACGGCAAATACGTATAATAGAAGAACAATGTTCAAATTTCTGTTCAAATTTAGGACCCGCAGAAGTACATATTAAACATACGAAATTAGAAATATCTCTACGAAACATACTATTATGAGCTTTTAAACTCATGAGCATAGTTATGCTGTTCCTTTTGAGGTTAGATAGCCATGTGTGCTTACCGAAGATGCTAAAACTTTATGAAGTCTTCTATAGCATATAAGCACACAGCCTTGCTGCAACAACTCGGCGCGGACTTATGTACATGTATACATTCACAGCTAGCCACCAGCGTGTGAGTGACGACGTCACAACATCAAAACTACTATGCCAAGGTGAACTATGACGTAGTGACAACAAAAAAATCCGATACAAAAACAGCTACACAACATTGAAATATGTGCATATGTATATTTGGTGTTATGTAGTTGTCGATTGGCAATGGCAAAGTGTGAACATGTGAAAAATGCACGCTTCAGTTGATCTCATTCGATTGCCAGTTATTTAATTATAAATTGTTGCCGATAAACAACTTAACTAAGGCAATTGCTGGCAGCTGTCAACGGAGTGGGAGGAGCGTGAGCCAAGTATAGGATTTTGTAAATTCATGTTACACCCGCATGTACATATATGTGTGTGCGTGTATGTGTGTGTTAAATCAATTTTAGTGCTGTGCTATTGAGTTTGGCTTGAAATCACATTTTCGTGTTTTATGAAAGAAAATAGAGAAGTAAAAATAAAAACAATAATATTACTAATAGGAGTTAGCTCAAGGCAAAGCATTAACCGTTAAAAATAGGATAACGCTGTTGTTCTTGCTGTGTTTGGTTCAAAATTTTTATGTAAAGTAGAAGCAAGAAATCAAAAATTGTGTTTCAGCTACAAGAAAGCATATTAATATTGCATACTTTTAGGATGAATTTGCCGGTAAATTTTTGAAAAATTCATTTAGATAGATTTTAAAAGAAAATTTGATTTTTTTTATATTTTTTTAATTACAATATTTAAACTCATACAATTTATTTCCAATATGGGTACTAAAAATTTAATTATAAAGCTCTGAACGACTAGTTCGGCTGGTTCGCCGAAGGTATAACTGCCGAGATGTTTGAATTTCACTCTTGTAAAAGTAGACAATTTAGATGAAAGTGGCTGACTAATTAATATATTTCGGTTATTAGTTTCACTGGATAGATGGCGCTGCGGCCAATATTTCTCAATATTTCATTTTGTAAATTTTGAGCAGCTTTTTTCAATTTTGAGAGAATTCTAAATTAGCATATGAAAATAAAATTCGAATGAGTATGATTGGATAATCTGCCCTGCCATTAAGCTACAAGGTGCGTTTCAAAGTAAACAGGACTTTTTGAATCTAGCGCCCCCTGGTGGCGCCATCTATATCTCGACTGGTGCGTTAGAATCTGCTATCTTTATCGATTGTCCAGTGAGAATTTCATGACATTTCATTTATTGGAAGTGAAGTTATTGCGTTTTAAGTGTCAGTGTGTTTGTGTTGTCGGTGCGAAAATGAGCTTCGAACAAAGAGCCAACATTAAATTTTGTTTTAAAATTGGTAAAACTTTTACCGAAACGTTTTAATTGATGAAACAAGTTTATGGCGATGATTGTCTATCCCGCAGCAAAGTGCACGAGTGGTTTCAACGTTTTCAAAGTGGTTGTGAGAACCTAAATGACGATCAACATGTGGGCCAATCAAAATCCGTGATCACCGGAAATTCCATCGAAACTGTGCGTGAATTCATCAAAACTCAGCCGTAATCATCATTGAAATTCATGGAAATGGAATTGACTATCTCCAAAACATCGATTTATCGTATTTTGACCAAACATTTGGGCTTACGAAAGGTGTGTGCACGGTTTTTTCCGCACAAATTGACTGACGACCAAAAATTGCTCTCATCGATTGACGCTTGTGACCGATTATTTGACTAAAAATCGCATTTTAACCATTAACCACTCCCCATATTCACCTTTCCTTTTCGGAAAAAGGCATTTGCCCATGAAAGGAAAGCGTTATGCAGACGTAGAGGCCATTCAAAAGGCTTGCACCGGCATACTGGCGGCAATACCGGCCAACGAGCTAAAACACTCGTCCGACATGCGTTTGGACCGTGCAAAAAGCTGCATTGAAGCAGAAGAAGACCATTTTGAATAAAACAAATTGATTTTGCCGAAAAAACCTTTTGTTCTGTTTTTTTCTTAAAGTCTTGTTTGCTTTGGAACGCACCTTGTATTTAGTTTGTTTAGTATTTTCGCAGAATAGATGACGTTGAGAAAGAATACTTCTAAAAAGCATTTGTCACATTTTGAATCTGCAAATTTTGACTACAAAAATTAGCTTTTTAGAAAAAGTGAAAAGATAATTGCTCATTTGTAAGATTTTTTTTTAACTTAATGTAATCAGCTCCCAGAACGGCTTGAAATTTCACACGATCTTCTTAGATATATTCATCCGATAATGAACGTAGAAACGTTTTAAAAATAGTTTTGAAATTTTAAGCCACTCTGAAGTGTAAATTTCTTCACAAAAAACTACTTATTTCTTTGGCAAGAAGGCATTTTCTCAAAAATCAAAATTTTGACTTGTCTTTCGCTCATTATTAACAGATATTATTATCTATATTATCTTATCTGTATTCATCTATTGTTATAATAAATTTTATTCATTTTTGGATTTAAGCTAATTTTAAGCAAAAAAATCTGCCTTATCGCCAGACAGCATTTTTCGGAGGTCTTCCTGTCGATTGAGTATGGTAGCAAGGGATTGAAATTTTTTCAAAATGAATTAGTGATTGTGAAAGTACATAAAATTTTGTAAATAGACATTATTTTTAATAATTTTTTAAATAAAATATCTCTTCAAAACAAAAAATCTAGACAACGGCATTTCTTCTGACTTGCAAATGAATATAACCGCTTAACCCACTGAGTTGGCAATTTTTTTCCAAAAATATTAGTGCAAACACTTTGCAAATTGATTTTATTAAAAGACAATCTCAAAAGTCTACCATTTTGTAGCAGAAAATATACATACATACAGTGGTGGCCATAACATATGCAACTAATACATTATTTTAGAAAAAGTATATTTATCTCACTATTAAACTTTGCAGACTGTTGATTGAACATGAAATTATTATAATTTGTTATTTTTACTTTTAATTAACGTTTTCAAACTAAAAAATTTCATTCATAAAAAAATAATAAAAATTGCTTTCCGATTTCAACTCTTAAATTACGTGGACAAAACAAATGCAACTCAGAGTTTGAGTTCAAGTAAAACCATTATATCGGTATTTTTCCGTTACTCTTGAGCTTTCATCTTAAAAATTACGCAGTATCATCAATTTTTATACTCTCGCAACAATGTTGCTTATATAATTATAGTTTTGTTCACATAACGGTTGTTTGTAAGTCCTAAAACTAAAAGAGTCAGATATAGGGTTATATATACCAAAGTGATCAGGGTGACGAGTAGAGTTGAAATCCGGATGTCTGTCTTCCGTATATCTGTCCGTCCGTCTGTCCGTCCGTCCGTCCGTCTGTCCGTCCGTCCGTGCAAGCTGTAACTTGAGTAAAAATTGAGATATCTTGATGAAACTTGGTACACGTATTCCTTGGCTCCATAAGAAGGTTAAGTTCGAAGATGGGCAAAATCGGCCCACTGCCACGCCCACAAAATGGCGGAAACCGAAAACCTATAAAGTGTCATAACTAAGCCATAAATAAACATATTAAAGTGAAATTTGGCACAAAGGATCGCATTAGGGAGGGGCATATTTGGACGTAGTTTTTTTGGAAAAGTGGGCGTGGCCCCGCCCCCTACTAAGTTTTTTGTACATATCTCAGAAACTACTATAGCTATGTCAACCATACTCTACAGAGTCGTTTTCTTCAGGCATCTCTATATACAGTTCAAAAATGGAAGAAATCTGATAATAACCACGCCCACCTCCCATACAAAGGTTATGTTGAAAATCACTAAAAGTCCATTAACCGACTAACAAAAAACGTCAGAAACACTAAATTTTACGGAAGAAATGGCAGAAGAAAGCTGCACCCAGGCTTTTTTTAAAAATTGAAAATGGGCGTGGCCTCGCCCACTTATGGACCAAAAACCATATCTCAGGAACTACTAGACCGATTTCAATGAAATTTGGTATATAATATTTTCTTAACACCCTGATAACACGTACGAAATGTGGGTGAAATCGGTTCACAACCACGCCTGATTCCAATATAACGCTATTTCGAATTCCATCTGATGCCTTCTCTGTATAATATATGTATACATTAGGAACCAATGATGATAGCGAAATAAAACTTTACAAAAATACGGTATTTGAAAAATATATAAATGACGTATAATTAAATCTCGATTATCACTTTATCATGCGAGAGTATAAAATGTTCGGTGACACCCGAACTTAGCCCTTCCTTACTTGTTGTAAATAAATTCTTGCGTTAATTCGGGCAAATCAACATTGTTTTAGTTTTATTGAAAATGGCAAGAGGCGATTTTGGATTTGAACTTCGGAAGAGAATTATTTCCGATTTTGGGAAAGGAATGGCGCAAACAAGCATTGCTACAGAATTAGATGAGCACAAAAGCTCAATTTCGCGAATAATAAAAAAATTTGTTACAACAAAAGAGGTATCTGCTATTCACCAAGGCGGTAGCGCAAGCAAAACGACCCAAAGGGCAGACAATTTAATAGTATAACTATCCAAAAAAGTTCTGAAATAGTCTCATCACAAATCATTAAAGGTTTAGATTTGCAATTATCCACAAAAAATGTGCGTAGGCGCCTCTTAAAAGCCACACTAAGAGGTTGTCGTCCTGTATACAAACCGATGATTTCGGTAAGACTCAAAGCCAAGTGTTTGAAATTCCCTAAATAGCATCTAAGGCCCATTAGTAAACGGAAAACCGTTCTATTCAGTGATGAGTCAAATTTTTACTTAACATGCGGTGATGGAACGTCTTATGTGCGAAGGCCAGTAAATAAAAGATATGACCCTCGTTATTGCAAGAAAATAGTTAAGCATGGTGGAGGCCATGTAATGGTCTGGGGCTGCTTTTTTGCTAACGGAGTTGGACCATTATATAGGATTAATGGAATTATGAATCAATACGACTACAAATGTATTTTGGAGAGTGTCATGTTGCCATATGCTGAGTGGGAAATGCCATTGCGTTGGGTCTTCCTACAAGACAATGACCCAAAGCACACGGCTAAATATGTCAAGTCTTAGTTTGAAGCAAATAACATTGATGTTAGGGAATGACCACCACAGACCCCAGATCTCAATCCCATTGAGAACTTGTGGAAGCTGGATAACAGGCGAATACACAGGAATAACCATAAAATGGCCATGAACTTTTTAATACACTCCAAGAAGTTTGGCAATCGATTCCGATAAAAACCATAGATAATTTAATTGCATTAATGCCGAGAAAGTGTGCCGAAGTAATAAAAACAATGGATTAGCAACAAAATACTAGTAAATCTTACTTTTTACCATTTTTTACAAAAAGTTGCATATGTTTTGTCCACGTTATTTTAGAGTTGAAATCGAAATAGAATTTTTATTATTTTTTTATGAATGAAATTTTTTAGTTTGAAAACGTTAATTAAAAGTAAAAATAACAAATTATAATAATTTCATGTTCAATCAACAGTCTGCAAAGTTTAATAGTGAGATAAATATACTTTTTCTAAAATAATGTATTAGTTGCATATGTTATGGCCACCACTGTATATACACCGCTGGCATTATTAATAGGGACGAATCCATTGACTTATTTTAAGGCACAAACAACTTGAAAATGTAATTGAATGATCAAAATCAGTAGTGCAACTCGAAGCTGGAAAATCGCAACAATTTCTGCTATCTAAAGTAGTTTTAGAAAATACATTTCGCAAAATGTGAAACCATAATTAATAATAACTGTCATTTACGCTAAACCTGCAACATTTACTATATTTTTGTAAGCTTGTATGCGGGCATATTAAAAAAATCCGTTACACTTTGAAGCAACTTTAATCAACACTAATGGCTGCGTAGTAAGTAAAGGAATTTAGGTCAAAACTTCATTTTTTCTACATCATTACACTTTGGCCCAAGCGAGCGAGGCGCCAAAAAACAACGAAACAAGGAAACACAATAAGGATAATAGAATAAGAAACAGCTAAAGCTAAAGCGCAAGAAGCACGCCAGAAGGCGGATAAAGAGAGAACTAAGCAAAGCAAAGGCAGGATTGGCAGTTGTAAACACACCCTAGGGCAGAGAGGCAAAATTGCTGATAGCAATGAAGGGGGCTAGGAAAACATGATAGTTAAAATTAATATTCAAAACGCATACATAGACAGCAAATGCAAGGAGAGAAGAGGCTGGTACATATACATACATGAAGGAAAAACTGATTTGTGGGAAACTGAGCTTGAAATGAAATCTACGCAATTTAGCAAGCAACACGCCCACCACAGCAGCAAATAACCAAAAGTGCATGCAAATAAAAAAAAATGTGATTATATATGTACATATATGTGTCAATATGCATACATATAAACATACATGTGCCCATACGCCTACTTATATGCGCATATGTGTAGTATCGAGCGCTTAACCTCCCTACAACACACGAAATTGGAGCATGCCACACAATATGGCTGGCAAATAATAATATCAGCAGGGCAAAAAAGCGGCGAAGGGTAACAATAACAGACGACAGGCGACAGCTGGCAGCAAAAACCACAATCATACACTTGTCGCACACCCGCACACGCACATACACACCACTTATATGTGTGCATATGTGTATGGGACAGCATTGTCAGTGCTGACGCGTGGCATTGGCGCTTGAGGCGAGCGCAGCTTTGCCAACAGCAGTTGCAGGCAAACAAATTGTTAACGCATCACAGCAATTTTGTTACAGCAGTGTGTGTGTGTGTGTGTGTGTGTGTGTGAGCTATGCGTTGACATTTGGTCGTGCATGTAATTGTTGTTGCTATTGCGATTGTTGCTGCATCACAATTGCCACTGCCGTGGCAATATTTTGCCACAACAACAGCAATAGAGCATTTCCTTGCTTCATGAGCGATGTAAAATTGTCTGCAGGCAGCAGCAGCAGCGTAGTCATCATCATCAACATTAACATCGTAAACGTGCGCAGTTGCGTTGATGGCCGCCACAGCAGCGCTGCAGCCGAGCAGCGGAGCAACCGAAGCGTCGGCAATCAGACAAATGCGTGCAAATATGTGCGTGAGCATGCTGAATTTCCGTTTCGCAGTTGATTTAACACAACACACGATGAGTTGCGAGCAAAAAAAAAAGAGAAAAAATGTAATATTTCATTGTAAAAATATTGTTGGCAATAATATTATTTTAGTTGTAGTTGCTGTTGTTGTTATTGTTGTTGGTGCAACAAATACGCTGTTGGCTGTAGTTTTGTAAAGGAAATTAAGAAAATACATAAATAAGCATTTCGGCAGGCTGACATGCAAATCAGTGCCTGCTGCCATGCAAGAGTACACCATGTCGTATACGCAACATTCAATGCGAAGTCACGCGTACTTCCAAGTCACTGCAGCCAGATAAGCTGTAATGCCATGGGCAACACTTTTCATACGCAGCTTGAGCTGCAAATGCAACAATATGTCAAAAGTGAGGCAACTACGCAGTTGCAGTTGCAGGTTATGGCTGAACGCCTGCTGTCACCTGATTAACATGTCTATCATTCGTGCCGCACTTTACGGCGCTCAACGGCAGTGTACTCACTGTGGTGTTTTTTATGCAATTAACTTGCACTGATTTTAGTTGTGCAAAAGGCTATTTAACTTCGTATTTGCATAGCGCACCCACATTAGCCTTAAGCTGGGTGCATAGTGGAGCAAAATGTTGAAAATGTCATGATTTTATAACGCAGCTATGCGTAAAAACTATTGTTGCAAAAAAAAAGTTAGCAAATTAAACTCGTAGATTCATAGAACACTATTTTCTTGTAACAAAAATATAAAAAAAAAATCATAAACTTGGATTTTTTGAATTTTTCACATAAATTTAGCGGTTATGTGAAAAAGGTGTGAATACACAGTTTTTAGATAATTTTATTGCCTACCACTTTGCCCTGTACATTTTTTCTTTAGGACTCATAGTTTTTTCAGGAATCAAAATAAACTGTCTTTAACCCTTAAAAATTCCCCTAGTTACGCCCCTCCCCTTCCTTCCTTTTTCTCGTCTAAGCTTGCGCTTAAATTAATTCTCCGTTATTTTTTATTATTGTATCTTTCGTTTGCAATCGGTTTCAATCCACTACAACAATTTTTTTTTTGCTTTCAAAAATTATCTACGGAGGTTTATTTCACAAAGCCTGAAAGAGAAAAATTCGATTCCTTCTCTCCCACTCTGGGAACAAATTGTTGAATTTAGGCCTTTCTTAAGGGTCTAAACTGGTGTAACTCCTCAGCTTGCTAGGCTGGTACTCCGAGGAAGACCACAACCTTTGGAAATTATTTTGAAGTTAATTTCTGGTAAATTTATAAAGGAGAAATTTAAAGAGAGAGAGATCCATATTTGATTAATGGGACAGAAAGCAAGAGATTTTCAAGTCATAAGTCTTTACATTTTTTTAGATAACCTAATTCCGCTAGGATTCTAATATAATATCGTTCTGCGCTTCTACGCTTCAAATGTGTGAAAGCTTTGACTCTTAGTTCGGTTAGCAGTTTCACTAAATAGATGGCGCTGCGAACGATTATTTCTAAAAATCATTGTAACTTTTTGATTTTTTAAATTTTTAGCACATACATCATCGATTTTTTTAACTTAATAGAGAATAAATCAGTATTTGAAAAGAAGTATTTATGGCGGCATGATTTCTTAGATTCTCAGCCATTTAATTCGGTTGTTAGATTCATCGAATAGATGGCGCTTTGAACGGCTTTTGCTAAAAATACGTTTACTATTCGATTTACTAAATTTTAAGAACGTAAATTTGCATTTAGCGGGTTTTTCAATAGGGACGCTACAAATGTAGACCGACAGAGACAGCAAACAAGGCCATATTTTTCCCCGCTCTTTTGACATTTCTCTTCAGTAGGGTTTGCCATTTCATCATGGAAAGATATACGATCCAACAATGAGCCAAAATTATTAAAATATACAACCGAAATTCAGTGTCAGTGACCTCAACTTTAAGAGCGCTACGTCCAATTCATGGTTGTCATAATCGTTCTGTCAAATCAACAATTAAGCGTCTAGTGGAAAAATTTGAATCCACAGGTACAGTACAAAATGATCCCATACCAATGAGACAAAGCAGTGCCGTAGTGTCAATTAATTGACTAAGACCCAAATCAGTCTCTCACACGTCATTCTCAAGCGTTGGACATCTCTGTGACGTCGTTGTGGCGAATTTGCGAAAAGATCTTGGCCTACATCCTTACAAGATCAAATTGACGCAAGAACTGAAGAAAGCTTGACCACGAAAATCGTTGTATGTTCGTGAATTCGGCTGAGCAACAAGTTGAAAATGATCCGGATTTTCATCAAAAACTCATCTTCCGCGTTGAGGCTTATTTCTGGCTGACTGGTTTCGCCAATAAGCAAAATATGTTTTATTGGTCTGTCAGCAATCCACACGTACTCCGTGAGTCAATATTGCATCCCGAAAAATTTATGGTTTGGTGCGGTTTATGGGTCGGTGGGAATCGCTACCGCTCAATGACAACCGAATATTTTTGGCCCGAATTGAATGACATGGACTTGGACAGTATGTAATTCCAACAGGACGGCGCCACAGCCCACACAGCGAACGCCACAGTCGATTTTTTGAAAACCAAGTTTGGTGAACATGTTATCTCACGAAATGGTCCAGTCAATTGGCCGCCTCGGTCGTGCGATTTGACGTCGTTCGACTTTTCTGTGGGGCTTCGTCAAGTCTATGGTCGATGCCAACAAGCCAGCGACCATTGATAAACTTCGTGCGAATATCGAACGTGAAATTGCAGCAATATCGGCCGATTTATGCTTGAAAGCCGTCGAAAATTGGGTTTCAGCGTCTGCACTTCTACAAGCGTGCCCTGAAATCGAGTTCCATACATAATGACATGAAATGTACTTTCAAAGGAATAAAGAATTTCATTGATATCCCAAACCGTTTTTGTTTTATTTCTATTTTGTAGTGCTCTTATTGAAAACCCCGTTATCTCGTTGCAATATCGTGTTGTCTTCGCATTTTTGACAAAAGTTATTATTTAATTGCTTCCCGAAAGTAGAAGCTAAGTTAATTTAAGAGTTCACACCAATATACGACATCCTACGAATAGCGCCGAATAGCTAGTGAGTGCTTAATAGAAAGTGTCTTGAGATTTTTGCGACCTTCGAAGTTCGTAAAGTCATTTTTGAGCGAAAAAGGAAAAAAATATAAAGTATGAATATGCAAAAACAATAGCAATAAAATAAGCGCTAAGTTATAGGATAACTACAATATACACCCGCGGCCAAGCGTAACTTACCATTAAGAAATTTCTAGCGAAAACGTGTTCTATCACTCATTGTAACGGTACTTGTTGCGGTAATGGAATTTTTCCGTTAAGTTTTAACGAAGTGATCTCTGACTTACACAAATATAAAATATTAAAAAAAAAATAAGTTCTGTCAAAAAAGTAAAAGTAAACCAGAACTAAAAAAAATGTTAGAAAGTGTTTGGGAGGAGGAAATTTCAAGCAGTGTTTTGGAGAAACTTGTTGGGTCAATGCCTGCTCGTATCGAAGCTGTAATATCCGCTAGAGGTGGACCGACGCCATATTAGATTTCCCGTTATTCTTTTTGAATATGTTGTAATTCCATTTTCAATTGAAACAAAAAATGTTGTTAAGTTTTACAAGAATTAGTAATAATGAAATCAAAGACTTGTGTGCAAATAAAAAAAAGTTGTCTCAATTTAATTTTACAAATGGGCCAGATTGAAGTCAACAGTTAACCAAATATATTCGAGCCATCGATATATTCCCCGTATTCTATTAAATCCATAAAAAAGTTACCCAAAGAACGAAAAAAATTGAAAATAGTGAAAAAATATCAAGTGGTAAGTTACGCTTGGCCGCGGGTGTATAGTATTAAGTTATGGTAAGTTTTCTCCAGCAAAAAACTAAAAATTTTCAAGAGCATTTTGTTTGACATTTTCTTTGAGTGAAATCAAGTGCAAACACGCACATGACAACAACAACTAAGAAGAGCCCTATAGCAGCTGAGACAGTGTTGGAAATGCATATGAATGTATATATGTATGTGTATGTGTGTGCGTTTGCCACCACAATGAAATGAAAACAAACTTTGTGTGGAACTTTTGTGGGAACAATGGAAATTTGCGATGGTGGAAGCAGCAAAAAGCAACAACGCAAACAAACAGGTAAAGAAAAAACTGAAAACAACAATAAAAGCAACAACGCAAAAAAAAGAAAGGTCTCCAAACCAGAAAAAATGGGCAGCGAAAAGTATGGAGGCCAAAAGAAAGCAGAGTTGGCAAACAATATCAAAAACAGCGTTTACAACAACAGCAGCAAAAACACAGTAAAAAGTGCAACTACTTCACAGTTCGCTGCTGTTGCAGTAGGTGCTATATTAAGAAACTCTTTCAAACAAGCAAATAATAAAAACACAAAATGACCAGATTTGCTGTTGTTGTTGTTGTTGCACTTACAAGCGATAACAAACTGTAAGCGTATGCTTCTTGATGGCCATTGCGAAAAGCACCCAATAGAAATTGTAAATATTGCGACATGAAAAAGTGGCAACACCACAACAAGTACAAAAACAATAGGAACAACAACAACAGCTATAAAAGAGCGAACTGGGTTAACAGGAAAAGCGCCGCACGCTAAACTTGCGTATGAAGTGGTACATATTAATGAAAAGTGTTAGCTGGTCCACTTAACTCACGTCCTCAAAAACAAATACAAAACCCAAAACGAAAAAAGTGTGGCGCAGTAGCTGCAAGGACCCATTTTTATGCGAGTGCGAGTATTGAAAGCCTTTAAACGCGCAACACAAACATAAAAACACACACACATACATATATGTACATTTTTTATTTATATGTATTTGTATATAATACTTTGTGGTAAGTGCACATTGAAAATATAATTTAAAACCACAACAGCAGCAACAACAATGCTATTCAGCAGTTAAACTGTGCCATAAATACACAAAAGTGGGTAAACTAAAAGCGAACAATAAGTAATTAAAAAACCATAAATAAATACTCTCGCTAAAGCGCACAAACAACAACAAAAGTGTATAGAGCAGTGGATAAAAAATAAGTTTTTACTTTTAATATTTCATTTAGTGGTTTAATTTGTGCTAAACGCTGGCATAGGCGAGCAAAGTCGGCGACTTTCAGGCAATTGAGAGTTGGCGTTAGTTTATAACGGAAAATATTACAATATATGTTGAGAAAAAGTCGCTTTTCTTAGTTAAAGGGTTGCCACACAATTTTTTAAATTTTTTTTTGATATAGTAATATATTCTACATTTTATTTTATTTTTATAGACGGCGTTAGTTTATAACGGAAAAGAAAACAATGTATTTATAAAACTAACTTCTAGTAGCTATAGGGTTGCCACTTTTTTTAATTTTTTTTTAATAATTTTTTTTTTTTAATTTTTTTTAATACATATTTTTTTTTAAATTTTTTTCTTCATTCTTTTACTAGTTATAGTGTTGCCAAGATTTTTTTTTTATTTTTTTAAATATAATATATTTATTTTTATTTTTGTTTTCTAGTATGAAGAAGACTATATAAAATAACTGATTTAAAAATATCAATTATGTATTTGAGTTCTTTAAAAAACTTTTTTTTCAATAAAAAAAAGTAAGCATAAACGAGATGGCAGCTATATGCTATAGTGAGCCGATTTGAATGCTTTCTTCGGAGATTGTAGCATAGCTATAGACAATAAGCTCTGTCAAATTTCATGAAGATAGCTGGTCAAACAAAAGCAATTTCCGTACAAGGACTTGACTTTGATCGATCAGTTTGTATGGCGGCTATATGATATAGCGGTCCGATTTGAACGATTTGTTCAGAGATTATAACGATATTTTGGACAATAATCTACACCAAATTTCGTGAAGATATCTTCCCAAATAATAAACCTTTCCATACAAGGACTTCAGTTTGGTGGATCGAATTGTATGGCTGCTATATGATATAGTGGTCCGATCTCAACAATATATTCGAAGATTGTAGCATAGCTTTAGACAATAATCCACGTCAAATTTCATGAAGATATATTTTCAAACAACAAAGTTTCTCATACAAGGACTTCAGTTTGATCGATCAGTTTGTATGGCAGCTATATGCTATAGTTGGCCGATTTGAATGATTTTTTATGAGATTGTATTATAGCTTGAGGCAATAATCCATACCAAATTTCGTGAAGATAACTTGTCAAACAAAAACGCTTTCCATATAAGGACTTGAGTTTGATCGATCAGTTTGTATGGCAGCTACATCTAATAGTGGTCCGACATCGGCGAATCCGACAAATGGGCAGCTTCGTGGGGAAAAAAGGACATGTGCAAAACTTCAGATCGATATCTGAAAAACTGAATGACTAAAGGCGAGTTCGAAATCTCGAGCAAAGATGAGTGAAATGTATGGTTCAAGCGAAAGTAGTGGATGAGAACTTAAACGGAATGGACTATAAAGGCAAAAAGAGGGGAAAGTATAATAAACTTGATCATTTAAAGATGACTTTTTGTAAATATATTAACTTTTTTATAGTGCACCTTCTAATTAAAGGGAAAAGTATACAATTTATCATAATATAACACGATTCGATGATTATTTATAACAAAGAAATATTGATGATTCTTGTGCTGCTAAACAGTAACAAATTCAATGCATGAATACAGAAATATACTTAAAGACACTTTAAAATGTATAAATCAGGTGTAGATTTTCATTGGAGGCTACCTTTGATATTTATTCAACAGCTAACTTTTGTTATATAAAAAATGGCCAAAGGAAAAAATGCAAAGATGTAAAAAATTATCGAAATGTCGTAAAAAAAAGAGTCTAGAAAAATCCCAATAAACTATACAAAATTCAAAAAAATATATATATGTATATATTACCGTGGTTTATATGCACCCACAACTCGCAAGTAATCGTAGTTTAGAAGAGAGAAAGTGAAAAGGCAACAATTTGCAGTAACTAGTGCACAATTACTATAATGAGAACGAAACCCGCAACAGACTATGCTCCAGCGAAAGTTTGCACAAAACGTGCGCATAGTTGGGCATGAATATTGGTTAAGGTAAAATGAGCAATTTGGCAATGCACAGCAGAGCCGAAGGTAGATAGCGAAAGTAGAAGATAGTGGAAGTGACGCAGAGGCCAAACTATTAAACAAGTTTCATTACAGTTCAGAATTTGGCAGCGTCAATAAACTTTTTAGCGCACTTTTAAGCGCAGCGCCATGCAAACAAATAAATAATTACAACGGAGCGCGGAGATTAAAACTAAACTCGAAGAGTCTTAGGTAAGAATTAGTAACATACCTGTAGTGAAGTAAGGTAGAAGCGGCGGGTAAGGAAAAAGTGTGGAAGAACTTAAAGGCAACAAATTAGCTGCAATTGGATGAATGCGTAATTTGAAAGTTCATGGCGGGTAATAAAGGTGAATTTACTGTTGTTTTTCAATGAAAGTTTGAAAATCTCGTGTTGCCAACATTTAGAAAAAAAAATAAATATATAAATAAATATAATAAAAAAATATATAAATAAATATAATAAATAAATAATAATAAATAAATAAAAATAAAAAATAAAAAAAATTAAAAAAAGGTAAAGTAAAAAATAAATTTAAAAAATATTTAAATTAAAAACATAATTAAAAAAACACAAATATTAAAAAATGAAAATATTGAAAAAAAAATAATAAAAATCAAATATTATTCATGGCGGGTAATATAGATGAATTTACTGTTGTTTTTCTATGAATGTTTGAAAATATTAAAAACTAATAAATAAAAAATTAATAAAACACAAACACTAAAAATTAAAAAAAAAAATTTAGGAATATAAAATTAAAAAAATAAATAAAACAAAATACTAAAAAGGGTATTTTAATATAATAATTATTTAAGTAAGCTATTTCCTTTTTGTTTTTTATTTTATTTTATTTTTTCTCTATGTTTTAATCTACCATTCTTTTTTTGAGGAATTGTTTTTATTTTTTATTATAATTTTTTGTATTCTCTTTTAATACATTTTTAATTCTTTTTATTTATATTTGTTTTTTAGTTTTTTTATTTTATTTTAATTTTTTCAATAAAAATTATATTTTTAATCAGTTTAATTAAATTTTAATTATAAAATACAACCTGTTATTACCTATTGTTACTGTTAGCCTATTGATTTTATTATTTATATCTTTATTTTTTATTATTATTTTAAGTCTGTACTTAACTGTTTTCGTTTTTCTATTTTAATCTTACAAATAATTTTTTAAAATTGGCATTATTATTTTTTTTTTTAATTTAGGAATTTTTAGTTTTCTTGATTTTTGAAATTTTCTTATTTCATTTTAATTATATTTTTCTTAATTTATATATTTTTTTTTATTTTTAAAGTTGGTTTATTTTTTCTTTTTTACATTAATGTACATACATACATATATATTTTTTATTTAAATGATTTTTTTCTAATTTATGATTTTGTTAATTTTTCTAACGGGCGTTGTTTTTTATGTTTTCATTATATTCGTTTATTATATTAATTTGGGTTTTTTTAATTTTCCAAATTGTTTTTGTTTCTTATTTAATTTTTTTAATTATATTTATTATTTGTTAATTTTAAAATTTTTTTTTTTTATATTCTAAAAAAGCTTTTAAATTTAGAATATAAAAATAAGAAAAAAAAAATTTTAATTTAATTTAAGAATTTTTCTATTTTGTACTATTTTTGTATTTATTATTTTTTTATATTTAAAAATTTTTTTTTTTTTAATTTTTTTTTTTTTTGTTATTTTTTACTCTTGTCTTTCACGTTACATTGCATCTTTTTATTACTTTTTATCGCATTAAATATTCAAACATTGCTTCAATCGTTATCTTCACTTTTTTCACTCATTACAATTTCTATTTCAACTTTCACTTCACTTGCAACTATCTCGTCGTTCCTAATCCACATTTCGATCGGTAAACCACCAAATCACTCACATGTGCAATTTGCCGTACACAATTTTTTTTTGTTTTTCTATTGTACTTGACGTAGTGAAGATTATTGCAATAAAACTGAAATCTAATAAAACCATAAGGCATAAGAGACAACGGAACTGGCAACGGAAAAAAACTGGTTAGCAATAAGAGCGCCGAAGGAATAGATAGAGGGGTGGAAAACCAAATCAACTGCTAAAAACTATTGCGGGCAAAACTGTTAAACTAAATACAAAAATGAAATAAAAGAACCATAAAAACACGAGAGTAAAAACTTTAAATTGTGTCGATTTCATTGTGGGAAAGAAAGTTTTCGCAAATGCGGTGCGAACCAATACATATGAAAAGAAGAGTAAAAATATACATATATGTACATGCTTTTATATACATAAGTATGTACCTCACTATTTACAAAGGCCGAGTAGGTAATGCCAGCTTATCTAGCAAGGAAAGGCATATATGAGAGATTAATATATGGTACATATTCATAATATACACATTTTCTCTGTTTTTAGACCAGCGATATATAACGTTCAAAAAATTTTCCTTAGCACTAGACAAAACTTCTAAAAATTTTGGCGCGCAAAAGTATACTGCAAATAGCTTGGTGATGGTTTGTTTAAGATGTTGAGATTAGTTTTTTTTTCTTCTTTTGAAGGATTGTGGTAATAATTGTCTCAAGTGCATTTTCTTTTTTTATCGAGTACTTGTTTTTTAGAGACCCTAAATGTATGCTTTAAAGTAGAAATTCAAAACTTAAGTTCTCCGAGAAATAATTTACAAGGGCAGAGGATTTATGATCAACTGTTGCTAAAGAAAAATCTTATTAATTGTCTAATTTACAGGTAACGGGACTCACTTAACCTACTTCTTTTCTAACAAAAAAGATTAAGATTTCGCCTCAATGTATGCTTCGAAAAAACGAATTTAATTTGTATTTCAAATTTAAGGTTCATGCGGGACAAAATATTCAAGGGCAGATGGTATAAAAGCAACTGAAGTCACGAAAAATGCAAAAAATTATTAAATAACCAGTTTTAGAGGCTAATATCTCCTAATTTTAAGCAATGAAAATGAAAAGTTTTGTTCCAATAATTTTAACAATTATCGGTGGATATGTTGTATATTTTATTAAGTTATGATATGCAAAATCTAAGTAAAAATTCAAAACCAAAAACAATAATAATTCAACTCAAATGCAATCCAACGCATAATCTTTGACCCCCACATTGGAATAGGTGTGAAAATTAATTGAGGCAGTTAACAAAACGAAGCCAAAAAGAAAATTTGAAACGAATTCAAAGGTGTTAAAACACAACAACATGAAAAAGTAGAATAAAAGCTTATCGAAGCGAACAAAAACCAACAACTAAAAACGAACAAAGTGTTAAACATGAACACTGCAAATACAGAAGAACTAAAGTTAACAGCAATAACAGAGAGTAAACACACAAAAATCATAAATGGTTGCAACAAAGCAACGAGGCAGTTAAATGGTAGACAAAGGCGAACAGTTAAATGGAAATTGAAGGCACAAAAATGGCGCCACCGCGTACTGTGTAGACAAAAGAGGCGAGTTTATGGAAATTATGCGAGTGAAATGGAATGAAACAAAGTGAAATTGCACGTGAAAGCGCGCACTAGAAATGCAAAGTGAGAAAAGGCAAGTAATGATATTGAACTAAAAGTACAAGCGATGAAAATTGAAAAAAGAAAAATTTGGAAGTTCAAGGAAGAAACAAAAAAAACGAATAAAGAAGGAAAAATATATAAATTATTATAATAATATATATAAGCTGTACAAACTAGTAACAAAATGTGAGAAATCTAAAAAAAAATTAAAATTATAGTCAAAATGATAAAAAATAAAAAATAAATATACAACAAAAAAATTGTATTTTTTAATTTTATTTTATTTCTTCTCTATTCTTATTTTGTAATAATTTTTTTTCACAATTTCTTTAATAATTTTTTTTACTTAATCCTTATTAAACTATTTACCAAGATACAAAAATGAAATTTCTTTATCTTTTACTTTGCACACCGAAAAGCTCAAGAGTGCGCCGCTATATTGGCTGAGAGTTGCCAATTCGAAATGGGACTTTAAAATGCAACATGTCAAGGACATTTGTTGAAAGTCAAAAGTTGCGGACGATACAAACTCAAAGGATTATGCGAGCACTCATATACATACATATGGCCTCAGGTATGTATGTATATGCAGGCACATGCACGTTAGGGGGGGCGTTATTTCCTAAAGTTGATTTTTTTTTAAGATGCGCTCTGAAGTTTCAGTTCTTGCGTGTCTAAATTATATTTCTGATATACATATAACATGGCATTTTTTGGATTTTTTTCTATAATTATTTTTTTTTTTTAAAAGGTTTTTTTATTTAAAAAGTGATATTTTATTTATTGAAAAATCAATATTCTAAAAAAAAAAAAATCGGCTCCACAAAAAACATTTCTTTAAAAGTTGCGCGCAGTTAAAGTTATGCATCAAATCCGCATACTCAGCATTCATACGCGCGCCTTAAAAAGTATGTGTTGCTCATACGATATGGTGTACCCTATGAATGCAGTACATTTGATGCATTACTTTAATTGCATATAGACATAAGAGTATGAAAAAACCCATTCAGATCTTTTTTGCAGAGCGGAAATTTTTTTATTAGAATATAATTTTTTCAAAATAAGATTATTTCTTTAATACTAGATATCAAAAATTATATATGTACATGGGAAACAAATTTAATTCATGCAGGGTTAAAATTGAAAATAAGCAGCTGAATTACGTTAGATCCTTTTTTAGAACAAAAACTGAAACTTTAGAGAACATTTATAAATTTTTAAATAAAAAATAAACTTTGGAATAAACGAACACCCTAATGCATACAGCTACACACGCATGTACACACAGGCGCATAACAACAAAAGCATTCGAGTGCGAAGAACAATAAATGCTAGCAGACATGCAAACGAAATTTGGCACAATTGGCTGAATTTGAAGCGCATAATACTCGTTGCTGCCTTTCCAGGCGCAATTCTATTTGTGTGTGTGCGTGTATATGTATATGGCACATATGTATGAAATATCTTGTGGTGGTGGTTGGTGGTGCCACAGTTTTTAAAGCAATTTTGGCATGGCAATTCCGCTCTGGGATATCACCGCAGTCACCAGCGAATTGAGTAAGAAAATAAGTGAGGTTAAAGCAATTTTCTGCAGGTCGTCAACGACAAGGCTTTAAGTTGAAGAGACATTTAAAAATTTAGTTGCCGTAGATACTTTAAAACACTTAGCTAGTGTATTAATGCCGCAACGTTAAGTAAGCAGTACGGTTTACATAATAATTTATGCATTGGCAAAGCAATAAAAGGAATTTTAAATTTCACTACAAAAATAGTAAATATCGATTGCGATTGAAAAAAGTGATTTAAAGCAGTGTTGGACTGTTGAGTGAGAATAGTGGCAGGCAAGCATATCATTTAGCATTAAAATAACAACTGACTCAAAAGTAACTAGTAACGAACTAGTTGTTACAGGACTAGTTTTTAAATCGCAATGACCAAGTTGTTGAGCGAGAATAGTGCTAGGCGAGCATATCATTTAGCAATAAAAATTATAACTAGTTCTAAAATAACTAGTAAAGAACTAGTTGTTAATAGAAGAATAGTGCTAGGCGAGCATATCATTAAGAATTAAAACAACAACTAGTTCAAAAACAACTAGTAAAGAACTAGTTGTTAATGGACTAGTTTTTAAATGTTGTAACTTTCTTTTCTAAAAAAAACTTATTTTTAGAAAAAGCCGAAGAAAAAATTTTATCGAGTAAATTTTGATAAAAATTTAAAATAATTATTCCCCAAGCAACAAATTTCCCAAAGGCTACATTTATACATACATACATATGTATATGTATGTATGTATATGTCCAAATATGTACATATATTACACTTATGTATGTATATATGTATGTACTATAAAAGTATTGCATATGCACCCATCGCCCAACATGTCTATTAGCATCAATTCAATGTATGTAAGCTGACAGAACTGTCAATATATCGACGTTAACATGCCCATTGTCTCTTCTGTTTCAAATTGAGAGCTTTTGAGTGTATTCGTATATGTATGTATGTACATACATATGTATATGCAATTTTCAATGAACGCAACAACGTACAACTCAGAAACCATATTAGAGTATATTAAATACTCTGTGTTATTCATAATTAAAAAGTACTTTTAAGCCGACCAAACACAGGGTATAACCGTTATTAGTACTGGGATAGTTGGTGAAATGTACATAAGGTGAGCTCTGTATAGTCGTACCTGACAAATTGGATTAAATGCCATGACTGCTGCGGTCACAAGCAAATACCACAGAGCATTTGATGGAATGGCAAAGCGAATACCTCGGTTGGCACGGACAACAAAAGGCGGATTTGTTTAGGTATTCAGGATAACCAATGTGATATTAAAAAGGCGCTCGTCAAAGTTGACGCGAAGTCGGGTAACTAATTATGGTTAAAACAATAACGGGTGAAGAAAAGAATTTATCAAAAAATTTTATAAAAGCAAAGAAGTTTGATTAGAGTCATAATGCGTGCCACTACGATACATTTTTAAGATCTACGGTCTCGGGATTGGCTACTACAACTTTCGGGATCCCGAAATATTTCTCGAATAATTAAATTAAAGTAATGTTGCCTTCTATTCTAACAAATTTTCGAGTTCGCCGTTTTGGAATTGTCTACTGCAATTTTCGGAATCCCCAAATATTTGGGGAAAAATTTTATTTAAGTAATTTTTCCTTCTATTGCAACACATTTCACAACAAGTTCTGCGATTTCGGGATTGTTTACTGTTACTTTCGGGATACCGAAATATTTCGAGATGTTGCTAATTTCCACTTGCACTTTGATAAATTTGCCACTTTCTCAATTTTATTTGATTGCGTCAACAAATTAGCAAATTAAAACAATAACTTGACTATGTGAGATCAAAAATTTGAGGCTGATACCTATTTCCTAAATCTAACTAAAATTGAAAAACAATAGAAAATCTTAATTGTAACGCTGAAAATTAGCAATTTTTTATTAGCATATGAAGATTAATCCACATCACTAATACCGAAAATTTTCGGGATACCGAAAAATTAAAATCAAAAATACAACTCTTACTCGAATAATTATATTTCATATGAAAATGAAATTTTGCAAAAGCAATATGTGACTTGAATAACCAATAGTAAGCAGCCTGAAAGCATATTTGGCATGCTTCATCATATTAATGTTCATCATACGCACTGTTGTACATAAATGACTAACATGATTTAGACATTGCTGCTAATGGAACACTAAAAGAAGTGAAAAATATTTTCATTTACAGAGCAAGTAACGAATGTATTGCTTTATGAGTGTTAGTACATACATACATACGTACAATATTTCTTTCAATAACTGCAATTTACTACGCTGCATCAAAAATAAGGTCAAAAGCGCAAGCAGTTCCTTAAATGTTCGCCTAACTTCCAAGAATTGTATATTACAGCATGCTGTTGATTGCTTTTAATCAAAACTGACTAAAATTTCAAACATAATTTTCTCAAACCGTGCGCTTTATTTTTCATAATATACAAGTACATTATTCTTAATAAAAAGGTTGATTTTCATTTGACGTTACAAATTTTTTTAATATTAGATTTCTTGCTGCTGATAGCTTTGCTTTATTTAAGCTTAGAGTTGCAGGAAAACTGCACATGCATTCAACCACCACACACTTAATGAACGAAAGCATGCGTTCAGCATGGCGTATGAGTTACTTGATTTGCTTGTACAGCAAAATTTACCGTTTTTGCAAAATTCTCACAGAATTTGCAATTTTATAATCGTTGATAAAATGATGAGCAAGTAAATACGCTTTACAGCAAAACCAATGAATTGAAATTGAGTAAGTTTAATCGTTTGTCAAGCATACGCATCCTGACTGCTGCGGAAGTAAATGAGCAAAGCAGCAAGCAAAGTTGTTTTAGCTGTAAATATTAGTATTGCTGCGGATAGCTTGAGATTGAGCAATCTTCAATCATGCTTCAATAAACTTCTATAAATTGCTATGACGCTCGCCAAAGCAAAGCGTATACACAGTCGGTCGAACTTTTTGTTTAGCTGTTATTATGATGATGGAAGAGTAAAGAAAGAGTATTGCAGCTTCAATACAGTTCATTAGTAAATTAAGAAACTATAGCATGTATTATATTCAGTATTATATAAAGATAATATCTTGAGTGTTAGTTACTGATATATTTATATAAAAACAAGCATTTGGTGCTATAATAGCCTTCACAAAGAAAAATTTTACAAACAAGAACATGCTTTTGATGGGTCAGTTTGTATTGCAGTATAAGTTATAGAGATTCGATCTGTACAATTTGTTGAGAGAATCTAGCGTTTCACTGGACAGTCTAAATTTCATGAAGGTAACTTGTCAAATAAAAGACTTTTCCGTACAAAAACTTGATTTTCATCGTTGAGTTTGTATGACAGCTATATGCTATAGTGGTCCGATCTGAAGAATTTCCGCGCAGATTGTATAATTGCTTTAGATAATAATTCAGGTTAAATTATGTGAAGATATCTTGTGAAATAAAAAACCTTTCTATACAAAAACGAGGTTTTGATTATTCAGTTTGTATGGCAGCTATATGCTATAGTGGTCCGATCTGAAGAATTTTCGCGCAGATTGTGCAATTGCTTTAGATAATAATTCATGTTAAATTATATAAAGATATCTTGTGAAATAAAAAAGTTTTCCATACAAGCACTTGATTTTCATCGTTGGGTTTGTATGACAGCTACATGCTATTGTGGTCCGAACTGAAGAATTTCCGCGCAGACTGTGCAATTACTTTAGATAATAATTCATGTTAAATTATATAAAGATATCTTGTGAAATAAAAAAGTTTTCCATACAAGCATGACAGCTATAATGGTCTGATATCGGCGATTCTGACAAAAGAGACTTGAAGAGAAAAATACGTATGCAAAATGTCAGGTCTACAGCTCAAGAACTAAGCAACAGCTCGAGATTTAAAAATTGAAAAAAATTTTCAATAATTCCAAAACACCTACATATTTAACGACTTGTAAAAGAAAAGCACATATGAAACGCGTCAAACCACCGATGACGCCTTCCTAGACAAACGCTTACTAATAAACACAAATAAAAGTACGAACATTTCTTAGCGCGCAGGTTTATGCCTGAGGCAAGCTTGGTGGCCTAGGTCATGTGTGTTAATATGCAGGTAACCAAATTTGAATGAAGTTTTTCGCATAAAATTTTAAATATTCTTGGAAGTAAAACGTTACCAAAATCAATTAAATTTAATTACTTCACGCTTACCACAATTAAAATCACATCAGCTGCTTGACAGCGTATGCCTGGGCGTATGAGTAACTTCAAAGGCGCACATTAACACAGTTTTTTATACACAAGCACTAATTATTTACACAAATTATTTGCTACAAACACGCAAAGAAATGTTTTTCACACCAGTTAAGGGTGGCGCAAAATAATGTCAGGCGTTTTGCAAGCGCTTTCGCACACTTTCACACTTGGTGCACCGTGGCGTATACGTAACAATTGTGAAATATACGGCAATTAAATGGTCAAGTTCACATTGAAAGCAGCAATGCTACTCTTTTTATTGCATGCCTTTAATGAATGCGTAATTATCCGGATGTCCGCGATGTGTAACAGCAAGTGCACACTTTGCTTTCTTGCCGCAGAATGAGTCACTGATTCGGTGAAAAAGGCGCGTTTGCCAGCAGCATTGAATTTTGCAGTTGCAACAAGAGAATAACTACAACAAAAATGCATTTCGCAATTGAGCAGCGCGTTTGCGGCGAGCAAAAGAGCAAATTGCAATGGCTCACACTCAAAACTGAGTGCAATTGAGTGGAATCGTGTGAGTAAGAATGCAATTGAGTGAGCGCAAATTCATATAAGAGGCGCGCCGCATTAACAAGGTGCAAAGAATGACAGGTGCCACTGCAAATCAACAAACGTTAAACCACACAGCATATTTTACACACACCAACAGGATTCAAAGTAAATATGCAATTTGCATGTCGGCATGGCATTAACGTCACAATGTCAGCTGACAGCAGCTATGATGCTATTGGAACCGAACGGACGGAAGGAAGTGCAAGAAAAACTACAAAACACATGCATACAGGGAACAAATAATAATAAATAAATATAAAGCTGAATAATTTCAGCAATTTTGGAATGCACACTACTACTAAGACTTATGCATTTGTGTGTTCTGCGTATAAATCTTTCGAAACGAAGCGAACCACTGAAAGTTCCACAAACATAAATAAAGGCACAAAGTCGTACACAACACATATACATACATGCATATAAGCCATGTATCAGCAGCTAGGGCCACCTGTGCTGCACAAGACATTGTGGAATAAAACCAGGTGACTGCATAACCCTGGAGAAAAACTGCTGAAGGGAGGATGGTGGCAACAGTAGGGTAAGGCATGCTTAGTTTAATCAAAAGTTGTGGATAAAATTTTCAACTTGTTTACTGGAAACTAACAGTGAGCATCAATTGCTTTATGGACCAAAAAGAACTAGTTCTGCACTAGTTGCAAAATATGTTCATCAATATATACTTGTTTAAATATAAGCATTTCACAGCAAATGTAAAAAAAAACTAGGACAAAATGCACTAGTTTCAGACTAGTTGCGAGGTGAGTACTAAGAAATTAAATATTTTTAAGTTAAAAATTTAAATATAAACGTTTTAAAACGGATGTAAAAATAATAAAAATTGTAATAAATAGACAAGTTTCGGACTAGTTGCAAAGTGAGTATTAAGAAATTTAATATTTTTAAGTTAAAAATTTAAATATAAACGTTTTAAAGCGAATGTAAGAATAATAAAAATTGTACCAAATGGAGTAGTTTCAGACTAGTTGCGAAGTGGGTACTACGAAGTCAAATATCTTTCAGTTAAATTCTTTAAATATAAACTTTTTAAAAGGATACAAGAATATTAAACATTGTAGCAAGCTAGTTTCAGACTACTTGCAAAGTGGATATATTGGAGTTAAATATTTTTTTAGTTAAACATTGAAATATAAACGTTTTGAAAAATTTTAAGAAAAACACAACTATAGCCAAACGAACTAGTTTCAGACTAGTTGCTAAATGAGTTCAACGAAATGAGATTTATTGCAAATAAATACTTAATAAATAAATATATATAAAAAATGCTCATAAGTGTAAGCAAAATAAAAAATATAAAACTAGTAGCAAACGGACTAGTTTGCAACTAGTTAAAATACAGACAAAGAAATGCAAATTTTATGGAATAAAATAAAATAATCGAATTAACGTCTAAATAAATTTAGATAATAAAATGAATTATAAAACCTTTCAAAAAACGCAATGAAGTAAAGGTTCATAAATAGAACTACTTGCCAACTAGCTTCAAATGAGGGAATTAGAGTAATAATAAGGAAAACTAGTATAATATTGAAAATAAGTAAACTAAATTAATCATCAACTAGTTACGGACCAGTTTCGTTCGGGTCTACAACTACTTAATTTAGCAGCTTAAATACACGCACATACATACATATGTATATATGTATATATATATATAGTGCATACGCATTCAAACGGATCTATTGCAAACCACAAATAAAAAATTAGTTGGACTTTGGACAAGCATATGGCCAAAACCACATGACCCAGTGTGATTTCCAATAGCATGAACTGTCTAACTAACGGCGCTATATAACTATAAAATAAGTGCCAACACATAGCACTTGCTGCCGGAATGCATCGAGAAAAAGGGAAACAAAAACAAAAAACAACAATAGTAAAAGCAAACACATATAGTGGGCAATATATGAACAACGCTGACAAATTCGTATCGTTTGGAAAGGGAAAAAAGTGCGCGTTCATAGACGAAGAGCCATTCACACATACACATAGCTATATGTATGGATACACTCATATGCAAGTGTGCGCGTCACTTCAGGCGATCGTAAATCATTGAATAGTCAATTTGCCACAAAAACCGCAAAACACGCACACACCCATAAAGTGTAATTTTAACTGTCGCACTGAAATATTTCCAAAAAAAAAATGAAGCTTTTACAGAAGTTTAAATGACAGCCATGTGTATGTATGTTTGTACGTACATATGTATGTTTTTGTGGAAGAATATATGAGTGTATAACACATACAATAAAAGCTCTACACACATACATACATATATATGGCTTACAAAACCAACAAACAAGTTGAGCTGTTAAATTGTTGAGCTTTCAGCGATGAACTAATCATCTTGAACACAAACACACACACACCGTTTTAATGTGCAAAAGAATCCAGCTAAAAATGCTTAAGACAATAAATATAGCTGTTATTTTGGGTATCGGCATGCTGGCACATATCCGTTACTGAAATTTTATGGCCTTGTAGAGGGTTGGGCAGAATGGCTTGTTTCATATGACTCGAGTTGCAAAGTGATGCCATTTTACGTTCCTTTTTAGTGGTGTCTTGACCTCAGTTAGAGATAATAGTGCAACTTGCTATCTGATCAAATTTGACTCGGACTGGTTCCGCCGAAACGATAACATTTTTTTCCAAGATTGTTACAAACTTTTTTATGTTCATGAGAAGTTTGTGGTTCATAAGTCAGGTGTTTGTTTGTCAGCTATTTGCTTACGACGCAAAAAGTTTTTCTGGCATTTTTTACCATGAAAGGTAAAATAAATTAACAATGAGTTTGCTTGAAGTTTTGTGTTTCCAATGGAATCACGAATACGGAATCGTTGAAAATCTAGAAGAGTTTTGGGGAATCTACTTCAACACAAGACAAGTATTCGACTGGCACAAAACAAACATAAGGCAAAAAAGCCTTATGCGAGTCGTCCATCCCCCTCTCTTAATGAGGATAACATCGAAAAAGTTAGAGAAATTTAGCTCGAAAATCTTCATGTTGACATTAGAAGAACTGCAGTTGGTCTCACATCTTTTACGGATTGATTCAACACATTGTGGTTAATGTTTTGGACATTAAAGTTATTAATGATCGTACCAAAAAACCAGCATATCTTGCAAAAACAAGACGCCGTTGAGTAGAGGTCGCAAAACAGGTGTATGAGAGCGTAGCTGAGGACCATTACAATCTTTAAAAGCATCATTACTGGTAACGAGACGTATGTTTCTGCAAATGAGGTCGAAACAGTTCAACAATTTAAGGAATAGAGTTCCAAAAATGAGCCGAAATAGAAAAACTACGTTAAAGCCTATCATCGTTTTCTTGGATTAACGTCATGTGGTTTATCATGAATTCGTTCCACCGTTCTGAGGAGTCTACATGAAGTTATTCTTCCTAAACGACTGGATTTGGAGACAAAATTTCAAGGATTTGTCACCACGATAATGCGCCGCCACATTATATTTTCATTGTAACGGACTTTTTGGCCAAACACGAAACGAGAGTCAACGTTTAGTTGCTGTATACGCCAGATTTGGCTCCCTGTGACTTTTTGCTGTTTTCAAAACTGAAAAGTCCGCTTTCGAGAACGCTTCATAAGTGCATTGAAGCCTTTAAAAGTCATATGCTGATATGCTGAAGGCACTGAAGGCTATGCCAGCCTAGGCTTATCTTGTTATAAAAATGGAAAAGTGTTTGGTAGACGATAATAAAGATTTGTATTAAAATACGAGAAACTTTTTTCATTAGTCCGACTCAAATTTGGTCAGTAAATAATAGGTGTGAAACTTTTTATATTAGTCCGGGTCAAATTTGATCAATAAATAATTGGTGTAAAACTTTTTTTTTATTAGTCCGGGTCAAATTTGATTCGTAAGTAATAGATGTAAAACTCTTTTTTTATTAGTCCGGGTCAAATTTGATTCGTAAGTAATAGATGTACAACTTTTTTTTTTATTAGTCCGGGTCAAATTTGATCAACAAATAAAAGTGTGAAACTTTTTTTTATTAGTCTGGGTCAAATTTGATAAATAAATAATATGTTTCAAACTTTTTTAATTAGTCCGGGTCAAATTTGATCAATAAATAATAGTGTGGATCTTTTTTTTATAAGTCCGAGTTAAATTTGATCAGTAAATAAAAGGTGTGAAACTCTTTTTTTATATAATAGGTGTTAAGCAAATTAAAACAGTTGAGGGGATGCAAACCGTAGGCCCAGTAGATTGTACTGCAACTCTATCAGTAACAAATCGGGCAAGTAATAAAGCCTCGAATATTGTAGGAACTTCAGTCAACAATGCCGTAACTCGCACTTATGTATGAAATGGATTTTCAACAATTTGGGAATCATATGTACATATGTATGTATGCCAAACTACATACATGAAGCAAAATGAGAGACTATACTTCTATTCGACTTTTGTGGCATGACCTAAGGATTGAATATTTTAGTCAGTAAGACCTAATGGCATTTTCGCGGTACAAGCAGTTTAATTGAAATTGTTCGCAAAATTTGTGGACCAATTAAGCAGTTACGAAGAAATTGTTTTCTACAACTTCTTTACGAACTGTTAAATTTAAGAAAAAATATTAAATTTAATACCCTCTCATTGACTTTATTAACATATTTTTCAATCAGACAAAACCGCAAATAAAAAAAAAAAACAAATTTCACAAAAGCCTCTTTAAAAGATTTAAATGAACTGCTGTGTACATTGATGAAAGCACTTTGGTTACTCAGTCCGTCCGTCCGTCAGTCAGTCACTCGGTCAGACAGCCGCTGTAATGCATTACAAATTCTACATTTGCGTCTGCTCATGTGTGTCTGTTGTTTGTGAGCGTGTGTGTGTTTGTATGTAAATAATTGCGTTTGTGTGGACAAGTCTTTTATAAAATGTCAAGGAACCCAGAGCATATAAAGCGCTTCAAAAGGCGCAACACACTTACAAAACTGGCTTTTCATGGCAGACAAAAAAACCGAGCGTCAAATGTGTACACACAACGCCGAGTATGTCTCCTGTATGGCTATGTATGTGCTGAAATATAATGGCGACATGTTTAAAGCGACTTATTTTGCCATTGACAAAATAAAAGCGCGAACTAGCTTTGAATAGGCGTGGCAGAAACAGTATTATATGTTTAAGTTTAGTCTCAACTGTTGCATGAAGCAGATGCTGTTGTCAATGTATTGGTTGCATTTTTATTGCGGTAGATTATGAATGGTTTGCTGGGGGAAACTAGAATTAATGAAAACCTGCTGTTTCATATGCAACTAGTTACGGTAATGAGTAGTTTGTTACTAGTTACATAAGGGTTAGTTGGTTAAAATTTATGATTAAAAAACTAAACAAATTTAGTAAAACATATTGTTAAATATGCAACTAGTTACGGTGATGACTAGTTTGTTACTAGTTACATAAGGGTTAGTTAGTTAAAATTTATGATTAAAAAACTAAACAAATTTAATAAGTTGAGTATAAATAACTGCCTGAGAATTATTTACTGAGTACAACCAGTTTCTCAGTAACTAGTCTGTAACGAGTGCCTTAGTAACTAGTTACTAAATAATTCATTTGCAATAATTCTTCAATGTTATATTTTTACCATATTTGTACTTGGAAAATAGTTTCTTATTAAATTCTATGCAAACAGTTCTCCTGTGTCGAATGAGATATTTCCGTCTAACTGTCTATATATACGCGTGTTCTTTAAAATATCGCTCTGATATTTTACAAACGTGCTTGTTTATTTAAGGAGCTGCTAATTTGTGGAAACCGCCGATATGGGATCACTATAGCCATACAAACTGACCGATACAAATCAAGTTTTTGCAAGGAAAACTTTTTTATTTGTTGAGATATCTTCATGAAAAGCACGGTTACTACATAAGGCAGGGTTACAATCTCCGAAGAAATTGGTTAGATCGGCTGACTATAGCATATATGTAGCTGCCATACAAAGTCAACGATCAAAATCAAGATAAAGATCATTTTTACATTTTTATGAGATAAAAAATGCAGCTGTGTAGGGTATATATGTGAAGTTAACGTTTATTTTTTTGTTTTTTTTTTTTTTAATTGGTTTAAAAAGTTTTTTAACTTTAAAATTTTCTTGTCTTTAAATTATTTTTAAAATTGAAAAAAATAAGAAAAATCAAATTTTTAGTACTCTTGAGTAATAACATTTCTTTACAATACAAAGCAGTACTACAAAATTTTCCCACTGGGTATGTACATATGTGTGTTTCAATTCATCTCTAATGGCAATACAAGCAGTCTAACAGCTGATTCTATGGGGTTGGTTGATGTAAATGACCGCGTAACCGTTAAAAAGGCGCCAAAGTATACGACCAAAGCAATAAGATTTCGATAAATTTATGGTTCACATTAAATTCCAGTGGATATTTAGCTTCGCTGAATTCGATTGCTTTAAACAAATAATCATAAAAACTTTGCTGGCTTCATTTACCCTTTATAGAATATTAAACATTCGTTGGCGACAGCAGTAAAAAGTAGTACTTGCGATACAAGACATTTCTATGTTATTTTTATACAAAAAAAATACTAAAAATTTAAAATTTCCAACAAAATAATTTTTCAGGAATTAAAATTTTATTTTCATTAAATTTTAGTTGAAATTTTATTATTTATTTATTTTTTTAATATAAAATAAAAAAAAAAAAATTATTAAAAAAAAAACAAAAAAATAAAATTTAAATTAAATGAAAAAAATAAAATAAATAATAAAAATTAAATTTAAATTAAATGAAAAAAAATAAATAATAAAAATTAAATTCAAATTTAATTGAAAAATTAAAAATTTGAACTCTTGAAAAAATAAAAATTACGAATTGAAATGTTTTTCTATTTTGAATTATGAGAGTATAAGATTGCTAAAAACCAATAATTTTAATAATAAAACAATTTTAGTAACAAATATCTGAAAGAAAATTAAAAAAAAATAATAATAATCATAATTTTAAAAATAAAATAAAAAATTACTCAAATTCAATTTCAAAAATTTCCAAACAATAAATCATCAATTCATAGAATTTACTCAAAGGCACGCCTTGCACCCGCAATGCCAGCCAACAGCAAGCTTTGTGAAAAGCCAGCGAATAATTCAATTCATATGCGCAAAACTTTCGGCAGCAACGCCTCAGCGCTGCAATAAAGCGCACAAGCGTTGAAGTGCGCCTCCAAGTATGCTTCTTTCAATGCACTCAATAACTCAAGAGCAAACACTCAAGTGCTTCTTAGCACAAGCCAACATTATACATACATATGTACGCATGAGTGTATGTTGACACATATCTAGTGGCACACCTGCAGTACAACAACAACAAGCGGCATGCATAAATTATTCAAATCGTATTATCTAAATGCAACGTTAAGATTATACGGTAAATTTTGAAAAAGCACACACATACACATATGCAAGCACACATGTAAATATTTGCTTGCCTCCTCAAACACAGATGGGCTAATGAAACTATCCTTACTCTCTGTGTGTGTGTGTTTATTTGCCTTTTTGTCACCGCAAATCATAATTTCTCTGATTCGCTTTTATTCGGCGACGCATGTGTGTGTGTGTGTGTGTGTGCGGGCGCTATAATTACGTGCAGTTATCACACTAACAATTTTAAGCGCATTGAGTATGCTTTAGATAGTTTGAGGAAAAGTTTTAAATGCTATTTAAAAGCCAAATGCAGTTGTGGTACGTGACTACAACTGTTATACATATGTACATATGTATGTATATGTAAGTATGTAATTATGAATGTGGAATTGTATGTGAGTGTGTGTTTGTTTTGAGTTGTGGTATCAGTATGTACATTAAAAATATGGTGGCAGGTTTATATGGATTCACACATTCTTCAACTTTTGCATCAAATGTGGTCAGATAACAGCAGGAATGTTAACTCCCAGTTGGTTTATGAGGGATGTTTTAACTTTTCTTCAACATATAGTGCTAAGATACATCAGATTATTACATAGCTTATGCTGAAAAGCCCGTATTCTGAAAAATTTTCGTTTTAGAGGTAAACCCGACCTTCTATGACACTCGTCAGGCGCAGTACTTGCTTCAAATTGTGTGCTTCCAATGGAATTGGAATTAGAACTGGAAAATATTCCAATGTGTATCAGAAAAGATGTTCCGAATCATTAGAAGTACAGTGAAATTCCCCATTACGAACAGTGCTGATAGCTGGACATCTCCCATAACCAGACACCTATTATAACAGGCCACATCCATAACTAGGCGCCTCTAATAACCGGACACCTCCCATAACCGGCCACATTGCATAAATACAACTTTTCATTAAAAATTTCATACAAAACCGAGTTCTATAAGCGAACATGATAACGTTCCAATGAGCGGACACGCACACTTCATTCAAATTATCCCTGATAAACGGACATGATTTCTTTAAATATGTAATATGTAAAGAAAAATTTGTATAATAGTTCCCGCTTTTTTGAATTCTTATTAATTTTTTTTTGTTTCGAAACAGTTTTTTTAAAAACAAAACGTAAAATGATCACAGCAAACAAATTGATTTGCGCTGAAGCCGCTGGTTCGTGGTGACTCAAAGGAAACTAAAGGGATGATTGCCCTTCATTTACTCCTGGCTGACATTGGCTCGCAATAGAAAAATAGGTCTGAGTTGAAGCTTCCAACTCTAAGAATTCTTTTTGGACAGTCTATTTTTCTACGTCCTTTTATATAAACAACTCCTTTAACCGGACAAAAACACAGCATGTGTCCGGTTATGAGGAATTTCACTGTATACCAAATGTACTGTGAAAAGACTACCTTATCGATACTGCCAGTAGAATATTTCTGCGAGATAAAGCGGTGATTAAGGGCTGTGCAAGCATAATTCACTGCAAGAGATTGATGGGAATTCCATCTAGTTCTATTAAATAACTCCCTGAACATGCTCGTTAGTAAGGGTTAAGAAAAGTAGAAAAGTTTACTATAAAATCAGTATCAGATTTAAAGAAATAACGGTGAAATTCAATAACTCGAATAGTTAGAGTTCATGGATTTTGGTATATGAAAAATATGCCTGCAAAGTAAGACCAAACTAAAGTCATTGTGAACATCTTATTCAACAGATTAGCCCCCAATTATTGATAACTACTCAAGGTGATTCCAGACCGGCAATAAAAGAGCTGATTTTAAATTAGTATTTTCAAAAACATGAAAATTATATGTTTTAAGAGTTCCACTTATGGTTTTATGGCATGATATAGTATTTCATGTGATCAAAATTGACCCGGACTGGCAATAATTTTACTGTTTAATCGTTTAACTGTTTTTCCTAGAGTACTTTATCACCAACACATTTTTATGGTATGATATAGAATTTCGTCTGATCAAAATTAACCCGGACTGGTAATTAAAAAATTGTGCGGGCAATTTAATCGTTTAACTGTTTTCCTAGACTACTTTATCACCAACACAATACTTTGTGTGTCACATAGCATTCTGTGAAGTTCAAGAAGTCATCGCATTCAGCGAAGGTCATTAAGTCAGCGGAGCCTTATACCTCTCTTAATGACGATCACATTGAAAAATTTAAAGAAATAGTGGTAAAATTAGTAATGTTGGCAACAAAGAGATAGCAGCGGATCTCAGCATCTCTTATGGATTGATACAACACATTTTGGTTAGTGTTTTAGGCATGGATCATGTCAATACTAGACTCACACCAAAATAATTGATTCTTTTCTTTAAACGACGTCGAGTAGAGGTTGACGACTCTACATTCAGCAAACGCTTCATTACTGGTTACGAGACATAGGTCTGTGAATATGACGTCGAAACTGTCCAACAATCTCGTGAATGAGGCTCCAAAAATCACCCGAAACTTAAAAAACCACATCAGGTTCAGTCAAAAATGAAGGTAATACTCAGCATTTTCTTTGATTAATATGGAGTGGTTCACGCAATATTGGCTGAGCAGCTTTTTTTGGAGGCCATAATAAGAATTTCTATTAAAATACTTGAAAATGTAGTTTGTTTTGTGAATACGGGTCAAATTTGATGGGAAATTGAGATTTGCAAGTGGCTTACTTTTTGGGTAAAAATCAGTCCACCGCAAAAGATGTGATAAGATGTTCAAGGATCCGGTCTACGGGAATCATTAATATTACTCTTAGAGTAATAATTAACTTTTTTAAGTACTCAGCATTACCTATTCTCTCCCTAAAATATTTTCTTTATCGAGTTTCTAAACATATGTACATATATTGGCCTACCCGAATCTTTGAGTGCTTAAAGGATAAATATAAATATTAAAAATATATAAAAAATATTAATTTTGGAATAAAGACTGTCGAGCATTAACTTACCCTAAACAATATTTAGTATTCACTAAACTAAATTCACTAATTATATCTAAGATTTCTTAAATTTAACTTATAACAAGTCGCACGCAACATTCTCATACTAAGTAAATGCACTCACCTTGAGCTCAACAATTGTTCCGCCTCGTCGGCGGTCATAGCATCGGGCAGACTGTCTTCGCGCGGTATGACCACCTGCGTCGCCGCCACTGTTGTTATAATTAGTTTCTCATCTTCCTCCTCTTCGGCTACGGTGGCTAGTGGCGCCTCGCTTACATCCAAATGCACATCATCGTCATCATCGTCCGCCTCGATTGCGCGCATCAAATCATCCTCATCCTCGCCAGCGCTACTGTCCGCATATTCCAGGTCTTGCATGTCCAAAGCATTGCACTGCTCGTCACTAGCTGACGCTAGCATAGTTGTATTTAGCGCACTAAGCGGTGGCGGGCGCTCTGGCAATGCCGGCAGTTCAGAACTATCGAATTCCTCCTGCGTATCGAGTGAAGCGATGGGTGCGATGCCCTTATTTTGGCCCACTGCCGCCACAGCAATGGACGAAATCGAACGTGTGTTGCTGGTCGAGTTCGTGTTTGCTGTGCCGCTACAACTGCCACCGCTGCCGCTACCGATCGATGTGGGTGACATGGGCGGTGTGGACTTGACGCTCACATCGGAGCTGCGTCGACGTATGGGCGAGACAACGCCCACAGGTGGTGAGGCGGTGATTGCGGTTTTCACCGGTGAACCACTGCTGCCAATGGATTTCGTTGGCGAATGCAATATACCGCTAACACGTTCACGTTCGCGTTGCTCTTTAGCCAGCTTACCGCCGGGATAGTAGAGCTCAACGGCTGTTGTTACTTCCGTTTTAATCGTTGCATACACGGTGGTGGTCTCCTGTGCAAATCCATTAGCATGGAATTTCTTATGCATTTCAGTCACTTTGGCGGTGTCGTAGAGTTCCGACTCGCCAAAAACTTCACGCGCTTCACTACCGTCCGGATTGAGACGATAACCCACATCCACGTAATTTAAACTGGGCTTCTCTGCCTCTTCGACGGTTGGCTTACGGCTGCGGTCACATTCATCCACATCGGCACACACGCCAGTGACGCTACGGCCATTGACCGACTCGAAATCATAGGCAGGCTTCAGTTTGGCTTTGATCTCCGGTGAGGGTTCATTGAAACCGCCCTCATCCAAGCTGGCGCTGGTTGAGATGATGCTGCTTGGTCGTGAACCCAAACCAGCGGCTGGTAATTGCACAGAAATGCTTGATGAGATGCGTTTCGATGAAGCCGACGAGGCGGCTAATGATGTACGTTGTGGTGACATATTGTTGGAATGATTTTGTGCTTGAGATTGAGTTTGAATTTGTTGTTGTTGTTGATTTGGATGCATGACATCGGTGACGTCTTGGCGTTCGTTTTTGTTGGAGCGTCCTGCAAGGAAGAGAAATAGAAATTGATATTAGCAGTGGGTCGATTAGTGAGATTATAGGGTTTTGTTGATATTTTCATTATATGCAGTCTTCGTCCGTAGTCGTTAAGGATCGGCGATAAAGAACTGTTAATTCAGTTATATTTTAAGTCGATCAGGGGTTAGTCCGGTCCACACATTTTTAGTACCAAGTACCAGTCCGCATGAGCAGGTTGGAGCGAACTTCAAGGGCTCCCCATGGTACCAGAATTAAGTATCCGATCGGAACTCGTAACCGAACTTATACTACCAGTTGAGCTTCCATACTGCTCTGGACTGGTAACCAGGGGTTAAACCAAATACGCATATTGCACGCACACACCATTCACACAAGAAGCTAAAACCCTAATTCTCAGTTAAACGCCTTCGCCGCCTAAACGATTCACACACAAACGATCCTAACTGTCATGCGGCATTCAGACTTGTGGAGATCATACCGCTAAAATCTATACATCCATCAGTCCAGCTAACCCCCATATCACCTAGATCCCTAATGTCCAAGTACAACGGGCATTCTGCAATTATAGCACCCAGTCCTCGACCAGCGCCTCACAAAAACACCCCGACCTATCACATAGGTGCCTCTGATGTAAAAATGGTGTTAGAGGCCAGTGCAGTGTATGCAGAAAACCAGGACTCAGACAGACTCTGAAGTCCGTCCCTCCCTCTCCACATCATCATCGGAAATCCAATCATTCCGCAGCAAGGACATACACAAGACCCTTCTTAACCAGATTATCGAGACAATCGAGTCTGAACTCACTGTAATTATGAGAACTCTGACCTCATCCTTCAGACCGTCCACTGACTCGTAAGTCATAGAGCAGTCTTTATGGCTATATGTACGATGTAAAATATAGTTTTGACCGACACATTAAAATATTTGTCGCCGAATGGACTTGGGATCAAAAAAATTGTTGAGTTCTTCGGCGTCCTAGAATATTCACTCAACTGTTCGGCATGTATATTGTACTCTTTTTACGTATATTTTGTTTTTTTTTTATTCACAAACTCAAACTGTGTCGTACAGATCGGAAGAATATAACGCAAATCAAAAATATAGTTAGCACGAAGCATGGACCAAGATTCACACAAATCCCCGCCACTAATGCATATTGTATGTCGGCCTCATATTCACTTCGGGCTGCAAGCAACAGTCGTTCAGCAACTTCACGAGATCATTTTGCAAATTCAGCAAAAAATACGACCGTAGCGACTGCTCTGCCTTCAGCTTGGCTATCTTCTCCGCCACCTGGGGAAATTGCAGTTTGAAGTTTTTATAGCGCGCCAGCTCATACTCCAGATAATCATTCGTGCCCGGCGACTGCTCGCCACGCAATTCGGATGCGATGGCGTCCAGTAATGACGTTATTTGGCTGCGCACAAATTCATGATCGAGTTCCATGTTCTCACCGCAAGTTGTACAGTTACTCGCCGCAACAAAAGCGCCACCAACACATTTCTCATCCGCTTTGTGGCCATAAAAAGCCGCCGATGTTGTTGCGGCAGCAGCATCCGCACAGTTCGGCAACACATCGTGTGCATGGTATTGATTGTGTTCGACTGTTGCGCGCAGCTGGCTGTCCAAGCAAGTGGGCACATTCACATACTGCATCATATAGCCGCAAATCTGATCGAACGTCGAGGTTGCGCCCATGCCGCTGCAATCTTTCTTCTGCTCGTTTTGGTCACAACACACATAATCACATTCACAGGGCCGACCGCCGCCTCCTTTGGGGTTGAGACAAGCCTTTTGTGAGGCCGACATGCCGGGCTTTGGTCGTGGACAGACTGCTTGGCGTGGCTTATCCTGCGCTTGAAAGTCGCTTTTGTCGAGCACGCCGTCCGGACTGGGCATTGCAGTGAAGGGTCCAGTAAGTTTACCGTAGTTCAGACATGCGACTAGATGACTCATATAAACATTGCGCAGTCGCATATCTTCGATCGTCTCGAAGCCAAACATAGACAATTTGTTTAGCCAAGCGCTTGCTAATTTGTATTCTTGCGAGCGGCAGTCGAACACTTCTTCGGGCTTCTTAACGATATCTTGAAAGAATATAAAATTTTCCGCTAACTGATAGCCGATATTATCTTCTGAGTCCATGCTCTACGCAGAATTTTGATAGTAAAAATTTTGGTATAGCAACTTGATTTAAAATCGTTGATTAGAATCGATTATTTTGTTCGTAATTTCAAACTGACAGCGAGTGACGTAGTCGTTTGACAAGTTTCGGTTTTTCAATTGCAATGGAAAAACACAAAAAAAGTATGATTTGTTTTTTTTTTTTATTGAAGAAACAAAATATATTTTCTTTTGAGCACGACATCCGAAAAAAATTATGGGGAAAAGTGTATTCGAAGAGTACAGAGTTGCTTGTGATTTTTATTTCTTTTCACAAACCAGTTTTAAAAATGTAAAGAGTGAATGTTTGAGAGATGAACTCGTTTTATTTGTGATTTCTTTATTTATGAGTAAAAAAAATAAAATTAGAAATAAATGATTAAATTTCGCAAACTTTGATAAAAAATATTTTGGTGAAGGAAAAAGCTTTTAGCAATAAATATGTAAATGATTCAGTAAGAAATTCAAAAATTCTTAGAGATAAGAGATTTCAATGATTGCTAATAAATTTTTCGGAATTCTTTAATAAGTCATATGCCATATTTAAACTGCCTTTATTTTAAATATAATATTATCAATATTTCATTAACAGTTCATTTAAAGCATATTTACAGAGGAAAAACAAGGAATACCCGATAGGAAATGTCAACCCAGGTAAGATTATGAAATTACTTCGATTAATTTAATACCTTTTGAAATAAAATAATACTAAAAATAAAACTCTACAATTTTTCAAAAGTTCTACAAAATGTAAAAAAATCGAAAAAGTTTTCAAAAATTCTATAAATTTACAACAATTCCACAAAATTTAAAAAAATCTACAATATTTAAAAAAGTCCGCAATATTTCAAAAATTGTAAAAATAAAACACCTACAAAATTTCCAAAAATTCCACCGAAATTTAAAAAAAATTCTATAAATTTTCAAAACAAATTTAAAAAATTCTACAATATTCCAAAAATTCAACAAATTCAACAAATTTTCAAAATTCTTAACTTTTCAAAAAAAATCTAAAATACCCTTTGAAATCAAACAATATTTTAAAAAAAACTCTACACTTTTACAAAAATTCTACAAAACTTAAGAAATCTAAAAAAATTTCCAAATTTAAAAATTCTATAAATCTTCCACAATTCTACAAAATTTAAAAAAAAAAATCTACAAAATTTAAAAAAAAAATCTACAAAATTTAAAAAAAAATCTACAAAATTTAAAAAAAAATCTACAAAATTTAAAAAAAAATCTCCAATATTTAAAACATTCCGTAATATTTCAAAATTTCTAAAAATTAAAAAACCTACAAACTTTCCAAAAATTCTACAAAATTTAAAAAAAATTCTATAAATTAAAAAAAAATCATAAATTTAAAAAAATTCTACAATATTCCAAAAATTCAACAAATTTTCAAAATAAACTTAACTTTTCAAAAAAAAATCTAAAATACCCTTTGAAATCAAACAATATTTAAAAAAGCTCTACACTTTTTCAAAAATTCTACAAAGCTTAAAAAATCTAAAAAAAATTTTAAAATTCTTCCACAATTCCACAAAATTTAAAAATAATCTACAATATTTAAACAATTCTGTAATATTTCAAAAATTCTACAAATTAAAAAACCTACGAACTTTCCAAAAATTCTACAAAATTTCGAAAAAATTCTATAAATTTTCAAAAAAAATCCAAAAATTTTAAAAAATTCTATAATACTCCAAAAATTCAACAAATTTTCAAAATAATCTTAAAACTGTTCAAAAATTCTACAATTTCAAAAAAAAAAAAAATCTAAAATACCTTTTGAAATCAAATATTATGCGAAACAAGAATAAGCAAACCGGTTACAGGCTTCTGAAACGTAGCCCTATCGGTTTATATTTATGTGAACAGATATGGAATTCCTGTGTGTTCTTCAAATATGTCAAATAGTTTGTTATGACTATACCCTTAACATAAAAAAAAAATACAGTAGGCCTTTTCAAATTGCCAAAAAAAGGCTTCGCTGTCACACCTGTCTCCTTAAAAGCTGTATTTATGGATATTGCCAATTAAATTTCCTACTGGGTACTTCATACAAACACGTGTATATGAACAGCGCAGCTAAACGACACACATTTTATAACTAATTGCGACATTCCGAATTAATTTTATAATTTATTATAGTTTCATGCAAGAGCAAAAATTAATATTGCGTATTAACAGGTTTGGAATTCAAATAAAATCCGTGTGTTGTGCATAGTTCTGAAATATTTCGAAACTATAAATAAATATGTGCACTTGTGTGGAACTAAAATTCGCTAGTATTTCGGCTGTTGCTAAATTTAAAGCGCAAAGAATGCGCTGTTCATGGTAGAAAGTTCACAGCATCGTTTCGTGGCGAATAGCAACAAAAGAAAGCAGTGAAAGTTTCCAAGGAAAGTATTCGAATATTTTCTATGCGCGAAATTTCGCACAACACGCGCACGCAAACTGGAAAGAAAAATGTTTTCAAGTGATTTTAGAATTGTCGCCAAGCGCGAAGATACCACGTTGGCGCACGAGTGAGCGTAAAAGCGGAGAGCAGCGCGAATACATATGGTACTTATGTATGTATCTAACATCAACAATGTTGCAATGTGAAGAAGCACGCATTAAAAGCATTTATTTATAACAGAGAATTTGCTGCAGACGACTATGAGTCTGATATACAAATTTTTATAGATATAGTTAAATATGTACATACATACATATGTATGTATACATGTTCAGACAAACCTTCAGTACTTCTAGGAACAGAGGGAAATTAAAACATTAGTGGGTTCAAAGTAATTTAGGTATTAAAAAACTCTATAATATTACTAAAATAAAACAAAATTTAAAATTTTTCAAAAATTCTACAAATTTTTAAAAATATATTCTGGAAATAAAAAAAATCAACAAGGTTTCCAAAAATACTACAAAATTTAAAAAATTTTAAAATATCTCAAAAATTCCAAAAATTAAAAAAAGAAACAAAAAAGTTTTCCAAAAAAATCTACCAAATTTCAAAAAAAAACATCTAAAAATTTTGAAAAAGTTTATGATTTTTTAAAAATTCTACAATGTCCCATTTTCAAAACAATTTTACAAACTTTCATTTTATTCAAAAACAATTCTAAAAATTTTCCAAAAATTCTACAATATTCAAAAAACAAGCTTCCAAATATTCTACGAAGTTTTCCAAAATTTTCTACAATATTCAAAAATTTCAATTTTTCAAAAAAAAGCCAACAAATTTTAAAAATTCTACAATTTTAAAAACCAAAATCTAAAAATTTTCAAAAAATTTACAAATTTCAAAAATTCAACAATTTTCAAAAAAGGCCAACAAATTTTAAAAATTTACAATTTTCAAAAAATTTAAAATTCTAAAAATTCAACAAAAAAAAAAAAAAATTTAAAAAATTTCAATATTTAAAAAAAGTTCTAAAAATTTTCAAAAAAACAAATTCCAAAATTTCAAAAATTCCAAAAACAATTAAAAAAACAATGTTTCAAAAGTTCTATAAATTTTTAAAATATATTCTACAAATAAAAAAAACTTTTAAGCTAAAATTTAAAATTTTTAAAAATTCGAATATATGGATTTAAAAAAATCTACAAAATTTTCAAAAAAAAAAAAAATCAACAAGTTGAAAAAAAAACTACAAATTTAATAAATAACCTACAATTTTTCCAAAAATATCTACAAAATTACAAAGAACTCTTAAAATGTTCAAAAAAAAATTCCATAAATTTTCAAAAATTCTACAATATTCCGAAATTTTTACAGACTTTCAAAAATTCTACAAGCTTTCAAAAAATTCTGCAAATTTAAAAAAAAAAGTCATTATCAAAAAAAAACTTTATTTTCAAATTTCTACGAGAAAATTTTTTTAAGTTTTAAATACATCATAAGAATGATAGCATCATCTGTATTAAATATTGAAATCGGTTCGTGAGTAAGCTAAAACCAATGTGGATGTTTAAGCGTTAGTTTGCGCCTAAAATCAGGACCGTTTTCAAGCAGGTTTCACGATAACTTTTCCAACCAAAATTATTCGATGCAAATTGCACGACTTTTTCTAAATTTGATTTTTCCAAAATATATTTTTCTTATACTTTACAATATAACAAATAACTACAAAATCACATTTTGTCATACAAACCTCGGCAAGTGTTGCAAAAGTTCTTCAAACTCAGGCACATGTTGAACACACTGTAGCGGAAGCCTCTCTTTCGATCGGCTTTTGTGGTGTTTTCAATTGGCGTTTCTTCCTTTTTAAGTTGGATCACTTTGTAGATTATGCAAATTTTTCTGTCATCACATTTCATGCTTCGTGTTCACTTTATTTTTGTTATACTTATTTCAATTTATTTGTGTAGAAAAAATATTTCGTCTTTTGTTTTCGAAGTTTAATTTAGATGCATTAAAAGACATCAATAAAATATTTCACTGTAATGTTTAAAATCATAAGAATCACAGATAGAAACACCGATTAAATTCGAAGCCCTTTTTACTGTGCTACAAAAACTTTGTTAAGGAAGAAAGGTGTCGGAAAGTAATACTGACATCGGAGAATGAGCAACGCAAAATAGTGAAACCATTTTTCAACGTCTTATACCAAGAAAAATTACGTTCAAAATCATTAAATTAGAATTAGAGTATGTTTCTTTTGATAGTTCACAAACTTTGGTGTTTCAAGGAAGCACTAAAGATTAACGAGTTAGTTCGACGAATAAAAACTATACCAGAAAGTCAGCATCCAATTTGACAGAAAGAAATTTAATAAACAAAAACATCTTTACAGGGAATACAATTGACAACTATATGAATAAATCCGGTTCAAAATGTTTTGGTATATTAAAGATATCGCCAAGAACAAGCGATTTCACTTCTAATGGCTGCCAGACCGCGAAGGCATCGAGGGTAACGATATAGTATATGATATTGCCAAGAGTGATATACCGTGAAGTTCAAAACGCGGTAGAACGATCTTCCGGGGTGCAAAACCGCAGAAGTCATGTGTACGGCGATTAATTAATAATACGCGAAGTTCCTACAGTCAGTCAACAGAAGTGACTGTAGAAAAATAGTGGGAACGCCACTGGTCACACTCTGGAGGCAGTGCTAGGCAGCACCTCTCGTAGAAATCATCCCTGCAGTCAACTGCTTGTAACTTAACCGCTTCCTAAGGGCATCAAGAGGTCTTTCCTCAACTACGCCGACGACATAAAACAATACGCCGACCTGATTTTGGACGTAAAAAAACTTCAGACATGCATTGAAAGCCATTCATTCACAGTGGAGCCATAAACATTTTCACCCACTTCCTCTCTGTTAATTGCGTACTTGGAGTCAATCCACCACCAATGGTCTAATACCGTCGAAAAAGAACGTTGCCGAGGCCTATCGTTGGATGACCCCGATGACAACTTATCTGAACCTTCCCATACTAGACCAGACATCCTTTGCAACAATAACAACATGACACCTTAAGGACTACGTGTTGGCACTCCATCTGGTACAGCTAAAGTCCAAAAATGGCTTTGCGTGGCTCATTGGCCCATTAGACTATCATAAACCAAGTTTTTTAGTGTTCAAACAAAATCTGCGAAAAGTTAACCCATTTCAGCAACAAAAAATAGTTGAAGAATGCTGGCGAGTTGTCAGCCCTTGTCCGGATATAAACTCGGTCCACACCGACTACGTGGAACCGACTGTCGTGAGTTCTCTTCGTGAAAACCGGGCTTGTTTTAGACACTAAAGTTAGATTTCAACGACAAATCAAACATTTTTGTACACGATCACCACTTTATTTAGAAAACACAACAACAAAAACAATTTTCATCAGGAAGTTACCACACACACACACTCAAAGCGGTTCATTGATTAACTTGATCAAATCATCTTGCAAACTCAAGAGCAAGAACGAGCGCAATGCCGACTGCGATTTCAATTTGTTTAGAACGCGAGCGATATGCGAGAAATTCATTATGAAACTCTTATAACGCAATAGCTCACTTTCCAAATACTTATTGCAACCGCTGCCGACATAGCCGCTCAGCTCTGCCTCAATCGCCTTCAACAGTACGATGACATCCCGACGAAACGTGTCCTTCATATTCGCAAATGCATCGTACTCCTGGCAACAGTCACATGGCATACTACACTCCGATGAGAGTGTATTGTAGGCGCTCGGTGTTATAATCTCACGCACCATATAATTGCTGAAGACATTGCCCGAAGAGCGCCGCTTTATGCCATTCGCACTCGGTTCACATTGTATGTCCGTGCTGAAGCGTACCTCGGGTGTGCTGCAACGCATAATTTCACGATGTACACTGCTCTCCACGCTGCTGCCAGCGGCCACACTGTTGCCGACATTGTCACTGCTGTAACAGCTGCCCAATTGTTGTTCACAATTGTCTGAGAAACGTTTTGATTTGGGATCCTCACACCCCTTATAAGTGGTCCGGGCTGCAGACGGAATTGTTTTATGAATTCTCGCAGTAATTTTTACGAAATAAATTACAAATCACCTGGACACACTACCGGGCAGGAGAGCGGTTGCTTTTTGACTGCATTAAAATTCACCATTTGTAGACGACCGTCGCGCGGTTGATCTGAAAAGGGTCCCTTCAATACGCCCTCAATGAGGCAACAGCACAGATAGCTCATGTAGATGTTGCGCAAACGTCGCTCATCCAAATCGGCGCAATCGTAACGACACAACTTGTCCAGCCACAGTTGCGCCAGGCAACTTTCGTCGGAGTTTGGCGTGAAGACCTGATTTGGATCGCGACATAGGTCGAGAAATAGCAGAAAATCTTTTGTGAGTAAGTAATCGAAATCTATGCCGCTGTTATTGTACGACATTTTATTGAATTCTTCTTTTTTCTCTAATAACCGTCACTTAAAATTTAGAAATGCACAAAATAAGTATTTCGGCCGAGATTTCACAACGATTTTGTCAAAATTATAAACAAATTTTGTAGAATAAAAATTCATAGCAATACCAAGTAAGCAGTGTAGAATAGAAAGGTAGTATACATATATTTGGGCATCTAAGGACTGGCACACACTCAGCAGTTTATTAAATTTTAATTATAACTTACAGGGTTAGGCCAGTCTGGGATTTTCAAAAAATGTAATTGAATTGGAAAAAAGATTATTTCTTTTCTTCAGTGGGTTCAAATGCTTATCTACTAAAAAACTCTGCAATATTTCAAAAAGTCTACAAAATTTCAAGAATTCTACAAAATTTCAAGAATTCTACAAAATTTCAAAAACTCTACAAATTTTCAAAAATTCTACAAAATTTCAAAAACTCTACAAGTTTTCAAAAATTCTCCAATATTTCACAAATTCTACAATATTTCACAAATTCTACAAATTTTCAAAAATAGTACACATTTCCAAAAATTTTGTATAATTTCAAAATTTTTCAAAAATTCTACAAATTTTCAAAAATTATAAAATTTTTCTTAAACTTTACAAATTTTCAAAAAAATATTTTACAAATTAAAAAAAAATTGTACAAATTTTCAAACATGCTACGAAATTTCAAAACTTCTACAAAATTTCAAAAACTCTACAAATTTTCAAAAATTCTACAATATTTCACAAATTCTACAAATTTTCAAAAATAGTACACATTTTCAAAAATTCTGTAAAATTTCAAAAATTTTCAAAAATTCTACAAATTTTCACAAATTCTAAAATATTTCTAAAAATCTACAAATTTTCAAAAATATTCTACAAATTAAAAAAAAAATCTACAAATTTTCAAAAATGCTACGAAATTTCAAAAATTCTACAAAATTTCAAAAATTTCAAGAAAAAAAAAAACTACAATATCTCAAAATTCCACAAATTTTCAAAAAATATTCTACAAATTTATAAAAAAAATTCGACAAATTTGAATAAAAATTTTCTAACAATTCCATAAAATTTCCAAAAACTACTGCTTCATCGTTCTCTTTCTATACCACCAGTAGGCATATTCCACAACAAAACCCAGTATGCTGAACAATATACCGAGACCCCACAAGTAGAATGCGCCCTGCAGTATATGCATGCTCAGCACAACATGTCTACGAGTACGATCCGCATTGCCGCCATCGTTGCTCGTTATTTCGCTCAAATCGAAATCCAAGTCGTTCGGTAACTCCTCGTAGAACTCCTCAACTTCGTGAAATTCACGTTGGCTCGAGTAGCGCAATGCATTACTATTCCAGTACTCGAGGAGACCGCTCTCAAATACGGCAGCTTGAAATAACTGAAACTTATAACGAAATGGCGAACCTTTGGCCAATATATACTCCTGCGGCATGGAACGCAAATATTCCTTGACCACGTGAAATCGCGGACGTCGCCGCTGCACATCGTAGGTTTTTATCAAGAAATCTTTCGCCGCCTCACCACGCAACAGAAAGGCAACACGCCAGTTCTTGCGCACACCGAACGGCACCGCGTAAAGGAAGGAGGAGAAGTACAATGGCAAAGACACGGCGCGCTTTTCAATCTCACGCCAGTGTGCCGCTTTCAGCGCTGGCTGCACCGTTGTGAAGAGCGTATGCACGCCAATGATGGGCACATCCAAATTCACCAGTTCATCCAGTGAGTCCAATTCCGCCTCGTAACTCGGATGCACAAAACTGCTCTCCAACTTGCCGAAATAGATTGTGGTCACCACATAACTGAAGTAAATCCAAGCGATGAGAAATTGACGCAACGAACTGATGCGCGAGAACCCGGCCACTGGTTCGCCCAATTGGGTTTGCAGAAACATTTCGATGAGCTCATACCAACGATCATGTTTCATACGCACCGCATGCGGCAAATGTTCCGCATAGCGTTTGAGCAGCGCAAAGATGGCGGTAACCGCAAAGAAATTCAATGCCAACAACAGCCAAAGCGTACACGTGAACGCTTTGATGAAAATCAAATACTCCGGCTGCATTTCCGCCGCCGGCACAACCAAATACAATTTGCGCTTAAAGTATGGATAGAGCGCTTCCACCTGCGCCGCACCGCAAGGCAGCGTAAAGCGCGCATTGAAACTCACATCGGCCGCGCCGACAATCAGCTCGTGCAGTACGCCCGTAAACGAGCCGTTCGGCAAGCAAACGCCATAATTCTCGTTATCAGCGGGTTGCGTGTAATTCGCCGACGCATTGAGATACGACACAATATTGCTCGCGAGCAAACCGTCTACGCCGTTATAACCATCGGCGGCGCGTTCACGCGGTATGGCGCGCAAGGAATCCTCAAACATTGTGATGCGTAGTTGGTGTTTGTGTAGATTTCTCAGCTTATCGTAGAAATACTGTCCATCGGTGATGCGTTTCAGCGCGAAACCCGTTGCGGTGTATGGCTCGAAAGTGTAAATGTGTTGCGCATCGGTTATGACAACGGCGTTTAGTATCTTACGCTGCCACACGGCGGCGAGCAGTCCATGCAATTGTGTGATTTGTGCATTTCGCCAAATGAAGACGTATTTGTGAAAATGTTTACGCATTTGTTTCTCATTCAACGCGCTGACAATTCGCTCCAGATAGTCGGTATGCGCGACAGCGCTCGTGGATAACATAAAGACGCTGAAGCTGTTGTAGCGTCGTTGTGGCTCTTTGGCCAATGCCTTGAGCGGTGTGACGTGTGTGGGCAACTCAGCCAGACATTTCAATAAATTCAATTCCAAATCGTATGTGGTGTTATCCTGCTGCGCGCCAGTGTACACTGTGTAGATGTAGGCATCATATTTCGTAGCGATTTCACACGCTTTATGCGCCAGCAGTAAGTCATCAGTGTGCGCGAACGGCAGCTTTGCATTCCAAGCCTCCAAACGATAAGCGATAGTCGCCGTGCAGATTTCGGGAATCAAGAGCAATGTGACTAGTTTGAGGTAAAACATTTTTACGATTAACGAAAAGTATTGTAATGTGTCCCATACTAATTGGTTTTATAGGGCTTTGGCAGGACGCTTCATTAGCAATGTAAACAAATGGCGGCAGAAGGGTGTGTTTACACGCATAACAAATTAAGCAACTAACCAACTTGATATGTGGTTCCTACTATACCCTAAGTGACTGTTTGTCTTAATTAATTTATAACTTTTAATAAAAAATAAATAAAATGTTGTGTTAACCACTAATTGCAGAAAACCATAGAATACTTCAGAAACCAGGGTGTGTCGTCTGTGGGTTCACAGATATACTCAGTAGTTTTAGCGTTAGTACCAAGGCATTTGAAGCAACAGCCAATAAAATGCTCTTAAACTGGCATATGCAGTTGTAAATGTCGATTAGAGCAAAAATAAGGTCGGTAACGACTGATTTCAGGAAAATTGTGATTCGGGATCCCGAAATAATATTTATATTGACAGTCCAAAAACAATTTATTTCTGTAAAAACTATCATTTACATTTTGTACAAACCCGAAATGCCAAATTTCCGGTGGAAAATTCGGGATCCCGAAATATTATATGCATGAAAAGGTCAAAAGACAATTACTTCAGAAAACAACTACAAAAAATAAATTAAAAGAACTTGATAGCTAATGCAATTACGAAATCACAAATTTGTCTGTGGAATCACAACTATAGATTCGGGATCCCGCAATAATATATTCTTTAACAGTCGAAAAACAATTTATTTATTTTAAAAAAGTTACCAAAAACCAATTAAAGATTATATGCTATTACGATATGTAATCCCGAAATAACAATTTTTTCTAATGGAATTTGTAGATTCGGGATCACGAACTACAAAAAAGAAATTAAAGAACGTTGTAGCATTACAATAAATAAATAAGAGCGTTATAGCACACAAAATTCCGAAATCCCGAAATTTTATTATATTATTATGTTTTGTATATTCCGTTAGTAAATTCGGGATCCCGAAATAATTAATCGAATTACTAGTTCAAAAAACCATTTATTTCAGAAAAACTACAAAAAAAAAACTAAACAAGGTAGTACGATATGCAATCCTGAAATCCACATTTTTTATGAAGTAGATTCGGAAACCCGAAATAATATTTCCATTAAATCTCTAAAGTCTAATATCAATTATTTCAGAAATAACAACAAAAAAAAATTTGATGTTATTAGGGCTTAAAATATTCAGAAATCCGGCATTTTTTATGAAGTAGATTCGGGATCCCGAAATATGTCCATGAAACAATGTAACTACTTATTTACAAATAACTACAAAAAAATTAATTAAACATCGTTAAGGTATAATAAAGTCAGAAATTCCGAACTTTTATATTGAATCCCGTTTGTAATTTCGGGATCCCGAAATAATTTATCGAAAAATGAATTCAAAAAACAAATTTTTATAGAAAAATTTGAAAAAAGTAGTCAAAGAACATTCCCGAAATCCCGATTTTTTTAATCAGTCCCGTTTTATTGCCTTGAAGTCGTTTTTCTTGCTGAACAAGTTGGTGAAAAAAACTATTTTTCCCAAAAAATTTTTTGTAAATTAAATGAATTTTTCAAAATACCAATATTATCGTTTCCAAATCCCAAAATACGATTTGAGTCGCAGGCAAAAGCATTTTAATAATTTGCATAACTGTAGTAAGTATACAAGTATAAGCACAGGTCATATTTGTGGCTAACAATTTGTACGAATTGTTCCGAAAATTTTCGAAAGTCCGAATACATTTCTTTACAAAAATCAATAATGCGAAATGGAAAGTTCTGACATAGAGGTCTGAGACTCTGAATCTAAATCGATAGTGTAAAATGTAAAATTGTGACATCGAGGTCTGACGTGCTGAATCTCCTGATAGAATTTTGTAAGATTTAATTAAAAGAATTAACGTCCCGAAATTTTTCGGGATCTCGAATCTTTTTTTTCACAAAACGAAAAAGATATATTAGTATAAAGATCATTAATCGTAGAAAAAATTATTCTAACGCCTAATTGTAGGCCACGCTCAGTTGTCAGCAATAAATTGTTGCCTACATTTAGGATGATGTTGAATAAACTGAAAAAATTAATTAACGCTGATTGTGTTTACTCGCCAATTTTCGCTTTATTTATTATTTGCTTAGCTAATTGCACTCAGCCGTCAAGCTCTCCAGCAAAAAGTTTTGAAAACATGCTTCACTGACAAAAATGTTTTACGCGCGCTTAGTCGTAGTGCTACTAATCAGCAAAATCCTCGTAATAGCCACTAGAACTCGTACGCAATCACATTTTAATTTAATTGCACCAAACGATTATGACGCCTTGAGCCGAAGAGTGTGCCATATTGCCGCACAAGTGGATGCACGCGTCAATTTCGTATATATCAACCATGGTAAACAAAAGGACACCCTGTATCATTTGGAACACAAATTACACGCTTGTATGGCGAAACTGCCAAGCTTTAGGCTGCAGTTAGAGAACTATAAAAAAGAACTCTCGCGCGGCTATGATAGCCTGAGTGTCTTCAGCATAGCTGGACACAATGCCACCCACATTAAGTGGATCACCGACATGCTAAACGCGAAACAACAGCGCAAGCAATATCATAAATATATTTTCGTTTGGAGAAATGCTGAAGAGGCGCAATTGCAACAACTATTCAAAGCTGTTTGGTCCAAACAAATCTTGGATGCGATCGCTGTAACAAGCGCCACAGCGATTTACACCTTTGAGCCGTTCACAGCCGCGGGATTTGTCGTAAAGCGTCGGCTCTTGGGTGAACCATACTTCTACGATAAATTGAAGAATCTGCAACACTATCAGCTGCGCATCTCAATGTTCAGAGACTTTTTACGCGCCGTGCCTAAACCCCAGCCACAAGTGGGCTATAGTGGCGTGGACGGTTTAATGGCGAGTAGTCTGGTGTTGCAATTAAATGCAACCGTGAAATATGTAGCACCAGCGGACAACGAGAACTACGGCGCCTGCCTGGATAATGGCACCTTCACGGGTGTGCTGCGCGATCTAATCGCCGGCTCGACGCACGTCAACTTCAACGCACAGTTCGTGTTGCCCTGTGCCGTCGAGCACATTGAGACCTTGTACCCCTACTTGAAACGCATCCTATACGTGGTAGTACCGGCGGCAGAAATGTTTCCCGCCTATCTGATCTTCGTCTACGCCTACACGGATGCATTGTGGCGCGCTTTGCTGGTATTTTTCTTTCTAATTATTGGCGCATTCGCTCTGCTCAAGTGGACCATTGAAAGTTTACGTAATGTGGAGAAAATGAAAGACGCTCGCTGGTATGATTTGATCGAAATCTTCTGGAAGGTGCAACTCGGCGTGCCCGTCGATCATTTCTCCAACACAAATACATTGCGCACATTTCTGATGGCTTGGATACTCTTCAATTACGTGATGACCAGCATCTATTTCGCCAAAGTCGAGAGTATTTTCGTACATGCCTCATACTATCCGGAAATCGATCGATTGGACGATTTGCATACCCTGAATGTGCCCATATTTGGTGTACAAAATATATTCACGGCCATAGAACCGGCGCTGAAGCCAGCGCATTGGCGCACTATCGAGCAGCATGGCGTGCATTTGCCGCTGCAATTCTCCTCATTTCAATTTGCGGTGCCGTTAAGCAAGCGGAAACATTGGCGTGTCGCATTTCTGCTGCGCGGTGAAACTGCGAAGGATTTATTGGTGAAGACTTACGATGCAGAACGCAGGCGTCCGCGATTTCATGTGGTCAAACAGCATTTGCATGCCATGCCGCAGACGTATTTGTTGCCGAAGGGTTCGCCGTTTCGCTACAAGTTCGAGCAGTTCGAGAGTCGTGTTTTGGAAAGTGGTATTTTCGAGTATTGGTCGCGTAATGCTCTGCATCAGCGCAATAATGGGCATTCACCCAATTTGGAGGAGTTTCGTAATGAATTGCCGCATGATCTGAATTTCGAGCCGAAGGAAGTTGATAGCGCCGACGATGTGGAGGAGAAAGTGGTGTTAAATATGCGCATATTGCAGGGTCCCTTCTATGTATGGGGTTTCGGCATGTTGTTCAGTTTAATTGGTTTCGCCTTGGAGCATGTATACTGCTGGTTTGAGAGGCCTCGAGCCGTTGTGGTTTAGATTACTGATGGTCCGAGAAGGTTTAAGGTTAAATAACGACTGAATTTATTCAATATGGATAAACATGTCTTTACAGTTTATAAAAGGATGTAACAAAAGAGAATATAGAAAAGGAATACAGAGTTGCAAGAGGTACATAGTTGTAATTTAAAGTACATATTCATTTAATACTATTTACTACGAACTACTTCGCCTCCACAATAATTACAATAAAAAATAATATTTTTTTTTGAAAATTGCTTGAATTCTTGATTTAAGCGCAAAATTTGTAAGAACATTATGAATTAAATGTCAGCACAAAAATTCTAGAGGATACTACATCAGCGCTTTGTAAAGTGTAGTCTAATCGAATGGTGTCGGTCAAGTAACTGGTATAAATAACATAGAATGACATAATCAAACTGTAAATACCATTTTGGTGTACATGAATTTGATACTTGGAGAGTGGTGAATCGAACAAGTAACTGGTATAAATAGCATAGAATGGCATAATGACCTTTTTCGGTGCACATAAAATCTCTAATATTGAGATAAACGTTATAGATTTTATAGACCAAAGTAGAGCGTATTCCTAGCAGAGTGGAGAATCGAACAAGCAACTGGTATAAATAACAGAGAATGGCATAATCAGACTGTATATACCATTTTGTTGTACATAAAGTCCTTAATATTGAGATAAACATCATTGATTTTCTAGACCAAAGTAGAGCATATTCGTAATAGAGTGGTGAACCAAACATGTCCATTATAAGAATTCAATATAAATTTCTTTAAAGATTTGAGTATCACCAAAACTATCGACAACATCTAAAGGAATAATTGTGAGAATATAAATTGTATAAAGTAAGCTGACAAACCACTTGTGACTGATCCCATTCCAATATCCAGTATCAAAGAAGCTTAAGATTATGGAGCTGGTCAACTGAAGACCTACAGGTTCTGTGATTTAGAATTCTTGGAAATGAGCTGATAGATTTTTATATCTGATTCCTTCTGATATCCAGCATTTAAAAAAATCAAGATGAAGTAAATATCTTTGAATAGTTGAGGTTCTATTCAAAGATATTTTCTTCATCTTGATTTTTTAAAAAGACTTTATTTATATTTTATATTTTTTAGAAAAGACTTTATTCTAGTGGCAAAGTTCGTACGACCCCGTGTTCACCAGGACTTCGGAATGTACTCCAAAAAAATATGTATATTATATATAACATAGAAGTGTTGCCATGCTAAAAAAATCCAGTGAAGTTAAGGATTTGGAAATATTAAAAAAATATAGATATTATCTCCGTATTAGGAAGTGTTTGATAGTCTAGTCTATCTTTGGAATAAGACTGGTGGATTAATGACCAGAGATCTTACACAATCTTTAACGCTCGTATATTAACAAATTATAAGTTTATAGAGCAAAATCTAATGATTGCAATAAAGAGTACGAAAATATGAAGCTCTGAGAACTCAAATCATTTCACTTACCTCCAATTATATATTTTAAGAGATAAAAATCGAGCTATGTTTTATTATATTTGAAATGGACCAGCAAGGTTGGACAGGAGTAAGTTTTGTGGTAAAGTAAAATAAAAATTTATATTTTTTCTCAAAAAAAAATATATATATATATTTGGAATTAATAAAATCTATACAAGTATTTTTTCTCTGTAATTTTTTTTTTTTTTATTTTAGGAATTAGAGTAATCAACCTACCTAAAACCGTAAAAAATATGCAAATAATATAAAAAAAATTTCGTCAAAATAATTTCGAGTTTGGTCATCATAAACAGAAATTTTTCACTGAAAAACCACAACCCACAAACACCGGCATATTTTTGGTTCAACTCTGAAACACTCAACTAATAACTGATGTCATCTCCATTAAGAACAGCCACACACAATAAACAAGAAAATAAACAGAACATCACTCAAATCGCTTTCGAGAGCACAGCCAGACACTCAAACAACCGGTGCAAAATATCCAAAGCCATTGCCAGTAAATAAGGTAAAAGCAAATTATTTTTGAAAGGAATTAAAAGTATTATTAATTGAAAGGTAAAACATCTGCAGCAATGGCAACTATTAAATTGAATGTAAACAAACTCAAATGGCCGCAGATAAACAAATTATGTTTACTTACACATAGATACATACATAAGTATGTATGCATGTATGCATATGGATGTGAATTAAGTCAAGGTCAGCTAAAGAATAATATAAACAGCCACAGAAATGCAGAAATTGGACAGATATATATATATGTATGTTGTATGTATTTATATATATATATGTATATATATGTATGTATTATATATATATATATATATATATAGTGCGGTTCTGAGCTTGAGAATATACGCAAATATTGCAAGAATATATGTATACATATGCATGCCTCATGAGCAAACAAATTTTGGTTCCTACAGAAATTTATACTTGTTTATTCCGCAAAAGCAAATAAACTTCAACAATTTAAAATGCATGAAGCTTTTAATTTATTATTAATTGTTGGATTTTCTAAAAACTATTTTAAAGGATAATGGAAAGTTTTATATAATTTAGAAATTATATTTTAAGTGAGTTTGGCATATGTTCTTATGTGTTTACAGGTTTAAAAAATCGAATTTTTTTGTTGATTCGAGTAATAGTTTCGAAGATACAGCCTTGAGAACTTGTGCGCTCGAGGATAGCTAGGCCAAGTGCGCCGTCTTTAAATGCGTGTTTCTCGAAACTGTGTTATTGAAGTCGGTTGGCAAGATTTCTGGGGAATTGCTCAACCGGTCTTCATGAAATTTTACACAGATCTTTGAGATACAATTCTCAAAGACTTGGACGAAGGATTTTTTTTCGATTACAACTATTTGAAAAAAAAATGTCGCGAAATTTTCATTTTTTTTTTTTGTAAAAATGTCTGCCAAAAATCCAATTTTCAGTTTTTTTCGTTGTCGAAGTTCTAAGTATTTTTCTAACTTTACATGATCCTGTAAGGAGTTATCCTGCCAACAAGGTCGCATCTTTTGTCCGAGGGGTCAGCGCAAATGGCGTCGCAATGGCCGAGATTAAAATATTTTTTCCAAAAATTTTAAAATTTCTTTGTTAATAGTGTCTGTTTGAAACAATAAAAAATTCTAATAAAAAATTTTATTTTTTAAATGCGAAAAATTGTTGAAAAAAGGCTGTTTTTTGCCCGAAGAAACCCATGTCACTTCTTAAATTTAAAGAAGAGTCAAGAGTTGCCGTTTCACACAAGAACTCAGCGCATTTGTGTGGTTTGTGCGCCGATGGATGCATCGATCCATATTACTTCAAAAATGATGCCGGTGAGAACGTAACCGTCTATGGCGACCGTTATCGCGACCGACTATTTGATGCATGAAATTAAAGCTCATAATCTCGGCGACATTTGGTATCAACAAGACGGTGCCACTTTCCACACATCGCATCAATCAATGGATTTATTGAGAGAACACTTCGGTGAGCAGACAATTTCACGTTTTGGGCCGGTCGATTGGCCACCAAAATTGTGTGATATCACACCGTTAGACTTCTTCCTGTGAGAATATGTAAAGTCGTAAGGTCTATGCGGACAATTCCGCTACGATTTAGGCCTTGGAGCAAAACATCACGCGTGTCATACGCCAGTTACCAGAGGAAATGCTCGAACGGGTCGTCGAAAATTGGACTCAACAGATGGACCATCTGAGACGTAGCCGCGGCCAACATTTGAAAGAGATAATCATCAAAAAATAAATGCCACAGAAAGTTATTTCGAATGATAATAAACATTCTTCTGTAAATTTAAAGTTTCTTTGTTTTTTTCTTTAAAAAAAAAAGTAGGGAATCTCGAAGTGGATCAACTTTTAACATATTTTGTCTTTATGTTTCAAGCTTTTTATTACAATATAAAAAGCTTAGCTCTTTATAAATATTATAATATATTCATATCAATTCAATTTTATGTCACTCAAACACACATGTCCAATTATTATTTACATATTTCACAGCAGAGCTTCTCATATGATAACGCTTCTACAACTTTTTGAATGAAAGCTGCAAAATCATTCGCTTTGAAACAAGTTTTATCAACTAATATATAATATATACATACATATATATGTATGTATACATATATGAGTCTTCAAATGATAGCCACACAGAAGCGTTAGTGTTTTGTGATTTTGTTAGCAAATTTAATTTAATTTATGGCTCGGAAGCTTTACTTTTCCATCAAAAACTCAGTTGTAGCTAAAACAATGCAGTCAAATTCAATTAGAACAAAGACAGTGCAGAGATGAATCACAGATATATCATATAAGTATGTATGTAATTACATAAATAAGTAAGTATGTAGATGTAATGTACATATTCGGATTAGTTTCATAATAAAAATGTGAAAGTTATACTTTTCAAAGTTTTTGGTACAAAATTTAAATTTTTGGTTAAACAGAACTAAAGGCAAAATAAATTCATTTGCAACACAACTAATGTATCCTTTGAGATTTTGAGGAAATTTTGTATGTATTTGGTAGAATTATTTCAACAAAAGGAAGAGGAAGTAGCTTCCTTAGACGGAAGAGTCTTTAAAAATATAAAATTTTCATATTTTGAAACCAGAGCGCCATCTAGCTTCTCTATAAAAAGGTACTATCCGCCATATAGTTTAATAAACTGAGGTTATTGGAACTTCAAGCTTCAAGGCACATAGCCTTGCAGTTTCGGTCAAATTTCTTTCGGCGCTGATATTTTCTGTTTAGAATATATTTTAGACACATTAGGAGTTCTATATCATTGAAATCATACTCATGAGTATTTATGTAATTCCGCCTAAAAGTAGACTAGTTTTAGTATATGATGTTTTGATACAAAAAGTTCAAGCTTATAATACAGATGATCATCCACTACTCTTCAAAGATTTTCGGAATAAAAAACGATTTCAACTTCTCACTTCGAAACTGCGTAAAATCCGTCTAAATGTATAGGTAGTTTTGAAACGATTTCAAGCCAACTTCATTTAAGCTGAAGATGTAGTAAAAGTTAGATGTTATGGTGACACCGCTGCCGTAAATGGGAGACATCCGCTTGCAACCGGTGGATACAGTGAAATATCTAGAGCTCAATCTGGATAGAAAGCGTTCATAGAAGCAGAATACTGTTGTAGAGCAGCCATTGGCAAGAGGTAGGGTCTCTCACCAAATGTGGTCTTCTGGCGCTATGACACTCTACTCAAGCCCAGTATGTTCTATGGGGTCTTCATGTGGTGGATGGCTCTAGAAAAGACCACTATTGAAAAGAAACTCGAGATCGCTCAACGGACGGCGCTCATCAGCATGTGTGATGCACTATAAGGTATAAGGAGGTCTACTTCAACCATGGCACTTAACGTCATTTTGAACATAGTGCTCGTAGACATCGCCGGATGGTGTATGGCTACGAAGGGTGCTAACAGACTCAGAAAATATGGGTTCTGAAAAGAACGCGTATCTGAACACACGGCGACGAAGTAGAAACCCGGTCATTTACATAGATTTGAGAAGCCTACGAAATCACTTCTAATATAGCCTTGATTTGTATATTATTTTGTCTATGTTGCCAAAACCATATAAACTAAAAACATATAAACTAAAATTCATACTAGATTTAATACAACGAAAATGCAACCCTGGGTGGGTATTTTCATACTGAACAGTCAGGAACACATTTATATAGAAGGAAGGATAGGAAAAATGTTGAAAAATAAAAAATAAAATGCAAAGCTTTGAAATTTTTAAATTAAACTCCAAGCAATAGAAAAAATATGTAGAAATAAATAAATAAATCACCAACGAAAAAGTGAAGGACAATAAAACCTAACGGAAAATGCTAAATTATTTAAACTCCTGAATTATATGTACATATATATATTTTTTTAGCATATAAAAAGCAAACTTTTTAGAATCCGACTGCATTAAATCGAAACAACAACAACTGCAACTAACTTAATAGTCGAAAAAGCGTCTAGTGATGGCAGAAGAGTTGCAGAGCCACTGGTTGCTTGCCAAATTTTGCAACATACTACAATGTAAATGTAACGGAAATAGTACATACAATGTGTGCGTATGTCTAGGAATGATATGTAGATTGGTTTGAAAAAAGAAAAGGACAAAGAAAAACCCAGTAGCAAATTGAAAAAAATATTGATTTTTAAATTTGAAAAAAATTTAATTTTTAATTTTGAGGTTAAGGTACTTTATTAAACCTAACTGCAATATCAGGCTGAGTGCTGGGTAGAAGTCCGACAGACAGAGCAAGGCTGTTGCTGATTTTGGTCTTAGCGCTCTTAGAATTGTCTCTACCAGAAAGGAGTACTTTAGACTTTCTTTGAATAAAGGCGTCAACTTTTATATAAATGGTGCAGATTAGGCGATATGCGTGAAAAAAAAAATTTATTATCACTATTAGTGGCTGAAATGGACCCTGCACTTCTCTCAACACCCCATTATATAAGAAGCCTTCGATGATATATCAAAAATATTGTTGGTCGCAACAAATTTACTCAGCTTCATTAATGCCTTGATATTGCATTAAAACCGAGAGTACTGCGGTGAAAATGATTCTGCCGATAGCTTTCTCAATATATATATACACATGTAATACGATTCCCACATACGAGTCCATATATCTTAAAAATCGTACAAAAGCATCGAGTGTAGTTCACAAACTCGCAAAATCCACAGCGAGCTGCAATGTCCGGCATGACAATGCAAAATTTCTCAGGAATTTGAAGTATCAGCTATCAACGCGCCAATGCCACCGAATGCATGTATATATACACACGAGTATTAAAATGTGTGATTGTATATGTGCATAGTATTCAGAGAGCTGCATAAATGCAAGCAACAACTTACAGTTAACACCAAAGGCTGCCAACAACAAGTGCAAGAATCTAAAATATCAGCGAGCTCGTACTTTACTATTGTCAACGCAGAAGTTTGTTGCAGCAAAGACAACGCAGAGTAACGGAGAGCGTAGTGAGGTGGACGTGTGTGTAGAAAGTTGGCAGCATTCGAATTACTATTTTAGTCTTTTTATTTAAATAATTTTTTGTGGGCATTCCGTTGTCACAGACAGACAAGAATTTACGCAAATTGACCAAGAGTGTGACTTTGCCGAATTCCATTTTTTCGGACGAATATTTTGGGACAATTTCTGAATATATTGGCTTGTCAAAAAAGTCTTGCGGTATTTTTATTGATTTTTTTTTTTTTTTTATTGAAATTGAAATGAATTTTTGATGACTCATGCCCAGCTCTTGACCGATGCTACGGCTGCTACTATGCCGGTCTCTTTCGACCAATTCAGCGATTTTATTGCAATTTTCGACGACAGGCCTTCCGGAGCGTGGCGCATCTTCGACCACCTCAACACCAGAACGAAAACGTTGAAACCATCGTTGTGCGGTGGAAATGGAAACTGTATCGGGTCCATAAAGTGCACAAATTTTATTGGCGGCTTGAGATGCATTTTTGCCTTTATCGTCGTAGTACTGTAAAATATGCCGCATTTTTCTCTTTATCTTTATCGCTCCATGTTTACGACGCTATAACTCACGAACGACTTAAAAGAAACGACAATCAATCGAACACGTGTTAGCGCGTGAAATGAGCTTTCCAAAAAGGTATAGCATGACCCGATGCGACGAAAAAAACTAGAACTACGCGCTTTCAGCGCCAACTACCGAAAATACCGCAAGACTTTTTTGACAACCTATTATTTGCACTAAAGATTACAACTAAAGTACTACATAAATACCTAGCACTTTTTCCTATTCTTTGGCACTACAACCGTGGCTCAGTCTGGGACGACTACACAAAACTGAGTCTGAGTTGCCTCTAACCGTTGCGAAGTCACGTCAGTGATACATACCAGTTGCCTATGAACCTGATGATCCTTTCATAGAACGCGTGAGGGCCTTTGCTGCCTTTGCTCATATGGTACATGGCTCACAAATGGAAGAGGCTTTTCGCTGAAGCATGGTACAGTATATAGTAAAAAAAAGTCTAAAAATCTTCCGGAAACTTTTGAACGGAAAAAATATTTCCGAGATTGCTTTGGAAAGCGATAAATTCGATAGCAGTCTTGAAAAGTCTTCAAAACTTGGATAGCAACTTATAACATAGAAACGTTATGCATAGCAGACGCATTCGACGATGTCGATGGGTTTTGTTTTACAAGTAGTTCGCTGATGGAAATTTTCGATTGAGTTTAGAATACTTGCCACTTGTTTTGTCACACTACCCAAAGCACCTTTGCTATGTGTTTTTAGTGTTCCAAGACTTGATGTATTCCGCTAGAGTCCATTGCTTAAAGCAAAGCTTAAAGGAGCTGAATGGTCTAGGGTAGCTTAGGGGAATTGTATTCTTGGCTGCGCCGAGCGGGTCTACTACTCTGTGTTTCTGCTTCTATTTATCCCTATCGCTATATGATGGCTACACAGACGATTTTTGCTGGGTTTGTCATTGAGTCTAGTTATTGCCGCCTTGCATAAACTAACGTCGGTAGCTGGTTTGAGCAGAAGCAAACTTTGCGCCCTCTGTTATACAAAAAATTTCGGTCTTAAAGACTGAATTGTAGTCATTTAGTTTGACTCTACCTTTGCGTATGGATTATTACAGAATTCCTAATTCAAACTGGGATTCTTCCATAAGGAGGTTTTTAGAAAAGGAATCTTCATCACTTTAGGGTAAAAGGCCCAATGAAAATATACCAACGTAAAAAAATCCCATGTCAGATTATATGGCTTTCTGAAAGAGTTGACCATAACCTCAAATTATTCCTTAAGAACTTGTATGAGAAGCAGGTCTGCTGTAACTATATTTATATGTAGTTAGTTTGAGTTTATACTTTATTGAACTCACATTAAAAAATGTCTTCAAGATACTCATATTTAACATATTCTTCAAATGATGACAGGAAAGCAATACTAAGTAAATACTTAAGTGCTCATACAGGAGATCTGCTCGTGATCGATCATTCATAATCACAAGAAATAATTATAAAAAAAATTATGTTTATGCAAAAATATTATGAAATTAATTAAAGCTGAGCTTTCCAATACTAACATGTACCACAGAAGATTGAAGTGGATCCGCACATAAATAAATATATATAAATGTGACGTAAAAGACATAAAATTTCGCGCAAATCATTCAAAAATTAAATTAATATACATGTGATCACATTTTATATTAAAAAAAATGTCAATAAAAAATAATCAAAGAAAGCATTTTTCACGTAATTATTTAACACTATCAAAAGTTCGGCGACCTTCGCCTTTTGTCTACGACTCGTGCAGCCTTCAGCAAGCGGATGATGCGCGGCGATCACCACCGAAAGCAGCAAATTGAAATTGATTTCCGCCCGCTGCACACAGGCACACCCGCAAGCGGTGATTTGTGATTTCAGCAGCAAAGTGTCCAACATAGTCATTCATTAATTTTTACGAAATAAAAAAATTATACAGTTATAAATTAAAATTTTTTGTTCGTAAATTAATGCAAGATTTATTAGTTTCATTTAAGTAAAAAGGAAAAATTTATTTGAAAACGTTAACGAGAAGGGGGCGTTAGCGCACACACACACTAATATATATGTATGTGTGTTTGTGGTTTGAAGCGCAAAGAAACGTGCGAATTAAAGTGGAGCACGCACAATTAAAACAATTAAAGCACTCTGACACAAATTAGCACTTCAATTAGTCGACACAGAAGTTACAAAATGTAGAAAAAAATGTTATTAAAAAATTTTAGAATAACTGTCAACGATATGCTGACAAACATACATACATATATATTAGGGTGGGTCAAAAAAAAAATATTTTTTTTTTGTTTTTTTTTTTTTTTTTTTTTTTGTTTTTTTTTTTTTTTTTTTTTTTAATTTTTTTTTTTTTTTTTTTATTTTTTTTTTTTTTTTTTTAAATTTTTTTTTTTTTTTTTTTTTTAATTTTTTTTTTTTTTTTAATTTTTTTTTTTTTTTTTTTTTTTTTTAATTTTTTTTTTTTAATTTTTTTTAATTTTTATTTATTTTTTTAATTTTTTTTTTAATATTTTCGTTTATTTTTTATTTTTTAGTTTAGACCCTGAAAGAAAGCTTGGTGGACACCTCAAAAAATTTTTCTTCAAGTATCAGTTTTTAATATTAATAGGAAGTCCAGGGCCTTTCAGTTTCCTATTTTTAAACTCTGCAAAGCGTATATTAAGTTTGTCATGAATTTGGTTACACCCAGAAGAAAAGATCGAAGTTCCTATAGAATATACATATAACCTATGCGTATAAATGATCAGCACGACGAGCTGTGTCGATTATGCCATGTGCGTTTGTCTGCATACCCTCGAACCAGTCCCTTAGTTTTTGAGGTATCGATCTGAAATTTTGCACATAAGCTTTTTTCTCTCCAAGAAGCTGCTCATTTGTCGGATTCGTCGATATCGCACCACTATAGCATAAAGCTGTCATACAAACTGACCGATAAAAATGAAGTCCTTGCATGTAAAACTTTTGTACTTGACAAGATATCCTCACGAAATTTTGCACAGAATACTCTTCGTTGAAGTGCTACCATTAACGAAAATATTTTTCTGATCGGATCACTATAGCATATAGCTGTGATACAAACTGACAAGATATCCTAACGAAATTTTGCACACAATAATCTCTCATACAGTACTAAAATCAACAAAAATATTTTTCTGATCGAAGAACTATAGCATATAACTGTGATACAAACTGCCCGAACAAAATGAAGTCCTCAAATAGAAAAATTTTGAATTTGACAAGATATCATCACGAAATTTTGCACGGAATATTCTTCCCTTAGAGTGCTACAATCAGCGAAAATATTTTTCTGATCGGGGCACTATAGCATATAGCTGTCAAACAAACTGACCGAAGCAAATCATGTCCCTACATGGAAAACTTTTTTGTATGACAAGATATCTTCCCGAAATTTGGCACAGATTATTGCCAAAGACAACGCTAAAATCTGCGAAAAAATTGCTCAGATAGGACTACTATATCATAGCTACTATACAAACTGATCAAAATAGATAAATATTTTCTTATACATTTTTCCTTAAAAAAAATGCAACTGCAACCTGTAATTGAGATAATTTTTTTCGAGTTGTCTACCAATCAATTATATGGAAAATTAAGTAAAAAAAAATAATATTAAAAAATAATAAAATTATTTTTACCCACCCTAATATATACATAAATTTGTTTGTACATATGTACGTACAAGCCACACATAACTTTTCTGCCTTAAATCATTCATTACAACGGTAATGACAATTTTTAGCATAATTATGTATGTATGTATGCGTGTATGTACTAATAAACTTCTTTAAACGAGTATATATGCAAGTATGCATATTAATAAAAATGTGTAACCGCAGAAGTATGTAATTGGTCATTCACATATTTAATTATGTGCACGCAGCAGCCACCACTATGGGGGTCAAGAGGTTAAATTAATTAAAAATTTAATACTGCTGACAAATGATCTTCAAACTGTTTAGTGTATGTACATATATGTATATAAATTAGTATGCATGTAAATGCTTATCTGCACATATTATTTAATAAAAAAGGCTGTTGAACTTGAGGCAATACAACAGCATTTCTAAAGTTTGACAAAATGCCTTGAGCAGCCAAAGAATTTAGACATTATATGATGATTAGGAAAATATATTTTATGTGTTACTAACGGTAGGTTTTAAGAACAAGAAAACTTTGCTCTCACATGCCAAATTTTCCAGGAAGCATTAATGATATAAGCAGATATATTTTCGTTGGTCTCTAAGTCTTTACAAGAAATCAAAAAAATTCTTGGAAACAAAATTTTAAAATAATTCAAAAAGAAATTCTCGGAAACAAAATTTCAAAATAATTAAAAAATAAATTTAAAAATCTTGTATGAGGTCCATTTCTATATTTTTATAAAATAAGCAACAGAGTTTCTTGTTGTCACTCAGATACATTTAGATTTCGTTCACTAAAACTTGTCACCCTAAGATAAGTATACCCGTGGATTAAAAATCAATTTTGTTGTCGATGTTTTCCGACATCTTAAGAGGGTTTACGGAGGCGTCCACCTTCGCGTTTACATTTCGGCTGCACATTTTTTTTCAATATATGTGACCTGGTCTATGAAAAGGGAGCTAACGTGCGAAAACTAGTTTTCTGGGAAACACCGTTATCTCGTTATTTCTCTGTTCACCGTTATTTCTCGTTATCTCATTAATTTTGACACCTAAGCCCCATTTCCGCAGACCAGGTCACATATATACAGGGTTTGTTCGGAAAGTAATAGAACCGAGTCGATTTAAAAAAAATGATTGAACCAATAGCTACAATTCTTTAAAAACTTTCAAAATAGGCTTTTTCAGCGTCGATGCAGCGCGGCCAGCGCGATTTCCAAGCATTGAAGGCGTCACGGAAGGCATTCTCCGGAATAGCCTTGAGAGCCGAGGTGCATGTTGCTTGGATCCCCTCTGTCGTCTCAAAATGCTTGCCTTTCATCGGCCTTTTCAGGCAAGGAAACAAAAAAAAGTCCGGGCCACATTTGAAGGGCGGCTGCGGAAACTTTGGGATGTCGGCCTTGTGTAGGTAGCTTTTCACAAGAAGAGCAGTGTGAGCCGGGGCTTTGTCCTGGTGCAATTTCCAATCGGCTGCGATGTCTTGTCGGACCCGAGTGATCCTTGCGCATGTTCAAGTGTTCCGTCACAATGTCATGAATCACAGATTTTGATAAATTTAACATCTGGGCAATTAAACGAATACTTAGTCGACGGTCGGAGTTCAAAACTTTGCACGCACGGGTCACATTGTCGGTGTTTGTCGAAGTCACAGGTCTCCCAGCACGGTCTTCATTAGTGATTATTAGGATCAAAAAATTCCAACTAGGAACTTAGTTTATTTTAATGGGAAAGCTGCGGAGCTAGGCTCTAATGCATTAGCAGACAACGCCAGAGTTAACCGCTACGTAGACAGTCAAGCAGCAATCAAGGTTTAACCTCGTTTCACATGTCGGCCAAAGTGTCTTGGAAATCAGGCTAGCGGTGGAGAGTGTCGTCAGGAACAAACGAATGCCAGGTCACAAAAGGCATCGGGGGCAGTTGATAGTGAACAAGATTGCCAAAAGCAATCGGCTATCACCCAAAAAAAAAGTGATCAACATTTGAAACCCTTGTCTATACGACGCTCTGGACAGAAGTCTGCGAAAGAAAATCAAAATGCGATGACACGATCTATCTGTGCAAAACTAAAATCATAGGTGAAACATTAGATCCGTAATATACAAGGTTCCTACTAGCAAACGTCTACAGAATCATGCTGGCATATGACAGAAAACTGCAGAAAATGTTAAGAGCAAGACACCTGGGAAACAAAAGAGCACCGCTTGTGCACTTGTCACGCTTAGGCAAGTCAATGAGTCACTAGAAGAAGTATCGTTAGTGAGTTCTTAGTCTGTTGAAATTATCGTCAAGCGCAGGGAACCTGAATAATGACTACTCTTCGTAACGGAACTCCTTCTGGTATCGCAAAGGACCACAACTGGTTTATGCGCGGTTTATTAGGCTACCAAACTAACTTAGCTTAGTGCTATTTCAATACTGAAGTAGCATACTACATATGTCTCTGATGACAGGTTGAAAGAATAGTGTCTGATTAGGTCGACATCTCTTTCGTGTCCGTTCGCATGATTTTGGTGGATATTTTGGGTATGAAACGCATTCTGGCTCGACTAGTCGCGATAAAGCTGAATTTTTTTTCAAAACGACTAGCGCAAAATCGCACGATCAAGCATGTCCAAATAGACTTGGACCACAGCGCCACAATCATGGAGAGCATTATAACTGCCAATGAGGCATAGGTTTACGAGTTTGATATGCAAACAAGTAAATAATCATCGAAATGGAGGGGGAAAACGAGCTGAAACCAAAAAAAAAAAATACGCCAAAGCCGCTCAAAAGTCAAGGTGACGCTCATTGTTTTTTTCGATATTCGTGGTTTGGAGCAACATGAATTTGTTCCAGAGCAACGGACGGTCAATAAGGAGTTCTATTGGGCCGTATTGAGGCCTTTGCGTGAGAATATGCGACGAAAACGACCAGAATTGCGGAAGATCAATTCATGAATTTTACACGAATATTACTTTGAAGGCGATAAAATAAATATTGATGAACTATTAAATATTTTGCGCTTTATTTACAATTTCCAGGTACTTTTTTCAAAATATATGTGGTTTATTACTTCTTGAACTATATGTCTAAAAACACGGCTAGCATTAAAATTATAGCTAAACAAATTTATTTGCAGAACGCTTTGCATTTCTGACTTCTTCAAATGCTTGATCACAAATTAAGATCGTTTAAATGCTCAAAATGCATTTGCAAAATCCAAAACCTTTTAGAACACAAGCTCACATCTTTCAAAATATATATATCGCGAATGGCAAGCATGCTCGAAAAGCGTTCAAGTTTCGCCATTTCCATGGAACAATTAAGAACATTTCTGCAAAAATTTTTGCAGTCAGCGTTTGCAACATCTGGAGATTTGATTGAATTAGAGAGAATTTGGAACATCAAAATAGCGGTGATCTGCAACAATTTGCACACATTTATTTATGCAACACTTTTCGCATATTGCTTGCCTCGGCGCAACTACAGATCACTAAGCAGATTTAGATTTTTTTATTTTTAATTTAAATTTGTGGCGAATTAATTCATTTTCAGGGTTTTTCACATCAATTTCTAATCAATGACGCGGGCGATCGATGGCTCTTTGGCAATCGCAACTTTTTCTCAATGAAAAAACACACACACACACAAATCAACGCAGCAGTCGCCAGATAATGCAATGCCATTGAAGTCGGAAAGCGGCAACAACATTTTTTTATTTTTGTTTTTGTTTGATCACTTGACTTTGCTTTTACTTTTAGCACTTTTTACACGCTTTCGGCTTTGTGCGTGTGCAACACAACACCACCACACATTATTCAACACATACATACATACATATGAAATTCGTGGAGGCACAAACGGATTTTGTATTGCGAAAATGCACAATGATTATTTTTATATCTTTAGTTGTTGTTGCTTTTTGTGTTGTTTTCTTTTCGTTTTTTTTTCTATTTAACGTCGAAGCCTAAAGCGTACGGATCGCGTGCGTTCAGACACATCCGGACGATTTAGAATATGTGCGCGCAAATACAGTTAGCGTCCAACTGAAAGTGCTGCAGCCAGGCAATGTGCCGAATGCCGGCGAACGGCGGTGGCGAACGAGAGCAAATTGGCTTTGACGTTCGTGGCCGAGCATCAGTCACAACATATGTACAACAACTTCCTGTGCAGATGCAGGGCGATGATCGCCAAGTGATCTTGCAAGCACATTCTAGGCGGGGAGCTGAGCGCTTAGTGGACCACACGAAGTACACAGTGTGTAGACGATTTAGACTCTCGCTGGCGTTGTGCCCAGCATTTTGGCTGCGAGAAAAACATTTGCCGGCTACGAAGGCGCGAGCAGTTTTAGACAAAGTACGCTCTACTCTAGTACGCAAAGTTGAAGTCAACGAAAGCGCACAGAAGTGGAGGGGAAGCACTGTGACAGAAGGGACGTGGAAAGTGGAGACATATAATAAAGAAAATAATAAAAAATAGAATTTAAATTGCAGACACTGCAAAAAAGGGGTGTTGGTGTTGGAGTACTGTCGAAGCTGCAAGTGCAAAAGCATATAGTGCTCTAATTTATTGCTCTCAACGAGGAGAGACAAATGCACGGCACGTACTCCACGTCTTAATTGCCTGAACGATGGCGAGTTGCAAATATTTGGCGCGTGGATGGTGTAAAGTGGAGGTCACATGGTATTATAGGTACTTAGGGAGCGCAAAAATAAATAAATATTATACACAAATATTTGTACATATGTATGTATAACTGAAAACAGAGAGCTCTTACTAGACCTACAAGAAATTTAAAAACAAATTTTTTTTTTAACTTAAATATAGATTTATAAAAAATATGGGAAGAAGGCAGCATAGAAACTAAAAAATTAATTGTTTTCAATAAAGTTAAGATAGAAATTCGCACACAGAGTATATAAAACAAATATTATTATAAAAATTACCCAAAAATTCAACAAAAATCTATAATTCAAAATAAAAAACTAAAAACAGTATAAAAAAAACATACAAAAACCATAAATACAATAAATATATTAAAAAAAAAAAAAAAAAAAAGTAAAAAAAAAAAAAATAAAAAAAATATTTTCAAAAAAAAATAAAAACAAAAAATAAAAAAAAGTAAAAAAAACAAAAACTATATAACATAAAAAAACACAAATAAATCATACAAAAACATTTAAAAACTAAGAAATTTATACTACTAAGTTTCAATTAATTTAATTATTTTGCTTAAAAAGTTTTGCAAATTAAATTAATTTAAAAAAACAGCACATTATTAAAAAGTTTAATTAATAGCATATAAATTATAATAAAAAATATTCCAATGAAATATTCATTAAATAGTTTCATTAAGGCAAATAAAGTGAAAAAGAAAAACTATAAAAATTATTATAAAAAAACAACCGTTATTTAAAAAAAAATACTCTCCTTATTTAAAAAAAAAAAAAAAAATATAAAAAAAAAATATATAACAAATAAATATATTTAAAAAAGATGTATGAAAAAATGATTAAACAATTATTTAAAAAAAATATTAAAACAAAATATTTAAAAAAGATGTATGAAAAAATTATTTAAAAAATATTAAAAATTAAGGCAAATAAAGTAAAAAAAGGAACTATAAAAATTATGAAAAAAACATATTTAAAAAAAAAAAAATTATTTAAAAAATATTAAAAAATTAAGGCAATAAAGTAAAAAAATTAAATTATAAAAATTTATTAAAAAAATATAAAAATACATATGTATATGAAAAATTTTTAGAAAAAATTATTAAAAAAAAATAAAAAATAATTTATTAAAATAATTAAGAAAGTATTTAAAATTTAATTAATTAAAATTCTTAATGAGAATTTATAATATACAATAAAAAAAAATTTTAAATGAGAAATAATTTACAAACTAAGGTAAACAAAATTAATAAAAAAATTAAATTAATTAATAAAAAGTAATAATTTTGAAAATTTAATTTTTTTATACATAATAAAAAATAATCAACAGCTTGAAAAAAAAATAAAAAAATTAAGCTTTTATTATTTTTTAAATAATTAATAAGTATTACAAATTAAATAAATTACAGGAAAAATAACTTAAGGGGGTATACTATTCCAGAAATAAAAAAAAAAATATTTTTTTTTTTATTTTCTAAGTTTAACTATTCAAAACACCCAAAATTTTATATGCGTTTTTCTCGAAACTGTGTTTTTGAAGTCGGTTGACAAGATCTCGAGAACTAATCAACCGATCTTTATGAAATTTTACACAGGTCTTTGAGATACAATTCTTAAAGACTTGGACAAAGGTTTTTTTTTTGATTACAACTACTTGAAAAAAAAAATTTGGAAATTATCACTGAAATTTTCATTTTTTTTTATAAAATGTCTGCCAAAAATCTAATTTAAAGATTTTTTTCCTTCATCCAAGTTCTTAAATTAAGACTTTTTTTAATTTAAACACGTATTTTATTCACTTTAAATGTTCCTGTAAGGAGTTATCCTGCCAACGCGGGCCCATCTCTTTTCCGAGGGATCAGCGGTAATGACGTCGCTATGGCCGAGTTAAAAATATGTTTTTCCGAAATTTTCAGAATTTCTTTCTTAAAAGTGTATGTTTGTAACAATACAAAATTCTAATAAAATATTTAATTTTTAATGTAAGAAAAAATTATTGGAAAAAAGACTGCTTTTTAACCCGAGGAAACCCATGTAACACCTTAATTTAGTGTTTAATTATGACACTTTATAGGTTTTCGGTTTCGTAAGGCAGTGGAAGTGGACCAATTACGAACTCGTACATTTTTTTTTTTGCTAAGGAACGCGCATACCAAATTTCATCAAGCACGTTGCAAGAGTATAAAAATTTATTAAAAATAAATAAAAAAAACTTTCACATGACCAATTATATGAAAAAAGAAAAGATGTTGCTGTTAACAAAAAAAAAATACAAACAACAACAAACAAAAAATCTTAATGTGAATCACAAACCCAAAAAAATAAAAAAAAAAAAAAAAAATAAAAAAAAAAAAAAAAAAAAAAAAAAAAAAAAAAAAAAAAAAAAAAAATAAAAAAAAAAAAAAAAATAAAAAAAGCGAGGAAAAAAATCGGGGCACATATTCTAATTTTAATGCCGAAATATATTTTTGTATATTTTTTAATTACCGTGCCAAATGGCTAAGCAATCAGAACGGACGCCAGACAAAAAGACGTGTCATTTCCTCCAGCCCTCGCAGTTAGCACCTAAGCCACACACTCGCAAATATTTCAAAATCAACACTCGTCTATACCTAAATACAGACTCGTGAGCTAAAAAACTTAAATGAACTTCCACGAAAATTCAATTTGGCAATACGTGCGTGCTCATCGTCAGACGGCAGAAGAGACGAACATTTCATTAAGTGTCAATGCTTGTTCGTGGCATAAAATTTTGTAAAAACTTTCAAACTTTTTGCACGAAATCAGAAGTCTTTTAAATAAAGAAAATGCTACCATTTAACAAGACTAATGGACGCGATGTTTCCAAGCGAAAAAGTCAGAGAAATAAAGCAGTTTTGTTGTTGGAATATTTTCGGAAAATTATGAAAATTTTGAGTTTTTTGACGTCAGCAAGTAACCATCAGTCAACATGCGAATGTGATCGCCACTCTGCTGTGAGTGTTCGTTTTGGCGGCTGGCAGCTGACGCGAATACACACACACACACACAAAAGCTTGTATTATTGATCGTGCCCCACTGGAAAGAGGACAACATGTGCACGTCAAATACAACAAAAGCTATTAAACAGCGGAAAATGATGATAGCAGCGACTGTGTCATAGACGACGCCTTGTTCTCGGGCTAACATTGCGGCAAGCAGAAATTTGTCATGTTCAACGAATTAGGCAAATATTAGCCATTCATTTCATTGACATGACTAATGAAGAAGAGAAATCAGACAGAGGTTATCATATACAAGTGAGAATAATATAGAAACTATATTTAGCAGAAGATTCAAGTCGCCAAAATAGGAGAAGGAGAAGGTTAAAAAACTTATCAGACACCTTCCGACGAAGATGATAAGATTGATGTGAGTGCCAGGCCACAGTGGAATCACAGGAAACTGTAAAGCTGATAAGCTAGCAAGAAAAGACGGCCTAGAACCGCTATCGTTAGCATGGGAGCGGGTCGGTGCTCCCGTATAATCCTGTGTTCTATTACCAGATAGCTGGGCTTCGCGGAAACTTGGCCTGCGCTGGGCCATCATCGGTACATGCGCTGTCGCAAAAGCCTTTTGGCCAAGACCGATCGCAAGAGACCTACTGATCTCTTTACCCTCAGTTAGGCTACTCTCTCCCTAGTTTGGGGCTTTTAACGGGCCATTGTCCCTATTGGCGTCCATGCAGGGAGGCTGGGAATTCTACCAAACACCATCTGCCGAAGCTGTATGAAAGAAGATGAGGTGGAAACAACTCAACACTTCCTTCTTGACTGACCCGCGTTTGGGAGGTCAAGACTTAAAAGTTAAGAGCACATACCTTCAGACATCCCACCGAGCTGGCGGGAATGGAAATTAAACGCCTGTGCGCGTGTGGCGACTAAGCGTTTTGCTATTTTATAAGTTCGAACACAACAGTTCTTCTATTCTATGGCCTCACAAAGGACTACATATAGTAGGCCACGTGCGATCTTTGATCAGCCATCTAACCTAACTTAACCTAACCTTCCGACGACAGTCGCTTATGTGCACTGAAACAGACAGTGATTTGTGACCAACCAAAGGCGATCAAATTGGACACATTCCTCAAAGTTACTTAGGGAATGTTTACTTTCACTGCAACAACAACAATAACAATAACTTATGAGGAACGTATCTGTGAAAGCCACTCTTGGTATACAATAGATCTGATGTTGAGTACTCAAGTCCAAATATTCAGTAGCTGGGAGCTTGATAGACGTTGATAGAATTCGCCCTGTTTCGCAATGTAAGATAAAGATATCAGGATAATGGATAAGGATATCAGGAATTCGGTTGAAATTGTTTGAGTAGTTTCTGAGAAATAATATTTCATATACAAGTGGGTTAAAGTTATATAGATTTATCGGGCATGTTCCGATGACAGTCGAGTATATGCGATTGGAATGGGCACAGATATTTATGCGGCCACGGACTGACAACTCGTTCAAAATGACTTAGGGTATGATTTTACAACAGCAATAACACAACTTGTGAGTAACGTCTCTGTGAAAACCATGACTGATACATGTAAGCTTAAACTTTATATATTTCTGGTTAAACCCGCTCCGAAAAAAGAAAGCGGAGAGAAAAATTTAATGTCTTGGCTGGTTTTTCTCAATAAATGGTTTTCAAAAGTAAAAGATTCGCCAAAAAACGAGGAAAAATTTCAGAATATTTTGATATTTTTCGTCATAAACAGAGAACTTAACTTTCAAAACCGACGATGTTATAGTTATCACATGGGGATTGTCTCCAAAGTTTGATGGAAACGGAAAAAAATTTAATTTTTAACCAAAAAACATTAAACCAATATTTTTTTCTTCAGTAATACTCAAACGAAAAAGAGCGTCTTCAATAAAAAAAAAAAACAAGCACAAATCTTCAATAAATATTATTTTATAAACACATCTCTGAACATGGGTATATGAAACTCTACAACAGCTTCGGAAAGTGAAATTCACAACGGAAGCGCTTTAAGCGACATCTACCGTTAAAAATAAGTGAGCAAATAGCTTTAAAAGCTCAATAGCAAATATTAAACCTGCCAAACTGTTATACTGTACATAAGAAAAACTCTCCGCACTCACACAACAACACTTGAACGATGCAAAAGCTTGTTGAAAAACCAATGAGAGAACAAAGAGCGCGTGTAGAGTTGTTACACATACACACAACAGCTCAATGCACACGTTTAGTTGGGAAAAGAAGCCCGACAAAGCTTTTAATTTTGTCTCTCAAACAAACAAAGTAATAACAACAAAATTAATGCGGTGAATAACTGTAATAAATGGAAAATTATTGTTAGTGGCAAAGCAAGGCGTGGGTGGGCGCGTCAAGTGGGTGGAAGTTAGAATAGAAGGGCGCTGCTGCACGAAAAATTTGATGGAAATCAATACAAAAACAAAAATCTATACACTAAATTTTGAAAAGAAATTGTTTCATTATCTTCCTCGACTGCGCCCTCATAACACTCACGTTTATTCTAATTTTTTATTTTCTTTAAAGAAATTTATCAGCGAACTTTTATCTTATCAAATTGGATATTATCGCCGCTTTTTATGACTTGCACTGCAATGAAGTTGTTGTTGTTGAATTTATGTTGCTTTAGAAATGTAAAAGTTTCAAAAATGTTGAGCAATAATAATTTAATGATTGTTGAAGAGAAAGTTTTAAATTTTCTTGGCTCAAGCCAGTTTATATTTTACATTGACCTTGAATTTACTTTAATATTTTATTTAAGTTTTTGAGTGCTTCGAAAATTGAAAAGCCAAGTTTTTATAACTAAAAGTAAAAAATCGAAAATATAATATTTTTAAATATTTCCTTATTTATTCAAAAAATAACTGATTGGTGTGGAAATGTTCTCTCTTCCCAAGATTTGAACTCTTCGAATTCGATTTTGGTCCTAATATCGCGACTTTCAATCAGCTTTATTCACCTATTTTTGACGTCATGCATACGGACAGGTTTAGAACTCGATGAAAATATCATTGGTTTTATTTTTTTTTACATCGATAGCACTTTAAAGCAATCGATTGTTTTGCAGTAAGGTATAAATTTTGAAAATAGACTTTCAAACCCCTTTATAAAATACATATACGGACAGTCTTTATAACCAGACACCTTTCATAACCGAACACCTCTCACAGCCGAACACCTCTGATAACCGGACACCTCCCATAACCGCTCACATTTTATGAATACAACGTTTTCATTATTAATTTTGTACAAAACCGAGTTATATAACCGGACATGATACCTTTCCAATGACCGGACATGAAAACGTTCCAATGTTCTGAACATGGACACTACTTTGGTAATATTTTATTCAAATTATCTCTGATAAACTGACAGGATTTCATATAATGTTATTAATTTTTGGTGTTTTGAGACAGTTTTTTTTTTACAATGAAACGTAAAACCATCACAGCAAACCGCTTGACTTGCACTGGGGCCTCAAAAGAAAATATGAGATAATTGTCATTCATTTACACTTGGCGGACATTGGCTTGCATTTATTAATTCAGTAGAAATATAGCTCTGAGATGCAGCTTCCAACACTAAGAATTAATTTTGAACACTCGTTTTTGCTACGTCCTCTTATATGGACAGCTGCCTTAACCGGACAAAAACACTGCGGTTGTCCGGTTATGAGGAATTTTTCTGTATATACATATACATATATGTATATGTACATATGTATATGTATTGGGTCTATAACTATATATATTCGGGTAGTTTGCCAAGAGATGGCGCGATCATGATTATTATTCCATTCTTCAAATATTCCGAACATGCGTTAAAGAACTAAGAGTTAGAATGCAGCTGTTTCAGTATACATACATACATACATATGTCATTCATTTTAAACGTAAACCACAAAAAATTTTTCACACAAATATGCCCAACTTTATACCCGAAAAAGTGTTTTAGCGTGGAGTTCTTCTTCATAGCATTCATATGAAGTAAACCTCAGCCGTAAGTCATCGCTTTTCGGTGGAAGTTTATGGTGAAAACGCCCAACTGATCAATCTTATCGAAAATGATTTGCAAGAATTTAAAGTAATGATTTCGGCTTAGAAGACGAAGAACGTAGAGGCTACCAAAAACTCGATGAAGATTGTTGCCAAACTCAAGAAGAACTCATAGACGATGTGGGAGTCAGTCAAGCAGCCATTTTAAAACATTTAAAAGCAGTCGGATAACTACGAAAGCGAGGAAATTTGCTGCCATATGAACTGAATCCGATAGATGTTCAGAGACGATTTAGAATGTCAGAAATAATGCTTGAATTATACTAAAGGAAGTCGTTTCTGTAACGGATTCTGACTGGTGATGGGAAATTGATGCATTAAAAAAAAAAAAAACATGTGAAAACCTGGTTAACCAGCCAAATCATTGGTAAAGCCGAATAGCCATAATAACAAAGTCGTCCGAATGGATCGAAAACACACCAGCTCGGAGAGTATTTGACGCAGTACCCGCCAAGGCAAGCACAGGAAAAGAAAGAGCTCCACTCGGTTGGAGAGACCAGGTGAAGAAGAACCTGGATGCACGTGTAATCTCCAATTGGCGTTAAACCTCGAAAGAGAAGAAAGACTGGCGCGCTGTTGTAAACTCGGCTATAACCGCATTAGCGGTGTCAACGCCAATAAAGAAGAAGAAGAAGAAACTAGTATTCTGCATTTGATGGAATCATCTCCAATTAGCGCCAAACAGCGAAAAGGAAGAACGACTGGGACGCTGTTGTAAATTCGGAAATTAACCGCATAAGCAGTGTCAACGCCAATAAAGAAGAAGAAAAACTAATATTCTGCATTTGATGGAATCAGAAAGGCCGTGCTGTATTATGAGCTTCTGAAGCCGAAAGAAAGCATCAATGAAGAACACTACAGACAATAACTAATCTAATGGAAGCAAGCGATTGCGGAGAAAGTCCGGAATTTGCAACCAGATATGACAACGCTCGACCTTATGCTACAAGGCCGATTAAAATAAATTAGGAAAACAGCTAATAGCTCAGACTTTGTCCATTCTGACTTCTGATTTGTTGAGGTCAATGCAGAATGCACTCAGCGGAATGCGATTTTCAGCAGGACAAGGTATCAAATATTGGCTTGAGTCATTCTAGGTCGCCAAGCGGACGAATAATTTTTTTTTTTTCGCAAAATAATAAGTCTAAATAAGTCACTAAAACAGTTTCTCAATTTATTTTATTCGAACTCAAAGTTCGTTCCTCTTAGGGATCCATTTTCATATTAACTCACACTCGAACTTCAACAAAGCTTCCAAAAACCTTATTGAGCCTACCAAGCAGAATATGAAATAATATTGTCTAATAACAGGCCACCCACATAGCATACCACCATAAAAGCCAGCAACTTCAATATTCATTCGAACAAACATTTTTTTCAAATGCAAAGTTCGAAAACGAAGCTTTGAAATATTTCAAACAAAACTATATTTAATTTTTTTTAATTAAACGGACACCAAGGAAATATACTCGCTATACACACGCTATACCATAAAGAATAATTGTATTGAAAATCCTTTTTACTTAACAATAACAATGCAGACACGCTTTATAGCCTAAGTCGTTATGTAATCGCTGCTTTCATTTACCCATACACAAGTATGACTTTGGTTACTTTCATTTATACAAAATATTTTGCTTTCATACATTTGTGCTTGCGTCTCGTTTCTCTCAGCCTACCCACAGTCAGGATATAGCTTTCAGCTTACAATGTATTTGTAGTAACGCAAGCAAAAACTTTTAATAACATAAGCTTACGGATAAATGCTGGCGATCACACACACAAGCACGCATCAGTAGGCTTCCAAATAAATATATGTACATATATATACTTGTATATATGAACGTGCATATATAATGTTAAGAGATATAAAAACTTTGTTGCCACAATGTAAATATTTATATGAGTAATGTACAAACATACATACATATATGACATATGATACAGTTACTCTGCGTCTACGAGGGTCAAACGATAAGCGCGAACTTTTTTACACTGAACAGGGTTAACCACGAAGTTTGTAACAACTATAAGGAAATATCGTAGAAATATCGAAGACTTTACGAAGTATATTATACTACGGACAAAAAATAGTAAGACTTTGTTCATAATTTTAAAACTCTTACTTTATTCTTCAGAATTTATGTCGTCCGCTTAAAGTAATCCCCCTTGGCGCAAATACATTTGTGCCAACGTTTTATTCAATCCTTGAAACAGTTCTTAAAGTCAATTTCCGGAATAGCCTTCAATGCACTTAGCGTTTCACGTTTAATGCCTACAATTGACTCTAAACGGTTTCCCCGGAGCGGTCATTGGAGTTTGGTGAATAGCCAGAAGTAACACGGAGCTAAATCAAGGGAATACAGTGGTTGCGGCATGATTTTGGTTGAAAATTTGGCGCAAAACTCAGCAAGAATCAATGCAGTATGCGACGTGGTGCGAAAATCAAGAGTTGTCGGCCCATAATTCCGGCCTCTTTTTACATAATAACTTCGTGCAAACGACGCATAACACTCAAATGTCGTGTTTTTCAATAAGAGCGCTACAAAAGTTTTTAAATAAAACAAAAACGGTTTGGGATATCAATTAAATTCTTTATTCCTGTGAAAGTACATTCGAAGACATTATGTATGGAACTCGATTTCGGACATGTTTGAACCCAATTTTCGACGAGTTTCAAGCATAAATCGCACGATACTGCTGCAATTTTACGTTCGATATTCGTACGAAGTTCATCAATCGTCGCTGGCTTGTTGGTATAGACCATAGACTTGACCTAACCCCACAGGAAATAGTCTAACGGCGTCAAATCGCACGACTGAGGCGGCCAATTGACTGGGCCATTTCGTGAGATAACACATTCATCAACCTTGGTTTTAGATAAATCGATTCTGATATTCACTGTGTGGCTTGTGGTGTCGTCCTGTTGGAACCACATATTATCCAAGTCCAAGTCATCCAATTCGGGCGAAAAATAGTCAGTTATCATTGAGCGGTAGCGATCCTCATTACACACAGTAACGTCTCGATCTTGAAGAAGTACGGCCCAATGACAACGCCGGCCCATAAACCGCACCAAACCGTATTTTTTTCGGGATGCAATGGTGACTCATGGAGTACGTGTGGATTGCTGCTGACCAATAACGCATATTTTGCTTATTGACAAAGCCATTCAGCCAGAAAGTCCGGATCATTTTCAAGTTGTTGCTCAGCCCAATTGACGAACATGCGCCGATTTTTGGTGGTCAAGCGGCTTCGGTCCTTGCGTCCATTTGATCTAGTAAGGATTTAGGCCAAGATCTTTTCGCAAATTCGCCACAACGACGTCACAAAGCTTGAAAACGACGTGAGAGAGACTTATGATTCTCAATTGATTGAGACTACGGCCACTTCTTTGTCTCACTGGCACGGGAACATTTTGTACTGTGCCTGTAGATTCAAATTTTTCCACTAGACGCTCAATTGTTGATCTGACAGGACGATTATGACGACCATAAATTGGGCGCAGCGCTCTTAAAGTTGAGGCCACTGACTCCGAATTTCGCTAGTAAATTTTGATAATTTCGACTCGTGGTTGAATCGTATTTCTTTCCATAATGAAATGGCAAACCTTACTAAAGAAAAATTTCAAAAGAGCGGGGGAAAAAATAAGGCGTCGTTTGCTGTTCTGAACGGTCTACTTTTGTAGCGTCCCTATTGAAAAAACCCGTTAGGTGGAACTGATCTAAAATCAAACGACTGATCGGTTTAGTTTCACATTTAGTTAAAACACTTTATGGTAACAAATTTGGAAAAAAATCAAGTTTCAGTCGTACGCTTTCTACTACTTTCTACTTGCCGCTGTTCTTCCGCTAATAATTCATCGGAGAATGGAAATTTTGCATTTTTTAATTTTTATGAAACCTAACCTCAAATTGTTTTTCGCAGTGTACAGTGCAATGCACGCTAACTGGCTGTTGTATGCATGTGTGTATGTATATGTTTGTGTAAAAAGCGCGAATGCTTAATCAGAAACGCATCATTGCAAGCGGCGGAATTCTTAATCTGGCATTAATACAATTTTCAACAACACACAAAGCGCGACGCAAACATACAAACGCACATAACATATAAATGTATGTATGACTATACATAGGTCTGTATATATAAAGCCTGTGGTCGAACGTGTTGAAGGTGGCTCGACAAGTGCACACACACATGGGAGACCAAGCACGGGACCGCGCCACCAGCGAGTGACTAGAATGACTCGGAGCCAGTGAATGCTTAATCAGAAGTTAGGGACAACAATCGGTGCGATTATATATACACATCCATATATATATTTACAAAGAGGCAGTGAAGCCGTTTGGCGCTTTGGATTTGTTATTGCATTACAGACATGCCACAAAAGCTGGCCCAAAATGGGAAAGAAAAAATTACAAATCAAACTAGCACCCCGAGAGCGCGCGGCGGACAAAGATGCCGCTCCACACTCGACGGCTGCATTTGAAATGGGCATTGTCGTTGTCATTGTTGTGTGGCTACTGTTACTTTTCATCGTTTTATTGCCATTTTTTCTCCATGCGCATGCAATTCTCGCCTGTTGTTAGTGTTGTTTTTGGTGTTCGTGTCGCTGATGTTGAAATGATGTTTGACCCATATTGGAATTTGTCTGCTCGGATTGCCTAACCCACCTCCTCCTCCTACAACAACAGCAACGGTGTCTGGACTCACATGCGCAAAAAAGGGCCGCACCGAACAGGCGGATATTGAAAGGCGCGTTGGAGCCATGTGAGGGCGACGCACGGGTGGGTGAGCGCATGCGAGCGGGCAGGTAGCATTTGTGAATTACAATGAATTACCTATTTCTATGTCAACAACAGCGTGCCGTGCCTAACAATTGTTTGTAAACAAGTTCGTGTTGTTGGGGCGGCGCGAAAGCCGAACGCCGAAAGCCGCTGTGGCTGCAGTGACAATGTTTTAGTCGTCGTCAGCTACCGCGCTGTAAGGTGCTTGAACCCAATGGATGTGCATATGAGTGAGAATATATGCTCGCAAGAGCTTAGACTTAAAATTATGTCATAAAGCGGTGAGGTAAGTATATTTTTAGACTTTTTATGGTGGGTAACCATAAATGGCACGGACACAATGTGTGCAATGCGAGGCGACAAGAGGGCCACTGAAATAAATACGGCTACTAGTGGGGGCTTGTGTATGGACAATGATGGTCTATTCGTGCCATTTGCAGACACTTTGCGGTATTTTATATTCTGGACTTTTCCAAGACTTAAATATAAAAATTTTAGTTGGAAGATTAAATCGATAACTCACAAAGAATTCCGGGTTCACAATTCTAACGGATGTTTTTTTGGCTACCCAGAGGATACTTGGTCTAAGACCGGAAGCTGTGTGATTGAGAAGCAAAGTTCTCAAGATCAAACTCTACAAGTCACTCATCATCACCGTCTTGCTATATGGTCTAGAGCCATGGACGAGGACAACATCTGATGAGTCGGCGTTACGAGTTTTCGAGAGAATGATTCTGGCGATGATATATGGCGCATTAGCAACGGCGTATACCGCAGTCGATAGTACATAGTTCAGCGAATTAAGAGACAGCGGCTACGCTGGCTAAGTCATGTTGTCCAAATGAATGAAAACACTCCAGCTCTGAGAGTATTAGTCACGGTACCCGCCAGGGGAAGGAGGTGAAGACCGCCACCCCGTTGGAATACCAAGTGGAGAAGACCTGGTTACACTTGCAGCCCCCAGTTGGCGACAAGCGAAAAGGAAAAATGACTTGCGCGCTGTTGTAAACTCGGCTATAACCCCGCAAGAGGTCTCTACGCAAGTAAAGAACATAGAAGGAGATATAAGAACTCGATTTTGATATACACTATTGTGGTTCTTTATCGGCATTTCCGACAAATGGCCAAATTCTCGGAGAGAAAATTACGTATTCAAATTTTCAAATCGATACCTCAAAAACTGTGGAACTAGTTCGCGTATACAGCATCAGACGGGCGTACAGATCGACGGATATGGCTAAATCGACTCGCTGATTTTATATGGTCTCCGATATTTCTTTCTAGGTGTTACAAACTGCCGGTGCAATACGAAGTAGTTTCTGTGTCGTTTCGGTACCGTCGACAAACCGAGGTTTCACTGCTACATAGCAAACACCAAAGGACAATCGAAACTGTGGACTAAATCGGAGAACCTGCGGCGAAGAAGTCGAAAACTATCCTATTTCCTGAGGATAATCCTTCAAGCGTTTTGAGGACATGATCTAAAGAACACGACTACGGAGGTTATAACATAGCGAGCTCGAGCAATGGGATTTCAGCTACGACGTCATGGATCTTAAGAGTAATTCCTTAAAAGTGACATGTGAAAATAGTCGGATAAAGGTTTCTGATGCAGTGAAGAAAATAGTAAAATTTATCAAATATTAACAGACGGCATATTCTAACGGAACTTCTACAATGCCACGCTAAGCAAGAACTCGATGTTATACGGATATTACAGCACTAAATGAAGTGATTTCGGATATAACCAGAGGAATATAATCAAATTTGAAGGTAGACCTACGTTTGCGAGCTGTTATTTTTTGTTTCTTTATGGACAATTCCTCTGTAATTGCGCGGTTTCACTACCAAAGTACGCGAATAGTACATCTATTAAAAATGTGTATAAAGAATTCAGTGCACCACTCACCTTCGTTATCGCTGCGACGTGTACGTGGCATACTGTTGTAATACTGCTGAATTTCCGATTTCTCAGTCGATTCATTCTCCTGCTTCTCATCCTCGGTGTAAACCGGTGAACAAGGACCGGACGATGCGCTGGCGGCTGGCGAAGACGATGTAGCCGAATTAACACTACCACTCAGCCCGTTAGCGCCACCACCTAGACTGTCTACTGAACCACGCTTTGCGGCAACCGCGATATATTGGAATGTAGCTGAGGTGGGTGAAGATGGCGTCAGCCGTTCTTCGCCCTCAATGAGATCAATGGATTTTTTACGTGGCTTCTCGGGTGGTACTGGCGCATTTGACGAAATGGCAGCAGCGGCGGCGGCTGCAGCTTGTTGTTCATCTAGTAGTGAACGCTGTAGAGCTGCGGTGACAGCTGCCGATTTGGCAGGTGGCGGCGGTGGTTGAGACGACACATCGGGCAGCTTTGTAGGCGAACGTACACGTTCCGGATTGAATTTAACCGGACTGACGTTCTTCGGTTTGGCAGCTGGTATGGGTGGCAATGGTGGCGATTTGATGGGGCTACCAATTTTATTGGTACTACGCGGTTTTATTTCCGGTGGTACGACTGTATGACGTACCGGTGGACTGGGTGGATGATCCTGCGGTTGCTGATGCTGTTGAGCAGCCGCTAAGATAGGTGAACGTAACTGTTCCATGGCGGATACAGCCGAGTTGGCAGCATTGGGCTTATGATTGGCATTTGGAGAGGCCATCGTTATGGCAATATTGGCATTATCCTTTTCCCGATCACGCTCTTTATCACGTTCACGATCTCTATCTCTGTCTTTCTCTTTTTCGCGCTCCTTTTCCTTCTCCTTCATCTGTATGGCCGAGCTGGAAAAGAGCGTGGTGCCGGGCACGGTGCGTATGATGTCACAGCGATTTTGATCGCTATGCGTACGATTTGATTTTGTTTTTGTAAAATGTGAAGTCCACTTCTTTTGCTTTTCGATTAATTCGCGTGAATTGAATTTACGTTCCGGTTTCTCCGGCTTATCGACACTACCGCCACCGGCTGAGAGTATGGCACTCACACCGCCCACCGATGGACCACTCAACACACCGTCTTCCGATTTGTGACGTGCTATATTGTGATGTAGTTTCGCACCCGGTTCTACGATAAATTTACTGTTACTCAGCGCCAAACCACCATTCAGCTGTGGTGGCGGTGCACAATTATTATTATTCGCCAATGAAGCGGCCACATTACAACCGGGTGGAAATGGTGAGCGTCGTTTCGGTGGCGATATCGAACGATCTGACGAACGCGACGACGAACGATCCGAACTATTACCTTCGCAGAGATTATCGTCACGCGAGCCAGAACGTGACATTTTCACATTCGAATTTGAATTATTCTCTACGCCGAGCTTCTCGAAGAGGGCTCGTGCATTATTGAAACGCGCCGAATGTGATTCAGTGCGTACAACGGTGGCTGGTATGCCGACTCCACCACCTCCGGCTTGTTGTTGCTGATTAGCTGCGGCGGCAGCGGCGGCGGCAGCAGCAGCAGCAGCAGCGGCTGCGGCGCTTAACTGTTCGACCGGTTGTATTTCGATGGGTTTGCGCTGGAAGAGATTCGCAATTTGCGAAACTTTACCAACTGGCGTCGGATGTATGGGTTTCTCCATTTTGGCTGTGAAGAGTTAGATTCAATAGCGTTACGAGAGTCGTCTGAAAAGAGACAAAACAGGTAAAAAATATATTTATTTTTTATTAAATACACAACAAATAAATAACACTAAATTTTGAAAGCTTCAAATATCCTAAAAATCCTTGTTAAAAATATGTTTTTTTCACATTCTACAAAAACTGATAGATTGAACAAGCAATATGGCAAAGCATCAGTAAATAAATATATTCGAATTTTGAAATCCTTGAAGAACTCTACAACATAATTCTTGAAGTTTCAAACTCTTAAGACAGTGAAGAAAGGAAAAATTTAATATATTGACGAATTCTAGTGAAGATTTAAAATAGCACCCTGAAGCGATAACAGACTAAGTAAGGGGTTTCACTCTAAAACAAGGCAACAAGACCGGCACATCTAGGAAATACATTGTATTAAAATAACCGTTATGTATTATTTTCAGGATTTTATTACTTTCTCGAAAAAAAAATGGTTTCCTTCTAGATCTAAAGCAGATACAAGCAAATTTCTCTAGACGCCTCATCTGGATTATACGGTGGGTGGGGAAGTATATGAAAACATAAATTGATCAATCAAAAGCAAGTCGTTATAAGAAAAACTTTTTTATTTGACGAAATATCTTCATGAAATTTGGCATGGTTAATTGTATAAGGTAACAATACAGTCTCCGAACAAATTGTTCAGACCGGACCACTATAGCGTATAGCTTCCATACAAACTGATCAATCAAAATCCAAGTCCTTATAAGGAAAACTTTTTTATTTGACGAGATATCTTCACCAAATTTGGCATGAATTATTTCCCAAGGCAACGGTATAATCTCCGTATAAATTGTTTAGATCGGACCGCTATAGCTTATAGCTTCCATACAAACTGATCAATCAAAATCATGTTCTTGTATGGAAAACTTTTTTGTTTGACGAGATATCTTCACGAAATTTGACATGAATTATTTCCCAAGGCAACGTTGCATAATTTCTGAACAAATGTTTCAAATCAGACCACTATAGCATATAGCTGCCATACAAACTGTTCGATCTAAATCAAGAAAAAAATGTTTTTATACCCTTTTATGCCATAAGAAATATATATACGTGTGAGGGGTATTAGTTCAGCTTCAACTACAATTCAGCCGAAATTAACGTTTTTTCCTATTTTCGCTTTCTTAGCGACATATTTCTCATACACTTAATTAATACATAAACCTTATCTCAATAGCTTTCAAATATCCATAAAATAAATGCAAATTCCCATCAAATTTATACTTAAGAAAAAACTAATTTGGAATAAAACTATATACCTATGATATTATATAAAACTATATTCCACGAAGACACCCTTTATTGACCAGACTATTAATATGGTCATGTGTTACGATATGCCTTTAAAGAGATTACAAGCCAAATTACCATTTTGATGGAGTAGACTTTCATTTCTCCCAAACACCAACACACAAATTAGTTAAAATAAATTAAAATAATATAAAATTGACAAAAAACAAAAATAAAATATTCGTTGAAGAAGAGTTTCACTCTCTCAATGCCAATTAATAATGACAACACTTTTACTTCCGATGGCACCCGCACAACAACAACACTGACAGACGTTTGCGATTCGAATAAAATTATACCGATCACGTTTCAATGACTGTTGTTGTTGCATAAAATCAAGCATTGACCGAAATGAACCGTCATTCTGCGAACACAAACCGAAACCGAAATAGAGAGGAAAAGACCAATAACGTCGGCCAAATTGGAACTTCCACTTGAGCTTGCGCTTTCGTTGGCTTTTTTGCGAAAGTTGCTGGTTTTGTTATTATTATTGTTTTTTTTTTTTGTTTTTGTTTGTGTTTTTGAAGGTTTTAGCGCAGAAATCGAAATATTTCACTTAACAAGTTCCGCCTCGGCCACGGCAAGTGTTCAATTGAGCCGTTTTAGTGCACTACACCTGTGTCGTGTGACTGAACGATGACTGAAGGCGGTGGCGGTGAACGCCAAAGACGTAGGCACCAATGCTGGTGGCGGCGGCGTTGTCGATATGATGAGATAGCTCACGAACATTTTTTTGCGATTTTTCCCTTTTTTACTGACGTGTGTGTACCTACTACTTCGTGTACAACGCTATCACTTGTAAATACATACCGACATACATACAGACATACAATTACTGTTATCGATGCACATGTACATGAAATTGATTTTTATTATGAGGTGTCCATGAAAAATGTGTATATATGCATGTGTGTGCATGTGTAGCAGTATAAGGCAAGAGGTAAGTGCGAGTAGGGACAGGGAAATGTCAGAGACACGCTGAGCGAAGTAAAAGAAAGTATGAAAATGTACGTAAATTGCAAGCGAATAAAAGTGTTAAGCGAAGTGTAGGCGAATGAGAATCACAAGCGAGCATTTCCATAGAATCGCAATAAATTATTAACAAAAGGAGAAAAGGAAAAGCCATGAAGATATAACAACAACTGTTGCAGAAGAGTAATGTGAGAACATGGTCACTTAAGCGATTGTGTTGAGCGCACACGCGAAATGAATAACAATGAGCGTATCAAATATCAATTCTTGTGCTGAAAGCTCAGCAAAATCAATTAAGAAAATTTATAAATATATGTGTGTTTGCTATATACAGGTTATGTGCAATGAAATAGAAACACTATAGAAAGTTCATATATATTAGATTATTATTCAAGTAAGCAAAAACATCGTCAAGTAGGACACCGCAGAGCAACCTGAAGAGATTTAAGAGCTGCCATTTCAACCATAAAAAATAAGGATTTGGTGTGGTTTGCGGGCCGTTGGAATCATCGGTCTATATTTTTTCAAAAGAACATAACATAACATAACATTGAGAACATAGCCGTCAATAGCGTCGAATCGTCGAATAGAAATCGCCATGATAACCGACTATTTGATGCCTGAGATTGAAACTCGTGATCTCGGCGACATTTGGTTTCAAAAAGACGGCGCCATTCCCACGCAGCACATCAATCAATAGATTTATTGAGAGAACACTTCGGTGAGCAGATAATTTCATGTATTGGTCCGGTCGATTGGCCACCAAGATCGTGTGATATCACACCGTTAGACTTTTTCCTGTGAGGACATGTAAAGTTCAAAGGCCGCTTCGACTCAGGCCCTGGAGAAAAACATCGCGGGTATCATTCGCCAGTTACCAGTCGAAATGCTCGAACGAGTCATCGAAAGGGAAGGATCATCCGCGGCCAACATTTGAAAGAATTAATCTCAAAAAGTATATGCCAAAGACTGTTCTCTCAAATGATAATAAACATTCTCCATTAAATTTGAAGTTTCTGAGTTTTTTCTTTAAACAAGTAGGGATCCCCGAAATGGATCACCCTTTATTTGTTAATAACGGTAAATTCTGAATAGTAATCAGAACCTTTCTCTCGAAAACTCGTAATACCGCCGTCTCTTCAGATGTCATCGTCCATGCCTCCGCACCCCGATATAGCAGGTCGAGGATAATGAGTGACTTGAAGAGTTTGGTCTTTGTTCATCGAGAGAGTGATTCTGCGTTCGATTTCGAGGTTTCGAGCACCCAGTAAAGACGCTATATGTTTCGTGTTAAAAATTAAAGCAAATTGCAAGAATTGGACTTCGAATTGCTGGCACCCCCAAGCTATGTATAATGCTGATGTGGCAACCAACGACTTTTTCTTAATCTCAGACTCCAAAAGAATGCCCGTTAGGCAAAACTTTAAGTCTTTTCGACTTCAAACTCTTTCAAACTCTGATTTAATTGCAAAACGTGCAACGATAACAGTTCTAAATTATTCCATAACATTCTTTAATATTATTTGAAGTTAACTTTCAGAGAACCAGTTATGCATTCATATTTAGTAAATTCATTTTCTTTCAGAGACTTCAAATAATCTTATATTTGCTACTTTTTTAATATTTTCTTCATTTTTGCTGCAATTTCACCGCGGATCAGATATAAAAGTATATACATATATCCAACAACAAAATTGGTTTATTTCCCCATTTTAAGGGACACCACCTGTATGCCCTCCCATATTTTCATACTCATATGTAGATTAAACTTTTGTGTGTCTGCCTGCCGACGCTGAATTGCAGACAAGAGAGTGTGAATTGGCGGCAGAATAAGAAATCAGCAGTTGACGCTGCCGGCAGCCAACTTTAACGCACCCGTGATTTGTATGTAAATAAAAACAATAATTTCTCGTTGATAACGCTTTAACAAGAAATGTACAAGAACACGAAAATACACAAACACCCACACCACAAATGAAAGAACACGACGAAGCAGACAATATTCCACATATAACTTTAAAACAACAACCGAAGTGAAATTGAAGCAGAAAAGGGGGAAAATTAGAAACATCGCGAATGTAAGAGAATGGGAAGCCACTGAAGAAAGTAGTCGTATTTGAATACAAATTAATTAGTAGTAATATTTTAGTACGATGTAAAGTTTTTTATTCAAATATTGTGTTTTTGAAAGACATAAGACAAATAATGCTATTTTACAGATATGAATATAGCTTATATATAGTAGTCTGATCTGAACAATTTCGTTGGAGATTATACCGATATTTTAAGCAATAATTCTTGCCAAATTTCGTGACGATATCTTGTCAAATAAAAAAGTTTTCCTATATGGACTTGATTTTGATCGTTCAGTTTGTATGGCAGCTATAGGTTATACTGGTTGGATCTATACAATTTCTTCGGAGATTATGCCGTTCCCTTGGGTAATAATCCTTGCCAAGTTTCGTGACGATATCTTGTCAAATAAAAAAGTTTTCTATACAAGGACTTGGTTTTGAAAGATCACTTTGTATGACAGCTATATGCTATAATGGTCTGATCTGAACAATTTCATTGGAGATTATATCGAAACCTTCAGCAATAATCCTCTCCAAATTTCGTGACGATATCTTGTCAAATAGAAAAGTTTTCCATACAAGATCTTGGTTTTGAACGGCTAGTTTATATGGCAGCTATGTATATGCTATAGTGATCCGATTTGAACAATTTCTTTGGAGATTATACCGCACCCTTGAGCAATAATCCTCTCCAAATTTCGTGACGACATCTTGTCAAATAGAAAAGTTTTCCATACAAGATCTTGGTTTTGAACGATCAGTTTATGGTATATGAGAGCTATGTATATCCAATATTCGGGTCCAATATTGACGGTTTCAACAAATGAGCAGCTTCTTGGAGAAAAATTTCAGATCGATAACTGTAAAACTCAGGGATTAGGTTCGCGTATATGCAGACTTACGGACATGGCTACATCGACTCAACTCGAGACGGTGATCATTCACACATGTAATACTTGTTAGGGTCTTCGAAGTTTTCCTGTAAGTTTTACAAACTTCATGTCAAATTTCTTAATCTACGCCGTTCACGGTATAATTACATATTAAAAAAAGTAAACATTAAAGTAGATAATAATGCCGACATAATAAAGTCGACGAGTAGACTTGCGTCATACGTTTTAAAATAAAACTGTAGATACAACAGAGAAAAAGTTGGAAATATAGAGAGAAACAACAAATAATATAAAGGAAATTATAAAAAATTATAAATTTTCCAAACCCACCAATATGTTTCCACGACAAAAACCGTACGCCGCATACTTTAAGAACACACTTTACACCAATTTGACTATTTCAAACCACACAAAATACGCAAATTATTATTTCGAAAAACGACCGGAGAATTGTTGTAATTTCGCGCAAAACACTTTTTGATAGCAGAAATAACTGTAATATTGAACTACATATATTAAGTATGTAACTCAAAATCGAAATATATTCAACACTGCCGGTAAAAACCGAATGAAACGCGAGACGAACGATCTTTAAACAGAGAAGAGAAACCAGCAGCTCCAAGTGCAAGCGCACCTAACAAATGTGTAAGTTTGAGAAAAAATACGATAAAAAACAAATTAATAATAATTTAGTTAAACGTTGGGACCGTAACCGCACATTCCCGTAACGAGACTGATTTGTTCTAGTCGCGTTTGTCGTCATAGCAGAATAACGTGAGCCATTCGCTCATGTATGTATTTTACTACAACAACCGTTTTGAGTATGTAAACAAGAAACGCTTTTGTTTCGTTTCTCCTCAATTTGAATATGAAGAAACGGTACCGCCGCGCCGTCGAGATAAAGCCGACTCATAGTTTGCGATTATAATTTTATCTTATCTCGCCGTGTTTTATGTTAGTAGGTGGCGTCTTATGATCGCATACGACGATAAGAAAGTAAACAACTTGAAGAAATTGAAGGTGTGTTAGTTAATATGGAACTGGAGACTTTAGATTTGTTTTGGAAAATAAGTTATAAGATTTACGCTAATCTAAGCGGCTGTACACGATTTATTGCCTTTCATTTTCGATTATTTGCTCCATTACATGCCCAAAACGTTACTGTTTGATGTACTCTAGGGGCAGAGGGAGGCACTAGTCCATGTTTCTTCAAAAATGAAGCTGGCCTGTGACATTATCAATAGGGAAAGCAATAGAGCAATAGATAGATTAATGACTTTTCGTGCCTGAATTAGAGGATGTTGATGTGGACGACCTTTGGTTCCAACAAGACCGCGCTACATATCATACACCCAACGAAACAATTGAAGGAAACTTTTGATGAAAGCATTATCTCGCGTCGTGGGCCTGTGGGGTGGCATCCAAGATCGTGCAATTTAACACTGGTGGGTTATTTTTGATGAGTTATGTGAAGTAGCTTGTCTACGGCGTAATCGACCCCGATACAATTGATGCCGTTGAAGAAAACATTCTGACATAAGTACGTTTCTGCAAAACGTGGTAGAAAATTGGATCTCTTGGCTGGAAACATTAAATTATATGCGTTTTATTTTTTCTTGAAAACCACAAGTCTAAAAAAAAAACTCCATTAAGTCAATTTCTAAAAGGGAGGATACATCTTAACCAAATATAACAGTATTTTTCTACATTCCCATGTTTAAGAACTAAAATTCAATTCTCCTAGATCCAAAGGTCAATAACACATCAAAACGAAGATAAAAAATATGTTATTTTATGAGTTGCAATCTATTTTCTTGTCTTCACACTCATAACTTTGAAGTCGAAGGTAATTTCATTTATCTTGGAACCAGTATCAACACCAACCACAATATGAGCCTTGAAATCCAACGCAGAATCACTCTTGCCGACAGTTGCTACTTCGAACTGAGTAAGCAATTGAAAAGTAAAGTCCTCTCTCGACTAACAAAGATCAAACTCTATAAATCCCTCATCTTTTCATTCTCCTATATGGTCTGGAGGCATGGACAGTGGCATCATCTGATGACTCGGCTTTAGGAGTCTTCGAGCGAAAAGTTTTGCGGAAGATTTATGGTCCTTTCCGCATTGACAACGGCAAGAACCGCAGTCGATGGAACGATAAGCTGTACGAAATATACGCCATATTGACATAGTTCAGCCTTATCAAGATGCAACGGCTGCGCTGCATGTTGTCCGGATAAAAGAGAACAGTGCAGCTTTGAAGATTTTCGATTCAGTACTTGCCTGTGAAAGCAGAGTAGGAGGAAGACCTCCACTCCGTCCGAGAGATCAGGTGAAAGAGGACCTGGTTGCACTTTGTAACTCGAATAGGCGCCAAAAGATAAAAGAAGAAACACCGCGAAGAAGAATCTATTTTCTAAGCAATTTCGAGACTGCGTTAGTTTCAGACTTAATTACAGATACAGAGATTACCCTTAATATTCAGTATTAAACAGTGCCCCTACCAAAATTCTTTCAATAATTTAGAATCAGAATCAGATACACTAATGTAAAGACCATGTCAAGTAATTAAAACCATTTTTTTGCTGCAGTTGCTGGTACGAGAGTGAGAGTAAAAAAGTCAACAATTCATTTGGGCCACGCCTGCTGGTGTCGAAGCCGTTGCATTTAAATGAGGGTTACGCGTCGGTTGGTAATGGTAGCTCGCACCAAGGCAGAGAACCAAAGAAAGCGATGGTCATCGGCAGGGGAGTTGAAAACGCTGCCAGCAAAAACACCTTCTTCTTAATTAAATGCAAATAGTTTAGCGCAGCAGAAACCAAGCCAAGTAAATATGTAACAAGTATATATTCTCCCACCAATTGTGGTCACTGAGTTTGTTAATGGATACATACATATACCAATGCAAATGTGCTAAAAATATATAAAAGTGTAAGCGTTTTGTGAGGAAACAAAGTTTGTTCATGAAGTTCGTTCAAAATTTTAGCTTCAACTCTTTAATTGGCACCGAAGAATCTTTTTGGCAAGTAAGAATGAAATGAATTTTGCACGAACTTAAATAGAAATTCATAAATACATGAATACTATCGTTAGAAAGCTAAATTTTGCACGAAGATACTGCAGAGAGTAACCTTCATGAATTCGAAATATTTTTGTCGTTTCTTCTCACTTTTTGAGATATTCAACGTAGGTTCTGGTAACTGGCGAATAACTCGCGTGATGTTATGAGTCGAAGCGGGATTGTCCACAATGAGTTTAGGCTTTATACTGCTCATAGAATTGTTCAATAAATCCATTGATTGATGCGATCTGTGGGAAGTAAAGCCGTCTTGTTGAAACCAAGTGTCACCGAGATCACAAACTTCAATTACAAACATCAAATAGTTGGTTATCATGCTGCGATAGCGTTCGACATTGACGGTTCCGTTCTCACCGGCATCATTTTTGAAGAAATACGAACTGATGATTCCACCGGCCCACAAACCACACCGAACCGACGTTTTTCTGGATGAAATGGCAGCTCTTGAATCTCTTCAGGTTGCTCTTCGTCCTAAATGCAGCAATTTTACTTGTTTATATAACCATTGAGCCGGAAATGGGCCTCATTGCTGAACAAAATTTGGTTCGAAAACGTCGGATCTTCTTACAATTTTACAAGAGCTCATAGAGCGAAGCGATGTCGCTTGGGAAGGTCGAGCGGCTTCAGTTTTTGCACAATCTGTTGAAAAAAGTAGCTCTACTTGCATCACTATTTTTAAGGGGGATACATGAGAATCTCCCTACCAAACTCCCGGAGCTTATGCCGAGACACGTTCGATGTGTGTGGCCTAGGATTGTCCTGTTGGAATACAATTCCTCTCCTATTGGCCAAAGTTAACCACTTCGGGAGATTGCTTACTGCAGTTGGTCAAACGGACAGATAGCACAGATCCGAATAAATAGTTGATTTCATTTTAGTTATGAATATTTAGTTTAAAGAATGACTACTCATTGTATTTTAAGATCTGTAAACTCAGCCTAACTTTCTTAGAAACCCTTGGATGTATTAGGTTGTCAAATATCTCCCTTCCGCCTTTTTGTCTTTTGAATTTCGCGGCTATGTATAAAGCGCTACAGAGCTTGTATCTCTACAAACTGGCGCTATGCATGATTAGTTTGGATATTGGATAAACATGGAGCTTACTAACGCCGAAATTCGCGCTAATTTAAAGTTTTCCTTCGTTAAAAGCAAATCCGCTAGAGAAACGTTCCGTGAGATTAATGGTGTTTTGGGGGATGGTACTCTATCACTTCGAACTGCGGAGGAATGGTTTCGACGATTCAGAGCGGGTGAAAACGACACCATGGATAAGCCAGCCAGCGGAAGACCTGTGACGACGAATACCGATCAAATCATGGAAAACATCGAGTTAGACCGGCATGTGGCATCTCGTGACATCGCCCAGAAGATGGGAGTTAGTCACCAAACCATTTTAAACCATCTGCAAAAGGCTGGATACACAAAACAGCTTGATGTTTGGGTGCCGCATGATTTGACGCAAAAAAAACCTTCTGGACCGAATCAACGTCTGCGATATGCTGCTGAAACGGAACGAACTCGACCCATTTTTGAAGCGGATGGAGACTGGCGACGAAAAATGGGTCACATACGACAATATCAAGCGAAAACGGTCGTGGTCGAAGGCCGATGAATCGTCCCAATAGTGGCCAAACCGGGATTGACGGCCAGGAAGGTTTTGCTGTGTTTGGTGGGATTGGAAGGAAATCATCCACTAAGAGCTGCACCCATATGGTCAGACGCTTAATTCTACCATCTACTGCGAAAAACTGGACCGCTTGAAGCAGGCGATCGACCAAAAGCGTCCAGAATTGGCCAACTGGAAGGGTATAGTGTTCCACCAGGACAACGCCAGACCACACACTTCGTTGATAACTCGTCAGTAGCTACGGGAGCGCTCGTATGGGAGGTTTTATCGCATCCGCCATATAGCCCGGACATAGCGTGACATGACAAGTGATTACCACCTGTTCCTGTCCATGGCGAACGCCCTTGTTGGTGTAAAGTTGAACTCAAAAGAGCCTTGTGAAAAGGGGCTGTCCGAGTTCTTCGCAAATAAGGAGGGGGGCTTCTACGAGGGGGTATTATGAAGTTGCCGTCTAGATGGAAACAGATTACCGAACGAAACGGCACATATTTGAACTAAATACGATGACTGTAACACTTTTTATTAAGCATTGAATAAAGAGCAAAAACACGGAAGGGAGATATTTGACAACCTTATATGTACTATAAATTACGACAGATATACCCTACCATTTCCACTCCCTGTCATTACCCAAGTTTCTACTAGTTTCCTTAGAGCAGCCAAGCAAAACAATTATGAGAAACATTCTACAACTTCAAACACACCCAAACTACAGTGCTTCAAGCAAAAAAGCAAAAGCCAAGAAACAAGAATTAAAAACTGACAGTCCAACAACAAAGTGTATGCGTTGAAAAGCAAATTAAGTTCTGTTGACTTGTGGACTGATGGCAGTTGGTGGCGAAAAGCTGTAGTTTAGAAGCGTTGGTTCAAACAATGGCCACTGAGAACAAATTGTCAACAATTTCGCAAGAGCAATTGTTACAACAATTACAATTACATGGGCAACAAACCGTTAAAAAGCAAGTGACTGCTTAGTGGCTACAACTGGAGGTACGGAACAAAGGAAAAACAAGCGAAAAAACTCGAAAACAGCAGAGAGACCCAAAGAGATCAAGTGTACCAGATTGAAGAACAAGTGTTTCGGTTGCTATAGACAACAACAGCAACAGCGCAGAAATAAATGAGACATTAGTAACGGCATTCGCAGATATTAGTTTGCTATGAGCGAGGCCAAAGTCATGAAGTAAGAGGTGTGTGGGCGTAAATCACTAAATATCAACTCACGCTTACTTCGGAGGAATGTCAAAAGCAAAACGTTTTGCATATTTTCCAAATAACTGTTGGCGATAAAGTAGTTTGTTTTACAATGTTGAAGAATTGAAGAAAATTCTTTAGTAGTTAGAGATTGGCTTTCATAAGGGTGGTACGCATTTATTTCGATTCTAAGGAAATATGAGAAATCGTTATAAGCCGGAATTTTTAATAAAATTCAAATTTTTATTTTACCGAAGTTAGTTCTGCTCAGCTCTGTTACAACTGTGACCCATTTATTTGATCGAAAACCTTAGCTCGTCATTTTCAGTGATAGTCAAGCGGCACTTCAGGTAATCCTTCCGTGGAAATCAAATAAACAATGGTACTAGAGAGCATCAATAATGCTAAACAGGGTTGTCACGAAAAATAACATTTCATTAGCATGGAAGCCTGCGCATAGAGGTATCAAGGGCAACTAATTCGCCGCTCAATTGGTGAAAGAGAATGCGGCGACCAAGCCGATGAGACCTGAGCCTTTCTTCGCTGTTGACATTCACACATTATGAGCCGAACTTCTGGAAGAGAAAAGGGCTTGTAGAACAACTAATTATACTCTGTAGTAAAAATGAAGACAGCTAGTAGGATTTTATAGATGTCGCTGAAGGCTGAGATGTCATCTGCACAGATTATAATGCTGTTCTATAGATCTGTGTCGGTTCTGTAGACCTGCAGGCATAGACACTAGAGTACATTGCCTCTGTTACTCAGCAATCCCACAAAGCAGAAGTCAGGCTATAAGACAAATGAATCCGGTAAAGTAACATATCACAACCATTGATTCAGGAGCTTTACTAAGCCTCTTTGATTCAATGTGTTAAATTCGGTGCTATGATATCAGGGGAGCGCACCTTAGGTCGCAGTGCATTTCTCAACTTTCAATCGGAACAAATTTTATGCTGAGCAGAATATAGTTTAAGCATTTTATATTTGTAAGATATTTGCGAAGTGCATTGCCTGCATATATGAACCTCTGGAGTAGCGAAACAATTGGACCTCTTCAACCCACACTGGCTCTGACATTTACGTAAAATTCGAAATACCAAGTGCAGCCCGTCCCTGATCTCTCCTACTGAGTGGAGGTCTTTCTCCTCTTCTGCTTCCTCTGGCGGGTACTGAATCGAAAACCTTCAAAGCTGGAGGGTTCTCTTCCATCCGGACAACATGACCTAGCCAGCGCAGCCGCTGTCTCTTGATTCGCTGAACTGAGTCAAAGTCCTCATCCATCTCGTACAGTTCATCGTTCCATCGACTGCGGTACTCGCCGTTGCCAATGCGCAAAGGATCATAAATCTTCCGCAAAACCTTTCTCTCGAACATTCCTAAGATCGACTCATAAGATGATGTCACTGTCCATGCCTCCGCATCATATAGCATAACGGGAATGATGAGTGACTTGTAGAGTTTGGTCCTTGTTCGTCGGAAGAGGACTTTACTTTTCAATTGTCTACTCAGTCCAAAGTAACACCTATTGGCAAGAGTGATTCTGCGTTAGATTTCAAGGCTGATATTATTGTTGGTGTTGATGCTGGTTCCAAGATAGACGAAATTATCTACGACTTTAAAGTTATAACTGTCAAAAGTGACGTGCGAGCCAAGTCGCCGAATGCGATGACTGTTTGTTTGATGACAGGAAATATTTCTTCTTGTCCTCGCGCACAACCAGACCCATACGTTTCGGTTTCTTAACCAGTCTGGACAAAGCAGAACTAACGGCGCAGTTGTTGAAGCCAGTGATATCAACATTATCGGCTTACGCCAGCAGCTGTATACTCTTATATTTAGCTCTGCAATTGTTTCCTTCATTGAAGAAGGCACACGATACCTTCTCTAAACTTTTTGGTATCTCTGCAGCTTGTATTTTTGCCTCAGCGTCAGCAATAGATTGAAGAAGTTCACACGATAGAGGCAGTTCCTTTTTGTCTTGTCGAAGGCGGCTGTGTCGTTTTCACGGGTCTAAGATTTGACGCATGGTGAAAATCTGGTCAATAGTAGATTTTCCAGGTCTAAAGCGACACTGATAAGGTCGATTAAGACACTACTCTCGATAAGACCTTATTGCCATATTAAGGAGGCTTCTCTGATACCTCTTTTTTGCGACCCTTTTCCAAAAATTTCTTTTCAGTTCAAGTTTATTTTTGATTAAAAAAAATACAAAAAACACCGCAACAATAGCATTATGAAACATAAAATAACCCAAACGTCAGCTACAAACCCTTTTTCCGTTACAATCGCATTACCAAATCAATTTTAATTGTAGCACCATCAACGCTAATTATCCCAATTACAATTATTTCACAGCATTTTAATCATTTCCTGTCAGTTTCACCAACTCAAGTCAATTCAAGTAAAATTATTTGCGGCAAGATGTTGCCAATTTCTAGGACATCCTGTAGAATATTACAAATGACAGCGTCTCCATCAAAATAGTGCTACACAAGCTTAAAAAAACAACAAAAATTGGAGCATTTTACTATTTCTGCGCCGTGCCTGCCACTGCCTGCCGACACTTACACACACACACATACAGTTACAGGAACGTACACGCTATAAATATCTCAATCGTCATTCATCTTGGCCGGCTTAGCTTGACTGCTTCTTTGCATATTTTAGAATGACGCGAGCGCTGGCTTATTTTAGCGCAAGCCACTCCTCAGCTGTCATAACTACACACACACACACATATATATAGAAATACACACACAGAGCTAGTCATGTACACCAAATGCACCCCTTTGTTGAATTATATGCTGTGAAATGTAAGCCAAATGAATTGTACGTCAACTGCAGAGTACGCCAACAGCCGACAGCCGCAAGCCCACAGCTGCAGCGGCAGCAGCAACACTTTACCCAGTTTCCTAGAAATGGAGTAGCATGGCTGTTTTTGCATAAAAGACTTACTTGCATACTCTTAATTTGCATACCCTTGCAACATGTTGCTAGAGAGTATAATAGTTTTAGTGAAGAGAAAAGTTGAAATCCGCATGACTGTCTGTCTGTCCGTTCGTGCGTTCATGCAAGCAGTAACTTGAGTAAAAATTGGGATATCCCTATGAAATGTTCCTTGGCAGAAAAAGAAGTCATAGTTCGTGGATGGCCGTAATCGAGCCAGTGCCACGGCCACAAAATGCCTGTGGGCTGAAAATTTTGTAAAATTGGGCCCGCCCTCTAATAGGTTTAAGGGGGGGGGTAAGGTTGGACAACTTTTTTTTCAATTTTTTTTTAGTTTTTTTCTGAACCATCAACATCTCAAGAATATTGTGTTAAAGTTTTAGATCATTCGGAGAAAAACTAACGAAGTTACAGCAGGTTGAATAACGGTACCTCGGTAAAGGTTTGCGCGCCTTCCAGCTACCTGCGCTGAGCGGTAAAAACTTTGAATCGATTTTCCCAAATATGTTATTTTTAAAGTCGGTGACCAGCCTACAGAAAAAACTACTGCATCGATCGTTTTGAAATTTTGTACAAATATTCTACATATACATATATAGCTCTCGAATGACGTCGAGTTTTTCCAAAAACTTCAATTACTAACAATTTTACAATAACAAATAGGTCGATTTTTTCGTCTAAAATCGTCATTTTGGCTTGAAAATGGTACCAAAAATTGAAAAATTGAAAATTTCAAAAAAAAAAACTCGACGTCAATTGAAAGATAAACTAAAGAAAGCATTTTGATTTTTTGGTTTCAGATGATCCAGTGATGCTGTAGGCTGGTCACCGCACAAAAACTTCTTTTCGAGGTGCCTGCAGAGATCGACGATAAATCCGTTATTCCTCTCTATTTTTCGATAAAACTTTTTTAAGTATTCTTCAAATGTTGTACTTTCATATAATAATAAGTAAAATAAACCTACAGCAATAATTTTTTCTAAAAAAAATTCATGAAAAAGGTCTTTTTTCGACGAAACAAACTTTACCGGTCAATTTGTGAGATATTTAATTCAGTACAAAATATTCGGTTGCCGACGAACTTATCCCTTCCTTACTTGTTTTATTTACTACTACTATTTCTACTTATTTGCTAATAGACTGTAAAATTAAGAGAGAGACTGCGAGAGAGAGGGGCTAACAATGGTGGCTTGCATTTAAATATACATACCTACATTATATATATAGGCATGCTTTGGTCTATATAGTTTCAGTAAGGGCTACATTTTTCTCAGTAGCAACCGGATGATGAGTTTTTGATATAATTATTGGTTGTATGATAGCAGACAAGTTGGTAAAATCAAGTTATACATCCGTTATGACAGCAATGTTGTTATTGCTGTCAATTTGTTTTTGACGAGGGTTTTAGACATAGAACATTTTAGGACTGCGTAGAAACTCCATAGACGAATGGTATTCTTAAATCATAAAGACCCATATTATTTGACCCGACTCTCGAAATCCCAAATAAGTGTTTCACTCAAACCCACTTCAAAGTCTCTCATCATATTAATATACACAAACCGATATTGTTAATATATAGGGTAGTTCTAAGTTCGTAAGAAGACTGGAAAAAATTTGCCTTCCCTTGAGGCTATGAGGTCCAAATTGCTTAGGAACGTACAAGGTTGACTAGAAAACTGGAACCGAGCCATAATATTGAACTTCAGGATTTTATCAAGAAAATAAAAAATAACTCGACAGCCAGAATAACTCTTGGAAACGCTTTTTAATTTTTTTTAATATAACACGATCTAGGATAATAAAATATTTTAACTCAAACTATAAAGCAATCATTTCGAGTGAGAAAATGTAAACCATTTTCGTTATCCCAACCTATAGGTTAACTCATGATATAAAACAAGCGAGCTTTAGAGATTAACAAACCTATACAGAGAACTGGATCAGCCGTTAAAATTATCAAATGTTAGTGTTTAGAAACGCACAAAACTCTGTAGAAATTCTACTGATTATGGGCGAGGACCTAAACTGACCTTTCTATGACCATACTATCAACTACCACATTCTATCTGTTCTTGAGACCCATAAATTTCGACCGAATAGACCACGACGAACACGAAGTGAAGAAAATATAGCAGCCGCAGCTGAGAGTGTACACAAATATCATGGAAAGTCATTTCGGCGTCGTTCACATCAACTCGATCTTGGCGCATTTTACATTAAGATCTTAAATTGAAAGCGTACAAAATACAAATTGTGCAAGAGCTGAAGCCGCTCGACCTTCCCATCGCTTCGTTCTATGGGCTCTTTAAAAGTTCCAAGAAGATCCCACGTTTTTGAGCCATATTTGGTTCAGCGATGAGGCTCATTTCTGGCTCAGTGGGTTCATAAACAACCAAACTTTCCGCATTTGGGACGAAGAATGAGCTGAAGAGATTTTTGGTTTGGTGGAATCATCAGTTCATATTTCTTCAAAAATTATGCCGATGAGAACGATAGAACTCGTCAATGGCTGATAACCGACTACTTGATGCTCGAAATTGAAGCTCGTGATCTCGGCGATATTTGCTTTCAACAAAACGGTGCCACTTCCTGCACATCGCATCAATCAATATATGTGACCTGGTCTACGAAAAGGGAGCTAACGTGCGAAAACTAGTTTTCTGGGAAACAGCTGTTAAAAATAAACAACTCGTTTCGTCAGTTTCTCGTTATCTCATTAATTGATCTCCTTTCCAGAGGCTTCAAGGACATCCAGTAAGTGTTGTTTTTGGTCGGAATATTATTATAGTTCATCGTGTAAGTTGCTAGTGTGGAATATTTAAAAAAGTAACACTGAAGAAGTGACGTTTACTCTAATACCGCGCAGCTGCTGTTGTCTTGTTTTCATTCGTCTCTCTTTCCGGAGCTTAGTTTCGGATATATCTAAAGTAGATATTGTGGCTTCATTGCCGAAAGATTTGCCATCGAAGAAACGGAAGGCAAAAACTAGTGAAGATGTTCTCAAACCAGACGAGGAACCAGGTCCATCTTCCTCAGGATCAACACGTAAAAAGATCTCAAGGAAAACGACAACAAAGAAAAATGCATAAACTACTCATCATTATTATTTTTGGCCCATAATACGTTTTTCTAGTGTATAATCATGTCTTTATAGCTTATAATTCAAAGTATTTTGTTCATTACAAAAAAATTATATTTTTTCGTATTTTTACTCTTCTTTCTCTACATTTTTAGGGAACTTTCAAACAAGTTATGACTTTTTGGATTCTATCACGTGAAAAAGCATCTCATCTTCCATCCGAATCAACTAAAAAGTGAAAATTGATTTTTTGACACCTAAGCCCCCTTTCCGTAGACCAGGTCACATATGTATATATTGAGGGAAAACTTCGGTGAGCAGATAATTTCACGTCTTGGTCCGGTCAATTGGCCAACAATATCGTGTGATATCACACCATTAGACCTTTTTCCTGTGGGGATATGCAGTCTAGAGTCTATGCGGACAATCCCGCTTCAATTCAGGCTTTGGAGGAAAACATCACGGGTATCATTCGCCAGTTACCAGACGAAATGCTCGAACGAGTCATCGAAAATTGAACTCAACGCCGCGGCCAATATTTGAAAAAGATAATCTTCGAAAAATAAATGACAAAGAAGTTTCTGTGTTTTTTTCTTTAAAAAAGTAGGGAACCTCGGAATGGATCACCCTTTAGCTTAGGTGCAGTACAACCAAAATTTTATTGAGCTTTCTGACGTCAAGAAATCTTTACTTATTATTACCTGCCCTATTTTTTTTCGATAAAAGGTACTAAGATGTGGTTTCTAATCAAAGTTTATAGCCCAAAATGTTTTTAAGAATCTAAGGCCCTTACAGAGGACTCAGTAAATTTCTGAAAAGAAATTCGTATGACTTGTTTGCCATAGATATACAATTAATTAAAACCCCGTTTGAACCACTCCCAGCTTCCATACATTAACAAGACCAAGAGCAAACTCCCTCCAACTAACACACCCACATTGGGAAATAAACTCGACTTAAAAGTCAATTGGGTGTAAACCCTAAATATTACTTAACAACTAACTGAAACTATAACTAAAAGCTTAACTTTTTTAGTGTTTATGGAGACTTAACCCCTTTGATACAAAATTATTTCCAACTCATAGCCAATGCAATGTTTCGAATGAACTCATATGGACTACTAAAAACTCCAATGATATCACTTGACTAGACAGAGTCAATGTACTATAAATAATTTATGTAATTCACCACTTTTGAAGGGCCCAGCGATAAGATACTGTTAACTGAAACTGTTAACTGCTAATCAATGCAGCTCTCACTTTCACTCGCGCATAAAGTGTTAAAAACATCAAAGCAGCAAGCTACCAAACATGATATTCTTCAAAACAACAACAGCAACAGCGGCATGGCAATTTCACCAACTTGCAACTTGCAACTTACAATTGCCCATTTACTTTTCTTCGCATTTTATTACCCAATATTTGTTGCCACTTTGGAGTTGCAGCAAATTTTATTATTTGCCACATTCACTTTCGACAAAACTCTCACTACTTTTTACAATGGCATTTCTAAAGCAAAAAACGAATGTTGCATGCAACATAAATCGCTGTGATTGAAGGAAATCCCACAAATGATTTGCACAAATCGACAATAGGTGTTCCGCCGCTGATTGAGTTTTGAGTCTTTTGTGTTGGCCATCATGTTATGGACCATCAATACACACGCGGCGATTTATTGCTGTTGCACACAAATATTTATTACACATAAATGCAGATGTGCAGCGGCATTGCAAGTATGGTATGCGGCAGTCAACCGGATGAAGATAGTTGGGATAGTCAAAAAATAAACATTGATGGCAGCGTCATTAACATAAATGCCACATCAGTGATATTGCAGCAACATTAATCTGTGGCGTCATGCAACATTGATTTGTGACAGCCTGATGGCGCCGCCATATATTGAACTGCAATCGAGTTATTGTTGGGGAAATGGTAATGACGAAGGACAGATGTGTACTAAATTGGCTAGTGCCCTCACTTACTTACATATAAAGTATGCATGCATACGAACATTATACAATCGTGCCTGTCATACGACGAGCAGTCGACAAATTTGCAAGCATCTACAAAAAGCGACTATTTGGTAGATAACCCGTAGGAAATTTGAGAAAATATTACAACAAGAGCAGTTTTAGACCTAGAAACCTGGGGTTCTGTCGCCTTTAATCTGGATCTTAGCAGTAAATTACCTAATGAAAGAACTCTAGGAACGAGGCCGTCGGGTAATAGCTTAAGCAGATGATGTTGTTTTGATGGTTAAAGAAAAATTCCTGGATATCGTCTATGAGTTAAGACACGGGTACCTCAGTGTGGTAGCTAGCCGGACGGAAAGGAGCGGCTTAGATGTCAATCCGAAAGAACTGAACTGGTTTCATTTACGAGGAGGTATAAAATAACAGAGGTAAGCCTTCCCTCTGTGAAGGGTTCTAATCTATGGAAATGGAATTCTAAAGTTGAGGAGAAGGTGAGGAATGCTCTTCTTCTTCTTCTTTATTGGCGTAGACACCGCTTACGTGATTATAGCCGAGTTAACAACAGCGCGCCAGTCGTTTCTTCTTTTCGCCACGTGGCGCCAATTGGATATTCCAAGCGAAGGCAGGTCCTTCTCCACTTGGTCCTTCCAACGGAGTGGAGGTCTTCCTCTTCCTCTGCTTCCCCGGCGGGTACTGCGTCGAATACTTTCAGAGGAATGCTCTGGGTGCCCTATATTGCTGTAAACGAATGTTTCTAAGGTTGTTATCGGACGCAGCCGGACATATTAAGGATCCGATATTCCGAAATCCTGTCGCACTTCGATTGCATCCCTGATAACTTGGACCGCTGAAGCGCGAAACCTACTCCTAGCGCTGTCTTTTAGACATTTAAAGCAGAAGTAGAAGCTATTAAGGTAGCTGGAGATGTACTTCAACGAAGTACGTCTTCTTTTAAGGAGGTATGCGTTCACTCCGGCAGCAGAGCTGCCTTACAGACCTTGAGCTGGCTGACAGTACATCAAGCTACTTACACATTCAACTTGGCTGGGTGCCTGGTCATAGCGGAATCTTCAAAAACTGTAAAATCGATGAGCTCGCTAGAAAGGGCTTACCCAAATGCCATTACGATGGGAACAAGTAGGCGTTCCGGTGTCGTCGTGCATTCGAGTACTAAATCTATGGGCTACGCGCGAGCTCAACAAGGATTGGTCAGCAAATCAGCCCTTGGCGATTTGTGAGAGCCTTCTGACCCAGAGTGGAACGCAAAAGATACTGGGTAAGCTCTTAGCAAGGTTCACAATGCTGCAATGATATCCTAACACCATATTGATATTCACGCGGTGAGACTAAAGATTTTGGAGGGTCAAAGTTCTAGGGAGGACGATGAGCTGAACACCTAGACACTTTCTCGCACTGTCCAGCATTCGCCAAACTGAGGTTGAAGCATCACGGTTATCTTTGTAGATAAGTAACGGTCATTTTGATCCGTACTTGGCTGGGCATCACAACATGCAAGCGTCACTAGCAATCCAAATGGACCATTCGTGGTCTCACGAATATCAGCCTACATACCTAACCGAATGTAACCAATTCCTACAGGTACATATGTACATATATATATTTATGTATGTATATCCAACACAACAACATGCCGTTGCCCACAAGTATCGATTGGAGGACTCACCTTAAAATAAAAATTTGCAAATTGCACAAATACTGTTGTGTTTCGTCTTTTTTCGTTTGGCTCCTGCTATGCTGCTTCCAGCTCTTTCGTGCGTCAGCGATGACAGTGGAGAAGTGTGAATGTCCCTTGGTTAGTTTGTTGGGTTTGTTGTTGCAGCAGCTAAATTTAGTTGCTTTTTGCGAGCAGCAACAGTTGTTTGTTCCGTTGATTGGTTAGTCTTTTGTTTTTGTTATTGTTATAGTTGTTTTTATTTGTTGCTGTTGTTGTCTTACGTACGTACATACATATGTGTGACGCTATAGCGAAGTCTTTATTTATTTTGTGTCTTTTGTTGTTGTTTTTGCTTTCATTCACCAAACTATTATGCCGCCTCCATTGAAGGCCACAACTGTGTGCTGGTGGCTGGTGGAATGACTTTTTGCATTTGCATTTGCACTTTATGTTTGGTCTGTGGCTTTCGTTGCCTGCTCGTCTCGTCTCGTTCGTTCCCTCGTACCTTTCACTCGTTCATTTATTGTTGTTTGGTTATTTTGTTATTCGTTGTTGTTGCTGCGTTTGTTGTTTATTATTATATTGTCGTTGCAGTTGCTGTTGTTGCCACTTAATTTGTTGCAACATGTTTGTTGCCACCACTATTCAGCGTTCAGTGCTGCTGTTGGCACTTCCTATTGTTCCGCCGCCTTCTGCGCGCTCGTCGTCCAGCTGCAGCTGTGCATTCATGCAGCAACGGTACACTGCCAACAGCACACCAACAATTGTTCGTTCCGCCGACTACTCACAAATGAATGAATTCGACGCTGCTGGCGGCTGGACTGTTGTTTGTTTACAAAATAAATTTAGTTTTCGTATGCAAAGAGAGGCGAAAAAGTTCGTATTTTGCAATCGCTGCTATCGTTTGTGTTCGTTTGATTTACAAAATGCTCGTCTCTGCAAAGGAAAGGAGAAAGAAAAATATTTTAACGCTATTTGTGGCATTCATCGTGTGTTAGCAAAATAATGGATAAACTTTTTCAGATTTTTGAATATTAACTAATGTCTAAAACCCCTTTTTGAGTACCAAACTCCCCTCAACAGTCGATTTACATATCTGCGGACTTTTGGCAAAACTTAACAATTGCATTTATCAAGTTTTTCTCTTTGACAGCGTTTAATTTAATTTATTAAGTAGTTCACGCGCCCCTACGACTAGAAGCAAGAGTTCAAAAAGCATAAAGATTATATGGTAGAAAATTTTCTTCGAAATACGGACTGCAACAGGTAATGCTAAACCTCCGGGGAAATATATAATAAAGGGTGATCTATTTCGAGGTTCCCTACTTTCTTAAAGAAACAACACAAAAACTTCAAATTTAAGGGGAATGTTTATTATCATCCGAAAGAATATTCTTTGACACTTATTGGACGCGGCTACGTCTGAGATGAAGTGTTCTCTCTATAAATTCATTGCTTGATGCGCTGTGTGGGAATGACACCGTATGGTTGAAACCAAAAAACCTCCGAGATCACGAGCTTCAATTTCAAGCATCAAATAGTCGGTTACCATGACGCGATGACGGTTGCCATTGACGGTTACGTTCTCACCGGCACCATTTTCGAAGAAATATGGAACCGATGATTCCACCGGCCTACAAACCACACCAAACCGTTGTTTTTCTGAATGAAATGGCAGCTCATGAATCTCTTCAGGTTGTTCTTCGTCCCAAATGTGACAATTTTGCTTGTTTACATACCCATTGATTCAGAAATGGGCCTAATCGCTGAACAAAATTTCGCTCAAAACAGTCGAATATTCTTGCAACTTTTCAAGGGCCCATACAGCGTTGTCGCTTGGGGAGGTAGTATTTCAAAATACTACATTAACTGTAAACTGTAAAAAAAAAACTATATTTTTGAATATGTTGTATGAGACTAAATATCAAGATTTTGATTTTTTTAAGACGATCTTAAATAAGCCTTTGACAGCTAAAGTCACGAGATTAAAGAAATGAGCCGCATTTACACGCTATAACTTTACTCAAAACTGGTTGCAAAACCAGGAGTGTGGAAAGAAAAATTTACTTTTTTTCTGGTTGTTGGACCAAACCAATATTTTTTCGAGTTGTGTTTTTTCCATTTTGCGAAATTTGTTTTTTATTTTTGATTACAGTAAGTAAGTGCCTAAAAAAGAAATAAAATGGGCAATATCATTGCTTTCTCTCATTCAATGTTTAACAGTTTTCGTTCGAGTTTATATGACAGATGTTATAAGGTTTCAAACATGGATCAGTATTTTCGTATTTCGAAATCGAATTCGAATCGAAGATACGACTTTAGTCGAACTACTATTTGGTAAGTTACTATTAATTATTTTTTCAAAAAGCTGAATTTCGAAGTAAAATTTTTCGATATCGAAAAGTAACTTCGAAAAACGAAAAAAAAATACTTTTTTATTAAGTGATCGATCACTCGAAAAAATTTGTTTGACACAATAAGTAAATTAGTAATAATTTCGTAGTAATTTCGAAGTAAAATTTTTCGATATCGAAAGGTAACTTCGAAAAACGAGAAAATTACTTTTTTAATAAGTGATCGATCACTCGAAAAAATTTGTTTGACAAAATAAATAAATTCGTAACAATTTCGAAGTAAAATTTTTCGATATCGAAAGGTAACTTCGAAAAACGGGAAAATTACTTTTTTACTTAGTGATCGATTACTCGAAATTAGTTTGTCACAATAAGTATTCAGTCGAGTGTTATACAGTGTAATTTTAGAATTACTGTGGTTTATCTTGAAATATTGTAAAAATTCCTCATGTTGTCAAATTAATAATTCCAGTACTTTGTACAAATTTGAAAAATTTTCCCACAATTACATACATAAATCAGCAAGTAAGAATTCTAAATGCTTTTCTAAACTTTCCCACAAATTAAATCAGCATATACATATAGTAAGTCCAAACATACATATGTACATACATACATATATGTCTACATGAGTATGTAATTCAGCCCATTGTTTTCAAATTGTACTTAATGGATTTTTACATTTAATAGCGTTTACAGTTGCAATGATAAGTTCAATAGCCAGCGCTTCAAGCAGTGAGAGCGAGTTCATTAAAGAAAAACACGGCAATTCGTTTTGGATGCGAGAATTGGTCAGGAAAGAAAGTGAAAAAATGCTAAATGAAATGCCAGCGGATGAGAGTGAAGTTCATAAAAAACTTAGTTTGAAATAAAAATGCACAACTACTTTGGGATTTCGTATGCGAATGGCGGCCGGAAGCAATTATACTTTCTTTTTTACTTGAGCAGCTGAATGCGGTGAATATCGAATAGCCACAAACATGATTTATTTTTATTATTATTATACCCTGCACAGGGTATATCAAGTTTGCCACGAAATGTGTGATGCCCAACAGGAAACGTGAGAGGCCCTCTAAATTGTATTTATGCCATACACAACTCTCCCTCTGTTTATATGCGAACTAGTCCTTCGGTTTTCGGAATATCGATCAGAAACTTTGCACACATACTTTCTTCTTTAAGAAGCTGCTCATTTGTCGAAATTGGTGTTATCGGACCACTATAGCATATAGCTGTCGTACAAACTGACTGTTAAAAACTCAAGTCTTTGTATGGAAAACTTTTTTATTTGACAAGATATCAACACGAAATTTGGGATGGCTTATCGTCTAAGACAAAGATACAATATAAATGGAAATTGTTTAGATCGGACCACTATAGCATATAGCGGCCATACAAACTGACCGATAAAATTAAGTCTTTGTATGGAAAACTTGTTTATTTAGCAAGATATCAACACGAAATTCGGCATGACTTATTGCCTAAGACAAAGGTACAATATCCATGGAAATTGTTTAGATCGGACCACTACTACAGCATATAGCGCCATACAAACTGAAATATACATGCGGTAAAATTAAGTCTTTGTATGGTAACTCTTTTATTTGACGAGCTATCTTAACGAAATTTGGCAGGAATAATTATCGAAGGTGAAGCTACAATCTCCATAAATTCTGTTCAGATCAGAACACTATAGCATATAGCTGTCATACAAACTAATAGATCAAAAAGATCATTTTCCGCCCTTTTATGCTAAAAGAAATACGCCTGTAAAGGGTATTACAGTTTCGCCGTAACTTTTTTTGTTTTCGTAATTTATGCGCCCAATGAAGTTGAGAAAATAATAAATTAACAAAATATATGTAAGCAATTAAAATGACACACGAGCAACGCATGCCGGCCATCCGGTGATTTTCAAGTGGGCAACTTGATTTTCTGAGTGAAATATTATTTCATTTATTTTTGTTTTTATTTTTGAGCGCACAAAGCGTTGAAAATTAAATAATCTGACAGCATAAAAATGCTAATTACAAGTGTAAATAAGCAAGCAAACGCTCCCAGGCGCATATATACATATATAATAGTATGTATGCATGTAGACATGTATTTGAGATATGGCTTTGCATGTACGAGATGACAATCAGACCAGCAATATAACCTTCAAGAAAACGAAATGCAACCGAAGACAACAACTGCGCGACTATCAACAAGCAACACAATAACCATAGCTATATATGTATGTGTGCGTGTTCGTGTGTGTGTGCTGGTGCACACAAGCAAGTAAATAACAATGAGATTTATTTAATTTTAATCTACAATTTGTGCTCGTTTCTATTACACAATAGTAGCTGCTGCTGTGTCGTATGGTGTAAGTGGCTGCAACGAGGTTGTTGCACGCACATAACAAGCAATATGCGGTTACAGCAACACACAAACACACATGCAGAGTGTGCACATATTTTATACACGAAATTCTCTTATTGTTGTTCAAATGCATAGAATCAGGTAAAATAGTAATAGCTGGCGAGTAACAAGTGTGACGAGTGCGAACATCAGCGCTGACTTGACTTGGAGTTTTTCGTTGCTGCCATTGATGCTCCGCAGATTTGTTGCACTTGCAAGCACATACCATATATGTATGTATGTATGTAGGCATATACTATACATGTACAATGCAAAATAAATAAGCACCAAATAATGCTAAAATGCCGGCGAATTAGATATACAATGATAGTTGAGCTAAATAGCAAACAACAGCAACAAAAGCAACTACAATGCAATATCCATGCATTTATATGTACATACATACATACATGTATTACAAAATACATATGTGTGTGCTATGCAATACCTTACGGATGGCAACGAATTTGGTAAAGCCGGTCAAAAGTCTCCAATCGCAGCTAACACCAGCTATGCTTACAGAAATATGTATGAAGATAGTGTCTTTTTCCGAAGTTATAAAGTTATTATGCAGTCACACTTATACTTACAATGCGCAAATACGGGAAAATTCGCAGAATATAAACTTCTTATCTTATAAGTAATGCCTTTACACCTAGATACCTACATCATACATACGCACAGAATTATTCAGATTTCGGTTGAAGCATATTTAAGATGCAAGGTTCGTCTAGTGTATATCTTCTGATCAAATTTGACGCGAACTGGTCCATTTAAACTTCGCCCGCAAACCGAATTAACGAATAAACATCAGCAAAACCAACAAAATGCACTTTGCTTATGGTAGGGGGAAGCATCGAAAGCCATAGTGCGGAACTTTAAACCGCTAAACCTAACCTACTACCAACTCAATACTCTCCCACCGAACCACCGTTTAACTATTACTTCATGGAAGCGACAGGACATTTAAGTCTCCTCTATTGTGCGCACCTACGGACGCCTAATCTGTTGAAAATTTCTCATGAGAGTCAACCTTAAAACTACCACCGTGTGTGGTTTTCAGCTTTTTCATTGCATTTGAAAGGCGAGGGCAATGAAATAATACACCTTAAGAGTCTTCAACTCTGTACACGTCGGACATTTCGGACTAATGTCATTGTAAAATCTGTAAAGGTAGCTTCTCAAGCACCGTTGTTCGCTAAGTATTTGTGTTAGATAGAAATTCAGGTCCCCATGTCGTCTGCCTAACCAGGAGTGGATGTCCGGTATAAGTCCGCTACTGCCTAATTTTGGTGCTCTTGTTCCTTTCCTTTGTCTTTGACGATACTATTTTAGGCGCTGATAGCAGAGTTCATCTCCCTGGATTTCAGAACCATTGGCGTAGACCATTTAAGCACTCATTTCATTTGTTTCTTAGGTCGACTAATCGTTTAGCCACTGCTACCACCATGAGATCGTCCGCATATGCTATTAGTTTCACGTCCGTTGGTTGCTGTCTGCTTAGCACCCCATCGTATATGAGGTTATATAATAATGGGCCTAATACTGAGATATATCACCATCTACACGCAGAACTTCCAAACTCGATTGTATTGAACACGAAAATGTGAAATCCTTGTTTTACTTGGGTCTGCAAAAGCAGCAACAAGAGAAGACATCACTAACCATATAAACAAATCCAAGCAAGCCTTCGCCGTCCTTCAAAGCGTTCTGTAGCTCCTTGAAACTACGCGGCGTACCAAACTAAAAATACTGAACTCCAATGTTAAGTTCATGAAATTGCATACAAACTGATCCAACCACTCAACTCGTGCGACATACAAAAGCTGCAAGTTTTCACAAGCCTTCGCAATATTTGCCGCATTTTCAGGCATTTGATTTTCTCTAACACGGTCTTACGGCCACACATATCCAAATACACCTGTGAACCGTAATTCTTAAAAGAAAATGGGGTTGCTCGGGCATGTTCTGAGGTGAGATCACACACAAGCCGGACCGCTATCAACTGGAATCCACAGCATGTAATCGAAGCAGATGCATAAGCGCTCTTAACTGGAGACTATATTTGGAGGAAGATATTGTCTAAAGTCCACAAAAGTAGAAGTCCAATCAAGAGGCTAGCACAAGATAGAGGTCATTGAAAACTTCCTTCATGCGAGTCGTCCACAGGCCTCTATTCATGACGATAGTGGGCTTGCGGAGCTCAACGGAAACCAAACCATCTAGTAGTGAACCGGACCTTTTAAGTACTCGTTTACATTCTGAAACTAGTGAAACTGAAGTACCTGATTTAGCACGCTCATCAGGCTTGCAGTTTCTTGTAATTCCGCTGTGGCCATGCGTTCAAACTTATCCTGAATCCTGAAGTAACTACAGTAGAGCATAGACATACCACATCAGTCTCAAACATAGATTAGCGAGCTCAAGGCTAATTTCGCCGCTTTGCGATGAGTCTTCTGCTTAGTAGACGCTTCGCTCTGTGGGCTTTTGAAAAATTCCAAGAAGACGTTCCGACGTTTTTGAAACAAATTTTTTTCAGCGATAAGACAAAATTGCCGCATATGGATCGAAGAACAACCTGAAGCGATTCAAGACCTGCCATTTCATCCGGTGAAAAAGTAACCGTCAATGGCGACCGTTATTGCACCATGATAACCGACTATTTGCTGACTAAAATTGAAGCTCGTAATCTCGGCTACATTTGGTTTCAACGTCAACGGATTTATTGACTGAACACTTCGGTGAGTAGATAATTTCACGTTTTGCGCCGGTCGATTAGCCCCCAAGATCGTGTAATATCACACCGTTAGAGTTTTTCCTGTGGGATATGTAAAGTCTAAAGTCTAAGCGGACAACCCAGCTTCGATTCAAGCTTTGGGGCAAAATATCACGGGTGTCATTCGCCAGTTACCAGTCGAAATGCTCGAACAGTTCATCGAAAATTGGACTCAACAGATGGACCATGTGAGACGAGCGCGGCAAACATATAAAAGAGATAATTTTCAAAAAAAAAAAATAAATGCCAAATAATGTTCTATCGAATGATATTAAACATTAACCATTAAGTTTGAAGATTCTGTGTTCTTTCTTCAAAAAGTAGAGATCCTCGAAATGGATCACCCTTTAATTGCATACTCTTTGATCTCTCACGTCTTTGTCTAACGCCTAAATATCCAGCACGACGGTTTCATAAGACATACGCTGAGAAAAGTGGTGAATATTGAACCGACAGAGTGGCCAGAGAAGATACTATGACCGATACTCTCTTCAAACACAAAGTGGCATACAATTGAAGAACTAATGAAGCCAATATATCAACTTTTAATTAAATTAAAAATCTATACCGCTAAAAACACCTCAACGTGGTCAAGGCTACTCCCGCGCTATTACAGCGACCCATCCCACATCCAGTGACCCTGCGCATATCGCAAGAAAGTTTCGAGCGAAATGTGTCAAGGCTGCATATGTATGCAGGTAAATGCAACAAAATATTTTATTGTTGTTGTGCTTAACACAACGCGATAATGCAACATTGTATGTATGTACGACGTGCATATATATAATTAAAAGCGCACAGCTCTTAAAGGTGAGGTGGTGAACGGAAAATTGCATTGTGACACATTGGATACGACAATAAAAAAGCATAAACGATTATTTACTAAACTCGCTAAGCTGATTAGATTACACGCTCATAATAAATAAATTACCAGGCAAACGGTAAGCTGAGAATGAGGACATTATACGCCAACTTTACACAAACAATAGGCGACATAAATACATATACCAACAACCATCTATACAAATGTGTGCAGGCGACTAGAAGCCAAGAATTGTATAGCGAATCTTGGACGCGTTAACATTTCTTATTACATTTCTACAATTAACATACATACACCTGTATGTATACTATATGCATGTGTGTGTGTTCGAATGGGCATAAGCGAGTATTTATGCCTGCAACGGCCTTGTCATGTAATAAATGCGAACGCGTACCGGATGCGCCCGACTGGCCTGACAGCTGACGCCGTAAGCGTGTGGCATGTGGCATTTTAATAGCCAAGCACAATGCATAAAGTGGCATATTGACCACTGGCTATTTGTTATATGTAAGCACTGTTTTTTACTATCACTTGTGGCTTTGTACAAGCATAAATAATATCGAAAGACGTAGAAACCGTTAATGGCGCACGCAGTTAGTTGACTGCTTTCATTTATGGACAAAAGTGTGGGTTTCCTATTGATTTTGTCATTTGCCATTGTTATTAAGAGGACTCGATACGCACAAAGGTAGTGGATAAGCGGAGTGTTAGATGGCTGGGAGTCCTTGAAGATAGTAAAAAGAAAAGAAAAGAAGACAAACGGAAAATTTACAAGTGGAAAATTTATGAAGAAGTAAAGCACATAAGTAAAAGACAATATTAAGATAGTAAACAAGATAATGACAAACGGAAAAAAACCAATTTACAAGTGGAAAATTTATATCTACATTGCTTTTGATAAATCTGTTTGTATGGCAGATATATGCTATAGTGGACGATAACGGCACAAATAAGTATGGGAAAAACACACAAACAGAGGTACAAAATAATAATAATAAAATATGATAAATTAAAAAAAATATAAAAAAAATAAAAAATAAAATTTTATTTGTGTTTTATTGAAACGTAACAAGATATGGTTTTACATTTCATTCGAATTGCAACTAGTGACAAATGTACTAACAATTTTCAGAAAACAATAAAAGCCAATAAGAACCTTTTTCAAAAATAAACTTTGTATTAAAACCTTCGCATTTGCTTAGGTGTTTGTTCTTTTCAATTCGCCTCATTTCTAGCCTCTCCTAGTTGTCGGGCTTCATACGTGGTTTTGCAACCTTGTGGCATGTTTCGATGCCGTTTCGCGAATGAGATTTTTATGTGAAGATCACATTAGCATTTAAATTTCATTTCGCAGGACTTTATTTTGGAATCTTTGCACCATTTCGATGTATAACGGTGCAATGCATCCCCATAGCTGAATTCCGTATGTCCAAATGGGCTTTAACGTTTGATTATAGACTAAAATTTTATTTGAGGTTGTTAGAGGTGATTTCTTGCCGATTAACCAATTTATTTTGTTGTATTTCAGTTTTAGTTCTGCAACTTTTCTTTGTATATGTTCCTTCCACTTTAACTTTGCATCCAAAACCAAGATATTTCGAGGAGGTGGAGTACGGAATTCCTTCATTCCCAATATATAAGGGGATATACGTATCAGTTTTGTTAGTGAAGTTTGTATGTATTGACTTCAACTCGTTGAGAGTAATATTCCATTTTTGTGTCCATTCTACAATTAAGTTGATTGAAGACTGCATTCTGTTCGACGACTCTACTACATTTTTACCAGTAGTAATGATGCAGGTATCATCTACAAATGTAGCGATTGTGCTGTTTGGCGGCGTAGGCATGTCGCTAGTAAACAAAATGTATAAGAGTGGTCCCAGGACGCTTCCTTGGGGTACTCCTGTTTTTAAACGCAATAAGATTGTCCCTGCTTCAAAAGCGGTTGCTAAGGTAAGAGGCAAAGCTCAGTAAGATGCTGTGGGAAGAGAAGTCTTAATTTAAAGTAAGCCCTGGTGCCATAAAACGCCTGAGATACAAAAAAAACAGCTGTGCAGATTTGCTTTTTTTCCAATCCTCAATTATATCTGTTATTCGATGAACTTGATCGAAAATGTTGCGAAAAAAAATGAATTGGTATAAGGTCCTTTTCTTCAATTATGTTCTGAAGTCTTTTTATAATTATAAAAATTTGGACAAAATAAAAGTGAGATAAAATGATGCTTCCTGTGCGCTTTTCCCGGGTTTTTGTACCATAATGATTTCAGATACCTTCCATGACAATGGAACGTATCTGAGATTTAAGCAAGCGTTTATTATCGATGTAAGTTTTTCTAATGCTTTCCGTGTTAGATTTTTCAGTTAATAATAATAACAAAAAACAATAAAAAAAAAAAAATAAAAAACAATAAAAAAATAAAAAAATAAAAATAAAAAACAATAAAAAAAAATAAAAAATAAAGAATATAAAAGTAAAAAAATATAAAATATATAACGTAAATATTCTTCACAAAAAAGTTTATTTCCATCGTCTAGTTTGTATGGCAGCTATATGTTATAGTGGTCCGATCGAAACGATGTCTTCGGAAATAGCACCGTTGTCTGAGACAATACTCCCTGCCAAATTTTTTTGAGATAACTTGTCAAATAAAAAAGTTTTCCTTACAAGAACTGCATTTTGATTGCTCAGGGTGTATGAGAGCTGCTGTATGCTATAGTGATCCGATGTCGACGGTACAAATGAGCTGCCTTTTTGTGGAGAAAAGAACGCGTGCAAAATTTTAGATCGGTATATCAAAAAATGCAGGACTAGGAGGAGGGAGCCATATGTAGAAGTGCGGAAAATTCTCTCCGCGCCACTCACTCGGAAGTAGCCAGAAACAGTTATTTTACATATGGCTCACGCAGTTCACAACTTCCAGCCTTAAACCAAGTATTTTCTGGATAGCCAAAAAAAAAACGTTTGTGGGCGCGCTAAAGTGAAAAAGCGAACCATCTCTCATCAGGATTGTACGCTGGTTTTGGGACCCGCCAAGTAAAAAACGCGCCCAAGGAAAAGAAGAAAACAAACAGAAGATGACGACCATGGCAAACGCATTAAAGATTGTCTGGTCCCTTAATAGGGAAGATGTCGGCAGCCAGCTGGTTGATGTCCTCGTAAAACTAAAGGCTGATATCACCACCGTCCAAGAAGTGTGATGGACGGGACAAGGACCGAAACGAATAGGTCCTTGTGGAATTTACTGCAGTAGTCATACAAAGGAGTGCAAAATCGTTGTGGGAGAGAGGCTCCGTCGTCGAGTCCTGGCATTCACCCCGGTGGATGAATGTCTAGCCACAATCCGACGGAAGAGAAGGACGATGTGACCAAAGATGCCTTCTATGAGCGCTGGAAGCTCACCTAAGAGAGCTGCCCCGCCACGATGTCAAAAACGCGCTTGGCGACTTAAACGCCAGGGTGGGCAAAGAAGGTATCTTTGGCACTACAGTCGGTAAATTCAGCCTCCACGACGAAACATTCCCAAATAGGTTGAGGCTGATCGACTTCGCCGGGGCTCGAAATATGGTTATCTGTAGCATTAGATTCCAGCATAGAAAAATTCATCAAGCTACCTGACTGTCTCCGTATCGAAAAGCCACCAACCAAATCGATAATGTTGTGATAGACGGAAAACACGTCTCCATTGTTTTAGATGTATTTATGCTCCGAGGTCCTAGCATTGACTCAGACCACTATCTTATTGTAGCGAAGATACGCACCCGCCTCTGTGCAGTAAAAAACACACAAGGCAGGTTCGACATTGAAAAGCTGCAATCACAACAGACAGCCGAACTATTATCTGCTAGACTTCCACTCCCGCTCTGTGAGAGCACTAATCATCATATACATATGTATGTAGGGAACTGTGAGACGGCATTTCAAGCTTTTTACGTACTGCTGCAAAACGAAACCATTGGTTTGCGGAAAATGCAAAAGAACTGCTGGTACGACGAGGAGTGCCGTGCCGCAGCGGAGAGAAAACAGACTGCCCACCTCCTAACGTTACAATTGACCGCAACATGTGCGAGATGGGATAGATACCGAGAGTTGAAGAGGGAAGCGAGACGTACATATTTGCAGACAAAAAGAGAGAGGCCAAAAATGCGTGAGTATGAAGAGCTTGACAAGCTGGCCGACAGTGGTAATGCTCGAAAAGATGCGGCGACTAACAGAAGGTTTCAATACCGGAGCATACTCTTGTAAAACCCCCAGAGGTGATCTAGGAACACTTCTCTAGCCTGCTGAATGACAGTGAAAGCATAACACCTGGAAATGGTGAACCGGTTTACACAATCGATGACGATGGAGCAGGTGTTCTATTGATCCAGAATGAAGAAGTTCGAATGGCATTTACCCGTCTGAAGAACAAAAAATTACAAAAAAAAAAAATTTTAAATAAATAAATAATTAAAAAAAAATAATTAATTAATTAAAAAAAATTAATTAAAGAAAAAAATTAATTAAATAAAAAAATAATAAATTAAAGAGAAAAAATAATTTAAAAAAATTAATAATTGGAAAAAAATTAACGCAATAAAAAATTAAAAACAAAAAAACTAAAAAAACTTAAAAGAATAATACACTGGAAAAGATATTAAAAAGAGCTCTAAATAAGATCCGCATTAATTAAAATGCTTTTATTATTATTTTGACCACTTTTCTGTCATTACATTAAATGATACTTCAACCAACCACAGATATACATACATACATAAATTCATACATGCTAATTTCTCTATTTTTACATTTTTTCTTTCTTTTCTTGCAATTAAGCATATACACACATGCATATGTATGTACGTATGTATGTATGCATATTTGTACTCGCATACCATATGTAGCATGCAGCGAGGTGTTAACTGTTAATCTTAACCTACATTCACGCTCGATTTAAGCGATTATAGAAATAGCAACAATGAGTTAAATAATAATGGCAACAACAACAATAATAACAAATACGTCTACGCCATCCAAAGTCATTAATTATACTCGCTACCGACAAGACAAGCAGCTGAAATGGCAAAGACATGCGAGCGAGTGGCAAACGACAGCGTCCCGGGCATGCAGCGCACGAAAATGTAAACAACGCAAAATTTATAATTAAAGCAGCAATTAATTAATGTGCAATAGCGCCAAGAAACCCAAACATGCTGGTGCACATACATGCATATATACATACATACATCTTTATGGTGTTCATATAGCAAAATTGAGGAAAAAAATCAAGCAAAATAATGTGTGTGAAAAAATATACAAAAATGCAAAAAAATTAGGAAACAAATTAAAAAAAATTAACAAAAATAAGTAAAATTAAAAATAAAAAATTTTAATATTAAAAAAAATCTAAAAATTTTAATATTAATAAAAAAATGAAGTATTAATATTAATTAAAAAATTAAATTAATTAAAAAAATTATTAAATTTAAAAAAATTGTAATATTAAAAAAAATTAAGTACTAATATTAATTAAAAAATTAAATTAATTAATTAAACAAATTAAAATATTAAAGGAATTAAAAAATTTTAATATTAATAAAAAAACATTAAGTTTTAATATTAATTCAAAAATTAAAAATTTAATTAATTAATTAAAAAAATTCACAAATTAAAAACAAACAAATAATTAAAATATGTAAACTGAAAAATTCACCGAGGCGATAATACAAAAAATGTTGACACGCAAACACAAAGGCGTTTATGCAATTAACCACAAAACGGGATTAAGAGATTTGGCGTGGTAAGCCTAATGGTGGGAAAAAATTAAAAACAAAAAGTTTTACAAATGTAAATTCTGCTATTATGCTAAAAATGTAGCTTTATCCAACAAATATATGAATGCCATAAATTCGCGGAACTCGTAATCACGCCTTAAAGTATGCTAAGTATAGAAAGTAGGTTATTTGCCATAGATAAGCCGCCTTTGTATGGAAAACTGTAATTCATAAAAATATTATAAATTCTCATTGACAGTCAATTAGCAGAGCTGCACTACATACATACATACATATATATGTATGTATATACTTGCCTTCAGGCAGTCTAGCAAATAGTCCAAGTAGCTTTTTCGCACTTCAGCACATATTATCGCGTGCCTTACAAGCTTACATACATACATATGTACTTGCACAGCGCTCGCTAACTGTTAGCAATGCAAAATGTACGTATAAGTGCAACGTTTATACGCATAATTTAATAAATTGTATTATTACGCTTATTAAAGCGCATGCTCAGTTGGTGTATCGACAGGCTTTCGCCTTTGTTGTCGTGACTCTGGTAACAGTAACTAATTGAGTGCGCTTTCATGTGTGTATATATGTGTGTGTGTGTGTTTGGGAGCAGCTGACCAACTAAGCGGCAAATAACTTGGCTAAGCAAGAAAAACAGTTAGCAAACCATTATGTTATTGTAACGTTGCAATAATCTAAGAGTACATTAAGTGCTGCTAAGCCCACATATGCGCACGTAATTTAAAATCCTTGTAGGAAAAAATTAAAAAATTTGGTTTTATGATGATTTTTTTTTAATTCTTACAAATTTGTTATCTTCCAAATGTTAGGTTATTAATAATAACTATTATAATACTAATATTCCAAATGATCAAATTTGACTCGGACTGGACCATTTTTTGAGTTTGCTTGCAATTTAATGTTTCCAATGAAATCTCGCTTTCGGAATATTTTACAAGTCTACTTTGATCTATATGATCAAATTTCACTCAGATTAGACCATTTTTTAAGTTTGTTTGAAATTTTGCGTTTCTAATGGAATCTCGAATTCGGGATATTTTGCAAATCTACTTCGATCTACATGATCAAATTTGACTCGGACTGGACCATTTTTTAAGTTTACTTGAAATTTTATGTTTCCAGTGGAATCTCGGATTCGGAATATTTTGCAAGTTTACTTTGTCACGAATACAAGTATTTCACTGGTACAAAGCCTTCAGTGAAGATCGTGAAGTCATTGAAAATTTATCTCATGCGAGTTGTGCATCCACCTCTGTTAATAAGAATTACACCGATAAAGTGAAAGAAGCAGTGCTTGAAAATATTCGTATTGGCACCAGAAAAATAGCAGAAGATCCTAACAACTAAACGAAGTCGAAAAGAATCCTTTGAAAACTTAGCTGAGGAACCCACATTCATCACACGCCTATAAATAAGACATCGAAATTGACCAATTTACTAACGAATGGCGCTTCAAAAATTAACCAAAACCGCGAAAACTAAAATTCGCCGTATGCACTGAAGGCCATCACAGCCAAGGCTTGTAACAAATGTATGGAAAATTAGATTAAGCGTTGGCTTGTTTGTAGTGGTAGGAATCTATTTTGAAAGCGATAAGAAATATTTGTATTGAAATATGTGCTATTTATTTTTATCAGTCCGGGTCAAATTTGATCAGATGGTAATATATGTAAATCCAGGCACGTTGTTTTTTATTTCTAAACTGCGATAAAGTTCTTACTGTGAACTTTGTACAATTTGATGAAGAGTAATTAATGGGTGATCCAGGTAGAGGTACTTTTTTCAATATCCTTTATTTGACAGGTTTTGACAGACAGATCACGCGTGAGTCGTGTCAAGTTGTCATCTTATTCTTGTTCAATATTGTTTGGCATTCCATCATATGTACGTACATACATACGTCTGAATAACGCTCAACTTTATTACGAAAATTCAAATTCTGTAAAAAATGTGTTTCGCGTGCTTCGTTCAACTTATGGTCAACATAATCCGCCTACCGAGCATACTATTCGCAACACCATCACCCATCTTGGGACTCAGTATTCATTATTGGATAATATTCAACCGAATAGACTAAGTGCAGCATGCAGTGAAGAAAATGTAGCAGCCGTAGCTCAAAGTGTGTACGAAGACCGTGGAGAGTCGATTCAGCGCCGTTCGCAGCAACTCGGACTAACATTTGGAACGACATGGCGCATTATACGTCGAGATCTTGAACTGAAAGCGTACAAAATACAGCTTGTGCAACAATTGAAGCCGCTCGACCGTCTCAAGCCACATCGCTTAGCTCTATGAGATCTTGATAAGATCTGATGTTTCCGCGCCAAATTTTGTACAGCGATGAGTTCCATTTCTGTCTCGATGGGTATGTAAACAAACAAATTTGTCGCATTTGGGACGAAGAGCAACCTGAAGAGTTTCAAGAGCTGCCATTTCATCCAGAAAAAAACAACGGTTTTGTCTGGTTTGTGCGAGGTGGAATCATCGGTCCATATTTGTTCAAAAATAATGCCGGTGAGAACGTAACTATCAATGGCGGCCATTTGGAGGACGCTTCGGTATATAATTTCACGTTTTCGGCCGGTCGATTGAGGGTGGGGAACCTCGAAATGGATCACCATTTACAATATCTAATTGAAATTAAATGCTTAGCCTTCCCCATCCCGTCAAACAACGCATTTTACGATTTTCATTCGAAAGTTCTTGCTCTGTAAATGAAATATTATTAAATATAGTAATACCAAAAATCGACCGATTTTTCCTTTGAGCTTTCAAAACTAATTTTCTTTGACTTTGCTATAATTAACCGAGCATTTTTTATTTTTATTTTATTTTTTTTATTTCACACTTTCTATGTTTTATCAATAATTTATTACGCATAGAATAATTATCTCCGATTCCTCAGACCCTATCAGGAATCCACGAACTCTCTTCTGTTGAGTTCACCTAGATAATTTTGTTTTTGCTTTCACACACAAATTTTTTCAACGAGAGACGAGAGCTCAAACATGTAAAAAGAGAAGTGGCAAAACGAAAGCGCTATGCTTTGTGATGTTTTATGCTCCAATTCTTTCATTTTGAAATATTTTTTTACATTCTACACAATTTTTGCATTTTCAATTTCACTATTTTTTATATCTTAAGTTTCAGAAAAGTGTTTATAATTTAATTTTTATTTATTTATTTTTATTACCAAAATCGATAATAAATTTCTCGCTGGCTACGAACTTTCCCACACTTCTCCAAGCACATTTAATCCGCCTCGTATATTTTGTAAACATACAAGTATGGCAAGCTTATTTGTGTTATTCATTCTTTATTTATGATGTTCCCGCTTGGTTGGCTGGCTGGCCGCTTGACCAAGTCAAACGGCGCTTTGCTTTATTTATTCAATGAGCAGCTCATCAGTGCCCAACGTTTAGCTTTTGTGTTGGTATGTGTTTGTTATGATTTTTAATTTACTCATACCTCTCATTATGCTTTATAATTAACTTGGCAACCCAGCAATTTATTGCTTTCTACATAAATGAATATTTGAAATGATAAGGTTCAGCTTGGCTGGGTTTCACTGTGCCGCTGCTTAAATATTTTTACAGCTATCATATTATTCAGTTAACTATAATATAGTGCAAGGGAGCTAGAGATAATTAAATTTCGACATAAATTCTAAGAGGTGTGAACTATTCCATAATGTGGTTAATAAGCGTGAAAATGAGAAAATTAAATAGAAGCACAATGATGAGGAACTTTCGGAGAGGTTTATGGTTAATTAAAATGGGTATGTGTGATTTTGTATGTTACTGTAGGTGGAAGAATAACTTGCAAAATATATATTCCATATATTGTATATTTATACCCTGAACAGGGTATATTAAGTTTGTCACGATGTTTGTAACACCCAGAAAGAAGCGTCGGAGACCCTATAAAGTATATATATAAATGATCAGTATGTTGAGCTGAGTCGATTTAACCATGTCCGTCTGTCTGTCTGTCCGTCCGTCCGTCCGTCCGTCTGTATATATACGAACTAGTCCCTCAGTTTTTAAGATATCCTTTTGAAATTGTGCAAATGTCATTTTCTCTTCAAGAAGCTGCTCATTTGTCAGAACGGCCGTAATCGGACCACTATAACATATAGCTGCCATATAAACTGAACGATCGGAATCAAGTTCTTGTATGGAAAACTTTCACAATTGACAATGTATCTTCACCAAATTTGGTACAGATCATTTTCTAAGGCAACAATGTAATCTCCGAAAAAATTGTTCAGATCGGTTAACTATAGCATATAGCTACCATACAAACTGGACGATCGGAATCAAGTTCTTGTATGGAAAACTTTCACATTTGACAATGTATCTTCACCAAATTTGGTACAGATTATTTTCTAAGGCAACAATGTAATATCCGAAAAAATTGTTCAGATCGGATTACTATAGCATATAGCTTCCATACAAACTGAACACATAGTTACTAAAAGAAATGCACCTGTGAAGGGTGTATTAGCTTCGGTGCAGCCGTAGTTAACGTTTTTTCTTGTTTTATATTAGCACTATTTGAGCCCTTTATGTTCCAAAGTAGTAAGAAAAATATCAAAATAAAAACAGAAACAGAAAGCTTAAAACCAGTTCTTGCATAAAGACACCCACTGTTTTTGCGAAATTAAATCACCCTACGCTTCTTAGCTGAGCTGTATCAATATAACAATATAAACTACAAATAATTAATGATTATTTAAAACAAGAACTTATGCTAAAATTCACCACTACTGAATTCGTTAGAACATACCGCGAGCAAAAAACTCAAAAGTCAAAATAAAAAAGGTGAAAAAACTCATTAAGCGCAAAGCGTACAAATATCATAGCTTACTAAGCTCATTACAATGTAACCTAATATATAAAAAGATATACACAAATATATTTGTACAAGTAATGTGTGAATAAACATAAAAAATCGACATAAGTAGGATTTTATTAAATTACAAATCCTTAGTTTTTATAACCACTTTCGATATTCGTGGGAAAATTTAGTGCCATGTGATAGATCTTAAGTCTTTGACAGTTACTGGTTTACGACTACCGATTTAATCGAAACTGAAGCCGCTCGACCTTCCATAGTAACATCGCTTCGTTCTATGGGCTCTTGCAAAGTTCCAAGAAGATCCAACGTGTCAAATTTTGTTCAGCGATGAGGCCCATTTCTGACTTAATGGGTTTATAAAGAAGCAAAATTGCCGCTTTTGGGACGAAGAGCAACCTGAAGAGATTCAAGATCTGCCATTTCATACAAACGTTTTATGTGGTTTGTGGGAAGGAGAATCATCGGTCCATATTTCTTCAAAAATGATGTCAGTGGGAACGTAACACTCAATCGCGCCATGATAACAGACTATTTGAAGCTCGTGATCTCGGCGACATTTGTTTTCAACAAGACAGCGCCAGAAAATTGGACTCAAAGGATAGACCATCTGAGACGGAGCCGTGGGCAACATTTGAAAGAGATAATCTTCAAAAAATTAATGCCAAAACATGTTCTTTCGAATGATTCCCCATTAAATTTGAAGTTTCTGTGATTTTTTTTTTTTAAGCGGGGAACCTCGAAACGGATCACCCTTTAATTTTTAGTAATGCTGCCAAATTGTTTGGCTTTGGTTAAAGTTTTGGGTATGAAGCATGTCAATGATAGACTCGTACCAAAAAGCCTAAATCTTTTTCAAAATCGAGTACGCAAAAGCGATAGCCCTAAAATGGGCCAACACCGAAACAGCCCAGGCTTATAATAACTGTAGAGAAAAACGCATGAAAAAGCGTTGGCATGAAAGTGGGATCTGAGGAGCCTATTTTGAAGGTGATAAAGATTTATATTAAAATATTGCAGTCCAGGTCAAATTTGATCAAGCGATTTCAAAACTTCTTAGTAAATCATTAGTGCATATAAAATGTAAAAAAAAGCTTTTGAAACCAACTTGCTTGAATTAAAAAGTTAGTATTTCCACATTTTCTTGCGTTGTAAGCTTCAAAAATTCATTTTAAAACTGTCTTCATCGGCACATGACACACACAATTCAAAAATGTAGGTACAAAAGCGGTAGCAAGAAATCTTAGAACACAACATATACAATGATTAATTTTAAAATAAACAACAACAAAATTAAGAATACTAAATAAGTACCTAAGTATGTTCGGCTTGAATACAAACACCCACAAAGTCGACAAATATAGACGAGCGTAGAAAACTAGTTCACGCAACGAATTACAAATAAAAGCAAAGCTGCTGAAAAGCTAATAAAAGACTTAAGATAAAACCGAAACACGTTCTGAATAGATATGAAACACGCAAATGAAAAATTAGATAGCAGTGGCGGTCAGAGCGACTAATGAGCTCGGCGTGTAGCAGTTTACAATAAAATATAAATAATTTATTTTTCTCAAAATCCCAACGAACCATAAGATCTGGAAATTATCAACATAGCTGAGATGTAGTTTGCAAGTTAGGGGTTGCCGACATGTTCTAATATGTTTTGGAAGTTTCGCCGACAAATATTTTATGGCATAACTTCAATCGTTGCGATGACAATCAGGTCTACGTCCCGGTTTTTTATTCAATGAATAATAGTATTTATAAATGGACTAGAGACGAAATCCACATTTAAGAAGTATTGTACCAGAAGGTTTGAACTAGAAACAATACAGGCTAAAGAATATAATTTAAATGTTGTTCCATCATCTAAAGCAGTTTTGACAGAAAAGTCATAAGCCAACTTATCTATCAAATTACAGACTGATAATATTTATTATATTATAGTTTAGCAGTCGAAATTAAGCAGGTTCCGGGTGCTGACATGTCAAATATAGGTTATGTTAGGTTAGTTTAGATTAGGTGAAGACGTCGATTCTAACAGAAACCTCACTTGAAACAGAGACGGACCGCCGATCCGTTGTGGTAGCTAAAAACTCCTATATACTGGATCATAAGGCCATTACAAATCGATGAAGCGCTTTGTTGAGACGACTAATGCGGCTATGTCTGCTGATTTGGTGAGGTGAAGACTACCGAGATATTTCAACCTCAGTCTTGCAAAGACTGGACAATGGAGTAGAAAGTGTTTAGATGTTTCCATCTTACCCTCCTCCATACAACTATGACGATTAGCGTCTGACAAAATTTTTAGCCTTATTGCATGGATGCCTATTGGACAGTGTCAAGTAAGAACTCCTACGATTGCGGCAAGATGAACTTTGCCCAAGACAACTAGAAGAAGTAATAAAACTCAAGAGCAAATCATAGGATCAGTCAGCATGGCTTAAGTTTATGAGACCTCCCAAAGCAGGACTAGTCAAAACTTTGATTTTGACCACAATGGCAGTTTTCAAAAAAAAAAGTCGTTTATTGTGAAAAAATCTAGAGTGCAGAGTGACTTAAAAAAAATCGAAATAATTAGTATATCAAAAATCTTATTCCTTCGAATTTTACCTGACAAATACTACTGTGGGCAAGAAATAGTAAGACTTTTTAATATAAATTTCGCGCGAAAACTTATTGGTCGAACTATTTTTTTTTTTGCTATATTCCTATAACTGTCAGTGACATCTGAGCCAAATGTCACATCCAAATAGTCATTAGTGTTAAGTATACGCTTATCTTTCTGAAGTAAATAAAGTGCATTCGGCGATTTTTACGACGAGTGAAATTATTCAACAAAGAAGTTCCATTTAATTTTGTGTGCGGAATCTAATTTTTGATGTCGAAACGTTCAGAATGTTGGAAAAGACCTTCGATTATTATTGTTTGTCGCGAGCAAGTGTTTTTGATACAAATTATTCAAAGAGGGTCGAGAACGCGTTGACGACGAACCACGTCCAGGACGGCTACCAACGTCAACTGATGATCAATACCTCTATAAAATAAAGGAATTGGTGCCTGAGAATCAGGGACTAACAGTTAGAGGTCCAACGATGCCGAATATCGAGAGAATCGCTGAAAACCATTTTGAAAGATCACTTGGGCCTAAGAAAAGTGAAAGCATGATTAGTGCCAAAATCACTCAAATTTTTCGAAAATCAGTGTGGCGTTAACGTCTGTGAAACAATACTTTCCGACTGCCAGGAAGTCATAAAAAATATTATTAATCGCGATGAGTCTTGGATCTATGCACACGCCCCGAAAACAGACCGAATCGGCCGAATCATGTCAAAGGCGAGCCGAAGCCGAAAAACTCACGTCAAAGCAGGTAAAAAGTCAAGATCATGTAGACAGTTTTCTGCGATTATCGAAGTGTGATGTACTCCGACCGACCAAATTGTCAACAAGGAATACTAGTATTTGTGTTATGCGTCGTTGGCGCGAAGCTATTCGTAAAAAGGGCTGGAATTATGAGCCGACAACTCTTGGATTTTGCACCGTCGCATACTGCATTGATTCTTCGTGAGTTATTCGCCAAATTTTCAACCAATGTAGTGCCGGAGCCACCATATTTGCCTGATTTAACTCCTTGTTACTTGGGTTTAATCAGCAAACTCAAACAACCGCTCCTGAGAAATCGTTATGAGTCAATTGAAGACTATTAAACGTGAATTGCATTGAAGGCTATCCTGGAAATTGACTTTAACAACTGTTGCGAGCATTGGAAGAAACGTTGGCACAAGTGTATTGGGGCCAAGAGGGATAACTATGCGGAGGACGGCATAGATTTTGAAGAATAAATTAAGAATTTTAAAATTATGAACAAAGTCTTACTATTTTTTGCTCATAGTAGTATATGTATCTAAGAAGATCGTGTGAAAATTCCAAGTCGGTCGTAGACATTTTTCTCAGAGACTTTGAAAACAGCCTTTCGAGAAAAGCACGTTTAAAGCTTAGAAAATGGATCGAATTAGTTTGAAAAATTTTTACAAATATGCTTATACAATATCCAAAACTATTTGTCGGATCAGGTTGAAGTTTTCGAAGAATATTCTCAAAGATATGTAGATATCGTCACCTAAAGTGCAAAACAACATATTATATCGAAATTGATGTTTTTGTTTCTTACGATTTACTACATCATATTACATATATACATATACATATGTATGTATGTAGCATAAAATTTTCAGCTCTCGCTCTCAGATATAACCAATATAACTGTTTTATAACCAAAACTCAAATTTGGTTTCAGTATGAGGGGTTCTATTATATCTTTTTTTCTTCGCCTGTAAACTTATATGAGCTCTTATATCGAAGGCTTTAACTCGAAGAAGATTTCGTCAAATTGAGCAAGTATTCTCTACAATTGGTTTACTGGGTTCTAGGTGTGTATTTGATTAAATTTCAGACAAAGTTCAAGCACCTCCGCGCTTTTGATGGCGGCAAAGAACAAAATACCCGCTTTGAGTAAAGATTATTTATAGTTTTGAAAAACGAACTTAACTTTGTAAAATGAACTGCTGAACGACCACTATTTGCCACTAAATACGATGTGCTTAACACAAACAAATAGAAAAAAAAAAAAGCAGAAAATTAAAATTGAATGATAAAAATAAATGCACACTTTAGAGCATTTGTGTTGATTTGTTTACAAAACAAGCGGAGCTACTTGAGTGTCAGACACCTTTTGCGGCCAAAGGAGCTGCCGGCGAGAGCAAGTTCAACAAGTGCAAATGCACTCAAAGATATTCATGTGAATGTATGTACTTATGTATGATGTTTGGATGTGTGTGTGTGTGCATTTCTAGATGCAAAGCGCACTATTTTGTAAAGACTCAAGTTTTTTGAGCGCTCAATGCAATTGCCTGCTTACATACACATATACAAAGATAGCTACAGGCACACATCAAAAAGCAACGGAACCCTCAAGAGCCGCCACTGCCAAGTCAATAGAATTGGCTAGCAGGCGCATGCTGAAAGGGTGCGCCGGGCGGCGGTTGGAATGTGGTAAGTGGCGGCACGACTGACTGCAGGTAATGCACGATTTGCCTGCCCCTAACACACATACCATGCATACAAACATACATATGTACATGTGACGTGTGTGTGGCTGCGCTTAGGCCACTTATGACTCAAGAGATTATGAATTAGTTGGCTAAACAAAATGCAGACACTCAGACCGAAACCGAAATGTGATGCACTGACTAATTGAAAAGCACAGAATTGTGACTGCTGACTGTTGTTGCTGTTGTGGTTGTTGTTGTCGGTAGGGCGGCTGCGTTGGGTGAGTGTTGCGCGTTAAAATAGCGCACTTTTCGTCGCTTTTCTTTGCTTTTATTTTTCGACTGGCATTGACATCGAAAAATTATTGAGTCTACGCGAAAAAATGGTGGCTCATCAAAGCGAGTGTTGGTCACGCACACATGCATACATACATATGAACGTGCATACATACATATGAACGTGCATATATGTATATGTGCACCTATATTTGGTACATTGCATGCAAATACTTCACGCAGTTATTTATTGCTGGCATTAGCGTTTTGCCATAATTGTTATGCTATTTTTCGCATTGTGCTGGAATACGAAAATTTCAGACATACATGTTTTTTTTTTTGCTTGTGTCCATATATAATTGCATGTGAACGCCGTAAGCGCTATAGTTAGTGTAATCACCACTCAGCGTCATCAGCATTTCGCCTTCAGGCAATTTGTTGCAAGCAACATGTCCAGTCCAACAAGGCGTTGGAAAAACGCAAATTTTACAACAACACATAAATGCATACATATTTGACGAATATGATGTTGTCATAAACAAAACAGGAGTGTTAGGGTGGTTTGTTTACACTTACATTTTTGTGGAGATTTTCTTGCTGAGAAATAATTTAAAATGGTAAAAGACTGTCTTTGCTAAATCGAGAATTCTAAGCCCAAAGTCGAAATAAAAAATTATTTCATACAAGGACTTGAGTTTGAGCGATCCATTATATAGTAGACCGATCTGTACAATAGGTACGGAAGTTGTATCGTAGCCTTGGACAATAATCTATGCTAAATTTTGTAAAGATTAAAAAGTTGTGCACACAAAAGCTTAATTTTGATAGATGAGTTTGTAAACCAGCTACATGCATATATCCTATTGTGGTCCGATATCGGCGATTCTGATAAATGCTTAGCTTCTTGGAGAGAAAAAGATGTGTGACAGATAGAAAATGCTGAAACAACACAGCTCGTAACGCTAGTCATTTATACACATACATATGTATGTATGTACATATACAGGGTATGTCCGGAAAGTAATAATTTATTGAACCAATCGTTACAATTCTTTAAAAACTTTCAAAATAAGCATCCTTCTGCTTCTTCCAAACATTGAAGGCGTCACGGAAGGCATTCTCCGGAATAGCCTTGAGAGCCGAGGTGCATGCAGCTTGGATGCTCTCTGTTGTCTCAAAATGCTTGCCTTTCATCGACCTTTTCAGGCAAGGAAACAAAAAAGTCCGAGGGGCGGCTACGGAAGCGTTTGCATGACGGCCTTGGTTAGGTGGCTGTTCACAAGAAAGGCCGCAATTACCGGTCGTCAGTGAGCACTTTTGGGACCATCTTCCCGCACACCTTGCACATGTTCAAGTGCTCCGTCACAATGTCACGAACAACAGATTTTGATAAATTTAACATCTGGGCAATTAAACGAATACTTAGTCGACGATCTGAGTTCAAAACTTTGCGCACACGAGTCACATTGTCGGTGTTTGTCGAAGTCGCAGGTCCTCCCAGCACGGTCTTTATCAGCGACCTCTTCCCGGCCCTCCCAAAAAGTCTGGTGCCACCGAAACACACCACTTCTTGTTAAAGAAACATCTGGGTAAGCCTGCATGATCATATCAAACGTCTCTGTCGCAGATTTATCGAGTTTCACACCGAATTAAATCGTAATTCTGCTCTAACGAACGCTGCATTTTCGGCTTGCACCACTCACAGAAACACGTCGCGCGAAAATGTTTGTCTTGACTCTCCAGGTGCTCGGAGACATCAGCTCTGCCGCTCATTCGTTATCTAGGAACACCCTCTACCGAATCCAGTCGGTGCGCGCACGCTCCGAAGTAAGTTCGCGGCGAAAGAAAATCAGTCCTATTACTTTCCGGACAAACCCTGTATGCTTTATAGAATCTCTGACATTTTCTTCGAGAAGTTGTAGACTAACAGAGAAATCTAGTTCTAACACAACAAATGGACAGCATAATTCTGAACCCCAAATAGTAGAAAGTATTGCAATTTCTCTAAGAGGGAAGAAATAAAAAACGATTGCCACCATATTCTGCGATTTTGTTGTACGTTAATGAAATAAAATCGTACACACATTGTCATCTCAGCAATCTTCACATGCCTTCATCATTAAGTTTCTGCATTATATGCTTCAAAAGAGGTCTCCGTTTAGGCGATTATTAATGCAATGTTGCTAAATTTCTTTCCCAAAATCATTCTCATGGGGTCTGAGGAAGAAGTCTCTGAGTCAAAATTCGCAGAATATTGTGGCAATAAAAAACGATTTCATTAACGTAGAACAAAATCGTCTTCTTCTTTATTGGCGTAGAACAAAAGAGACGGTTTTGAAGTATTTGAATTTTATGTAAATCAGGGACTGGAAAATATTAAAGACACTTATAATAATATTACCTTAAGAGGCCTCTAACAATGGATGCGGCGAAGTCGCTCAGAAGAGGCGAAGTAAGCTTTTTCACGGATGGGCTCAAGCTTAGAGGAAAAGTTGAAGAGAGAGTTTTCAGTAAGGAGCTCACCGTCAAGCATAGTTTTTAGGCTATCGTTTAATTATAGCGTTTTTCAAGCAGAGATGGCTACTATTAAGGTAGGCGTAGATGTATTGCTCCGAAGCGCAATCCCTTTCAAAGAGGTGGTCATTCACTTCGACAGAGGAACGCCAATGCTAGCTTTGAGCTCGTTCACTGTACGCTCAAAGTTAGTCAATGAGAACGATGGCACCAAGCTACTTCATTATCAGATGTTTAGACGCTTTTCATAGCCGAACCGAAGGTTGCAAAGCCGTTGAGCTAGCTAGAGAGAGCATGATTGCATCAGATTGGCAACGTGCTAGATTTTCGTCGTACCCATATGCGTTCTTGAGTTGGATCTCTGAACTTCGCGAGATCTTATCATGCGCTGGTCAACAGCGAATGCCAGATCCTTCTTGCCTTGATTAGAACGCATAAACGCCAAGGCTGAAAAAGGACCCTAACTGTCGAAATTGTATGGAAACGAGGCAGAAACATCCAGTCACTTTCTTCCGCATTGTCTAACCTTTGCAAAACTGACGTTGAAACATCTTGGCAGAAGTAGTAGATATGTAGTTAGTAGTATCAGATATCGAAAAGGAATCCATTAAGTGTCGAACTTCTAACCTAATTTAGCCTAAGAGATTTAGTATTAGTCAACAATTAATACGTTTTGGGGTAGACAGAACATTTAAATAACCCTTTGGCGGCATTTTGAATTAAAATTTGCAAAGTTTACTGATGCATTTGTTTATATTATTTTAAAACTTACCATTACTTACTAATAAAGCTCAAAATGGAAGATAAAGCTTACCTGCAAGAAAGAAAAATAAAATTAATTAATAATGCTAATAATATATTTCAAAAATAAATGAGGTATTTTCCAGATAATAATTAAAAAATTATCTCTAGATAAAAATAGTTACAAAACTTCATAAATATTTATGAAAAGACAAGACAGGTCGGTCGGAATTGTCATACATTTTTCTATGGCTGAAACTTATCTTGGTTCCAGAAAGTTTCAGAAATTTGTAAATAGGAAACTGTAAACAAAAATTATTAGCTACAAACAGAGAATTTTTATGGAAAGGAGTATATTACGCTCTCATAAATATTAATTATACATAATTTTGTATTAATAAAATACAAAATACGCTTCCAAAACTTCCAAGGCAAAGACAGAGAAGTACGACGGTCTACAAACAAAACATAGCAAATATCAGGTTTATTGATAAGATGGAAGACTGCACTCCTACGATTGAGTACACTTAGTTCTCGAAGACTAGGTAATTTGAAGCTCTATTGAAATTCGAGCAACCCTAATGTATACATGCAACACCCGACATTTTACTGCAAAAAAATACACTGAGAGTAATACATACATATATGCACATATACATATGTATGTGGTTATCTATAGATATACGCGCGTATACTAAATATTGACTATTGCAGACCATACAAAGTGGCTGCCACAAGCATGAAAATATTGACTTAGTCAGTGCTGCCACAAATAACAACAGCGGAGTCAACAACAACAGCAGCAGCAACAACAACAATCACATTAAACGGCGCACACAGAGTGCAGTCAAGCGCACCAAAACAAAAGTAAACAAATAAAGTAAAAAAAAGCCGGAGGAACGCGTAGTCGCATTGCCGGTGATGAGATTCATTGAAAGCCGAACGCATAAAACCAGCCATCACACAGCGGCCATTCGACCGGTAACTTTTAAAGGCATGCCATGGAAGTGATGATGATAGATTATGCCAATGAACTTGACATTAATATGGCTTCCAAAAAGCAGCTCCCGTCAACTACCGGCCGAAAACGCGCAGCGGTAGGGCAATTTATTGTCTACCACACCTCCAACCCGCGCAGCGCTGTCGCCTCTCACCCTCGCTCACACTCTGCCAGAATGTGCGACTTTTCCATTGACAGTTTGCCAGTTGCATTTCACTGCTTCTTTTCGTCCTCTTCTTCTTTTTCCTCTTACTATCTAGCCTGCCATTTGAGCCAACGCTGATTTATACTTTTATTGCCTATGATTTTGTGAGAAAAATATGCAAGCATGCAATATTTTATTGGCTTGCCTAATGAATACGAGTCATGGCTCTTGGTCATGATATCATTGCATGTTATTACTGTTAATATATGGTATACCATATGCTTACGCATGTGTGTGTGTGCGGTAACGACGTAATAATAGTATTTAGAATATTTCCATTGCATTTGAATTTAAAGATGTTGAGACCACAATCTGTCATATACTAAAGACTATAATCACCATCTCTCAGCTTATAATTGAGGAAACCGTTATAAAGTTGAAGACAATAACAAAGACTTATTTAAACTAGTTTTAGTCATAGTAGTTAGCTTATAGGTCACGAAAGACAGTCTAGCCTGAATTTTAGGCACCTGATTCGATGTCAGAAAAGAACGAGGAAAGCGTATCGAAAACTAGACAATTATCAGATTGCTACTCAAGAAACCTAAATTTTTGCAAATCGTGGTAAAATAAATTCAAAATAAGAATCGAAGCTTTAATACCTTTCACAGTTGTATTTCTTATGTCTAATATGCCAACTGATCAAATTTGAACCGGACTAGCCCATTTAAATTGTTGGGCCGGTAACTCAAAACAATGTTGCCAGGTAACTGTTAACAGGCAAGGAAAGACACCCTAGCCCCCCTATCATTGTGTGTTCTACTACTAAATATCTGGGACCGAAATGGGTACATGCGCTGTCGCAGATCCTTTTGGTCCAAGATCGATCGAAAAAGATCAAGTGAGCTCTTTGCCTTCAGTAAGGCAAGCTTTTTCTTAGTTTTTCGTAGGCCATTGCCTTAACGGGTTCCAGACTGTAAGGTTGATAATCTTACCAGATACCATCTGAAGAAGCTTCTTATCCTGCGTGTTCCCGCGTTTGTGCGATCTAAGCTTAAACACTTAGAAGCTCGCACTTTCAGATATCCCACCAAGCTTGTGAGAACAGAATTTAAAGGCCTAAGCAAATTTGTATTGGCCGCAAGGCACTTTGCCCACTTAGGATCGGATACAGGTGTTCATTTATATGGCTTCACAAGGGACAGAATATAGTAGTCCAATTGCAGTTCTTGCATCAGCCTTCGAACCTAACCAGTTAGTCTGCGGGCACAAACCGAACCGGTGCAAATTTTTTTATTTTCGTGTAAATTTTGATTCCCCATAATTTGGCACCGATTGCTTTACAACGCGAAGTTTCTCTGGCGATTTTTACTGTGGAAGGAAAAATTTAAGAAAGGGATTGCCTACAATTTTGTGTGCTCCCATGAAAACGCGGCTTCGGAATGATTGAATATATTGCAAAAGTGTTTTACGGAGTCGACTTTGTAGCGAACACAAGTATTGGGGTGCCACCAAGCATTTAGCGATCGTGAAGTTCTCGAAAACTTAAGTGAGTCGACCATCTACCTCTGTTAATTTCGATAAAATCGAAGAAGTTAGAACACATTGCTTGAAAATCGTCGTGTTGTTATCACGAGGATACCAAAGGATTTCAATATCTCTTATGGATCGACTAAGCACAAATCTGTTAATATTTTAAGTTTAAGCGTGTCAATGCTTAATGCGTACCAAACTGAATATTTGCCAAAACGTCGTTGAGTAAAGGTCGCAAAAGATATTTGACAATATATATAACGGAGGATCCTACATTCATCAAATGCATCATTAATTGTGACGAGACGTGGGTTTATGAAGACGACGTCGAAACTGTCCAACAATTAAGCGAATAGGGCTACAAAATGAGCTCTAACCAAGAAAAAAATATTCGCTGAAGGCTCTGTCGGCGCTTATAATGCAGAATTGAACAATGCGTTGGCATGCTTGGACAAACTCACCAGCCTATTTCGAGTAGATAATAAAGATTTGAATTAAAATGCGTGAAACTGTAGTTTTTTTTTTTTTTTTTTTTTTTTTTTTTTTTGTCAGTCCGGGTCAAATTTGATCAGACAATAATTTCTCGAAAAAGAGTTGGCAATTAGAAAATAATCGTTAAAGAATGGTGAACATTTTCTGCTTCTCTTTTCAGCTTCTTTGGTAAGTATTCATTTCACCAACCTATTTTTTGGGGAGTAATGAGAGACACTATGCGCTATCTAGGCACTATGCAGAAAAGATCAAACTCGTTTAAAATATATAATTTTAAAGCAACTACGGAGTTTTAAGTAAAATCAATTTTCTCAACTCAAATGGTCCCAAGGGAATTGACAGAAGAGGATCGAAGGTGAATATATGATGCTGACAAGAGATCATATGATCTCTCTTGGAAAGGAGAGAGGGCATTGTTTACCAATTTTGCAGTAGATAATACGTATAGTTTGAAGAAAACCGCAAAAACAGCAGAAATAAGCAGGTTGCGATAATTTAGAAAAAATAGGTTTTTCGATTCTTCTAAGGCACTGACTAAGAAAGCAAACTCAGATATCCAAAGAAATAAATAAAAGCTTTCTTTATTTCGTTAAATTGGAAAAAAGACGAATCGAACAAGCATTTGGCATAAATCGCATAAACTGGCATAATCAAACAGAAGAAGATATCTTCGTACTCTTTTATATTAACAATTCTTTAACAAAGAGACAACAAACAAAGAACTGACAAATAGAAGACATATTAGGCGTCTTCGATTTGTCAGCTCCAGCAGTGTTCTGCTCAAAATATATCACTATAGCCAGTGCTACCAGGAAACAATTAAAGCAAATAAAAGCATTGCCACAACTAAAGCATGAAGCCAACTGACGCCAAACAGAGATTGCAGAAATTCCTCTCAGACGACTTGTGCTGAAATTCTCACCACGCAAACTACACACATGGATACATACTTTTGCATTATAACCACATATCCGAGTATACATTTGTATCGATTTAATAGGAAAACGTGCATCCCTAATTGCGGATGTGTGGCATGAATCGTTGAGTATGCGATAGCAAATGCAACCATGTAGCAACTTTCCTATACAACAGTATGCATACTTATATATGTAACAAATCTATATAATATATATATTTCTTGTAAATATATATGCACATGTGATGAATCAACAGAAATGGCAACGAGAGTATTTTACTTGATTGCCGGTTGCAATCAGAAGATGTGTGCTGAATGCACGTACAACAGCAATAACAAAGAAATCAAACTCGGTGACGATTAGCTGCGGCAATACGCGTCATAAAGTGGTTATATACAAAGGTGCATGCATATATATACATATGTATATATATGCACTTACAGGTGTCTGCATATGTTTACACTTGTTCGGCTTTATTAACAACCAGCGAGTATCAAGATTCACCATTTTATACCATTCATAATACGCATCGACGTGTGGTTATGGCCGTTAAGTGCCAGAAAATGACAAAGAAGTCAACGCATAACCTCATTTTTTGCTTGTTTTGCACATTTCGAGTATATCCACTGCGTAAGTGGTACAAAGAAGACGGTTGATGCCATAAGCGAAATTTATGCCGTTGCATCAAAGGAATGCTGTTTGCGCTTACATATGTGGTGGTGAGTATATACAATATACAGACATATGTAAATATATGTATATATAGACATATATGTATGTGCCTTCGAGACAATTACAGGCTCGGCGTTAATTCTCTTATTCGCAGAATCTCCGTGTTGAGGTCGTCAGAAGACAACATAAATAAGGCCAATAATGCACACAACACGCACAAGAACAATGCCAATAAGTTATGTGACCAAATCCACATTTCCATTAAATTTTGAGCGCCTTGCTGTGAGTTGCGACCATACTGTGAGCTGCCATTAGGCATTTCCAGTGATTTACATAAATATCGTGCGAAAAATGCAAACGAAATGTTGCATAATAGCTAAGCACACTTGACGACCGTAGTCAACATACAGACATAATTGACCGAGTAATGGAAGTTTGTATAACAAATGATAATGATGCATAATTTAGAGTAAGAAAAAGCAGGAATAAATGAGATAGACAACATAATGACTGAATAAGTTAATAAGCAAAAACATGCCTTTGTGAAAAAGTGCCTAAGTAATGGACCGTTTGTTGAGAAGCTGTTATAAGGAGGAGGAAGTTTTTTTTTTTGTTTTTGTCAAGCAAGTGATGAAGATAATTTCCATATTTTCGGAGGAAAACCCACTAAAATAAGTGAAACTGAAACAAGGTAGAGGGATCGCGGATCAGCTCGAACATAAACGACAAATTATTTTTTCTTATTATGGGAAAATCTCTTCTAAGCATTTATTCTGGAACAATTCGTTAGACACTAAAATACTGTAACATATTATTTGGAAATTCTTCCCGTTCACATTGACATGTTTATGACCAGACCAATAAAAAGCAAATTGAAGCCGTCTTTTTGATACATATTGTTACCTACAATTTCAAAATATGCATGCCATTGGTCACGGAACTATGGAAATTTCTTATGATTCCGATTCATGTGGCTGATTGTTGACTGATCGTCTCTCGTGTTCAAATGTACTCAATTTACGAACAAAGACCAAACTCTACAAGTCACTCAACACCCCCGTCATACTATATGGTGCAGAGACATGGACGATGACAACATCTGATGAGTGGACGTTACGAGTTTTCGAGAGAAAGATTCTGCGGAAGATTAGCGCATTGGCCACGCCAAATACCGCAGTCGATGGAATGATGATTCAGCGAATTGTTCGGATTGAAGAGAACACTCCAGCTCTGAAAGTATGCGACGCAGTACCCGCCGGGAAAAGCAGGGGAAGAGGTGAGGTTTTCCACCGTTGGAAAGACCAGGTGAAGGACCTAGCTACATTTAGAATCTCCAATTGGCCCTAAACAGTGAAAAGAAAGAACGACTGGCGCGCTGTTGTAAACTCGGCTCTAATCGCAGAAGCGGTGTCTACGCCAATAAAAAAGAAGAAGAATACTTTTAGGTACATATGTAAAGCTTGTTAATTATATAGGGGCTACGTCAAGCTTTCGTCCGATTTTATTCGTTATAGGCACAAAGTTACACTGTTAGGAGTAAAACACCCTCTTTCATTTTCATTGAGATAAGCCAAATATTGGCCGATTTATGCGGTATAATGTCATCCGGAAGTTCGAAAACAAATATACCTACTATTATCAGGAAAATATTTTGGTATCCATTTTTGTATAAGTGTGTGCTTGACAGCTTTTTATTTAAAACGCGAAAAGTTTGTCTGCCGTTTTTATAAGGAAAGAAATTTTTTCTTGAAATGTTGTGCTTCCAATTGGATTGCGGCTACGGAATGGCTGAAAATGGTGCAGAAGTATATTGGGGAGTCCACTTTATCACGAAATCAAGTATTTAACTGCCACAAGGCATTCAGTGGAGGTCATAAAGTCATCGAAAACTTGTCTCATGCAAGTCGTCCATGCACCTCTGTTAATGAGGATAACGTCGAAAAGTTGAGGAAACAGTGCTTGAAAATTGTCGTGTTGGCGACAGAGGTATAGCAGAGGTCTCAATACTCTTAGAAATCGACCTCAATGCTTTTTATACTCTCGCAACAATGTTGCTAAGGAGAGTATTATAGTTTTGTTCACATAACGGTTGTTTGTAAGTCCTAAAACTAAAAGAGTCAGATATAGGGTTATATATACCAAAGTGATCAGGGTGACGAGTAGAGTCGAAATCCGGATGTCTGTCTGTCCGTCCGTCTGTCCGTCTGTCCGTCCGTCCGTGCAAGCTGTAACTTGAGTAAAAATTGAGATATCATGATGAAACTTGGTACACGTATTCCTTGGCTCCATAAGAAGGTTAAGTTCGAAGATGGGCAAAATCGGCCCACTGCCACGCCCACAAAATGGCGGAAACGGAAAACCTATAAAGTGTCATAACTAAGCCATAAATAAAGATATGAAAGTGAAATTTGGCACAAAGGATCGCATTAGGGAGGGGCATATTTGGACGCAGTTTTTTTGGAAAAGTGGGCGTGGCCCCGCCCCCTACTAAGTTTTTTGTACATATCTCAGAAACTACTATAGCTATGTCAACCAAACTCTACAGAGTCGTTTTGTTCAGGCATTTTTATATACAGTTCAAAAATGGAAGAAATCGGATAATAACCACGCCCACCTCCCATACAAAGGTTATGTTGAAAATCACTAAAAGTCCGTTAACCGACTAACAAAAAACGTCAGAAACACTAAATTTTACGGAAGAAATGGCAGAAGAAAGCTGCACCCAGGCTTTTTTTAAAAATTGAAAATGGGCGTGGCCTCGCCCACTTATGGACCAAAAACCGTATCTCAGGAACTACTAGACCGATTTCAATGAAATTCGGTATATAATATTTTTTTAACACCCTGATGACACGTACGAAATATGGGTGAAATCGGTTCACAACCACGCCTTCTTCCAATATAACGCTATTTTGAATTCCATCTGATGCCTTCTCTGTATAATATATGTATGTACATATACATTAGGAACCAATGATGATAGCGGAATAAAACTTTACAAAAATACGGTATTTGAAAAATATATAAATGACGTATAATGAAATCTCGATTATCACTTTATCATGCGAGAGTATAAAATGTTCGGTGACACCCGAACTTAGCCCTTCCTTACTTGTTGATTAATAATTTTAATACGAAACATGTCTTTGCTAGACTCATACAAAAGACCTGAATTTTGACGCTGTCGAATAGAGCGGTAGTAGTAGAGGTCGCAAAATAAATGCTTGACAACATAAATATGTATGTATGTATGTAGCTTAATGGATCCTTATTCATCTTATGTCTACAACAGCTAAAATATACAACAATCTACCGAATGGGTTCTAAGCTTTCGCTGAAGGCAAAGGGGGCCATTCAAGCCGATGCTTATAGCAAGTATAAGAAAAATGGCTCAAAAGAAGCCTATTTTAAAGGTGATAGCAAAATTTTTTAATAAAATACGTAGAAATGTGTTCTTTTTTTTGGCCAGTCCGAATAAAATTCATATGAATCTTTAAGAATCTCTTAGAAAATAAATTTTCCATTCCCACGACAGTTGGGTCTAAGTAACCTGAACGGACCCGGACTTTTTCCGGCCAAGGACTGTCAACCCGGCGCCATCTATCGAAATTTCTTCGGGAATAATTTCTACCGTGACAGCAACAAAAAATATGTCATCTTCAACAGCAGGAAGTTAGAAAAAATGTGACATTCATGAGAAGCTTGGTTTTCTGAAAATTCTTGAGTTGATCAGAAAATAATTTATATTGCTTTAATAAAGAAAACTATGAACTCTTCCACCAAACACTGTGCAAGGCAATTTAAATTGAAAGCTTAAAATACTTCCACCTCAAGATGCCTTAAGAGCCTTTAGACTTAGAACAAACGAGACTTCCATTTTCGGTCGCTTATGACAGGAAACAAACTGAAAAGACTTGTCAACTGCAAACGGTAACCATTATCATTATTTAATAAGTTCTGTTATGTTTGTGCAACAACAACAAATTGCACAAATTTTCATTTAATAACAACTGTTTATTTATTTTAGCATATCAATTTCGGGAAGAACTTCAAATATGCTTAACTTGGCGAGCACAAACACTTGTTCCCCTCCAACCAACCGTCATCTTCTTCTTCTTGCTGCGCTTATTTTATTTGCATTTCAGTTGTTTCCGTGTGGGCTCTTCCACTGAAATTTGCATGAGCGCGCAATAAAATTTCTGCTATTTTATTGCCGTTACAGCCTTGACTGACTTTATCGCGTGTAGTTTACGTATGTTATTGCATTTTTTGTTACAACAACATAAACCTCTTTCCTGATGTGTTGTCTTGTCGTTTTGCCTACTCTCGTTACTTTGTTTGTTCTTGCTCTTGTCATAGAACTCATAATCGTTGAAATGTTGGAAAATACCTAACCCGTAATAGGAGAGGAGGAAGATGGAGGGAGGTTTCCCTTCTGCCATTTCACGTTTGTTGAAAAATTTCGACTCACATTACCAGTTTCGTAATGAGAAATTCTCCATTTACAAACAAATTTACAAGCATACATATGTATGTACATATGTATATCCGGAATTCATATAAATGGAAATTTAATTTCAATACACAGAACCAAATTTGTGGTTAGATAATAACAGTCTCATTACGCAATCATATATTTACATGCTTACATATGTACATAAGTATGTATATGGCTAAAGGTAATTAGTTGGGGATATCTTAATCAAATTACGTTTTACAATCATCGCCATTTTTGGAAATCAGTCCGAAATTTATGAGCTCAAATACATATGCATGTATGTGTGTGGGTGTTAAGTGATTTGCCTAAAAGCTTTACTTTTATTTTTATTCATAAATTATCGTTTCAATCTTAATTAAATTATCTGTGAAATTTGTATGTAAATATTTTTAATAGGATTCGATCAAAAAGTGGTTTTAAATTAAGACTATGTCCATTTAAGGTATAATGACAATTTTTTAATGATACAATATTAAGAAGCTTAGCTCTAAAAGTTTACTTGGTTGAAGTTAATTGAACATGTTTCTGACTGAGTAGAGCCCAGTTTCATAATTAGATCATATCTAAGTACTAACCTTAACTAAAATACTGTTCATAACATTTCATTCAATACATCTCAAGTTATTGGTTTGAAAATGAGCTCTATAATTTTTGTTTACAAAGAAAAAATGAGTTTCATGTTTTGATGCTTTTTTTTGGAACATCCCCACACTATGAACGAGATACGGCTCTTTCTCTAAAATCAACTAAACCGGCTCGCTACATATTTCACTCAAGTAAGGTAAAAATAGCAGGCTTCGAAATATCACACTGTACAACCTGTAACTAAATGTTTGAAGACAATACCATCTGATCAAATTTGACCCGGATTGCTCCATTTACCATATACAAAATTTGTTTCCTAGATTGATACAACATTTTTTATGTACGTGGAAGATTGACATCGACATGTCAATTACTGTGTGCTTGGCAGCTTATTATTGACGAAGCGAAGAGTGCGTCAGGCGATTGTTCGAAAATGTCTGTATTCAATGATATCACGGCTGCAAAATTATTGCAAATGTTGCAGAAGTATTTTGGGGAATCTACTTTATCACGAGCACATGCATTTGAGTGGCACAAAGTATTCCGCGAAGGTCACGAAGTCATCGAAAACTTGCCTCATACGAGTCGTCCAACCACCTCTGTTAATGACGATAACATCGAAAAATTTAAAGAAATAATGCTAGAAAATCACCGTGCTGGCAGCGGAGAGATATCGGGCGATCTCAACATTTTTCATGGATCGACTCAACGCATTTTGATTAACATTTTCGGTATTAAACACTTTTAATACCAGATTGCTACTGTGAGACATGAAGCTTTTGCAAAACTGACTTCGAGTAGAGGTCGCTAAAGTGATACTTGACAACGTAGCTGAGGGTCGTAAATTCATCAAACGCATCATTACTGGTGACGGACTTGAGTTTATGATTAATACCAAAAATCAGCCCAAAAACTGGAAAACTTAAGGTTTCCTTTGACTATCGTATGGGTTTCGCATGGACAAAAGGTAAATATGGTGAGGTTTCGTAACTAGATGATATGGGCTAATTTTCTAAAGCAAAGACCTCGTATAGTAAAAGCCTTTTTGATATAAAAATTGTCAAATATTATTCTTATTTTTTAACTTTCTCTAATAATGCATATTATTTAGTGCATTTCATTGTATAAAAAACAATTTAGCCGCAGCCAACTTCAGGATGTACATGTTATATTGTATAAAATCAAGTAAAAAAAAAAAAAAATTAAATACACTATGTATGTACATAAATATAATTTAAAAAAAATTAAATAATTAAAAAAAACAAAATTTTAATTAAAAGAAAATTAATATTAAAAAAATTTAAAACAAAATTAAAATAAAAACCAAAACTAACAAACAAATTATATTAAATAATCAAACAAAATTAAAAAAAAAATAATACTAAAATTAAAAACAAAAATAAATTTAAAAAATTAAAAACTGAAAGTAGATTAAAACATTTTTAATTTAGTTTTTAATTAAAAAAAAAATAAAAAGGAAAATTAATTTCAAGTAGAACTAAAAATATTTAAAAAAAGTAAAAAAAAAATATATAAAAACTAAAAAGAAAAATTAAAAATAAAATTTAACAATTAAAAAAAAACTAAAAACTGAAAAAGTTAAAAAAAAAATTTTAAAAAAAAAAAAGTTAACAATATAATAAAAAAAAATATTAAAAAATGAAAAATTGAAAAAATAAAAATAACACTAAAAATAATTAAGAAAAGTAAAACAAAACTTATAAAAATAAGCAACTAGTAATAATTAAAAGCATGAAAACGTGAAAAACACTAATGACTTGCTGTTAACACGCTAAATGTCTGTTCGGCTACACAAAAGGTGTGCGAGGTGCTGGAAGTTTAACAATTAACGAAAAACGAGACATTTTTATTTACTTTTTAACGCCGCAATGCATATTAATACTTATATTATTTTATTATTTTATAGCAACTTCGAGTCAAAAAACAAAAAAAAACCGAGTCATCAGCAGCTCAGTTTAGCAGCAGTTTAATGACCGCTAACAACATGCATGAAGAAAGCACCGCAACACACGCATGTGTGTGTGTGTGTGTGTAGTGGTGTGGTACTTGCGGTCATAAATAAGTGCGGCCTTACTAGGAACCCGAAACAAAAGCAAAAACAAATGAATTGTTTAGTTGCACATTTTTTTGGATTCTTTATTGTTGTTGCTTTGCTTGTTTTTAAATGTTTTTGCATTTTGTCAACGGTTTTATTGTTGGGCGCTGCTTTTGTGCAGCTTTATTCACTTTTATTTATATTTTTCGTTTTATGCCACTTTTCCGCTTTTAAACTGCGTGCGATAAAAATTCGCCGGCCACGTTTGCGGATGCCCGGGCAAAGGAAAAAGCCACAAACTTCGACTTGCCATTCGAGGCGTCATTTCTTCTGCCATGAGCTGGTGTTTGTGTGTATAAGTGTGTGTGTGCATGTGTTATGGCCCAAGTACGTGCGCTGTAAAATTTATTTTGAATTTGTTAAACTTTTATGTGGACAATTTAACGAGGCAGCGGTCAGTTTACAGTTTCACATGCTTTTTTTCCTTCGCAAAATGTTATTTTCTCTAACTGGAACTTTTTAACAACATGCCTCAACATACATACATACATGTATGTATGTGATTGTATGTTAGCATGCTTGTTTTTTATGGTCAACTTTATTATGACTTTTTTAGTTGTCATAAAATTCTATGTGTTTCTATAAAAAAAGACTCTTTTTTATAATTTTAAATTATATTTGTTTTCATGATTGAAGTAGAACTTATTGTAGGCCTTAACTTCGACTATAATTATTATTTTTGACACTGAATTTTTATTTTTATTTCATTTGAATTACATTGTGACAAAAAAGCGTCCGGAAATTAAATTCTCCGGGCAAATGATATTTAAAAAAAAATATTTTTTAAGTTGGTTAGACTGTTATTAATTAGTATGCCAAATATGAGCGCGATCTGTCAACCAGTTTGTTTACAGCAACTGCTTAAGTCGGTACACCTCAGTAGTGCGTTACCATTTTTCAATGGATAAAAATATCGAACAAAGAATTTGTCTCAAATTATGTATTTATAGCCAAATTTCGTGTGCGGAATCGTTGCGAATGTTGAAAAAGGTTTACGGTGATTCAGTTTTATCAAAAACACAAGTCTACAAGTGGTACAAGGCCCTCAAAGACGGTCGATAGATCGTTGAAGACATGCCTCGTTCTGGACGACCTTCGGCCCCTTCAACTGATGAAAATATTAAAAAGGTGTAGGATATGGTGCTTGAATATCTTCAGGCAAGTGTTAGGGAAATAGCAAGAGAGCTCGATATCTCACGCGAGTCCGTTCGAATGATTTTGGTGAATATTTTGGGTTTGAAACGCATTCTTGCTCGACTCTTCGCGATAGAGCTGAATTTTCTTCAAAATGAGTACCGTAAACAGGTTCCTCTAGACATGCTGGATCGTGCGAATTCCGATCCCACATTTATGAATAGCATTATAACTGCAGATGAGACATGGAATTATGAGTTTGACACGCAAACAAGTCAACAATCATCGGAATAGAGGGAAAAAAAACGAGCCGAAATCAAAAAAGCACGTCAAAGCTGCTCAAAAATCAAGGTGATGCTCATTTTTGTTTCTATATACATGGGCTTGGTGCATCATAAATTTGTTGCGGAGAGACAGACGGTCAATAAGGAGTTATATTTGGCCATATTGAGGCGTTTGCATGAGAACATCCGTTGAAAACGGCCTGAATTGTGGAAGAACAATTTATGGATTTTACACGATAATAATACACCGTCGCATTGAGCCACAACTTTAACCGAATTTAAATCCAAAAACGCAATTAATACCATCGATCAACCACCGTATTCACCAGATTTGGCTCCATGTGATTTTTTTGATCGACGATATAAAGCAAAATTCGCTAAAGGAGCTGAAGGCCATCTCAAAGAGTGCTTACGAAATATGGTCCTGCAAAGGACAACCTTTCAAGACCAGCTCCAGAGAAGCTCATAACTTTTTCACATGGGCGAATATACAAGGGATATATTTTGTTAGTTGCTATGCGATTATAGCTCAAATTTCGTACCCCCCAGAGCCGGAACCCCTCAGCAAAAGCACTTCCCGAAAGCGAAGCTGGAAGCAACAGGTGTTCGATCCAGACCTTTTTGAGCTAGTCTATAGTGCATCAAGAGCACAAAAGCACGTCAAAGCTGCTCAAAAATCAAGGTGATGCTCATTTTTTTTTTTTTTTTGATATTGATGGTTTGGTGAATCATGAATTTGTTGCGGAGAGAGAGGCGGTCAATAAGGAGTTCTATTTGGCCGTATTGAGGCGTTTGTGTGAGAACTTTCATTGAAAACGGCCTGAATTGTGGAAGAACAATTTATGGATTTTAATAATGCACCATCGCATTGAGCCACGACTTTAACCGAATTTAAATCCAAAAACGCAATTAATACCATCGATCAACCACCGTATTCACCAGATTTGGCTCCGTGGGATTTTTTCTTCTTCCACACACTGATATTGCCGCTCTAGTTTTCAGTCGGTAGATGAGATAAAACAAAATTCGCTAAAGGAGCTGAAGGCCATCTCAAAGAGTGCTTACGAAAAGTGTTTTGAGGACTGGAAAAATCGTTGGCATAAGTGTATTACAACTGGTGGGGATTACGTTGAAGGCAACAAAATAACTATTGATGAATAATTAAATATTTTCCGTTTTATTTACAATTTCCGAGTATTTTTTTGTCACAATGTACATATATATTATATAATTGCTTGGATTGCGATCCTCTGGCTGACGCTTTACACCTGGTTGATGTATTAGCTTTGGTCCTGGCAAATTGCAAGAGTATGACATGTTCACTTTCACCCCAACATAGCCCTTCCTTACTTGTAGAGGCATATATCCGACATTTTCCTCCCCAAGAGGCTGCTCATTTATCGGTACCGTTATAAACGGAGCACAATAACATATGGCTGCCACACAAGTCGACCGAACAAAATCAAGATAGAGATCTTTTTATATACTCTTTTATGTAATAAGAAATGCACCTGTGAAGGTTATTATAGCTTCATTGCAAACAAAGTTAACGTGTTAACTTGTTTTGAAATAAATTTGGTTTAATTATAATTTTTTTCGGATATCAATTTTATACTTTTTCTGATATATCAAATTTCCTTTACAAATTCGTACTTAATGCCGTTAATGTCTAGTTTTTTTGCTTGAGCAGCTTGTAGTCATTGAAGAAGAGAAATTTGATAAATAGTCAAAGTTTTAACTTTTACTGTTACGACCTTGAAATTTTGGTACTAAAACAGAATTATAAATATATTTAATATATAAAAACAGTGAAAAGAAAAAAACTCTGTTATTTGGACTTTAAAAAATTCGGTTAATATAGAAAATGCCAAAAGGCATTATTATAAAAAAAAAACCAAATTATTTGCCTAAATATTGTGTAGTCGAAAAAGTCTTTTCGTATGTCTAATCAAACTTCAACTTATTTTTTTTTATATTTATACTAATAAATAAATGAACAAATTATACAATTTTGGTCGACCACTTTTTGGCATTTTTTTGCTAAAGACATTATTCCATCAGTGTAAATCGAAGTTTCGAAATTTCCACAACAGAAGCGAGCGAACCATTGTTGTGCTACACCAACTGAGAGAGCCTCGACTCCGTAAACTTCACATATTTTATTGTTGGCTTGAGTGGCATTCTTCACATTTTTATACAACAATTTTAAAATATAACCAATTTCTTCATTATTTTCACTCATTTTTGAAGGGGTATAACTTTTTTCAACATTCGCGAATTAATTTTTTTTTTTTTTGGGTAAATTAAGCTTAAAATCTCATCTTTCCAACACTATATGGTATGACACAATGGGATTGGTAGCCCTGGAGATATACGACTGCAACATCTATTGATAAAATACGAAAAGACTTTTTCGACTACCCAATATTATATTCATACAGCATTTTTGGATCGCCAAGACACTACAAATAATATCGAACAAAATCAAGCAAGTCTCTACCATTCCAAGTGCTATCCTTAACTTGGGGATCCACCACAGACCCAACATAACCTAATTCTGTGAAGCTAATAGCATTTTTTTTTTCAAATCCAAGCTAATTATTTTATACAAAACTATATAACAAAAAAAAAACTATTGAAAACTTAATCAACTCTAAGCCACGCGAAAAATTAGGTGCTAATACGGGACATTAACGCTTTTAGGCAATTAAAATGAGTCAACAGCAACACACAACAATGAAACGGCAGCAGCCAACAAATGAAAAAGTGCCAATAATAGCAATAACAACAACAACAACAAACAAAAGCCGCAACAATAAGCAATTGGAAAAGGGGCCAAAAAAAAGCCGAAAGCAAATATGTTATGTCAACATTTTGTCGCAATTATCGCGGTTCTTTTACGCCAGCGGCAGTTTAACGCGCATAAATAAATATATTTATATGTATTTGTACATATGTACATATATATTTTAGTGTGCAAACAACAGCTTAAAGCGATGATTAAAGCTTGTGCGTTGTTATTGTTGCACTTTGTTGCCTTAGCTGCGGTTGTTGTTGCTGCTGATGATGATCCAATAACTTTTGTCTGTTGGCTTAACATTAGCGTTCATACGGCAACTTCCGTCGTTGCGGCAGCGCGCGGTGCATTTTCAATGCTTCAAAGTTCATTGCAATGCATATTTATTTATTTAATGAACGCAATTTGTATTTTATTTATTATATTTGTAATATATCGCTGTAATCACATGAAGGAAAGAGAAGAGAAATATTTGTCATCAGCGTAGTTTTTGTTCTCAAGCTATGAGCAAAAATAAAATAACAGCATATGGTCTTAGAAAAAGTTTTAAATATTTTATAAAAGGTAAAGAAAAGTTATATTACTAAAAAAAATTATTTAGTGGAAATTAAAAATATGGAAAAATATGGACTTAAAAAAATTGTATAGTTATATTATTTTTTTTTTTTAAATTTTAACTAATTAATTTAAATAAAAAAAAAAAATTTAATAAAAAATTTAAATTTTTTTTAATATTTTTTTTAATAAATAATTTTCTTTAATTTTAAATTTTAATTCAATAGTTTTAGTTCTTTTATTAATTTTGTTTATACTAATTTGTTTCTATATTTTTTATATACTAAATAAATTTTTTAGTAATATACATTATACATATATTTCTTTAATTATTTCTAGTTTTTCATTAATTTTTTTTATTTAAAATATATTAACAAACAAAAAAGAAGAAGAAAAAACATTTAAGACGAATTAATATATAAAATTATTATAACTCATTAATTTAATTATTTTTATCAGATTTTATTATTTTTGAAAACTAAACCTTAAATAATTTTCTAATAATAAAGAAATTATGTTTGTAATTTAAATTGTTTTAAATACATTTTTTTAGTATTAAAAATTACATTGAATGAATATTGCAATATATGTAACTTTAAAATAAATAAAAAATTAAAAAATAGATAAAAATTAAATAAAAAATAAAAATAAAAATAATATAATAAAATGTTTTTATTTATTTAAAATTAATTATTTTTTAAATGTGAACCCAAAAAAAAATTTTTAATTTTTTAATATAATTAATTTTAGTAGTAAATATTACTATTTTTCAGTTACAGAAAACAGCGGGAAATTATTAAAATTATTTCAAAAAAATTTCAGTCATAAATAAAAATATATTTAACTAAGTAAATAAAGTAAAATTAAAAATTTATTTTTTTCAAACTAAATATACATATGTACATACATTAATAAAAAGTTTTATTAATTTTAAAATATTTTTCAAAACAAACCGTCAAATAAGTTTTCAATCATAAAAAATTAAATTTTAATTTTTTACAATTATTTAGTTAAAAAAAGCAGCACTGAATATTTTTTTGTTAAATCTGTTTCCTAGAGTGTTTATATAAAATATATGTTTCAAAAAAATTTTAAAAGTAATGATAATTAAATTATGAAGAAAATTGTTTAGTAATTATATATATATATATTATATTATGCTATTTTAAAAAATATAAATTAAAATAATCTCTATATGAAAAAATATGTTTTATTTAAAAAATGAAAATAAGTAAACAGGTAATTTAAGTAATTATAAAATTATTTTTATTTATTAATATTTAAAGATTTTATTTATTAAATGAAAAAAAAACTACAGAAAAAAATTATAAAAAGAATTTATAAAAAAAAAAATAAAAATAAATAATTAAAAAAAAATAAAAATAATTTTAAAATAAAATTTTCTTTATTTTTTTAAAAAATAATTATAAAATAAATTTTCTTTAACATTTCATTTTAAATAATTACAAAATTATTTAAAGATTTTATTTAAAAAAAAAAACATGGAAAAAATATATTATGAAAAAAATATATAAATAAATAATTAAAATAATTATTAACTTAATTTTCTTTAATTATTTTTTTATAAATAATTAAATTTTAATGAAATAAATTTTCTTTAACAATTTTGACGTATACAATAATTAAAAAAAATAATTTTCTTTTAAATGTATTATTTTTTGATAAACAATTACAATAATTAAAAAAACACAATGATTTTGAAGCTACAGAAAACAGCGCTAAGAAAATTTTTCACAAAACTTAGAATGAAATTGTTTCACATCTTAAAGCCCATTGATTTGTAATGCAAAAGTTCAATAGAAAATGACCCTGCAACACTGCACTCTGCGCAAATAGCAAATAGCACAGCGCTAAGCAAAAACCGTGTGAAAATGTAAAAGCTTCATTAACGGCGAAAATATGAAAATATGGATGACCTGATTAGTGTTCATTTCACGGATGAGAAATTCTGAGAATATTTGAAGATTGTACTGTAAAAGACAGAGCCAATATGCGAATGTTGAAGAAGAAACTAAACGGTACAAGGCAGAACATAATGCATATTTACAGTGTGCTATAAAAGTATTCGTTAGGAAATGTTATTTTCATTGCTAAAAGTTATGAATTAGAAAAGAATAGGTGGTGGCTTTCTGCTTGCTCGGTGAGTTATTAATTCAAGTAACATTGCTCTTTTACGCCTTGCCACATTGCAGATCAGTTTCCACAAAAGCGATATTCAGGTACTTAAATTGGTGCTTTAGAGTAAATGAATAGTTTTTAAGGCCGACAATTCTCGGTACTAAACATAAATGATAACAAGACAGAGCTAGCATTGTTCACTAGAAAACTCCGATCTCCACTAATAATGCCGCCATTAAAAATGGTACCAGGCTAACAATAGGAGATAAGGCAAGCTACTTGGGACTAATTTTAGATAGGAAGCTTTCATGCAAACCGAACTTAGACACTAGGATAAAGAAAGCAGCTACAGCAGCTTACACCTGTAAAAGGATGTTGAGGCCTGAATGGTGAATAACGCCTCGGACAACTCATTAGCTATACAAAGCAGTTGGAGAGCCGATTATGACATACGGCATATTGAGGGAATCTTCTATATTATTCGCCTGTAGTATTGGGTATTCTAAGATACCTAGTGAGCTTTCGTATCTACGCAACACCTCGGATTTTCGAAATCCTCAACAATGTCTTCCTTTCTGGGGAAGAGTGGTGAAGGGATGAGGTCGACAGCGACACAGGGATAAGCATCTAATGGATTGTCCAAACTAGGTATTTGAGTGGGAGGTGGTGTCTTTTCAGCAAGATTAATTATCAGAATCGTCTTTCATTTACTAGACCACTGCAGTGTCTTCTAAGCGGGAACTACAGCAATTAAAGGAAGCCTTCTTGTTCTGACAAAGAGTGTGGTCACAACAAGGAATATATTTACATATACAGACGGCCAAATGGCTTTGGGTTTGGATCTCTTTGGGATTGTTAGTAGACAGATATGTTATAAATATAGCTGAACCTCGTCAGAGTCAACCACTAACTCGCGCAACAAGCAGCTAAATATGGCATGAATGGAATATGGGCCCCACATGCCGAATACCAAAATTAAAATGGAACGGCATAAGAACTCTAGTAGCATTGAACCAGAGGACATACTAAACTGAGGAGATTTTAGTTACGATGGTTTCATAATAGGCCCCTTTAAGGTCTAGGAGCGTCTACAGACAACTATTCCACCTATCTACGTGCGTTGCCTTTAATAATTGGGGATTTGACAGCTCTAGTGTTCCAATCCGGCAACTCCCAACGTATCGTAAAGTTTGACATTTTTAATGTTATACGTATTCAGAACGTTTTGACATACGAGCGCAACCTGTCTGGTTTACAGTAGTTTAAAATATTCATCTCTTCTAACAAATAGAGTTCAATACGCGCGATTGCAACTGTCGACGTGGATTAACTCAGCAACAGTGCATCGATGAACTTAACTCAGTTTTTGGCGTTGGCGCTCCATCAAGGACCAGTGTTTATGGACGGATTTCGTGAAGGTCGTCCAAAACCAGCTGTTGTTCCGGAAGCTATTGATGATGTGCTTACACTAATATTGACAGATTGCCATGTGACCTGTCGTAGAATAAAGGCAACTATAGGCATTACATCTAACTGTAAAAAAATTTTCATGTTGGACAATTTGTCAATTGCTCAAAAACAGGCTCGTGTCGATTAGTCGAGAAAAATGTTAATAAAATACGATAGAGATGCTTCGTAACACGTCATGCTATCGTGACAGGTGATGACTCGCGACTGTATGGCTGTTTCAAGATGAGCCGAATCTAACAAAAGTTCTGCGCGCACAAAGAACTTCCAAGCAAATGGCTGCCTGTTCTTTGGAACAACAGGATATATCGTAATCATACCACTAGAACAACGCAGAACAGTAAGTTCCGAGTGATGCACAACCATCTGTGTGCCAGTTGTCTTTCATGAAAAAGGGAAAACCGGAAGACGGACCACTCTTCACCAGGGCAATGCTAGCTCTCACACATCGACTGAAACAACAGCATTTTTGAGCACTCAAATCATCGATTTGATGAGTCATCCACGGTGTAGTCCTGACTTGGGACCGAATGACTTTCTACTATAAATTAGAGCGGGTGGACTAAGCTTACGAGAGAGTTCTTTATTTTAATTTTTTGTCAGAATCACATAGACACAATGTTCAAATGTCGTGCTGCCAGGTGTTTTCGGAAAATTCAACAGAATTTGTATTGTATTGTACTAATGTAATTAATTGTTGTCAAGCATAGTGAAGTATTCCTTCGAGTCGAGTGAAAGACTCCCAAATTGAATATCAACGTTGTAATTAAAATGTAAACTTGCTTCATAGGCGAGGCGACCGCATCAATTTGCAATTTAAACGCAACACGCTCTCCCCCTGAACGCCCAGCACAGCACGCAGTCCGCGCCTAGGAAACCGAAACCACAGAGGAAAAAACTTTAGGCTAGCAACAGGAAATTTAATCACTGGCACGTCGGCCCTTTTCAACACACCCGACACAGCATAAAGCGGATTAAATATGCAAACGCTTAAAAATGTTCAAATATTGTGGCAACCCGCATACACACACACTTGCACACATACAAGTGCAAAGTGTGTGCAACGACAAGGCAAAATTCAAATCCCATAATTTTGCTGGAGCATAGCGGAGAGAGCAGGGTGGAGTTGCAAGAATTGGAAATAACTAGCTGAAAATGCAGAAAACTCTTTATGCAAATTCTTAGAGGATTTAAGCAAATCGTTGGCACATTACGTCAAAATTTCAACACCAACAACCAGGAACCAGGCAAATGAGATTGTTTAGCGAGTGAAGAAAAGAAAAAGAAAAATAGAAGACCCATACAGTTGGATGAATGTGCAAACCTTGGTTGGTGATGTGATGAGATGCAAATGTAAAATGAGAAAAAAAGCGGAAAAAATTCCCTTTTCAAGTTTAAACGCCAGGTGTGTGCGTGTGAAAGCGCAGAAATGGAAGACAGCTGAGATAGAAAAGCGGACGGGAAAAAACTGAGAAGTAAAAAGCCTTAGAAGTTACGAAAGGTAAATAAACTATGAAGTAATATTAGACTTCGGAGGCGGCCTAGGCCAGCAGGATGCAATGCCACAAAAGCAAGTGAGGTGTGCAAAAAGCAAAGCCAGAGGCATAAGAGTGCGTGGAGACCGTGAATCAAAGACAGTGCTCCTAGTGGCACCTTTGCAAACATATTTAAGTAAAAAGTTTCGAAGACAAACACATACATACTTGCAGTAGTTGCGCGAAAGTTTTAGTATACGGGTACACGGTAGCCGAGGTGCTTGGCCGGTGGTTGAAGTGTGCGCAGACAAGCAGCAAAGACACCGCAAACACTGGCAACGGGCGTTAAGAACAATTGAGAATTTGATGTTAAACTGCCAAGTTTGCTGCAAACTTTGCTTCTTTAACGAAGAGGAATTGAAGAAGAGGTGGGTAAATATAATAAAGGTAATCATTAGATGGGTACCGCAAACCTGCTGGATAGTAAAAAGATTTGAGAAAGGGATTTGGAGCTCGAAAATGTCAACACCTGGCCCTACTATTATTCAAGATAGTGAAAAGCCCGAGTTTGTCTGCATCGTCGCCAAGATAACCCAAAAAACGTACTGATCCAAACAGAGTTAGATCGCCGAAATAGCAGCTCTTCACCGGAAAAATCTGGGACAATTCCGGTATCGTAGAAGCGGCACAGGTTTAGCGGCCGAGGTCGTTGTTGTCCCGTTAGGATGGTAAGGCTCAAATACGTTGTCATTGAGGTCATCCAATGGTAGGCCCAGGAAATCTGCTATTTCGGCCGGGTCGGACCATAGGGAGAGGACTGTGAGATATGTAGGATTAGCTGGGCATGTAAAGAGGTGGTTACTATCATGCGGGGACTCGTTGCACGCTGGACTTATGTTTGATAAATCGGGGTCGGATTCTGGATGAGTAGGAGTTTAATCTGCTGCGCAAGAGCCGAAGTCGCGTCCGACGGTTTCAGAGACTTTGAAGCTATCAAATGTAACGTGAAGTGAAGGTTCACCGAAGACAGAACACATCCTAAAATCACATTAGAAGTAATATTCACGAGGGCGGTCCGATATCATTGAAGCTCCTACTTCTTTGACCCGCATGAAAAATATGTTTTCAAAAGGTCTTGAAAGTACGCTTAGGTGGATAATAAAAATAAGTGCCACGAGGACAAACCTGAAGAACCCAGGTAATGGGGCAGCAGTTCGTAGTCTAAAATCGACCAATTTGCCGTAGTGAAAAAGAAGTCGTTAGTCGGAAAGCGCTTATGTGAAGTCAAACATTTCTGTGAAGCGGTCACACTACCGAGCTTGTGGTCCGAGGTAACTCAACAGCGGTCTGCCAATATAAGATCGCAGACTTTCGTCACGGTATCCTCTGTTTTTGTAGCTCAAGTGCGCGGTAAATCAAAAATTGACCAGCGACCAAATTGAAACTTACTAAACCAATTTCAAACGGTTACCATCGAAGAAAAATAGTTCCCGCATACTGATCGTTTATATATCTTTGATATCACTGCGTGATTTCGCTTTCAAAAATCGAATCACCGACCGTTATTGCTGGACTATACGACCGTACTTATCGAACCGACTTCGTACAGTATTAAGATTTAGTAAATACTGAAAACTGCAGCCAGTTCTCAACACATTTTAGATACTCATGCGAACAAGGAAGTCACTGACGCATGTAAAGGAAAAAAGTCCATACAATTTCGCTTCCACAGACGCATATATGCATTTCACACAGCGAAGTGCATTTGTGCATGGCTTGTGCATGGATATCCTTAAAAGCCTTATGCATAATGCAACTAAAACACAATGGCCGCATGCAGTAAGTGCCGTAACAATGGCGGAAAGGTGTTAAAAATCGGTTGCGCGTAAGGCACGTAGCCACGTCTGAGCGCTGTCGTTTAAATATCGATCCAAAGCAACGACTCACTCCTCAACTCCGGGCGACGCATAGTTTTTGCTGCTTCCATTTGGCTGCTTCGCATTATTCCCTTATGTTTTTTCACTCTTTTCTCTGCTGCTTCTTGCGCCTTGCTAAACAGTTTGGCCCGACCAGGAATGCAGATAAGTTGACATAAAGCAAAGCGACGGCCAACTTAGAAATTCGCAGTCAACTTCAGCGTTTGTCGTTGCTATTTAACCTCTTGCAGGACACACACAAGCAGCAGGCGTCTTTCTAAGCATCCTGCTTGCAGTTTGACAGAGCACAAATGTAAAACAAAACAAAAAGCAAGTTGAAAAAAAAAAAAAAATAAAACAAAACAAAAGCCGTAGCGTTCACTGCTTTTGGCAGCGCTCTGAGGAATCCAACTGCTACGTCAAGGGCAAGAAAATAATAATAAAGCAAAGTGCAAAAAATGCAGCAAAAATTCCTCAAAGGACTCATGACACGATGTGAATGTTCCTGCAGGAGCGGTTGCATGTATATTCGTAATATATATGCGTGTGTGTGAGTAGGCTGCGTCTAATATGGCAAATGCCACGCGCGCATGTCGAACTCAGTGCAAAGGACATAGCGGCCGGCAACGGCATAAGGAATATTTCAGTATACCAACAGATATTTTATATGTATGTATGGCGCGGGATATATGTGTGCGTAGAAGCGGAAAAAACAAAGCATGCTAAAATAAAAACAAGAAAAAACATTAACTTCGACTGCACCGAAGATATTCACAAATTAAAAGTTTTCCATACAAAAACTTTATGTTTATCGGTCACTTCGTATGGCAGCTATATAATATAGTGGTCCGATATCGGTTTCGACAAATGAACAACTTCTTGAGGAGGAAAAGAAATTTCAGATTGATATCTCAAAAACTAAAACTCTCGTGTCACTACAGACAGACAGATAGACGGACATGGCTAAGTCTACTCAGCTCCTAACTGTGATCATTTATTCAGGTGATCCAAGTTGAAGTACCTTCTTCAGTGAAGGAAATATAGCAGCCGTAGCTGAGAGTGTACACGAACACCATGGAGAGTCGATTTGGCGCCGTTCGCAGCAACTCAGACTAACGTATGGAACCACGTGGCGTTTTTTACGTCGAGAAAGCGTCCAAATTATGCAATAACTAAAGACGCCCGACCTTCCCAAGCAACATCGCTTCGCTCTATGGGCTCCTGAAAAGTTCCAAGAAGATCCGACGTTTTCGAGTCACATTTTGCTCAGCAATGAAGCCCATTTCTGGCTCAATAAATATGTAAACAAGCAAAATTGTCTCATTTAGGACGAAGAGCAACCTAAAGAGATTCAAGAGCTGCCATTTCATGCAGAAAGAACGACGGTTTGTGGGCTGGTGGAATCATCGTTCTATATTTCTTCAAAAAAGACCACCAAGATCGTGTAATATCACACGACTTAGACTTTTTCCTTTGGGAATATGTTAAATCTAAAGTCCATGCGGACAATCCTGCTTCGATTCAGGCCTTGGAGCAGAACATCACGGGTGTCATTCGCCTGTTACCAGACGAAAGAGTCATCGAAAAATGCACTCAACGGATGGACCATCTGAAAAGTCGGTTAAAATAAACCGAAATCTGATGAACAGAACTAATACAGAAGCGGTTCTAAGGTTGTAAGAAAAACTATTTAAAACATGTTATTCTAGATTGCGCAAAAACTATAGTCAGTAAGTTTTCTTTTGTAAGCCATTCTTAAAAAACAGAAATGTTTTCTTTTGTGACGTCAGTAAAACATTTGACTTGTCAAGTCTGTAGAGAATCCATTGAAAGTAACGATAATCTAGTGATTTACAACAAAAAAATCCTTCACAGATAAAGAGGGACCTCGTTTCAAATCAAACCTTCAGTGAAATGCCAAACTTTACTTCCTGAAAATGTCGTGTATCGTACCGCAAAGAGCAATAATTGATTTCCGAGCGTACATAGAATAATGCGCGCTTCACTCACTACGCATTGAGTGAACGTCATTGTGAGGATATTGAATTTGCTAACCGACTGGCATTGTCGTGTCATGTCGTGTTTCGTGCCGTGGGTAACTTTTGATGCGTTTAGTCAAAATGCTTCCGTACACATTTGCGATGCACCATTCTGTTCAGGAACATGTATGTGCATGTATACACCTGTGAACAGCAGCGCACAGCAAAGAGTGAACAGAGAGCAAATGCAATTGTTCAATAAAACGGACGTAGGAAGGATGCGCACAGGATGGAGGTTGACATGCCGAAATTGTGGCAGAGTTTGTATCGAAATGACAGATTGGGGAGGGTACGGAAAATAATAGTAAAAGGAGAAATATAATAATCGAATTTGAAAGTATTGACATTGACAATGCCGTTATTAACGTAACATTTTTGGAGTATAAGGATGTTAAGATACAAATTTAAAGCTTGAAATATTACACATCTGATCAAATTTGAACCGGACTGGTTCATTTGAACTGCGCGCGAAACCCGACTCGATAAAAAATTAGTTCCTAAATTGATACAACCTTTTTAATGTCGATGTTAACATCGAAAAAGTTGAGGAAAGAGAAGAGAGATAGCAGGGGATCTCAATGTAATGTTTTGATTAATATTTTGGTTAACATTTTGGCTATATGCTAGATTCGTATCAAACGAACCGAGTATTTTGCAAAAAGCGACGTCGAGAAGAGGTGGTGACTAGACGTGGGTTCATGAATATGTCGTCGAAGCTGTTCAATAATCTAGCGAATGATGCTCCAAAATTGAGCCGAAACCGAAAAAACCTTGTCAAAGTCATCGTAAACGACCGAATTTGTAGGCAGAAAATTCATGGATTCATGGATTTTTCGCGTCAATAATGCGCCGTTACATTCTAGAATCATTGTGACAGACTTTTTGGCCAAATATGAAAGAAGAGTTATCGCGCAGCCAACGTTATCAGTAGATTCGGTTCCCTATAACGCAATGCGCTGAGAACACTTAAAGCCATGCCAGTCGAGGCTTATGACAAGTGCGTGGACGTTCCCACGACAATCGGGTCTAAGTAACCGGAAGTGTCCCGGATTTTTATCCGATCAAGGACTGTCAACTTGGCAGCATTCTGCCACTACAACAGCAACAGGTGTATGGTTGTATTGGCTCTAAAGAGACCTATTTCGAAGGAGATAAAAAATATTGGTAATACTTGCATTTTTTCGTCAGTCCGGGTCAAATTTGATCAGATGGTAAGTCACTTTTAAATTACTTGTTCATTATAAAGAGACACCTTACTGTGCAGAAATTTTGGTTAATGCCTTAATAACTGGTAGATAGCAGATACTATAACTCCTCTATCTATTCTCAAAAAAAAAAATTTAGTTCAATTAGCGGCAACTATAAAAAAAGTCTATAAAGAATTTATTCAAAAATATTTGAAAAATTCTATAAAAATAAACAATTATCATTTAATAGAAAAAACTAGAAAATATTTTAAGTAATTAAGCAAGCGAGTAAGCTATTAAGATAATTGTAATTTTATAAAAGTTAATATCAACGTGAATGACAGGCAACTTGCAACATATTACATACATACATTATATGTATGAGCACACGCTCCCCATAAGTATGCCGTTAATGCCAAAGCAAGGGACATTCACACCTATGCATACATACATAGATAGTCTGTACCTACAGCCTAAGTAATTTAATTTTAGAAAGCATTGTGTCATTCAAGCGCCATGGGCACCGTTTTATTTTCGGTAGCTGTTGAGGCTGTGAAAACACTGCAGAATTGCACTCGTGGGGTAATCCCGAAGTAATTAAATGACGCGCTGCCAGACTTTGATGATGCAGCGGCAATAAAGATGATAAATCTCTATACATACATATGAACTTATGGGTATGATATATGGTAAATATAATGTAGGTGACTTGATGCTTAATTTTAGTGAGCCGGCTGAGAGAGTTGGGTATAGAGCAATAAAGTTATGAACGAGGATTTATCAGTTAAAAATATTTAAAGTTTTTATAATTTACTCAAATAATAATTTGATTTGGAATTAGTATTAAAAGAAATTAGGAAGGATTAGAATTATTATATATTTACATATATTAAATATTTTGGTTTTTATTTTTTTAAATTCTTGTTTTTTTTTTTTTGCGATGAGTGGCTTGTAGAGTTTGGTCTTTGTTCTTTTTTTATTAGAATAGATAGAAGAGTTATAATACCTAGTATTTACCAGTTATTAAGACATTAAGCAAGATTTCCGCACACTAAAGTGACCCTTTATAATGAGCAAGTAATTTAAAACGTGATATACCATCTGATCACATTTAACCCGGACTGACAAAAAAAAATTAAGTATTTTAATGCAAACTTTTTAATCTCCTTTGAAATTGGCTTCTTTAGAGCTAATACAAGCATTTGTTGTTGTTGTTGTTAAGACATCAAGTTATTAAGACATTAACCAAGATTTCCGCACACTAAAGTGCCCCTTTATAATGAGCAAATAATTGAAAACATGATATACCATCTGATCAAATTTGACCCGGACTGACGAAAAAATCAGGTATTTTAAGCATCTGAACAAATTTGACCCGGACTGACAAAAAAAAAATCAAGTATTTTAATGCAAACTTTTTAATCTCCTTTGAAATTGGCTTCTTTAGAGCTAATACAAGCATTTGTTGTTGTTGTTGTTGTAGCTGTAGAATTCTGAATATTTCGTCCAGAGAAGATTATTTAGATTGCTTTAAACTATATTAGACATAAATGCGTAAAGACCTCCTGAACAGTCAAATAGATAATAACCCAACTTCCGTAATAACAAGTAGCGGGCTATGACAGCAAAAAGTAAACTTCACGAAAAATACAAAAAGGTGATTGGATCAAAGCTAATTAGGCACAACGAAAGTTGTGCTTATTTCAAAATTACTGAAGGAGGCGCACTTCATGAAACAATTCGTTTGAGTTAAAAATAAAATTAATGCATGCATCATCGATACTTACATACAATCAATCACAGCGATTTTTTCAACATAACTGCAACCTACTCCATGTCTTTACTGCGCACACGAAAAAAAAAATAATAAAAACAAAAAATTGGTGTAATTTTGTATATCGCAGTTATCTAACATTTTTTTATTTGGCCGTATTGCCGCTGTCACACACACGCAACTGATCGCGTGATGCAAATTTTTTGTGTTTGAGCAAAAAAAAAATCGCAACAAATAATGCCGCCTTGGGCGCACAGCATCGGCAAAGCGCAGCTTGCACAAGCGACACGAACACTTGGCAAATGGTAACACAAGTGTTTTGGAAACCAAAACCAAACATATGTACTTACATACAGACGTATGTACATACATATATATGATTGAAAACATAAAATACAACAACAAGAATGTTTATGATAATTGTGTGGAAAAAACAAAGTCAAATAAAAATGAAGAAACAAGAACAACAAACTAATAGGTATTATGGCAAAGACTGACTGACTGGGCTGACTTGGCAGGCGAAAACCTGATTTCCCCAACAGCTGTGTGTGGGTTTTACTTTTGCCCAAACACTGACGACTGGCGGCGGCAGCGACTTAACAACAAACCGAGCATTGCCGCAGCGCAGAGACGATGTCGATCGGTTGTTGTTTATTCGAAGCACTCAAGTGGCTAACTGTTTCGTTGAAATCACGAATTTTATGGTTTGTCATAAAAGATGGTGTTTTAAGATGCAATTGAATTGTTTATTTTAAATTTCAATAAAAAAATATATATAAAGCTTTACTGCTAATGAATCATTTAATAAGAGTTAAGCTTTAAACTAGAGAATTTGAATGTAAAACAAGAGAAAGAGTTAACTACGGTTGCACCGAAGCCAAATATCGTTAAGATATATTGTCAGAGAAAAAGATTTTCATACAAGGACTTGATGTTGATCGATCAGTTTGTATGACAGCTACATATATCGTATAACCTCTGGAGGTGAAAAAATGTATGCAAAAAAAAAACTACTTCGCTTATAAGCAGACGGACATGTCTAAATCGACTCACTGGGAGTTACATACTTCGTGACAAACATAATATATGTACATATGAACATACCCTGTTTAAGGCATAATAAAATACATTTCTTCTGCGAAGAATATGAAAAATAAAAATTCATCATTTCAAAGTTAAAAGCATTGCTATATCTAAGGAAAAACATATGTTCAAAGTTTCAACAAGAATAACAGCACTACAAATACAATAAAAATAAAAACAAACTGACAACGCCACATACTTTCCACAACACATGCAACCGTTGAAAAATATTTACACATACATATGTACATGTGCAGCTATACATAATAAAAAGGGAGACCGAGTAATAACGCGAAACCAATAAAAGGGGGCTGCAATTGCGTACGAGTACATGCAGTTAGTGCTCCATGTAGCACTGCTCCTGAATTCTGCACATGCCCATACAAGTGGGCCGCGGTGACTGACTGGTTTGCAGCAGCGCAGACAGACAGCCACTGCATATATCACATACATATGTACACTTGTGGGCATACAAGTTGGAGAATTGACATGCTTGCAGGCAGGCAGGCAGACAAGCGTCAACGAATGAAAACAAAATTCGAATAGCAAATAATCGAGAATAAATCGGCGCACATACTTCGTATATAAACTTATATAGCGATAGTGCACGGCCCAAGCTGTTCGCCCGACTGACTACAGCTGGCTGACGAGCCCATGACTAACTGGCCAACTGACTCAATGGCTGTGACTTGTCGCAAGGCGGCAAAGACGTTGATTTCATATTTACAACAACACTCACATTAGCACAAATGCAAAAATTTTCATACATTTGCGGTCTTACAAGCGTTAAAAAGTTATTTAGCAACCATAGTACGAATGCAAGTGCCCTGCTACGGGCTGCTGGTAATCTGAAACTGCATTTTTATAGCAATCATTGCAGCCACTTCCCAACTATGTAGTGTGGCCTTCAGTTATGCCACTTCTGATGCTATTCCGTCAAACTGCTGCAGCCGGTTTGTTGGTTACTTTCATTAATAGCGGTGCAGCAATGGTGGTTAGAAAAAGCTTTGCAATAATCACAATAATAACTATTGTAAGGCACTGAACACAATATTCATCCATAAAGTGTTTGGAGTTTTAAACTGGTTGCAAATACCTTTTATGATTTCTTGCACAAGCGAAACTTCGCAGAAATTAACAATAGATTTGTTCCTTCACTGTAATGACGTTTAGCCATAAGTGTAAAGTAATTACGAAACGTTCTAAGATTTAAAGTATGTGTAATGGCTTGGATATTGGATCATATTGCAATGTTCTTACAACATTTGTGTATACATATAAACACAAACATACATGTGTACCAGATGGTATTACTACATATCTCTTATCACTAAATAAAATTTAAAATATTTGTTAAAGATTTATGACTTTGTTAAAGATTTGTGACTTCTATGCATCACCACTTTTTTTATAATTTTAGAAGAAATTTATATTTTAAGTTAAATTTGACAGCCACTTCAAAACAAAAAAGACCGCCACATATTACAACTTATATCAATTTTGTTTTTTAATTGGAAAGCATTTGTGAACATACAAAAATTTGTATTTACTTAATCAGTAGTAAATATGTACATTGCAACTGTATACAGGAAAGATGTGGAAAGACTCCACAAACGGAGTTTGCGCATAAAATTTTGTCATTCGGAAAAGCTGCTACGAAGCTGCTGCCAATATACTCTTCGAGTTTGAAAAACATTCTTAGATTATATGCAGCTTCATTACATACATATGTACATACAACAAACAAAATCAACAAAACAGCAAATCTAAAATACCGCCACTAGCATAACAATTTGGTGTAAGAAATTGTAAAAAAAAATATAATTATATTCTATATGTAAACAATTAGGTGTATACCACTGCAAAACTTTTTTGTAAGGCATGAAGGAGGAGAAGTGTACTTATTATATTTCATTCATAATACTAAGTAGGGGTTTATCTCAGGCGTGGCAAAACAGATATTAGTTATAAAATAACGATATCTTTGTATTCTAAACAACATTCTGCACTTACCGTTAGAAATGTGAAATTGTAGCAAACTGTATACAAGTGGATAATTTTTTGCACGATTCACCGCATATTATTATAAAATATTTTTATCTTGTACATTTAAGGATCTTAGCTCACTACACATTTTCCTTTGCACACTTTTTAAACATAGATTTTCTCTGTATTTACTTTTATTCCTTTGCAGCCGCTGCAAAAATATTCCGTTTGATTATTTGCAGACAAATAACTCCCTAAACTGGCCGTGGTAGCTACTGCTGTTTGCTATTCGGCTTCCTTATTTACAGGCTCATGAAACACATACACTAAAACACCATCTCGGCTCCAGCAGCTAGTCTTATGCTCCAGTGGGAACATATACATATACATATGTATGTTATTCCTACATTCACTGCCGAGTCAAAATTTTGCAGAGCAGCGATTGCAGACAATTGAAAAATTTTCCTGTGAAGGAGTGGCGGGCTCGTCTGAATTGTGTTGTATGAGCTACCGTTAAAAATTATTTTGTTTCACAAATAATTTATGAATTGATCGCTTATAATAGAATTAGACACTTTTCCATTTATTAGCACTGCACTTTTCTCATATTTTTGTTTATTTATAATTACTTTACATACTTTTCCGGCTTCTATCGTAAAGTAACACATACAAATTCACACATATACGAACGCAGGAGGCAGCAAATCAACTAGAGGTACTAGCGGGCAAATATGCCAATTGTACAAAATATTTAAATATTCGAAACTTCTTTATGCCTTATAAAAGGTTATTTACACTCACTTTGCAATTAAAACTTTGCGTTGCAAGCATCAAATCACACTATAATATTTTTTACTTCAGCTGACTTTATTTGCACATCTTTATTCAAGAAATTAATCACCGAACAACTCCACTGACATACGTTTCTTTCGGCGTCGTATTTTGCAATGGCAATAGTTAAAAATGCATATCGAATTGGATTTATGAACGACAGACCGAAAATATGCAACACTGCAGTATGGAAACCTAGAAATAGTACAGGGTGTACGAAATGACAACATTAGTTAATGGTTTTTGATATTCAATGACTTATCTACAAACATATTTAAATTATACCATTATATCATAAGAAAATATGCTTTAAACATTTTAAAAATGTTTAATATTAAACAATGTGGTAAAATATATCAAAATATTTACTTCCGTAAAGCCATGCCTCACTGCTTATTGCAACGCTGTAAATGTTTGTTGATGTCAGCTGTGACCACAATAAAACAAGTTCTTTGTTATTATTTGTATGTGTGACCTGGTCTAAGGAAAGGGGGTTTAGGCAGAGAGCTGTTTTAAGTTCTCTGGTTAAGGTGTCAAAAAAAGGAGAACAATTAATTAGTTAACGAGAAACTGACGATTATTTTTAACAACTTTTCCGAGAAAACTACTTTTCGCACGTTAGCTCCCTTTTCGTAGACCAGGTCACATATTCAATTCATGTATTAGAAAATATATTTTAAGTAACTCTGATATAAAAAATTGCATATCAATATGTATTTTCCAAGTGTTTCAGCAATAATAATTTTAATCTTAACGGATATATCTCGCGGATTGGCAGAAAATGTAGGTGTTTCCGATATTTTTGCTTTTGCATGGTGAATTTTTTTCGACGCAATCATTTTATTTATAACATTTTATTTAATTTGTGCTATTTGCAGATATGCCAAAAATATTTGCGAGAGTTAGCCCAAAAACAGAGTGAATTCGTGCAGTGTTCCACACTACATTCGGTGCCAGTCAGCCTTTGTGTGGGATGTGAGGAGCCATTTACTGAGATGCATGTAGCTTACATGACCTTACGTCAGGAGCAGAATTGTACAGATAAATTTTTTGATAAAGATCGTATAAATATAGTTTCAACAACACAATCGATACTCGTGGGTATTTGGAGGAAAGCGTATTGTGATGGTTAGCATAAAGTTAACAATTATGTTACTGTTATTATTTTATGCTTTAATACATTACAGATTGCTTTACCAGTAATAATTCATACGTATTCGATTTAAAGCGAACTGCTTTTGATGATTGTATAACAAACAATAAAAATAGAGAATGTGCGTCGTGCTTATCCCAATACCTAGACTTGAACGGATTTTATCTTGGTTTGGATAAAAATAACAAAGGACAAGTTTGTTATGACATGCAAGACTCGGTATGACTTTGCCTTAGTTATTTGCAACAAATATATCTCGTTGTTCTCCATATAAAAGTTATATTTGTCCACAGATGAATCGGACAAGAGAAGAATGGTCTAAAGATCTGGGTTGCTGTCATCGTGAATTTAATATTTTATTATTTGCTGTTGTTAGCTGTATCGTTGGGACGTTACCATTAATATTTTATGGTACGATGTATGCGATAACAAAACGACTGGAGCGTAATCACATTCTAATTGAAGGTAAATTATATAAAATGACACTAATAGTTTAAATGCCACTGCTAAAAATGTTAAATTAATTGTTTAACATAACCCGGAACAAATTGTTTTTTGTTTTCATAGACACTTATCAAAATGGAATTTCAACTTCTAACAATGCAAGCAGTTCAATTCCTAATTTACTCGACACGACAACAGAAGCTACACGCCCTCATGTACCTCTTTAAAAGGAAAGCATCCGCTAGTAACAATTCAAAGCAGGCTATTTGTACAATTTCGAAATATCATATTTTAAACTACTAACTAAAATTTGTAATTATTATTTCTAATATTTAAGACACTATAATAAGTATGTATATAATATTATAGCAAATATATGTACAGATATATATTTTGTATTAAAACAAATTTTTTAAATGCGTATAATAACTACATATTTATATGGTATTTTGTGTTTTTAACAACTAATATAGAGAAAATTGCACTTTGCAATTATAAACTGTTTACTTTTCACAGCTGATTTTATTTACCTTTTATGCTGTTACAAATACAACATTATTTATCGATAAATATACGGAACTAAAAATATCGGTATTAAATTATTATTAAATATAAATTGAAATAAATTGCGGATACCATTAAAAGTGAATGAAATACCCCATACTTACATAAGTGGCTCTGAATAATTTGGGTACGAATTTATTAAACTTTATTATCGCCTTTAATATAAATTCATATATATCTGTGAGTAGGAAATTGAAAACGATAAATTGCACTAAATGCAACACTGCCCTTGCTGTCAGTTACAAAAAAAACATTATCGAGTGCATAGTTTCTATGCGGTAAATTCCCTTTGTTATTTTAAAACTAAAATGTGTTCCTACAGTATTTTAATGAAGATAACTCTTCTTTTATTTGTTGTACACCATGTCCTAGCAGAAAATGTAAGTTTTTAATATTGCATTCCACATTTTCTATTGCTCTAAATGTTTTTACAATTGCATTGTATGACTCAGATTTGTGACAAATATCTGCGCGAGTTAGCCCAAAAACAAAGTGCATTCGTGCAGTGCTCAACATTGCATTCAGTGCCGGTTAGCCTTTGCATAGGTTGTGAGATGCAATTTTCCGAAATGCAAGGCTTGTATTTGCTCATGCGCGAAGAGAAGAATTGCACAGAGAAGTTCTTTGATAAAGATCGCATCAACATTGTTTCTACAACACAATCGATACTGACCGGATTATGGACAAAGGCGTATTGTGATGGTTAGTAAATGTGTTGCTATTAAAATGACTAAATATATTTATTTGTTTTTTACATTGTCTAGATTGCTTTGCTAGCAATAATTCGGATATATTTGACACAAAGAGAAATAAACTGGAAGATTGCCTACGCGAGAACAAAGGTAAAGAATGTGTATACTGTTTGACCGACTATCTGGATCTAAATGGATTTTATGTCGGTTTGGATAAACATAATAATGGACAAGTTTGTTACGATTTGCAGGATTCGGTAATGGAATTTTTAATATACTGTCACTTTATATAATCGTGTTTTTATTGCTCCTAGATGAATCGAACGAGAGCACACTGGTCCAAGGATTTAGATTGTTGTCATCGTGAATTTGATATGTTGCTCTTTCTTATTACGTGCGGCATTGTAGTCCTCCTACCATTATTATTTTACAGTAGCACATATGCTTTAACGAAACGACAGGAAAGATACCACGATATTTTAACTGAAGGTATGTAATCATAAACGAGCTTGTTTGTTGAAAACAAGCAAATTTTTTAGGGCAGAAATCTGCTTATCTGCATAGTTGCACAAAAAAATTGAAAAAATAATTACTTTTTAAGTAACATTTTTCCATGTTATAGAACCAAGATACAATGCCCCATCTACAAGTGCAATGGCTAGCAGTTCCGTCGCTGATCTACCAAGTACATCATCAACGGCAACCTGTCCACGTGTTCCTTCAAAGAAGAACATAATAGATATTGAAGAGTATACATCCTCCGATGATGATGATGAATACGCGGAGGCAAAAAGCACAAAAATTCGTAATAAAATGGCATAAACTTAAGTGGTTTTAACTATTACTATTAATATAAGAGACTGCAAAATGTTGAGTTGGCAGCATTTAAAACACAATTTAAAATTTTATATATCAAAATAAAAATTTATTAAAAAATTAATTGCACCTTCAAAATAATGGAACTCCATACTTAGGTATAATAAAATATCACATGGCCGTCGCAAAATCTTCGCTTTCCTTTTGGACCAGAAGAGAGGCGCTGAAAAGAAAGGCAAAAAATGTGGTTCTAGTCTACGGTGCGGTCCACGGTCTAGTCTCTGTGTTACGTCATCGTCTACTCGTTTCTTTCATAATGACATTGAGTATTAACTGTACCCGTTATATAGTAATTTGAGATGAAGCTACTTTTAAATGAATGGTAAGGTAATAGGAAATAATTGCAACTCCAAAACCGTAAAAGCGCTCTTAGTGTTGGATAGAACAAATCTTATCGACTGCATAGGATTGTAGTTTAATTCAATGTTATTTCAAATATTTCCATACTTTTAATACGGTATTCTAAGTTTGTTACAAAGATTGTAACACCCAGAGGGAACGTCGGAGATTATAAAGTATGTATATTTATAAATGATCAGCATGATGATCTGAGTCGAGTTATCCATGTCCACAAACTACTCGCTCCGTTTTCGAGAAATCGACCTGATAATTTGCACAGTTTATTTTGTCTTCAAGAAGCTGACTATTGGTCGGAACTGCAGATATAGGACCGCTATAGCATATAGCTGCCAAACAAACTGAGCGATCATAGATAGACAGCGGCACAACCTTTGAAAAAATTGTTCAGATCGGATCACTATAGCAGATAGCTGATATTCAAACTGATGTTTCACAAACCAATCCTTGTATAGAAAACAATTTGCGCTAACGATTTATATTCGCAAAATTTGACACTTATTATTGTCCAAGGTAACGCTATAAAATCCCAAGAAAATGTTCAGATCGGACTAGTATAGCATATAGCTGTCATACAAACCGATGAAATCATGATATTTTTATACCCATTAATGCTAAGAGAAATGCGCCTGTGAAGGGTATTGTAACTTCGATGCAGCCGAATTCAATATTTTTAATTATGTTTGGCAGATTTGATTTGTTTTAGCAACACCAAGTTTACTTTTTTAGTTTTTTGTTTTTGCTGCGAAATATTCAGTCCCATGAACTTAGTTGACGTTTCTATCAATCATTGCTGCATTATGCAGGACACAGGTGTGTCAAAGTCAAACAGCTTTTCCCATAAGCATAGTCTGCATGGTCTGAAAGACAAGAATTAATTTAATTAGAAAGCATAGATACAGTTGGTTCCAGGCAAATTTGATTTATGGTGCGTTATGTGCTGTAAGCAAGGCGGAAACTAGAATGGACTCAAAAGCATTACGCTCGAATCCCGTTAGACATATTTATGCACTTTACTCGTTCAACACGAGTACGAAACATTTTGTAGTTTTTCATTTCAAGCACTTCATTTTTTATGTTGTCTAAACCCAAGCGGAAAAGTTCTTATAAATATATATGTATGTATGCTATAGTGGGTTGACACATTCACTCCAAATCAAATTTGAATAGGAGGAGGAGATTGATGAATAATAACTAGTTGTGTCCAATAGGCTTTGTTATTTTCTTGAATACGGAAGTGACTTCAGCAGAATAAGGTATGGCAATAATATTGCATAATCTTCTCAACACAAACACTATATTTCTTTTGCCACTTCAATTTTTTCTAACTGAATGTTGAAATATTCCATTATTTTTTACTTTTTGGATAACTTGCATTTGAAACACTGCACACACTTTTGCTTCGGATTTCATTTTTCAAATTTTTTCATTTAGTTTGATGTAACTGATTTTTCTTCTTTTAGCACTCTTTTTCTTTATTTGGAAAGCTGATATATTTCAAATAGTTTTAATGGGAATGGGTAAGGGTAAACGTCTTTCCTTTAAACCGGTCAAAACAGTCCATATTTTCACAACAGTTCGTGTGTTTTCTTTTATTTTCGAAAACATTGCAACCTCTCCGCCTTCGTTCAGCAAATAAAGTTCACATATGTATGGTTTTGTTTATATTTTTACGATACGTATAATTATAACTATGATTTAAAATTATATAGTATGTATATGCATTGTATTTATAATTGAAAAAGTTTGTCAACTTTTCATTCCTTTTACCATGGAATTGCTTTTGTTGTACAGCGACACAGTGTGTTATAATTTAAACATGTACTTTTAAAATTAACTTTAGTCAATAATATATATGTATATCTTTTTTTTTTTTAATTTATGCGAACAAAACTGAAGTAATACATTTATTGATATCATTTTCATAATTTGGGACTGCAAGTATATTTGTAATAAAATATGTAAATATCCAACAATGCCATGATGTATTAAGAACTGAAGTTTTTGCATTGCAATTTTAATTTAATAACTTTAACATTCGAGTTAGAACTGCAATATAGGCTGTTCATTGATTTCATATACATATAAATAAAATGTATTTAAAAATATTTTTTACTTTGTTTGATTTTCACTTGTAATCCCAATTAAAAAATGAAAAATTTTCATTTTTAGTGACTTATTACTGAAAATATATGTTTCGACTAAATTAGTTGTTAATGATAAAACAACTAAAAAGTATTAACATATGCGTCATTTTCTTGTTTCTATCAATGTCTATATAACTTTTTAAGATTTAATACATATACACTTTATATTTGAGGGATTTTAAAATCCTTTTGCATGTTAAATTTTTTTGCCTAATTTTGCAATCACTTTACGCGTTATTAAGTAATTTGAAGAGCATTATATTAAAGAACTTAGTAGCCGCACTTGAATAATATATTACTCGCATGCAGCTCAAAACCTCACTCGTTTTCCGACACACATTCATTCCGATTACATAGTTCGAACACGAAGAGGTTACGGGGTGCATTTAAAGAGGTTCTTTATCGGGATATTTTATTTAAATTTTTTTTTAAGAATTTCGACGCACTTTTTCACACAAAACCTTCATCAATTTTGCTTTCTTTAGTGGTTTTCGCGTTCACAATGGGAGGACGTTTGTAACCGTCTGCCCGTAAATACTTCACTTTACACCTTTGTTGCGTATATCATATTCATAGACACATTGTTGTTTTAACGTCTACCGTCACGGTAATTACGCGCTCCACCGCTGCTGCCACCACCAGCACGGAAATGTCTATCGTTTCCACCGCTGCGGGATCCGGAGCCACCACTTACACCACCGCTAGGTCCACGGTAGTCACGACCACCAGCTCGTTCACGTGGACGCATCATATTTGAGTTGTTGGAACGTTGGCTGTTGCTACGAAAACTGTTAGGACCACCTGATGTGTTGCCTGCATTAATAGCATTAGTAGAACTTGAAAAACCACCACTACCTCCGACAGAGCTAGAGCCCCCAATACCGCTGTTACCACCATTGGAAGCTGACGTCCCAGCACTGCTGCCAAAGCTCGGGAAACCTGGTGGCATACCATCGGGTAACGTGGGTAAACCGGCATTTTTCCATGCTGCGAAGTCTTCATAGGATGGTGCTTTGTCAAAACCAGGTGGTGGAGGCCTGATTGGCTGAGGTGGAGGATAATCTGGCAGTGGTGGTCCATCGTAGTAACGCACTGGTGGCGGTAATTGATCGTACATAGATGGTGGACCTGGTGGCGGTAAAGCACCCGAACCGGAAGCAGATAGTGGAAGTTGCGCAAATGGCGGTACGAACGGTAATGGAGGCAGTTGTCCATGCATGGAGCGCATGTAGTCTACCATGTATGCTTCGGCAGAATTCATATACCGATCCCATGATGGCAAGCCAGTATCGCCTCCACCAGCACGTGATCCTCCACTTCCACCCGCACCTACGCTACCACTACTGCGGTATGGCGAGGATGAGCGTTTAAAACCGCCACCCGGTGGCATACCGAGTGGTGGAAGTTTATAAGGACGATGAGGTCCGGAACTAAATGTACGCCTATGTCGCATTGGACCACCACTACTACCAGCTCGACGGTCGCCTTGGCGGTAACTCGGGAAACCGCTGCCAGCACCACCGCGACTACCACGAGAAGATAAACTTCGCGGTGGACGATATGAGACACGAATTCCTTTTTCACGCATCATTTTAGCAGTTTCTTTCGATTTTCGTAATATAGGTGTCATTTCGATTTTCTCATCTTCGGGGAATAAGCGACATAGCTCTGAGCCTACTTTGGGCTCAATTTCTTGGCCATCACGTCCAATTTTAACCGGCTTACTTTCATTCCACGTATTGTATAGGTGAGAAGTACAGTTAAATGACAGCTCTTTTCGACATATCCAATCCAACTCAATTATACCTCCGAGTGCCTTTGGAGAGATACTAGGTGGTAAAACCCATGCCGGATGAGAAAGATCTCTGCGCGACTGTGAACTCATGCGGGCAAACCCAGCAAATTTTCCTAAAAATTTTAAAAAGGCAAACATGTGGTAAAACTTATTATTAAAACAGTTAAAGAAGTCAATTTGTCAATGACGATTTTTTTTTTAATTTAGTGCTAGGAAGTTCAATGAGCTTGGTGTGATTTCTGCATTTTATATGATATTTATACATAAAATGTATATATACAACGAAACATTGAACACCTTCGACCATAAAAGAAAAAAAATTTTATTACGAGTTAGCGTGATGACTCACCACTTTCGTTGACGGAGAAGATTAATAAAACATTCCGGGATTCCTTGAATGCTTGATTAAGATTTGCCTCATTTTGTGGTAGTGTAGCCCAAACATTTTTATTCTTAGCAATGGCAACATTGTCTGCATTATTTGATTTAATAAGGAAGAAGTGAGTACCCCGAAACAAGTAGTTTAGTTTAGTCATATAATCATACGATTTGCCACTAGTAGTCGACCCACTTTGGGTTTTCTTTTCGGGGGAAGCACTCTTAGATATCGGCTTTCGTCCATTACGTTTAATATTTGCTGCTGAATCAGAATCTTCTGATTCGGAATCGCTGTCAAATGGTGTCTTCGTTGTAGGCTTGTCTTCTGCATCACTGGCTTCACTTTTATTACCACTGGTATTGGCGTATGCCGATACAGACCCACTACTTGTATTTGCCGGCCCATTACTATTAGCTACTGAAGTAGTAGAGTTTTTGCTAGAACTGCTAGCTTTTTTTTGCGATTTCTTTTCTTTACTGCTGGTACCTTTACTTTCTGAAGTTTTAGTTGACGATTCGTCTTTATTTGATGATTCTTCGTTACTTCGTTTTTTCTTACCACCTACAGAAGTTTTTCCGTTTACAGCTCCGACCGCCGGCGAAGATGTACGCTTCGTAGTTGCTTTCTTCTCACTCTCTTTACTAGCTTTTTTCTTTGTTTTATTTTTACGTTTTTCACCGATTGACGATATAGTCGTGCTCACAGAACTAATACTAGGCTGGGAGACTGAAGACTCCGAACCTGATTCTGACGCCTCGCTCCTTGTGTCAAAAGAGTCGTCGAAATCTTGTAACTCTTCGGCTATATCTGCTTCATTTTCGTCCAATCCTAAGTGTACTGCGTCCAAGTCAGCCATAATTTTCATCTGTTTTACACTCTATATGTAGCGCAGTCTGCGCTAATGCTTTTCCTCAATGGATGTATTTCTGCTTCTGTAGACAGTGCGAATGTGGCGAAAAGAAAGATGAAAATAAAGAACGATGCCGACTTTTTTACAATTCATTGTTCTTGGCGTATTAACTTACCTCACCTTATTGATTCTTTTAAAACAATTGCTAAGTAAACGTTTTTTCGCAATATTGTTGCACTAATAATTATTTTACTTATTGATTTTTGCAATTCAACGTGGAAAGAAATTTGCATATACCTCAAAGGTTTGTGGATAATTTTCTTCTTTCTTTGACAAACTCAGCAATGGTGGATGAGTGGAAAGAAATATGACGCGTAGCTAACCATCTCACTCTTAAGGCACACTGTTGCATTGAAAAATCAAATTTGGACTATTCAGTTTAAGTGTTTAGCGGCATATTTTATTCGATTTTATTTAAAATAATACATATTTTTAAAGATATTAAATTAACTTGCATACACAAATATTAATTTATATATGCCTTTCATTCATATAACACGTATCAGGATTTATCTTTTATTCTTCTAATTCGTTCTATTGTCGCAACGCTTATTCGCCGTAGTTATAAGAATTAAGCGAATTTGCCGGCATTTTGCAAATCAGCTGAATGTGACATTTCAAATTAGCGTATTCGTTTAAAATGTGTTTACATTTGTGAAATATTGTAAAAGGGTTTCAGAATATTAATAATGAAGTTTGATTTTGATCAGAAACTAACCGTGTTACCTCTTCAAATAATTGAAGAATTTACATTTCAAAAATGCTTGCTGCCCAAAGAAATTTTTACTAAAAACGAATTACGCCCAGGTGTTTGGATGAAATGTTGTGTTGAAAGAACGGGCTTTGACACCTGCTATTTTCTATGTCAAATTTATCCTCGAGATATTAACGTAAATTGTTGTTACCTAGACTATGGAGTTGGCACTGCAACTCTTTTAGAAAAAGGAGGCATATTAAACAGCCTAGAAGCGATAGAATGCCAAACAGGAGATAGTGGACAGGTTGCGGTAACGTTGGAAATTAATGAAGGTTTCTTTAAAAGTCGCCTACGCAAGTTGTCCACTAGCATGTTAACTATCGCCCTTAAGCAGATATTAACGCCACTTAATTTAATGATAGGATGTGTTGTGCGCAATAAAAGTACTCGAAATTTGGGGATATCTGCTATCCATATTGACTCTTGTATAAATACAAATGAAAATTCACTTTTCCAATTGGATAGCCAAACACAATTGTATATAAACAACATATATATTAGTGCCAAATCGAATGCATCGGAAGTAAAGCAATTTTTCAAACATGGTTACGAAATGGTTTGGAAAGAAATTGAGGATTTATTGTGTAATAGTAGGCTACGTGATATGCAAATCGAATCTAATGGCATTCGCCCGCATCTAAACGCCCTTCTTATCGGTGCACCAGGTTGTGGCAAAACAGCTTTACTGAATGCATTTGTCGAGCAGCATAAATGCAATTGTTTTCATATTTCCACGGAAAATGTTTTACACGAGTATCCTGGTGAGGCTGAAGCACAATTGCGCAAAGAATTCGAAAATGCTTTATATTTAACTAAACATCTGAAATCTAAAAGTAAGTAAGAAAAAATATTTAGCTTTTATTCTAAAAACAAATCTATGAAATTATTAAAATTTCAGATCCTACGATAATTATTTTCGAAAATATTGACTTGTTGTGTCCCGTCTCGAATAATACATCTACCACGGATGCAGCCAACTCAAATCGTATATGCGTTCAATTGGTTAAGCTACTTGACGAACTTCATAATTCGAATGCTAGTATATTATGTATAGCGACTTCATCGAATCCAAGTGCCATAAATGCCAGCGTACGTCGACCTGGTCGTTTTCAACATGAAATCACCGTTGATTGGCCGAATGAGCCAACACGCAAAATTTTATTTAACGCTATGTTCGAATTCAGTCAAGCAAAACCATTTCTGACGCCAAAGAAACTTGACGTTGAACTACTCGACTTAGTCGGCAAACGTACGCAAGGTTTTGTCGCAGGAGATCTGGCGCTATTGGTACAAAATATAGAACAAAATCAAGTAAAGCAAGAGAAAGAGTTCGACATTGCACATTTCGTAAAGTTAGCACTGAATAATGTAATAAAATCCAATTGTAATCTTTGGTCATAAATAATAAACCGGTACTTGCTTTTTTAGGTAAGACCTGCAGCGGTGCACACGGCCGATGTTCGAGTATATAAATTTGTGGACGGCTTCGAAACTATCGGTGGTATGAATAAGCTAAAACGTACAATGGAGGTTAGCATTTTGGCAGGTCTGCGTAAACAAGAAAAGTTTAGAAAATTCGGACTAAAATTACCAAAAGGTAAATTAATAAAAATTATTTAGTTTCATCGCAGCTTAAAAGTAAATTGTATTTTCTTAAAAGGTCTGCTGCTATATGGCCCACCGGGTTGCGCGAAAACGACCTTTGCGAAATGTCTAGCCAAAGAAGCGGATATGACGTTTATTTCTATAGCTAGCGCAGATGTTTATTCGCCTTACGTTGGCGCAGCAGAAAAGTTTATTGTACGAATTTTCGATACCGCACGAAAAAATGCACCTTGTCTTATATTTTTTGATGAAATTGGTAGATGAGAACCAAACTTCGGCTTTATATATATATTTATAAATTTTCATTTATTCTTTGTGCAACAGATACGCTGGCCGGTCGACGACCCATTAGCTCAAATAGTTCAAGTGATGTGCAGGTACGTATACTCTCAACGCTATTGACTGAAATGGATGGCGTTATAGACGGTTCGGATGAGAACAGCCAGCAAATACTCGTCGTGGCAGCTAGTAATCGGCCAGATATGATTGATGATGCATTACTACGGCCTGGCCGTTTAAGTAAACATATATATGTGCCAGCACCGGATTTACAGTCGCGTATATCCATTTTACAGTTAATTGCGAAACGTATGCCCTTTGCAGCAGATGTAAATATAAAAAAAATTGCCGAAGAAACAGAGCTTTACACAGGCGCCGATATGTGCAATCTTTGCAATGAGGCTGCATTGTTAGCCTTTGAAAGATTGAGTGTGGATAGTAGTGAAGATGATTATAAAATTAACGCGAAAGAATTTGATTTTGCTTTGAAAAATTCGAAATCTTCACTCTCGACAAATCAGCTGAGCTTGTATACGAAATTTCAAAAGAAAATCGAGGCAAAATCAGGAGAATAGCGGAGTATACTTGAATTGCTTTAACAAATATTTACATATGTAAATACATTTTAATTGGTTGTTAAAATAAATGCAGGCAAGGATGTGCATATTTAATGTTAATTAATTAATAATTTCATTATTGAAACAACTTTGTTTGTAAAAGTTGTATATTCATTACATACATACATACATATGTGTGTATATAAACGTATAAATGAATTTGTATGGGTTTGTGCAAAGAAAAATATTGAAAATTTGTTGTAAAAAATAAATTTTTAGTGCAACATAACACAACCTATTTTGCCAATATTTTATAGAACTTTAATTAAATGCGGAAATGTTAGCGTTTTATTTTTCTTCGAATTAATTGTCGATTAATTATGAGTTATTAATACATAATTAATAGCTATTTGCCCATAATGACGTTATAAATCCGTGCATGTTTTATTTTTCTTATCAAATGTGTCTCAAAAATGCGCTAATAGTTACAAACATATGTATGTCAACACTATTATTATGTTATTATTGTTTATACATTTTAACGTCCAGTTGCAAATACTTACTATATGTGTGTAGGTATGTATGTGTTGCTATAGAGTAAACTTTGATTTGTTTTCCTTTTAGTTAAGCCCACAGCAGAATGCAGTTGACAGTGTCGAAAGGGGTACAAGGGGATGTAGCTCAGATGGTAGAGCGCTCGCTTAGCATGTGAGAGGTACGGGGATCGATGCCCCGCATCTCCATCTTTCATGATTTGTTGATTTTTACCAAAAATAAGTAGTTTTTAGGTTGTTTGTTATAGACGATAAAAAAAATAGATAAATTTAATTTAATAAAACAAATACAAAATAAGAGAAAACTTTAACTGCTTCGACTACGCTGAAACTATAATACCCTTCTTAGGTGCATTTTTTTATGAAGAGATCTTTATCTTAATTTTCTCGGTCAGTTCGTATGGCAGCTGTATGATATAGTGTTCCGATCTGAACAATTTCTTCGAGAATTGTAGTGAGGCCTTGGAAAATCTGTGTCAAATTTCGTCAAGCAGTTTTGTCAAATAAACCAGGTGAACTCATCTCACGAATTATACGAAGAAGTGTAGACTTTTGGATTATCTAAAACATCCTAATCCGATCCGAACATATAAGTAAATTGCTTTGACTCTGCCAAAAGAGACATGATTGAAGCGCTCTGCTTTTAGACCAAAGAGAACCGTAAGTGAGTTTTAGTGAGCTCTTCGCCTTTGGAAAGGTTAGGTCTCTAAGTGGTCCAATCGGTGTGTCATCCGTTTAAGAGGTTGTTTGGAAGAAAACGAGTTAATAATAACACTTCAAGGCTTAAATTCCTCAGAGCTAACACTTTCAGACATTTCGGTTATGTAATGGCCACAAAGCCACACAAGAATTCGTTTTCCATCAAGTAGACAACACACAACATATTGGTTATGATATCTTGATACCGAAACTCCTAGATATATGAGGTTTTATTAAGGAATATTGAAATGTGTATCTAAAGGAACTAACCCAACGTTTGTTAAGACGATACTAAAAAGACTTAGTAAAAGGTTTCAAGAACCATTGTCGCAATTGCTAAAACCCAGGGGGAGGAATGTTTCGCCTTCTCACTTTAGCTCGCCTTCAAAGGGATGTTTTTGGTTACCCAGAGGATACTTGGTCTAAGACCGCAAGTCTTAAGCTGCTTGAGCCTTATATAAAAGAATCGTTTCTGGCGACTCCCATGTGAATTCCGCCCAGAGAACTTTCCTCACTTGCGTGAACTTCTACACATGACTCCATCCTCAAGATGAAATAAAGAAGAAGAAGAAAAGGGACTTCAGTAATTACTACTGTGAGCATGGCTAGTCACGAAACTCACACTCACTCCACAAAATCTACAATAGGTGCGACTAACCGTGCGTGTGAAAACACTATTGTCTCATAGCTACTCTCATACTCTAGAAAAGGACAGTGATTGCGTTTTTGTTATCCATATGTCTAGTTAGAAATTTAATCACCCGTACTCAAAAATGAAATGTGAAAATAATGAGATTTAACTAAAATTGCGCGAGATGAGGTCAAAAATTACGTGATTCCATGTAAAAAAGCAGAGCATGTATGAAAATGTATCTTTCATGGTTTGGATATAAGATATATTCCGTCGGTGCACGGTCAGTACAAAGCGGTAATTGGTTCCAAAAACAATTTGTAAGAACCTACCATCTGAGAGGCGGTAGGTTTACCATCTGACAGTGGACTGACCGACTGAAATAAGCATAACAACAAGCGCAGGAAAGAACAATGGACAATTACAACGAGAACCAAAATTTGTTGGCAGGAAATTGAGCAGTAACATCCCATTGCGTCTAAGAAAAGTTACTTATTACAAAGTAAGGCCACCTTCATTCTGTTCATAGGTTAATATTGTGCAACAAGGTCATAGATCTTTATCGAACGTTAAGGTTAAGAGATAAGCTAAAACCGTTGACCACGATCTCGGCATGTTTCCATATCGAGTTTTATAAGATAAGCGTTGCAATATAATGGAATTTTATTAGCCTCAAATACGTATAAAAATTGATTTTCCTAATACTACATTATTTCTTGCATTCACCGATATACGAGGGCGGCCCGATAAGTACTGAGAATAATCGTTTATTTACGGTACTTGCGCAAGAAAAATTAATGTAATAAAAGTACTTTTTTTTCTCTCATATCCTAATTATAAACTGACGCAGAAAAATGAGGCAAAAACTTGATCAATAAATATCGTCTCGTCATCCCAGAGAGAGGAAATCATTTATGTATATATAACAGTTGATTCAAGTAGAGGTGCTTTTTTCAGTGGTCTTTTTTTGACATATCACGCGTGTGTCGTGTCAGGCTGACATGTAATTTTTGTTCAGTATTGTTTGGCATTTAATCATGGAAAGACTTACCCCTGAAAATGGATTACAAATCGTTCAACGTTATTACGAAAATCAGCTTCTGTAAAGAGCACAACTTATGATCAACATAATCGGCCTTCTGAGCGTACTATTCGCAACACTATCACTCATTTTGAGACTTAGCATTCATTATTGGATAATATTCGACCTAATAGACCACATCCAGCACGTACAGAGTGTACACGAAGACCGTGGAGAGTCGATTGGGCGCCGTTCGCAACAACTCCGGCTGACGTATGGAATGACTTGCCACACTTTACGATGAGATGTTAAATTGAAAGCATACAAAATACAACTTGTACAAGAACTGAGGCCGCTCAACATTCCCAAGCGACATCGCTTCGCTCTATGGGCTCTTGAAAAATTGTAAGAAGATCCGACGTTTTCGAACCAAATTTTGTTCAGCGATGAGGCCTATTTCTGGTTCAATGGGTATGTAAACAATCAAAATCGGTGAAGTCATCGATTCATATTTCTTCAAAAATGATGCCGGTGAGGACGTAACCATCAAAGGCGGCTGTTATCGCGCCATGATAACCGACTATTTGATGTCTGAAATTGAAGCTCGTGATCTAGACGACATTTGGTTTCAACAATACGGCACCACTTCCACACTTCAGATCAATCAATAGATTTATTGAGAGAACACTTCGGTGAGCAGATAATTTTACGTTTTGGGCTGATCGATTGGACACCAAGATCGTGTCTAACGGCGTGATAAGACTTTTTCCTGTGGGGATATATAAAGTCTAAAGTCTATGCGGACAAACGCGCTTCTATTCAGGCCTTGGAGCTAAACATCAAGCATGTCATTTACCATTCGAAATGCTCGAGCGAGTCATCGAAAATTGGACTCAACGGACGGACCATCTAAGACGTAGCCGCGGCAGAGTATGTAAGAGTATAATAATACTAGTATTTGCCTACTTCGTAGTCATTGCCTTAAAATAAATGTTCCAAAATATGCCAAATATTTCCGAAATAGATCCATTGCTCAGTAACTTGCTTCGCTAATGCGCTAAAATATATTATTCCTTAAATATTTGGCATAATATTTCGGTTGATAAGGGAATTAATTATGGTGCGGACAATAACTGTATATGTACATACTTAATTATACACGCTACATTTGCAATAAGATATAACCATATACCTCAACAAGAGCAAAAACAAATAACTCAGCTAAAAGGTGAGGTAAGTTCTCTAAATTGTCCGTCCATAAGCCAAATAATTCGAATACACATGCTTATTTACATATGCCGATTCAAGCGATATATTTAGTGGTGGTTGGTCAACCATAGAAATTATGGACGACGATCGAAGGAGACGCTGATAAGATAAAGAGTGCTGCTTTTGTGTCTTAATTTATATAAAATATGTGTGTGTGTATGTATATGAAATGTCAATGTTAATTTTTTTTCTAGTAGCCGAAAAAATAAACCCATATCAATTGATAACACATATTTCAAGAGATGCATGCAAATACATATGTACATATAGGTATATAGGGTAGTTAGAAAACATGGTACTTGAGAAATTTGGATAATGGCACGCGAAGACTATTTAAATGCCAAACATAGGTCCAAGAAGTAAGAAAGAGCTAAGTTCGAACATTTTATACTCTCGCACCTTGCAAGGGTCAAGGCCGGCTAAAATTCTTTTCGAATTTCAATGGTATATCTCACAGGTTGGCCGATATTTCCGGGAGCTTGAATAGTTTTGGTTCGACATCATCTGATGAGTCGGCCTTAGGAGCGTTCGTGAAAAAAGTTTCGGGGAACATTTATGGCACCTTGCGTATGGCGAGTACCGCAGTCGATGGAATGATGAGCTGTACGATATATGGCGACATTAACATCAAGAGACAGTGTCTGCGCTGGCTGGGTCATGTTGTCCGGATGGAAGAGAATACTTCAGATTTGAAGATTTTCAATTCAGTACCCGTCGGTGGAAGCAGAGGAAGAGAAAGATCTCTACTCCGTTGGAGAGATCAGGTAGAGAGAGAACCAATGCAAATATACGATGATTGAATTGTTGTTGATATTTTGAGGGTAATTTTATAATGCCACTCTTATGGAAACCCTCGTGCCTGTTGGCAGAAGTACCTAACAACCAAGTTCGGTAAGATTTCTGACAGTCTCTATCGCTGGGTGTAGCCTAGCGTTGTCCTGATTGAACAAAATTCCTCTCTTATTGACCAAAGCTGGCCACCTCTTCGAGATTGATTGCTTAAGACGGTCTACATAATTGTTGGCAGTACAAGTCCGAACTCGAGAATTTGGCCGTATTGAAGCAGCTCATAGTAAATGATTTCCTGTCAATACCAAAAAATGTATAGCAAAAACTTCCGGACCGCCAATCCCGGCTTGGCTACCGTGTGCGTCGGCTCAGCGCGTTGCGACCACGACCATTTTCGGTTGATATTATCGCAAGTGACCCACTTTTCATCACCCGTCATCATCCGCTTCAGAAATAGATCGATTGTGTGGCGTTTCAGCGGCGAATCTTAGATGTAAATTCGAATCATGAGCTTGTTTGCTTTTCTTTTTGTATTCCTTCAATGTTGAGCTGCTGTGCTATCGAAACAGTGCTAATCAGGTGTTCAATCGGATATTTTACCGATATTTTCGACAATTTGCCTTTCAGATTGTGGTGCATTCTTCACATTAAAAGTACTGGGACCGAAACAACCAGCATATTTTTAGCCCTCTTGCTTGAGTTCGCTTTTATGAAGAAATAATTCTGAAATATGGCTTATTTTCATCAGTCCTGTTGTGACCTTTGCCGCGTGCTCAAACAATGCGGAGTAAAGCTATCACAAAGCTGTCCAGTAAGTTACGAAATCCAATGTTTCTAACGCCATATAGCGACCCGATCGCACTTACACGACAGGAGAGACGGCTTACTAGAGCTATCTCACGGAAAAATAGTGCATGTCTTTCTTACTAGAGCTTTTATGTTAAGCACGAGGATAAGTTGGATATGAAGGAGAGTGCTACTATATGTACTTTAGTTTCGCGAGGGAACCCGGATTATTGTTTTGATAACGCTGGTGGTTTGACTTTCAAGCACGCCACTGGCCGGAAGGAAGTAGTTGCCGCTGTTAATGATTCCACCGGGAATGGAGCTTAGTTCCTCTCCACATTTGCACAATTCAATTGGTCGCATCCTAGCTTTAGCGGACGGAAAGTCGTTAACGTCCTGAAAAAAAGATATCCTGCTGTTGAGTGATTGACCTCGATATGTATCGATCTCCTTGAATTTACTCTCGGTTCCTACATCCATTTTCACGTTAGTGCTCATAAATTTTTTATTTTATTTTATTTTTTCAAGTGAGCTGCTGATGAAAAGATATCACACCGAAATTTCGACAAGATTTCCAACCGGAAACAGTGTCCACTGTTGATATAATATGAATAAAGAAAGCTAATATATGGACCACCCTATTAAGTATGTATAAACACACAACAATTTTACATAATTTAGCGGTAAGGACACAATTGAAGCGCAAAAACACAACAACACGCTGATAACTGCTGATAACATCGTTCAACTGATAACAGTTCGAGAAATTATTTTCTATAGTCGTCATCGGCGCACTAACACCAATACAGTTCGCCAAATTGTTTGGTTAAAGAATGAAAAAACGAACGATATTGAGCGAAAATCAAACTATATTCAACACGAGCACGAATACACCGATATGGATCGAGCATAAATATAAATATATGTACATATATATTTACGAATATAGTAAAATTCGTGCATGTATGTATGTAGGAATGTGGGTACCTAGTAACCCCTACCCACCAACCCATATTTTGCAATGCCTTTATAAAATTTTATTTGTTGCTTTTCTTTGAGCGCCTCTCCCAAGCATAAAGCTACACCCACACACACCCACAGACACATACGCAGCGAACACACACACACATTCTAGGCGCTCAGTACTCTAGGTTCTGGGTAATTATTATTATTGGCTTTTTTTGTAAGGCACATTGGCAGTTGGCACACACCGTAATTCACCTGTAGCAGCTCTGGCTGTGGCCCGTAAAAAAGCGACGCACACGTAACAGTCCAAAAACGAACGCGCAACGAAAAAGTACAACAAAACGCGCTTTTCCATTTACCACACATCCCTCAGCATTGTTGTTGTTGTGCTATTGTTTAGGTATTTTTTTCATCGACTTTTTATATCGCGACCTTAGTTGCTTAGAGGCGTACGAGTGCGTTACAGGAAGCAGGCGGGTGCTAAAGGCGGTATGATAAATACATTATTGTCGAATCGGGAAACACACGAGCGGCTTTTATACACCATAAAGAGTAGCACAATTCGCGCGTAATCGAACTCTGTTGATTGCGAAACTATTATTAAAATTTTTGAAAATTTTTTTATCTCACTTCAAGTGCACACATTTAGGCATAGTCGATGGCCTCTTTCACCAACGAAAAGTAGCGATTGTGCGATCGAACGCAATTCCGTACGAAATTAAGAGTGAAGTGTCGTAATTTTAATATTAGCTCGATAAAAATTTGAATTTTATGCTCCGGCATCAACGTTCAAACGCGTGTTATTTCGAAACTCCATAAATATACCTACATACATACATATTCGTACTTTTTAAACAGGATTGTGGCTGTGCTTTCCGGGATAGTGACCAATTTCAACTCGTGATTACGAACCAGTGCAAGATGGCAGCAGGTGGCTACGGCGGTTACGGCAAGAGAAATCATATTAAAAATTTTGGTTGTCTGTGGACCATTGTGCTATGGGCTGGAATACTCAGTTTGGTGAGTAACGGGATACAAACTGATGCTCAGATCGGATCGATCAGGGGTGATAGATACGGTTAAATTTTTTTGGAGGTGAAGAAAAACGTTAGGTTCGCCCGATCTTTCTTGAAAAAGTTGAAGAAGTTGGAGTGATTGCGTGCAAAATACTGGCAGTGACTCAGACGACAAATATAAAATCGGGTGCGTACACTGAGTTACGTCAGAGTGAATTTCAATTAAAAGGTGATCTATTTGGACGTTCCCCACTTTTTATAAAAAAAAAATACGGAAACTTCAAATTTAATAGGGATGTTTATTATCATTCGAAAGAACATTCTTCGGTATCTATTTTTTGAAGATTATCTCTTTCAAATGTTGGCCGGAGTTACGTCTCAGATGATCCATCCGTTTAGTTCAATTTTCGATGACTCGTTCGAGCATTTTGACTGGTAACTGGCGAATGACACGCGTGATGTTTTAGTCCAAGGCCTGAGTCGAAGCGGCCTTTAAACATATCCCCACAGAAAAAAAGTCTAACGGTGTGATATTACACGATTTTGGTAGCCAACCGACCGGCCCAAAACGTGAAATTATCTGCTCACCGCAGTGTTCGCTCAATAAATCCATTGATTGATGCGTTGCGTTAGAAGAGACGTCGTCTTGTTGAAACGAAATGCTACCGAGATCAATGTCAGGCATCTAATAGTTATCATGCCGCGATAATGGTCGCCATTGACGGTTATGTTCTCAATGGCATCATTACTGAAGAAACCGATGATTCAAATCACACTAAACCATTGGTTTTTCTGGATGAAATAGCAGCACTTGAATCTCTTCAGGTTGCTCTTCGTCCCAAATGCGGCACTTTTGCTGGTTTACGTACCCATTGAGCCAGAAATGAGCCTCATCGCTGAACAAAATTTGGCTCGAAAACTTCGGACCTTCTTCAAGAGCCCAAAGAGCGAAGCGATGTCGCTTGGGAAAGTCGACAAGCTTCAGTTCATGCGCAAGCTGTATTTTGTACGCTTTCAATTTAAGATCTCGTAAAATGTGCCAAGGCGTTCAATACGTCAGTCAGAGTTGCGGCGAACGGGTCCGAATCGACTCTCTACTCTCAGCTACGGTTGCTATATTTTCTTCACTGCGTGCTGGACGCAGTTTATTCGGTCGAATATAGTATTATTCAATACAGAACGCTGGGTCTCAAGGTGTTTGATGGTGTTGCGAAGAGTTACGAGTGCTTTCTAGAAAATCTACAAAATCACACGATTTCAGTTAACCACTATGCTTTGCTATCAATAAGCTCAATTGGACCGATACAGATTTTTCTCATTTTCTACACACCGTTTCACATAATTAAGTGATGATGCAATGCTATGGCCAGCTCGTTCAAGGTTCTAGGGCTTTGGAGTCAGGCGTAACTTCGCTGCGGGGCGGAACTAGGGCTAGAATAAAAATGTGGGCGAGAAAAGGAGTTCCACGGGGAGTTGAACGCAACGTTTTTCTATCCCAGTAGAGAAGAATGTAAAGCTATATAATCACCAAATGAAAAGTGAAGCATGAACAGGATAACTTTTTCTGTAGTAATCGATACACAGAAGGCGGCTTCAAACTAAATGACAACAATTCAGACCTTCAAGCCGAAATATTTGGAATAACAGAAGGCGTTAAGTAAGTTCCGTTTCTAACCAGTTAGTCCATTTATTTTTTAGTGGGTAGCCAAGTGACAATATATGTTATCCACTAACACGAAGTTTCACTGCGTAAGATTGTGTAAGGAGGCAATAATTACAGAGTCAGTGGAAAATTCTGTGAACTACGACTGGATACCCAGTCCTATAGGAATAGGAGGAAGTTAAAAGGCAGACGAGTTTGCAAGCTCGGGGGCAGACGGGGATGTAGTTCCCTTATAAGGCACTAAAACATTGAGATCATGCAAAGGTTGTTTGAAGTAATATACCCTAAAGGAAGAACTCAAATTATGGAACTAGCCACAAGCGGCATATCACTAAAGGAACAGCTCAAATTATGAAACTAGCCGCAGGGGGCGTATCACAAAAGTACTTTGGGGTAGTTTTAATTACGATGAAACAAAAAAGCTTTACTTTTAGGCAAGAGAGAACGAGGCAACATGTTAGGGGTCGTCACTGGGTATCTACCTCAAAGATCCCAGCTATAGAAAATTGGTCTACAATCGGTTGAGATACCATTCAAGTCTCTCATATTCCTAAGAGTTGCTGAAGAGGACTTTATTGGTTGCTTCTTGGCAGAATGGTTCTAAAGATGATTGAAGTGTGACCAGCGGTCAGCCGCTACCCGCACTACGCTTAAAACGAAGAGACCAACCAAATGAAGCTGGGATCTTCAGGTGTTCTTGTACGCTTGTTCTTCGTTGTTTTTTATCAAGGAAATTTCGTGATTTTTTCGTACGAAAAGAATTTTTATAGTAAAATATACCGATTGCCAGGTTTTGACTGTCAAATTATAAAAAGCCGTTTCGGATCAATATCGAACCCATATTATAATCTAAGAATCTACTTTTGTTGTGCCCAAGAAAAACAATTGAAAACATTTTTATCGATCTTGGGCTCAAAAATTAATTACGCTCCAGAAGAGTTAAAGATTTCTGTCTGTGTCAGTGTCTGTCTGTATATAAAGTGAACTAAGAACAAAGAAGCTGCTCATTTGTCGGAACCGCCGATATCGGACCACTAGCGGAATCATAATCTTGTACGGAAAATTCTTTTATTTGACGTGATAATTTCGCGAAATTTTGCATAGATTATTGGCCGAGGCAACGTTATAATCTCTTAAGAAATACTTCAACTCGGTTCACTATGGCATAAAGCTGATTTACAAACTGATCGATCAAAATCTAGTTCTTGTATGAAAACTTTTTTATTTGTGAAGGGTATTAGTATAATTTCGCAACTAAAGCTCGTTTTTTCCAATTAGACGTCATAGGGGATATACACTAGGTTTTAAAGGTTGAAACATTATCTGAGTTAGAATACAACATATCTATACTCGTAAATAATCGACTTTAGTGAAACAAGAAATTTTAATTTACTCAGGCGTTACTAAAGTTATCAAGATAAGATTGTGTTTACAAAACGTTCTGATTTGTGCAGAATTTAATTTTGACGAAATAATCTCAAACAAAATTTAAATTGTATAGTCATGCTTATCCGTGCTTTCTTGTACACCTTTTCCTTTCAGACGCTTTGAAACAGATTGAACAGTTATATTTAAAAAGCACTGACTTATTTAACTGCTCTCGTCACTTATGAAGTTACTTCAGTGAAGACACTATAGATAAATATGTATCTAAAAGCAAAATTAAAAGTAGACGAAATATTGATTACTTTCCCTTCAGAAATACTTATCAGTGAACGAGAACTTTTGTTTAACTGGTGATTAATTGCACTTCTGCTTATTTGATATTTTATTTTTTGTCTATTTGAAGTTCTTTAAAACAACAACAGTCGATGAATCAGTGATTACTGCAAATACAAATGTAATTGCAAAAATATCTCCAAATACTTTATCATGCCCAAATGTGACTAAGAAAACTAGAAGCTAGAACAAAAGGGTGATCCATTTTGAGGTTCCCTACATTTTTAAAGAAAAAACACAGAAACTTCAAATTTAATGGTGGATTGTTTATTATCATTCGAAAGAACATTATTTAGCATTTATTTTTTGAAGATTATCTCTTTCAAATTTTGGACGCGGCTACGTCTCAGATAGTCCATCCAATTTTTGACGACTCATTCGAGCATTTCGACTGGTAATTGGAAAATGACAAGCGTAATTTTTTGGTCCAAGGCCTAAATTGAAGCGGGACAATCCACATAGACTTTAAATTTTGCATATCTCAACAGGAAAAAGTCCAACGGTGTGATATCTCACGATCTTGGTGCCCAAGTTATCTGCTCACCGAAGTGTTCTCTCAATAAATCCATTGATTGATACGATGTGTGGGATGGAGCGACGTATTGTTGAAACCAAATGTCGCGGAGATCACGTGCTTCAATTTCAGGCCTTAAATACGGTTATCATGGTGCGATAAGGGTCGCCTTTGACGGTTACGTTCTCACCGGCCTCATTTTTGAAGAAATATGGACCGATGTTTCCACCAGCCCACAAACCACACTAAAACGTTGATTTTTCTGGATGATATGGCAGCTCTTGAATCTCTTCAGGTTTTTCTTCGTCTCAGATTGGGCAAGTTTGCTTGTTTACATACCCATTGTGCCAGAAATGTCCTCATCGCTGAACAAAAGTTGTTTCGAAAACTTTCTTTGAACTTCAAGAGCCCATAGACCGAAGTACTGTCGCTTGGGAAGGTTGAGTGGTTTCAGTTCTTGCACAAGCTGTATTTTGTACGCTTTCATTTAAGATCTCGAAGTTAAATGCGCCAAGTCGTTTCATACGTCAATTCGAGTTGCTGCGAACCGCGCCGAATCGAATATCCACAGTCTTCGTGTACACTCTGAGCTATGGCTGCTACATTTTGTTGACTACTAGCTGGATGTGGGCTATTCGGTCGAATATTATCCAATAATGAATGCTGGGTCTCAAGATGGGTGATGGGGTTGCGAATAGTACGCTCAGAAGGCCGATTATGTTGATCATAAATTGAGCGATTTTTAAACGTTGTTCAGGACTATCCATGATGAAATGCCAAGTATTGTTTACTGGGAAAAAATAACGTGACATCTTGACACGACTGAAGCGTGATCTGTCGAAAAAGACCTCTACTTGGATCACCCGCTACAAATGTAATTGCAAAAATATATCCAAATACTTTATCATGAAAAAATGTGACTAAGATAACTAGAAGCAGGAACTAGTTCCTAACAACAGTGAAGAGCTTGCCACTTATCAAGGAAATGACCGCAGCGCTTGAAAATGTACTCTGGCATTCCTACAAATATAATTAATTCCACCCACATACATACATATGTACATACCGTTATTGTTAATATTTAATTTTGCCCAAAACTTGTCACCTGAATGAAATTATGCGTAAATATAATGAATCATATAAATAAATTTGCTGGCTAATAAAAATGCTCGCGTTATTAATGACACTTCACCAGCGTTTACTCATGAACAAAAGGAAGGTTATGCATTTGTAAAGGTGGTAGATAATTTTCAAGTGCTGCAACGGACAATAAAAGAAAAATTGTCGACTAAATAAACAATATTCATAGTACTTTTATTGCCAGTAAATCCAATGAACGAGCATGTGAATTCAATTACCCAATACAAATGAGAATGAGTCTTAAATGTGGAATTCCATTTTTGTGACATTATCTTAAGTTTTTGAAGCATTTAATGCCTGGAAGAGGTATACATTTATGGAAACATTTAATGATAGTGTAAACAAGTAGAGAAGAGCTTAGTTCGGTTGTCACCGATTATTTCATGCTCTTGTCAGGGTAAAAGCCGGAGAAAATCTTTAGATGAGGGCAAAACTTCATTTTAAAACTGTTGCGAAAGAATTCAACATCCATTTTGGAAATTCCTATATTAGGCACATATGTACATACATATATGAGAGATAGGGGTAGTATTGACTCGATTTTATACATTTTTGGACAATACCACATATCGCTAACAGAAATCTGAGTTTTATTAAGGATTTTCATGGGTTTTCACGGGTAAAAAACAGCCCGATTTCAACAATTTTTTCCCCATATATAAAATGAAATATTTAATTAGATTTTTTTATTGTTAAAAACATACACTATTAACAAAGAAATTCTAAAATTTTTGGAAACAAATATTTTAAGCTCGGCCATTGCGATGCCATTTCCGCTGACCCCTCGGAAAAAGGATGCGCCCGCGTTGGCAGTATAACTCCTTACTCCGTATCATCTAAAGTGAAAAAATAACGTAAAGCTTTCACGAAGGAAAAAAAAATAAAAAATCGACTTGCAGACAGACATTTTTACAAAAAAATTAAAATTTCAGTGAAAATTTGGCGACATTTTTTTCAAACAGTTGTTATCGAAGGTATCTCAAAGGTCTGTGTAAAATTTCATGAAGATCGGTTGAGGAATTCCCGATTTCTTACAGGATCATCTAATGTGAAAAAAATGAAAATTGGATTTTTGGCAGACTTTTTTTTTACAAAAAAATGAAAAGTTCAGTGAAAATTTTGGCAACATTTTTTTCTATTAGTTGTTATCGAGAAAAATCCTTTTTCCAAGTTTTTAAGAATTGTATCTCAAAGACCTGTGTAAAATTTCATGAAGATCGTTTGAGACGTGCTCGAGAAATCTTGCCAACCAACTTCAAAAACACAGTTTCGAGAAAAACGCGTTTAAAGACGGTGCACTTAGCCAAGCTAGTCTCGAGCACACAAGCTCTTAAGGCTGCATCTCCAAAGCTATTACTCGGATCAGTTTTAAAATCTTTCTACTATGAAAATTTTTAGCCTCAGGTGCACAAAATTACAACTTCTTTTATGCTTAGCTATGGTATTTTATAGATTTTCGATCATCTACAAACTGGTCCTTCTTTTTTGCCAGGAAACACATACACCAAGTTTCATTGCGACATCTCAAGTTTTACTCAAGTTACAGCATGTCTATCTTGGTTAGTTTTAGGTGATGTAAACAAACGTTAGTTGAACAAAACTTTTATACTCTGTAGCAACATGTTGTAAGAGTATAAAAATCTTATACTCTGTATAGAGAACTTGAACTATATAAAGCAGAATCAAAAAACCCTGCACAGTGCATTTCTTACAGCATAACATGGTCAAAAATTTCTTTATTTTGATTTTGATTGGTCAGTGTGTAAGGCAGCGGTCAGTGCTTTAGAGGTCCGATACGAGCAAAAACATTAGTGCTGGGTTAAGGTATGAACCCATATCATCTATTTATAGCACCGAATTAGGTAATGCTACGAGAAATATGGTCTCTCGCTAAAAAAAAACTTTTTTTAAAATTGTATAAAATAGACTTACCACACTGGTTTTGGATTTGTTTTTGGAATAAAGAAATACGTGCAATGTAAACGTGGTGGTTCGGAAAAATATTTCAGTCTTAGTTCTTCGAATTATAATCGGTATATGAAAAGAGAGAGTAGTTCCGAATTTCCCTTAATTCCGAATTTCTCTTAATTTCACACTCTTATGGCTGTTTCACTTGTCTGATTTCATCCATCTAGATTTTGTTAAAGTCTCTCGTTATTTGTCATTTGCTAAAGTAAATATTAAATTTGTAAATTAAATGTAAATAAATAATCGGTTACTACACTTGTGTGCTCTATTTTACGATAAGTTCTATAAAAGTGACAAGGTATTAGTCAAGATAAACAAATTATAAGCCCAAAATGACAAAGAGCAGATGATTCATAATAAATTAATAGGCGTAGATGGCATACGTATGCTTAGCGTAGGTACATTTCTATTAATAGGCGAATTACACATATACATATGTACATACACTTAAGATCAAAATTTGGCCCATTTAAGCTTCAAGCAAAGCGTTTCGATAATATATAAAAAAAGAGATTCCTTAGTCTTAGATCAAAGCAGTGCCTCGGGCAGCGACACCTAAATTGATTCGTATGTTCATGTGCCTATTGTAGGGCTACCACCCATTCGTTTTATCTTGTGGTCGCGCCAATATTTTTGGGTAACTACAAAAGGCACTTGCCGAACACACGAGTATCTATTATCTACTAGAAAAAATTAACTGGCGCTTAAATCTTTAACAACTATACACCTGTCGAATTTGACGTAATCTGTCGATTAAAATCTGTAGTGGTGATTATTTGCGTTTATAGAACAATGAGTGCGCTAAAATAAAAAAATGTCAGGTCATGGTATTAGCTCATGATTAAAAATAATGTATTGTTTTAGCAACAAACTGATGAAATGCTTTCTCGCTGATTGCTTTCTCACATAATCTGGATACTTGAGCTGATCTAGGGATGATAATCAGAATTGTAAGACCCAAATGACTTCATATAAACATGTTTTAACAGAGTCAACGACCTTTTGAGAATTAGGTAGTGCTAAACATCTAATAGTTAAGTCAAAGTACAGTTTATAGGGTTCCCTTAGGAATTTGCCAAGAAATATTAAACTTTTGACTTCACTTGTTTTTTCATACCTTTGCAGCTTGCAAGGTTCAAAGCCGGGGAATAGAAGATGCTTTCTGGGTTTTATTAAGGTATCTCACATAACGTCACCAATATAATAGTATATGGAGTGTAGCCAACCTTCTTCTTTACTGGCGTAGACTTCCGCGGTAATAGCCGAGTTAAAAACAGGCGTCGAATCGAGTTATCAAGTGCAGCCAGGGTTTTTTCCACCTGATCTCTCCAATAGAGGTTAGGTCTTCCTATTCCTTTGTTTCCACCGGCAAGTACTGAATCGAAAACCTTCAAAGCTGAAGTGGTATCTTCCATCCGAACAAAATGACATAGCCAGCGCAGCCGATGTTTCTTAATTCGCTGAACTATCTCAATGTCATTGTATATTTCGTACAGCTCTTCGTTCTATTGACTGCGGCATACGCTGTTGCTAATTCTCAAAGATATTTTGCTTCCGCAAAATCTTTCTCTCAAACACTCCTAAGTTCGACTCAACGAAACATGTCATTGTCCATGCCTGCGCACCATATAGCAGGACGAGAATTATGATAGTCAACAGTGACGTGTTGGCCAAGTCGCGAATGCGATGACGGTTTGTTTGATGACAGGAGATATTTCATCTTGTCTTCGTTCACAACCAGATCCATACGCTTCGCTTCCATGTCCAATTTGGAGAAAGCAGAACTAAGCGCGCGGTCAACGACGAAGAGGAGATTTTCCTTTCATTGGTTATTTCCAAATCTGGTCGATAGTATATTTTCCAGGTCTAGAGCTAGCAGTTTCTACGTGGATGGTCCCAAACCCAGCGGACAACGCGCTAGGCGAGTAGTATAAAGTGTTCTGCACATACCGCACCTCTAGTAAAAAGAGGCGGCAATTAGACTTCAGCGAACACTTAAACCGAATATACAGGGTTTGTCTCGAAAGTAATACGACTGATTTTCTTCCGCCACGACTGTATTTCGGAGCTTGCGCACAACGATTGGATTCAGGAGAGTTCGTTCCTAGCTAACGAACGAGCGGCTGGTCAGTTGTCTACGGGCACCTGAAGTGTCAGGACAAACATTTTTGCGCGACGTGTTTCTGTGAGTGATGCAAGCCGAAAATGCAGCGTTCGTTAGAGCAGAGGTACGCGAATAAAGTCTGCGTGAAACTCGGTAAATCCGCTACAGAGATGTTTGATATGGCTTACCTAAATGTTGCTTTAGCAAGAAGTAGTGTGTTTCGGTGGCACCAAGCCTTTTTGGAAGGGCGGAAAGATGTCGCTACTGATGATTGCCCAAAAAAGTGAAGAATGGGCAAATCCAAAGTGAAAACGATGCTCGTTGACTTTTTCGACATCAAAGGCATCGTTGACCATGAATTTATTCCTCCTGGACAAACCGTCAACCCCAACTTTTACGTGGAAGTTCTCAAGAGACTCAAACCAAGGGTCAATCAGGTCCGACAAGACATAGCAGCCGATTGGAAGTTGCATCACGACAACGCCCCGGCTATTCCGGAGAATGTCGTGACGCCTTCAATGCTTGGAAATCGCGCTTCGACGCAGAAGAAGCCTATTTTGAAAATTTTTAAAGAATTGTAATGTTCAATATTTGTTTTAAATCGACTCAGTCCCAGCATTTTTTTACATTATCTCCGCAATTTATATATTGGCACACAATTATACTTTATTTAACTCAAACTTTTTTCCTTATCCTTGTTTTTCGATTTTGACAGATTCAGTCCCTGATATGGATGGGTCTCAACATAGTTGGAATAATCGCGTACACCTGCAATATGCCCATTAATACCTTATTTACCTATGGTTCACTGATGGAATATGCCTTCTACACACTTTACTTTAAAGGCAACTGCATACCCTCCGACTATCAGCAGTTCGATCGCACAATGCTGGATTCGGTGTCAACAGTGCTCTCACCAGAGGACATCCTGATTTGGAATTGTGTGTATCTGGCGGTGGCGTTCTGCTGGTGTATTACAGCGGTGTTGTTGTTGACAAGTGAGTAGCACAACTTTCAACAGCGTTTTGATAATAATAAAGTATTTTAAATTTAGTGGTGAGAAAGGACAACATCACGCACACGAGCGTCGCCATTTATAGTTGGATCGTGGCGATAGCCTGCATAAGTCTAATGGACTTGGCGTTGGGCATTATCTTCGGCATTGATTATGGTAAATTCAATAGGGCCGCTTACAATTATAATTTGTCCAGCATAAATGCGGGCGCGATCGATCCACAGGCGGCTCAATTGGTGGCTGGAGGCGTGGCAGCTATATCCTTGATGCTCATCTCATTCAAAGGCTTCATTTTGTGGCTGATCAATGTCGGTTTAATGTGTTATCTGCTAAAACTTGTTGTCGGAATCGCCAAGGATAAGGACCACAATGTGAGTATGAAATTGTTAGAAATCTATTATTTGACTATGGTGAATATTCGTTACATCTGAACGGAAAAAATGTTTTTATTTGGAATTGTCACCAAAAAATTTCGATTCTTTATATGGTTTTAACTATGAGCAAAAAATAGTAAGACTTTGTTCATGATTTTAAAATTCTTAATTTATGTTGATAACATCTTTGTCGCCCCCTCCCTTGTGTCAACGTTTTTTCCAATCATCGAAACAGTTATTTAAGTCAATTTCCGGAATAGCCTTCAATGCGCGTAGCGATTCGCGTTTAATGTCTTCAATTGACTCAAACGGTTTTCCCGCAGGTTCCGTTTGAGTTTGCTGAGTAGCCAGAGGTCACACTGAGCTAAATTAGGCGAATCCGGCGGTTGCGGCACGACATGAAAATTTGACGAAAAACTCACGAAGAATCAATGCAGTATGCGACGGTGCATTATCGTGGTGCAAAAACCAAGAGTTGTCGGTCCATAATTCCGGCCTCTTTTTATGAGTAGCTTCGCGCAAACGACGCATAGCACTCACCTCTACCTTGTTGACAGTTTGGCCGGTCGGAAGGAATTCGGAGTGCACTATACCTCAATAATCTAAGAAAACTGTCAACATAACCTTGGTGTTTGCCCTGCTTTGACGTGGTTTTTTCGGCTACGGCTCAAATTTGCCACGATATTCGGCCGCTTGATCGTCTGTTTCCGCGTCGTAAGCATAGATCCAAGACTCATCGCCAGTAATAATACTTTTCATGACATCCTGATAATCAGAAACCATTATTTCACAGCCGTTAACGCGACGCTCTTTTTCGAAAAAATTTAGTGATGTTGGAACCAATCGTGGTTTCACTTTTCTAGGGCGCAAATGATCTTTCTAAATTGTTTTCTTTGATCCTTCCGATATTCCAACGATGCCAGTAAGATCTCTGACTGTTAATCCTCCAATCACCAATTCCTTTGTTTTATTAGCGTGTTGATCGTCAGTTGATGTTGATGGCCGTCCTAGACGTGTTTCGTCGTCAACACGTTCTCGACCCTCCTTGAACAACTTGTACTAATCAAAAACTCTTTTCCAACATACTGAACGTTTCGTCATCAGAAATTTTATTCCGCACACAATATGTAATGGAACTTCTTTGTTGAATAATTTCGCTCATCATAAAAATCGCCGAATGCACTTTATGTACTTCAGAAAGACAAGCGTATACTAGACACTAATGATTATTTGAATGTGACATTTGGCACAGATGTCACTGACAGTCATCCCAACCTAGAAAAAAATATTTCGACGGATGAGTTTTCGCGCGAAATTTATATTAAAAAGTCTTACTATTTTTTGCTCACAGTAGCAAGCATTTTTTAAGTTTGTTTATCTGTTTTTTTCTGTCAGAAGTAGTCCTCGATTCGCACTTCTCAACTCGTTATTTAAACTCTGCCATTTTATCAAAAGTTTACATGTGAGGTGGGGCTTTCAGAGTCACAGCAAATTTTGCGAATTACTTCATTAAACTGGCATAACTACTTGTTATTTTTTGATTTATACCAGTTACTTGTTCGTTTCACCACTCTCTAAGGTTATCATAAAGTCTTAGGTTTGCAAATTTGGAATAATATTCATGAATTGATTTTTAACATAACTTTTTTTCGAGATATCAAAAGTACCTAATACAATTCTGTACCCCAAATAGTTAATTTTTTATCTAGCAGGCTTTGGAAAAAATAGATAAAATTGAAAATAGATTTGCTACACACTTTTGCTTTCTTTTTTTTTTTGGAGTAAAGTTTCACAGAGAGAAAAATATTTGCCAATTTTGGAATATTCAATTTTATATCTGAAGGATAATATATTATCGGTAGTTATAGTGATCTAATGTCAAGATATGACACACTTCACTCTAAATCCAGAAAACTGTAAGTCCAAAAATAAGATATATAGAGCAACTTTGGATACTAATTGATCGAAAATAAGATTTATATGCCAAGGTCACTTTTTTCGATACAAAAGTGTTCGGCGATAAATTGAGCCTTTAAGCTATTCTTAAGTTATTAATTTAAATATCGGAAGGAATGCGTGATTAGTTGGGGAATAGTGCTAATCCATTGGTATTACTTATATAGAAAAATAAATTCAAGTGCAACTTTTATTTACTTAATCTTATTACCAACATCTACTACAACGTCCATATACAAACATATGTATGTAGTATGTTTTACATATGTACTTTAAGTAACAGAAACCCCAATATCAGCTTATTACGCATCAAAAGTTTATTTCGTAAGGAAATTACGTTTGCTTTAAGGCCTGTATGCCAAAAAATATATGCTTGTTTGTAAGTATTTAGGTATTTAGAAATGTAAATATGTGTTTTGGTAATTAATAATAAAAATACTATGGTTCTTATAGGAGTATAATACAACAATATGCCGATAACAAAAATTGCTCGACAATAAATATTTGCATTATTCATAGAAACATGATCACATAAGCATATGTATGTATATATATGTATATATAGAATATGTAGATGTATATGTATAATATATTGTATTATTGTACGTTTAAATATGCCTACATATATACACACATTCACACATTTATGGATAATTATATACATACATATATAAAGGAGTTCAATATCCGCCCAAAATGTATAATTTTATTGTGATTTTTTTGAAAGCTACTACGATATTGCGCTTTAGTGAAAATTAAATCCTTAATTATCTCGAGCTTCGCCTTTATTTATTTTTTCTTTACCAATATTAAATATTGTTCAAGAAAATTACCAAATTTTACGATACGTCGATATTTTTATCTGTCAATATGCATATATTTTGTATGAGATTTTATCTGAACCCTTATATAAAAGTAATGAAATATGTGAATAAATACAAATAAATATTGAGGTAAGTTTTCCTTTATACATTGTGACAGAAAAGGTCCCGGAAATTGTAAATAAAATTAAAGATATTTAATTATTCATCAATTTATCATTCATCATTTATTTCGTCGTCTTCAAAGTAATTCACACCAGATGTCATACATAATGCCAACGACTTTTCCAGTCCTTGAAATACCTTTCAAAAATATTTTTGGGATGGAATCTAATTCCTACAGTGAATTTTGCTTTATCTCTTCGATCAACTTCAAACGGGCTCCACAGAGCGGCAATTTCAGTTTGGAGAACAAGAAAAAAATCACACGGAGCCAAATCTGGTAAATACGGTGGTTGATCGATGGTATTCATTGCGTTTGTGGCTTTAAATTCGATTACAATCGTGGCTCAATGCGATGGTGCATTATCATCGTGTAAAATCCATGAATTGTTCTTCCACAATTCTAGCCGTTTTTGACAGATGTTCTCATGGAAACGCCTCAAAACGGCCAAATAGAACTCCTAATTGACCGTTTGTCGCTCCGGAACAAATTCATGATGCATCAAATCACGAATATTGAAAAAAACAATGAGCATCACCTTGATTTTTGAGCGACTTTGGCGTGCTTTTCTTTGGTTTCGGCTCGTTTTTTCCCTCCATTCCGATGATTGTTGACTTGTTTGCATGTCAAACCCATATCTCATCGGTAGTAATAATGCTCTTCATGAATGTGGGATCAGATATGTCCAGAGACCTGTTTACGGTACTCATTTTGAAGAAAACTCATCTTTGTCGCTACGAGTCAAGCAAAAACGCGTTTCATTCCCAAAATATCCACCAAAATCATTCGAACGGACTCGCGAGAGATGTCGAGCTCTCTTGCCATCTCTCTAACACTTGCCTGACGATTTTCAAGCACCATATCTTTCACTTTTTTAATATTTTCATCAGTTGAAGAGGTCGAAGGTCGTCCAGAACGAGACATGTCTTCAACGAACTCTTGGCCGTCTTTGACGGTTTTATACCAGTCGTAGTCTTGTATTTTTGATAAAACTGAATCACCGCAAGCCTTTTTCAACATTCGCAATGATTCCGCATGCGAAATTTGGTTAGAAAAACAAAATTTGAGTCAAATTCTTTGTTCGATATTTTTATCCATTGCAAAAATCGCAATGCGCTACTGAGGTGTACCGACTTAAGCAGCAGCTGTAAGCAAACTGGTTGACAGATCGCGCTCATATTTGGCATAGTAATTAAGGACAGTCCTACCAACTTAGGAATTATTTTTTTTTCTGAATATCACTTAAACGGGGAATTTAATTCCAATTTTCGGTTGCTTTTTTGTTACAATGTATATAAGTTCTTTTTAACCCCAAGAATTCGATGTGCAAGCTTTTGGCTTACCCTAATAAAAGCATAAGTATATTCTTGAAATAAAATGAGACCTTTTTCTATCTTTAAATACACAGGATACCTTATTCATGCCCCCGATGACAGATAGGGATTCCGATGACATCATATCTAACCGTCCGCCGATTAAAGCTTATGAGGAAGACATGTAAGTATAGTTTATTGCATTATATTGTAAAATAATTACATAATTTATAATGAAGTAATTTAGAGTAATTTATAAGAGCAAGGCAAGTATAAGTTCAGATACCAGTTTTATCTAGGCACAACAAGCCTTAGTCGACGAGTAAAGGAATACGAGTATGTACATCTTTTAATAAAATCCTCTCAAAGTTTTTACTCATGACAAAAATGGCAGTATTGGGCGATTACTTTGGCAATATATGTATGTATGTGTCTGCTATTGAGCATTGGCAAGAAATGGAAATTCTTCATGATTCATTCCCAAATTGGTATGGGTGAATATTAATGCAAAAATTTAGAGACTTTCTTAACTCTATGGAGAATTACACATTCTCAAATACCTATACAAGCTATTTAGAGTTTTTGATAAGTAAAACTTTTACCGAAATTCTCTGATGAAACAAGTTTATGGCATGATTGCCTATCCCGTATTTTTTCAACGTTTTTAAAGTGGTGAAACATAAATGACGATTTTAATCAAAATCCTGATCACGAAATATCGAAACTTGGAATTCATCAAAAATCAACCGAAATCATCATTGAATGTCATGGAAATGAACATCTCCAAAACATCGATTTATCGCATTTTGACAGAACATTTGGGCTTACGAAAGATGTGTGCCGGTTTGTTCCACACAAATTGACTGACGACCAAAAATTGCTCAGAATCCAACATTCGAAGGACGATTATTTGACCAAAAATCACATTTTCACCATTAACCATCCCCCGTATTCACCTGTCTCTTCTCATTTTAAAAATGCATTTTCCCAGAAAGGAAAGCGTTATGTAAACGTAGAGGCCATTCAAAATTTACGGCACTGGCGGCCAAAAAGTCTAAAACAATCTTCGACATTTTTTGGACCGTGCAAAAACTGTATTGAAATAAAACTTTTTGAATTCATAATACCTACTCTCTACTTTGGAATGCACCTTGTATTACACTATTTAATCATATTTGATGAGATCACAGGCTATAGGTTTAAAGTTGTGGAGCGACTGGAAACGGGAAGAATAATGTAAAATCAGGAAAAAAGTCTCGTGCTGCATCACTTAAAATTTGCATCACGCACGGATCGAAGTTCCCAAGCAAGGTTGAATGGGGATTTTTCCCATACGGAGCTCTCTGTTAAGCTTTGTTGTAGGCTGCTGTACCACTGGAGTGTTTTTCTGACAGGCTATCATTAAGGTAACTGTGGACGTATTGCTCCGAGAAACAGCCTCTTTCTGGGAGGTGCGCATTCCATTCGGTCGATCCAGCTCATATGTTACTGCGAGATCCTTCTCGTCTTGGGTAAAACGCAGGAGATCTACAACCTACTTGCTCGTAGTAAGGCTCATCTTTCCGTAGTCGTTGAAGTTCTTATTGAGACTGTATTATGGTCAAGCAAAGATAAGAGGACTTTTCAAGGCAAAACTACATAAGATATATGTATCTACATGTCGATTGCACGAGCTAGCACCTGGCTTAGATACATAAAGCTGTCCTCTAAATTAGAAAAGAAAAATGGAATACAGTTGAAGCCAAAACTTGGCTTGATGACGGATTTCCGTCAGTTCAACTGTCAAGAATTGTTAAGTCTGGACGTGATGAAATTAGCACCGAAGACAATGAAAGTAGTGGACGCCCTAAAGAGGTTTTGACGAAAACATCAAAAAAATCCAAAAAATAAGTCTGGATAACCGTAGAGTGAAGTTGTTCGAGATTTGCCTGCTATCTCTAAAGATATCATCATATCACTCATGATTAGTTGGGTATGAGAAAGCTCTGTGTAAGGTGAGTGCCGCGCGAGCTGACTTTTGACCAAAAATAACGACTGCGAGCAGTGTTTAGAGATGTTCAAGTGTAATAAGACCGAGTTATTGCATCGATAAGTGACAACGGTATCGTTTCCGTCGCCGAAATCGCCATAAAACGGTCGCATCACAAGTCAGTGAAAATGATGGCAAAAATCCACAAATTTGGCTTTGAATTGCTTCCGCATCCACTGTATTCTCCAGATTTGACCCCCAGCGATTATTTACTGATCGGATGTGGAAGGTTTGATAGACTTCGGAGGCAACCTATAACACCCTGTAATTTCTCTTAAGTAATCTGCTTAATATTCGTAATTTAACTCTCGGTAGTAGGATATGCAATTACCTATTTTATCAAAAGAATCTCAAACACTTAGTAATATCCGATATCTTTCTTAATAATACTCTAATTTCTTCAATTGTTTCTTTTTATAAACAGCACAACCAAAGTCTACACTAATGACGCCTTTGTGCCGGACAATCGTTCTGTGGTCACCGTCGAATTGAATCAAGATGCTCTTGCGCGAGCTGCACGCATGTCCTCCGATATCTTAACGCAGGGAGCACGCTTCCGTAATGTGGAAGCTTACCAACAGTATCCGCCACTACGGTTAAACAACAACAATAACATTGCTGCTAATAACAACAATCACTTCGTCAAACAGGCGTCAATAAATGACAACGTTACTGTCATAGGAACAGCCAGTTCACCGGATGTGATATCACCCTATCCGGTACCGGATTATACGCCACCAATGTCGCGCGCAGCTAACGGTGGAATACACAATCAACGCTACCAATGAATGAGTGCGTGCGAATGAAGTTCGCTCGAAGAAACTGCATATCACTTCATTGCGTCAATTAAATTAGCTAAAATTAAGTGCCATCCATTAGCTTCATTCCGTTATAATAATTTACCTTAACTACATGTACATTTTTATGCAGTGTGAGTGCTGCTCAGCGTTCGATTATAGTAGAACGCCGCCATTGCATCTCGCTCTCTAAATCTGCCTCCGCTTTTAACTCTATATCATCGATCCGGCAAGAACTCCTGCAACACTTCTGTTCTAAATTCACTTGTTTTCCTCAGCAAATCATAGCTTAACATATACAGATGCATACATACATACAAACGCAACAATGAACCTATTTTTAGAATGTATTTAATTGTATATTTTTATTTATTCAATTGTAAATAATAAATATACGCTATTGTAAATACTTTATAAACAGAAAATTATTTCGACAATCGACCACAAGGTAGGTATAATGGATGTATGGGTGCTTTGGAGATACTTTTTTAATATGCGCATGGTACTGCACCGAACCAATTATACCAAAAACCTAGGGGAAGAGGCACGTCCTCTCGTAGACAGCCAAGCAGCCATGAAGGCAGTAACCTTGTATCGCATATCGGCCAGAAGTCAGAATCGGGAAGCAGAGAAGCAGGGCAGCAGTAGAAAGTGTAGAAAGCAAAAGCAAGTAACTTCACTTCTACTGGATGCCGAGCCAGTCGACATTGAGGGCAATGCAATAGTAGAGCAGATTGCCTATAATGCTGAACGGCTAACACCAGAAAACGTGAAAAACATTGGGAAACCCCCGCATTGTGTATACGACGATCCGGACAGAACTATGGTAAAGAAAATCAAAACCCGATGAAACGAGCTACCTAGGAGTAAAACTAAAAAAGTCATTTGCAAAACGGTAGATCGGAAGAACACAAAATTCCTATTGGCGTTCGATAGAAGAGACTTTAGGAACATAATCGGAATACTAAGTGGTCACTGTTTGGTGGTCGCCCGCAGAATGGGGCTGACTGATCGAGAAGACTGCAGGAAAATTTTCGAGCAAGACACCAGGAAAACAATGGAGCATCTCTTGTGCACTTGTTCCGCATTGGCAAGACTACGCTGTAAGTCTCTAGGGTGGAGTCAATAGTGAGGCCGCAGAGTCTGTTAAAATTCGCATCAAGCAGACGCATTCTAAAGGATGACTACTATTCATGGACTTAGCAACTGACTCCATCGAGTATCGCAAAGGACTATGAGTGGCTTATTGACCTACCAGACTAATCTAATCTTAGCTAACCTAGGGGAAGAGGTGATTTAAAGTATACATTTCTCTTCAAACCGGTATTTCTCTTCGCCCCCTTGAAACTCGGAAACATTAAGTGATAAGTACCTATAGGTGGTTTTTGTTAGTCAAAAGATGTACTTTCTTCTAAATTATCTACTCAGTTGAAAGTAATACTAGTCGATCAAATATTTTAAGAAGCAAAATTTTCCAGATCTTTTAAGTTCAGATCGAGAAAAGTGAAGTTTATTTGAAGAAAATTCTCAATTCGACATTGAGTAAATCGAACCAATTCCTTAAATGTTCAATCAGCATACTCTTTAAGATAGCTATTTGTGACAAATTTCTTTTCTGATATTTCCCCTGTATGTCTAAAAGTATCAGAAATACCTCGGCTACTTTAGCCTTAAACTGGCAAATCTATTCCATCATCAATCTCATTTTCAATCTTAACGCATGGGTCGCGATTGGACCGCGTCCAGTTAGAACTCCGTAGAAGAGCTCACTAGATCTCTTAGGATTTACCTTAGGCCTGAAGGAATTTGCGACTGGTGGCTGATTAGAGTTTGCCGAGCTAGCCTGAGGCCTAATTTTCCAGTAGTGAACCACAAAAAGCCAGTGGAGCTCCTACCCGACCCCATTCTATAGCTGGTGAGACTTAAGTACCTGACCTAGCATGATCATTAACCTTGCAGTTTCCTGCAATTCCACTGTGGCCAGGCACCTACACCAGTTTAATCATTAAGTTAACCTATTGCTTCCCTTTCTTCCTCTTGGAAACCGCTGCAATGGCCTGGTACACTGAAACTGGAGTTGACAGATACATCTCGAAAGTATGTCGCCTGGTCACCCTTACAGAACATTTTGCTTGAGAGGTTTTCTCTTGCATTATATTAGTTCAATATTTCAAATGAAAGTATATTGCAAAGTATAGGGAGGGTCTTTGGGTCACCTATAAGCAGCTTTACTATTATCCGAAAACTGTTTAGAAACTTCAAACTATAATTCGAAAATAATTCAACAATATAAGGTTAAACAAATTTCAGTCGAAAAGTGCAGCAGCATGAAGACATCACAGCGGTGAACATAACGAACCAAGATTACTTTGGAAATGTGATAACATGGTCCAGAGTTAAAGAGATTTGATGTTATCTTGGATTACCAATATTATTTTTAAACAAATTTTCAGGAATCTGCATGTTAATTGATTATGTATGCATTATTTATAAGTAAACAAGTGCTATTATAAATTTCCACTGTTGCTGACTTTATTTCGTAGTAAATAATAAATAGCCGAACTGATAAGATGGACATGCTTACTGAGGCTGGGCCCCCTGCTGAGCTGACACACATTGTCAGTATCTGTACTGATACTCATATTTAGCAAAAATACTCATAGAGGTTAGTTAGTTTATAAATACTAATGTAAATAATTCAAACTTATATAAATGTATACTTTGCTATACATATACAGTGTTTGGCCATGGAAATATGAACGACAGTAACAATAGTTTTCATAATATACACACAAGACGAGCTCGAATTCTAGCTTGAGAACTTTATTTAAATAAATACAAAGTAATATTAACCTAGAACAAAAATACAAAATAATTATCTACTAGACTAGAAGGAAAGATCCTGCTTCTCCAAAATATCGGAAGTTGCTTAAGGAAACTAATTATCAGTATTTATGATAACTAAATAAGTTATATTGCTTTACTTAATCATAATTCAATGACCTTATATTAAATCAGTACTCCACAATAATGATCATAAAATTTCAAAACAGTTTTGGGATTAAAAAAAATACTTTTTAATTAAAAAAATATTAACCTACTGGCAACTCTTTGTGTATTTTAAGATTTCTGACATTTCTCACTTGATTGTAGGCTTTACCTAATTACTTCACTGGTGGTACAAGTGGTATTGTTCCAGCTATTTTATTTTGTTTTTAGCGGCAATAATCGTAATATTGAGAGCTACGCTGATAACCTTTGCCATCGGCGAGACGTTCACGAGGTTGCCGCAAAATATTTGATTCAATAATTTGGTGATAACCCCAGTTGTCATCGGCAAAAATCGACCATTTTAACAGTGGACGTGAAGCGTACCGGACGCACAAGAACGGTAATACCGGCTATTCAACTTGGTGAACAAGCATCCAATACAGCGCTAGGAGAATGGCTTCGATGACAAGGTTTGCACGTTTCGGATTACAACTCACAAGTGTGGCTGCAAAGACATTGCGTGTGGTGCCCAGCCCACAATGCCAGCATTGGCGTGCTTTTAACGTAAGCAGTTTGTTGTTGGCAGGTAAGAAGTAATAAAATTTATTTTATGAAAGCAATTTATGCAACAGTATCAATATGATAATAGAGCAAACAGCTGTTATTACAGTGCAATGCAAACTGTTCTTGTTTAGATACGATAAGGTTGTGGTGCTGCCACTAAAAATTTCAAATCATTTCACTAAAATTTTTAAAATTAATTTTTTAGAACGTCGTTACACCGAAAAACACGAATGGGTTTCTGTGGAGGGCACAACAGCCACTGTGGGCATTTCTGAGTACGCACAAGACGCACTTGGCGATGTCGTCTTTGCACAATTGCCAGAACCAGGCACAGCTCTGCAGCAGAGCGATGAATGTGGCGCTTTGGAGAGTGTGAAGGCAGCCAGTGAGCTGTACTCCCCGGTGAGTGGCAAAGTAACTGAAAAGAATGACGAAGTTGAGGAGACACCCGGTTTAATTAACAGCAGCTGCTACGACAAAGGTAAATATAATTGTAGTCATTTGTTTATAAAGAAACTAATTACATTTTTACTTATAGGCTGGCTCTTTAAGCTGACTGTGACTAATCCTGCCGAAATTGAGAAGTTGATGAGTGAGGAAAAGTACAAAGAGTTCCTTAAAGCTGCTGAACATTAGTGGTACCATTATATGAACCACGTGGTGTTTCAAGCCAGACAATGCCTTCAGTGAAACGACAAACATTTTTTAATTTTGCTCGGTTAAACGGGGTTTTAATCATCTTGGACTCTAATTTATGTTAATACATCTTATAATATATTTAATTTTAGATTTAGTTTGCGTATTGGTTGCTATACGCTTAAAATCACATTTATTTTATTGTAAGCATTTATGCGTTTTGGGCGGGCATAATTTAATAAAATTAAGTAAAAAATTGATAAGGCTGATTTTTAATGTATTGGTTAGCAGCCTTGGGATTGCTCATACACACATGTGCCAAAGTAATTAAGATTAGCTTTTCGCCGAAAAGTGTTCGCAATAGTTTATTTATAAACTTTGAAACGTTTTTGTGGTTTTGTTTTGTTATAATTTAGTGTGAAAAATTTTGCAGCTTGGAATATGGGCAAAGTTAAATTAGGCACTAGCAAAATATATAATAATCAATTTAAGATTTCGTCAACAGTTTGAAAGTACTCCTTTTCCACCTGAAAGACATTATCAAATTCGACAGCTTGTTCAAAGGCATATAAAAATGAATATGGCCTAATAAAAGGTGTTAATTTTCTGCGGCAATTATATTTGTATGATGATGAAGACATACGTACCTTCCTATATATAGAATTACTAATTGGCTAAAAACTAATTTTATAAACTAATATTTGTAATGCAATTGCTTACATATGCATATACATTTGTTCGAACTGCGTAGGTGCATTTGAGCGGCATTACTTTCATTGATGTTTTGTACATATGTATGCCGATATATTTATAATTAAACATAAATATAAAATTAGCAAATATTTGTTCAACTTGTGTAATGGCGCAGACCTAAATCACCATCAAGTTATAGAATACAATTTTATAGGAATTCGAAACGACTATTAAAATTTTCGATTTAATTGATATTATAATAGGATGTAAAAATTAATATGGCCTAATAAAAGGTGTTAATTATTTGCGGCAATTATATTTGTATGATGATGAAGATATACATTCCAATATATAGAATTATTAATTGGCTAAAAACACACTAATTTTATAAACTAATATTTGTAATGCAATTGCTTACATATGCATATCGAACTTCGTAGGTGCATTTGAGCGGCATTACTTTTATTGATGTTTTGTACATATGTACATATGCCGATATATGTACATATTTATAAATAAACATAAATATAAAATTAGCAAATATTTGTTCAACTTGTGTAATGGCGCAGAAGTAATGTTTATTGCCATGAGGAACCATTTTTGTTTAAATAATTGTTATCTAAAACTATAAACGCTTCATTGTAGAATTTTTTTTTAAATGTTTTCGAAAATGATCTGTTTTGGTCGATTTTTTTTTATATAAATAAAAAAATTAAATATAATTTATATACAACATTATACATTATACAGAAAATATGAAAGGGAAATACTTGATGCTGACCACTAAGATTTTTGCAGACTGTTAACAGTAACATAGCAGAGGCTGTTATCAAACTTACAGTCAATGCTTTTACAAGAGATTTATAAATATCAATGAACGACAGTAGAGATCGCTTAAAATATCGCTTTCTTAAATTGCAGTTCACGCTAGTAAACGATAAACGGCTAGGTGATTATATTTGAAATTAATTATTTCATGAATAAGAAGAAAATTTAATCCTCTATAACAAAATATAAAAAAAAACTTCGGAAGGCGGGTAAAAAAGGGTTTTTAACTTGATTTTGTGTGGCCAATTTGTGGGACAGCTATATGTTATAGTACCGACAAATGAGCAGCTTCTTGAAGGGGACTCAAAAATAAGAGACTAGTTCATGTATATATGTATATTGTACGGAAAGAGACATGGCGAAATCAACTCAGCTCGTCAAAAAATTTCGTGGGAAAGTTATTATGCTTTATTCAAGGTATAATAAATCGATATTTATCTGCACAACCTTGTTAAAGCATCTTTAAGGAAAATATAAAGCCGACGATATCTTTAAACACAATATACGTTTTTTTGGACTTAGAATACTTTAGGTTAGGTTAATCTAATAGGCCAATAAGACACGCATAGACCAGTTTGATTTGCTTTGCAATAACAGCTGAAGTTACAGAAAATACCTTACCATTTAACGGTACATTTACTAATATGAAAATTAAATTTTGACTCTGTAAGTCATATTTGGATGAAGTAACTTCATACTTAGCATAACTATAGGCTCGCTTTTAAATACAATTTCAATAAATAAATACATACATATACAAATTTATACATAACAGCAACATGTACATAGTATGTACCGTATGTATACAAAAATATATATTCGTCTCAGACATCTTTGCTCATTTAAATTCAATATGCGATGATCAATCGAAATATTAGCGCTGAGCATTGGAGAGTCGCGTGTGCGGCATCGATAAGCCGGATGATTTAGCATGTCTACGAGTGAATATTCTAAGAATCAGGTGATGATTGTAGCTCAGCGCGGAGCATGATAGACAATGAGATGCTCTTCTTATCAGAAGAAATGTAAAAAATATGTTCAGAAATTGTTCGTATGTCCGTTGAAATGTTCAAAATAATTAGAAAGTCAGTTGCGGGTCAAGTGTCTATGTATGTATTAAGAAAGCAAAAGCATTTGCTTATATTTTAGCGCGTGCGCCTGTTCAAAGTACCAAGTCGTAGGAACATCAGATTGTTTAAGCAGCTTCAAAGCAACCGGCGCATAAAATTCGTACTTACGTAACGATCTATAAAGATGTATATACATACATAAATACATATATATGTATATATATTTATAGATGTGAATTTAATGTCTGGAAACGCCCCTTATTATAGTGGAAATAAAATTGAGATATTTAACGGTTTCTAGGTGCGTGGATTTAGCGCGTGTTAGAATGATGAACGTAAAGATATGTTAACGGCAAAGCTTCCCGTAATAAACAATCGGAGACAGCTTACAAAGTTTATATGAAGTTCAACCTTGGATCTATGAAAATAGGCAGAAGACAGAAGGAATGTTTAAGTTTGGGTGTAATCAAACCTTTTATACTCTGGCAATTTTCAAGGATCGAAGCCGAGGAAATACTTTAAAGTTTTGGCAATATTTTAAAATATTAAAAGTTTCGTAAAGATTCAACAATCATTTTTCGAAGTAGCTTTTAATGGATTACAAAAAACTTAATTAACTCAAATGAGAAGCAAAAGGTAGGAATTTACCTCAGCTCGGTGATCGATCCCTCACCAATATTTTTCGGTCCAAGAGATCGTTGAAGACATGTCTCTTTTCGGGACGACCTTCGACCACTTCAACTGTGCTTGTTTTCGTCAGACAGAGAGCCCGACATCTCCCGCAAGTCCGTTGGAATGATTTTGGTGCATTTTTATAGGTGGTATGTATTAAAAAAGCTATGAAAATTGCATACAGCCTTACTTAAAAAGCTGAATATCTCGAGAAGTATTAATGATAGCGATTTTGACCTCGCACCTTTTTTATAGAAAATAAAATTTCCTACAAATTTCTCATGTACGTTTTTTCTATAGCTCCTGTCATTTACGAGATATATACAAAAAAATGCGAGATTCTTGGAAAAATCGGGTTTAGAGTCCCGTATTACCTCGCTGGTGTGAGTTAGGACTCTGGGCTCTTTGTAGAGTGAACAACTCTGAGAAATATGCGTCTAAGGTCAAAGCGATGCCATAAAATACCTCTGATCTGTAGGAATTTAAAGATAAAAACTCACGATTGTAGTGTATTTTCTATGGAAAATTTTTACAGGCCTTGGTCCAGTTCTTAATGTTAATATTAAGGGCTAAAATTTTTAGGGAATTTTTTTAGGGTATTTCCAAGGAAATTTCGTGACGGGACTGAAAAAAAGTAATAGTTCAAAAAAAAACCCTAATATACATACATATGTACATATATGTGTATATATTGTATAAACTCAACTGGAAGGTTTGCAATTCGTATATTAGGTATGTGGTTGCCCGGGATTGACCCATTTTTTCTCTCTTTTGGCACTAGAATACATTATTACCAGAAAACATGTTTCATTATTAAATCTCGATAATCAGTTCACCTTCATCCGCCACACTAGAACATATGTGTGTTCCTGAGATATAGGATTCTACATGAAGGTGAGCGATGCCACGCCCATTCTCCAAGTTTTACACTTACTCCTTTAAAACACTTAAACACCATCCTGGTTCGTAAATTTAATGCTACCCACTTATTAATTTAGTGGATTATCACGCATTTAGTATTTCTCAACATTTTTAGGGGAGTGGGCGTGGTCAGTATTCGATATCACTCATTTTCACAATGTCTGAGAGGTATCGAAAGCATTTGACTTCAGCAATTTTTTTTGATATATCTTTTAATAATGAGATATATATTTTAAACCTATTAAGGAGCAAAGCCACATGAACTTTTTAAAAAATTTAAGCCACAGATTCCCATCCATACTTTTATACCCGTTTACCTATTTGATTTCGTGGCTGGCTTAGTTATAGCAATTCATAAGTTTAAAGTAATTTTGTGAACTTGGCAATGACCCGATTCCGTTCATCTGCAGTACTTACCTTCTTATGGTACCAGGACAATAATTAATACAGGACGTTTCGAAGCAGTGTTTGGAGACGTTCAAGCGAAATATTAAATCCGAGTTTTAGCGTCGATTTACGACAATGGATGAAACATGGCTACATTATTTCACTCCGAAGTCCAATCGACAGTCATCCGAGTGGAATACACATGATGAAACCGCTCCAAGGCGTTGGAAAAACGCAACAGTCGGTTGGGAAGGTAATAGCGTCTGTATTTTGAGATGCGCATGGAACAATTTCTATCGACTACCGTGAAAAAGTAAGAACCATCAACAGCGACTATTACATAGCCAATGTACCGTTTCAAAAGCCAGGGAAAATTATGGTAAAAATCCATGATTTGCTTCCGCATCTACCGAATTCTCGAGACCCCAGTGACTATTTTTCTGCTATTTCTCAAAAGAAAGCTCGGTGGGTATAAAATTTCGAATGAAAAGGAGAGGCATATCTTGAATCAAATGACAAATCGTACCAAACATGTAAGGATGGGCTAAGTTCGGGTGTAACCGAAAGATCAAAGACCGGGAAATTCCTTCAGGTGCTGGCAAAACTTTATATTTAGTATCAATCCGATTCTATCTATTTTATTTATACTATTAACATGCCACATACCAAAAAAATGTTCCCCTGGGTTTCATAAAGTACCTCACATACAATTACCAACCGTGTGGAATAAATTCATTCGGATGTTCAAAAATCCTGGTAATAGTTATATGGGGGCTAAGTCAAGTTTCCCCCATTTTACCCATTTACATGAATTTATTAGAAGACGGGGCTACCCCCACTTTTTAAAAAATTTTTGGCCTACAGGTCCCCCTTGTTACTGCGATTCCCTGTGCTAAATTAGAGATTTATATCGAAAATTATTCGAATGGTATCGAAAAGTAGGAGGGTCCTTATAGTCAGTATATCACCCTTATTTCAGCCAAATAAATGTGTTTTCTATGGTACGTCGGTGACTTTTCAATTGACATGTTACAATCGAAAAACATGAAGATCATTGTGCAGAGACAGATATGCAAAATCAGAAGAAAAAATCAAAGCGATCGAATGATATGATATATAGTTACAACTGCAGCCAATGTCAAAAAGTTTTGATAAAAAACGAGTTTTAAGATAAACTGATAGAGCTGGCTGAACTGAGCGGTTACACTTTAGAAGTCTGCAATTCAAAAACAATTTGATATATTCATTTTGATTTTAGTGTGTTATTTTTAAAAATATAAACTAGCGACATATGCAAAAAATTGTTTTTTTCGAGTTTTTAAAAGCTTAGGGTTGAATCGTAGATTCAAGAATCTTAAAATATTTATAGTAGAACCTCTGGTATACCAAACTTGTTACTAAGGTCGTGACATTTGCTTAGTTTTCGAGGCTTAGACCTCTTTTTACGCAATACTCTACTAGCCTGTAACTGATATAATCGGTTTAAGCTTAGGTTCCTAGATAGTTGGGTCGATAGAGATCTCAAATATCTGACGGAAGACATTATTTTCCAATCCCTAAACCATCGTAGTTAGACATTCGTTTTACATTGCTAAAACAATAGTTACCATAGCATTTGTTTTCAAATTGTAGTTTTAAGGTCATTTCATCCATTCATTTGCAGGGTTTCAATTCAGTAAAATTTAGTAATATTCCTATATAAATTTTAAACGAAAAAAGCTATCAGCAGTCATTCGTAAAGCTGATGAAGGCAGAAAACATTGATTCAAATCATTAAGACTTTGCTTATCAGGCGCGCTTAACCTCAGAACAAAGATTTAATGTTGACGATGAAATGATTTTTAGTGTTAAAACAATAAATAAATAAAAAACTGAAAAGAAGATGACAGCATTACGAACTAAAATGCAAACTAAGATAGTAAATAAGCGCTTCTTTGAAGATTCCACAAACAAATTATTAAAATTGTTTTAATTTCTTTAGGCATACTTTCTATTTCATTATATTTACACTCTTCAAACTCAATTTTACAGCCTACTCTTAAATATCAAATGCCATTTCAATGAGTAGCGAATTTTGGAATTTGTAAATAATGAGCTTTTTTGAAAAGCTACCGCCAGTAGGAAATGCGTAGAGCGCAAATTTGGCAGTGAAGAGATACGTATATAGAATGCTCGCTGAAACGCTGCTAAATATCCACTACTACCTGGCTTTAGGGTTGTTTTGGGGTGAGTGCGGTGCATTTGAGGCATACTATATGGCGCTGCGGAGCACATGCTCCCATGTGTGCTTGCTCTTTGCGCGCAGAGAACCGCTAGCAAAATATGACAATAACAACAAGTATAATAAAAAAGCGAAATGAATAGCGAATAGTGAAAAATCGAAATGGGAATAGCTGTGAGGAATTCAAGTTCAGTACACGCGTAGCGCTCAATCCGTTTGGACGGTAGTGAGAAATAAGCTCGGAAGACGGCAAAACATAATACATAGTATTTGTAATATAATAATAATAACAAACGTTACAACGACCCCAAACGCGATTATTTAATTGCTGACACAAAGGAATCACATTGCAAAAAAAATAATAATTTAAAAAAAATACAAATTTAAATAAAGGAATTAAATAATTATTGTTTTAATAAGGACCGCACAAGCGGAAAATTGATTGTTTTAATTAAAAACGCCTTATTTTCTAACAAAAGTTGAAATAACTAAAAAATAGAAAAGTGTAAGCTAAAAAATAAATCATTTTTTTTTGAGAAATATTATCAGCGCAACTCAAAGTTATCACAATGCCATCGGAAAAATCAATTTACAATCCGAATCCGGCCATTAGCCGTGATGCCTACATATCCAGCATGGCTGAGTATAGAAAATTCTATGAGGAATCATTGGAGAATCCAGAGGAGTTCTGGATGCGCGTAGCCAAACAATTCCATTGGGAAACACCAGCCGATCCAAAAAAGTTCCTGCAATACAATTTTAATATAAGCAAAGGACCAATTTCCATTAAATGGATGGAAGGTGCTTCCACAAACATTTGCTATAATCTTTTAGATCGCAATGTACGCAACGGGCTGGGCGACACTATAGCCTATTACTGGTAAGCCAAATGACAAGTAGAAAAAAATAAGTAAATAAAGAAAGAAAGAAAATAATAAAAAAAATAAGAACCAAAGAAAGTAAAATAAAAAGTAATAATAATAAAGAATATAAATGTAAATGCAATAATAATAAAAATAAAATGTAACAATAATAAAAAATAAATATAAAATATATTAATATTAATGAAAGTAAATATTTATATGTAAAAGTAAACAATAGATAAAGCAGCATATAGAAAAAGTGGCAGGCAAATGTAGGAAATCAGATGATGACGCATTTCAAATGCAGCATTGATTCTGCTTGCGCAAGGATAACGAGCGCCAACCAACACTATAGTTATTTAAACGAATTCGCTTTTGTGCTTACATTTCGTAATTATCGATTTTTCGCGTTGTTGTTACACGAGTATATGAAAGTTGTGAAGGTAAAGCGCAGGCGATATAAACAAAGTGGATATTCGTTGCAATTTGTCGTATCCTGCGACACGTGTAAGAGTATGTGTGTGTGTATATGTTAAGATATACCTGTGTGTGTACATGTCAAGGTATATAAATGTGTGTATATGTTAAGTTATGTATGTGTGTGTTTATGTTAGGATATATCTGTGTGTGTAAGTGTATGAGTAGTTGTGCGCGTGTAGAGTGTATGGCTGCTGGCGTAAGCTTTCACACCATCGCATATTGCTCAATATAAGTTACGTTTGTCGGGGTCAGGCGGATTATTGTCCGCACAATGTCCTTATGCGGCGCGGGTAGGTAAAGTGTAGTACCGTTGTATAGGTTAAGTGTCACGAAGAAATCGTTTTGTAAGCACTGTGTAGTGTTGGCCTTGCAGTGGATATACAATAACGCTTTACAATGGCATACAAAATACATATTTTTGTATTGAAATGCAATTACATAACGGTTCTTAGAAGATGATTACGTTAAAGAAAGCATGGACATTTTTAGCCTTTTTACAAAAATTTGAGGATTTTAATTAATATTTAAGGAGCGTAATGCAAGAAAATGAAGAAAGTGGCATTTACTGTACAAGCAAATGAATTTTAAGCGGTTTTTTTAAGATTTTTATTTTTAATTGCTTAATTTGCATTACTTGAAGTGTTCAAAAGGCATTGATAAGTGCCTCAGACATGCTGCTTGGTTATATCAGCGCCGTGTTTTACGAAATAAAACTGTATACGATTCTATTTTTCTCTAAAAAGAAACGCTTTAGGGGTATCATTAACGGTACTGCTAAAAAATTCTGCTAACTTTTGACAAAATAAGTTATTTGGCTTTGGCAATGTATTTAAGCTTTCCTAGACAACTAAAATATTTTCAAGCGATACATAAGAAGTTGGTAATGCGCTATAAGAATTTGTAAGAATTTTTAAGAATTATGTCAATTACAGCTTGCTTGTATAAAAGTACTAAGTCCAGTTAAATTTTTTTAAACAACTTTCCTTGGGATTTATTATTTATACATATTATAGACTAAATAAATATGCTAAAACCATTTTCAGGCAGATGACGCCTTACATTAGAGATTAGCAAAGCGAATTGGTTGAAAATTTCATTAGTAGTCTATCATTTAAAGGTTATTTGGATAAAATTACTAAGTGGAGTTAGGTTATTTTGTGTCTGACAGCTTCAAAGCGTATTTCAAATCTCGTGGCTGAATTAGGAAAGCGTATTATGTCATTAAAGCATATTATATTAATAGGTAATTATATAAGTGTCAAGCGTCTTCCACTGAGTAGTAGCGATAATTACTGCCGAAACTAATTCGAAAATCGTAAATCATTTTTTAATATTGTATATTACTACCGTATAAATATGCATGCTATGAATCTGACAGTTAAAAAGGGCACTTGACACAACAAAGTTAACCCGTAATGCGTTTTATTCGAAATTAATCACAAGTTATTGTTATGTAACGTAGTTTGTATGCTTTGAACTTAATTAATTTTAATTCTCTATATAAAAAATTTAATGTAGAATAAACCATTTTGGAGTGATTTTTTTATATGTTTTAGATAGCCAGGCTATTAAAATTTACCGTAAAATTTGAGAGTGCTTCTGTGTGCTTACGTCAGAATGCATTTTGCGAATAATAATTCAAGTAAATGTGTTTAGCTGTTAATAGAATAAGAGAAAACGTTATTACTGTAAACTAATCTTCACAAATAAAGACGTTTCCCAACAGAACTTGATTTTGATCGTGCTGTTTGTATGACAATTAGATAATAAAGTGGTCCGATCTGGAAGATTTCTTCAGATATTGTAACGTTGTTCGAGACAATAGTTTATGGCAAATTTCCTGCAGATATTTTACCAAATTAAAAAAATTTTATATAGGGATTTGATTTTGATCAATAATTTTGTATGACAGTTATATGATAAAGTGATCCGATCTAGAAGATTTCTTCAAATATTGTACCGTTGCTCTGGATAATAACCCATGCCAAATTTCGGTAAGATATCTTGTCGAATAAAAAAGTTTTTATATAGGGGCTTGATTTTGTTCGACCATTTTGTATGACTGCTATACGATAAAGTAATCCGATATAGCAGATTTCTTCAAAGATGGTAGCGTTGCTCTGTACAACAATACATGTCAAATTTCGGTAAGATATCTTGTCGAATAAAAAAGTTTTTATATAGGGACTTGATTTTGATCAATAAGTTTGTAAGACAGTTATATGATATAGTGATCCGATCTAGAAGATTTCTTCAAATATGGTAGCGTTGCTCTGTATAACAATACATGTCAAATTTCGGTAAGATATCTTGTCGAATAAAAAAGTTTTTATATAAGGTCTTGATTTTGATCGAACAGTTTGTATGGCAGCTACACGTTATAATGGTCCAATATAGAAGATTTCTGCAAATATTGTAACGTTGTGTTGAACAGTAATCCATACTAAATTTCGAGACGATATCTTGTTAAATAAAAAAGTTTTCTATATAAGGACTTGATTTTGACGGAACAGTTTGTATGGCAGCTATATGCTACAGTAGTCCGATCTGAACAATTTGTTCGGAGATAATACCGTTGCCTTAGACAATAATTTGTGTCACATTTCGTAAAGATATCTTGTCAAATGTAAAAGTTTTTCGTACAAGAACTTGATTTGGATCAGTGGTTTGTATGACAGCTATATGCTATATTGATCCGATTTCAACAAATGAGCAGCTTCTTGGTGAGATAAGGACGTGTGAAAATTTTCAGGTCGATATCTCGAAAACTGAGGGACTAGTTAGTGCATATAAAGATAGACGGCCATAGCTACATCGACTCAGTTCGTCAAGTTAGTTTTATTCCACTAACTTATTAATTAAAAAAAATGACCATTTCAAGTTTTCTGTTGATAAATGTGCTTCAAATGTTATGATTGTTTTACAAAGTTGCAATTATTATGAACTTCAGAAATTTTACTTTAAATTTTACTCAAAATCAAAAACCCTTGCAGGAAAATTCCCAAGCTTTGAACTGGTTCGGTACTTCTGCACCGAGCAACATTATTAGTTTGCGTCCAGCCCCTTTGTTATCTGTGAGTTTAATTTTTCGCTAACATTTTATATTTAATATATTCGAAATACTATATAAAGTCATGCATAACCAGTTTTCAAAATCATTTGTTGGTATAAATTTGGCGAAATTGCTCGTGCCCGTTTTCCTATAAGGTATTGCGCCGTGTTCTACTTATTGTTAGTATGCATAAATACATTTGAAATATAGTATGTATAATTGACCCGAAGTCGCATATATTTTTGTTTATTTTTTATTTTTTGCTTTCAAAAGAAAAAGCTCACTTTATGGAAATTTGAATTCTTTTTCATTTCCTATGCTTTGTGCGATTCGCCATTGTCAATAATTTCCCTTGACTTTGTTTTCGAAAACTGGTTTTGCATTGCAATAATACGAAAATACTACTAATATTGAGTTTTAAGTATTGGAGGTGAACGGATTTTAAAGCTTTTCAATTCTTGCTTTATCATAACAATGCGGAAAATATATACAGTGGCGGCGAAATTTGCTGCTGCTTAACCTATTAGCCCTATTCTCTTATGTCTAACATACGAATGTATGTCAGTAATAAATAGCCATAAGGAAATTATTAGATAATCGAAAACTACTAACTCTCAAAGAGAAAAATATCAATTTCTCACTATTCGAAAAGAAAAAAAATTATCGAAATTTTTAGAATTTTATAGCTCTGAAGAATAATAAGATTTAAAATATCAACGTGTCATGCAGACAGCTGTTTTGTGCTCCCTAACTTCTTCTGGCAGAAATTTTTCCAGCAGCAACCCTTCTCTGAGCAGAAGAGCTTCACAACGAAGTCAACTGTCATTTTACCCATCAATTTTCTCTAACTTTGGCAGAAAATTGAGCTCACGAATAACGAACAACGAAATCTGACAATTTGTATTTTGTATCAGTTACACGAAAACCGATTGGGAATGCCCTTTTTGTGCATTTCCTTATTCTATTTTTGTGCTGTCTAAGTGAGTTACAGTTATTGTAATTAAGTTATTAATTATAAAAGCTCGTTATTCGAATATTTGAATATATAATATAGAATAGGTGTAATGCACAGTGAATTCATAAATACATTTATAAATCTATGCACATATCTAATTGCCTTGGATTAAAAAATACAAATGCAAATTAAATGTCTGCAGTTATTGTGATAATGATGCAGCCGACAAACTATATTCAACAAATAGCTAAACAACAATTAAATGTGAGAGAAATATATTCACACTTTTTGCAAAGAGAACTTGTATGAATGAATGATGAATTTCTGAAATGAAATCCGACTAAAACGGTTGAAGCTTGAAGGCTATCATCTGATCAAATTTGAACTGGACTAGTTCGTTTGACGCGCGTAAACCGACTGAAGTTTGATCTCTCTACGTCAATAAGTTTGTGTTTGGCAACTGCTTGTTTACAATGGGAAAAGTTTGTCTGACGATTTTTAGCATGGGAAAAAGTCTAAAACAGTCTGCAATGGAATCATGGAATGGAAGTTCCGTTGCTAATACAACGTCAAGTATTGTCAATGTAGAACCATACCTTCATCAAATGCATCATTACTTGTGATGTAAATCCACGTCGTCCAAATTTCTAACAATAGAGTTAATGACACTTCAAAAATGAGCAGAAACCGAAAAAAACCAAAATTAGCTGAAGGCTTGAAGGCCATCCTAACAGAATCTTGAAACAAGTGTGTAGAAAATTGGATTAATCGTTGATACTGACATATTTGCATTGACACAAAGAAGTATATTTTAAATGATAAGGATATTTAAAGAATAATACATTTTTTTATTAAAATAAGTGAGAATGAAATTTTTGTCAGTCCGGATCAAATTTGATCAGACGTTATAAGTCCTATAAAGAGTTTAGATTTACTCTTAAGTGCACATTCCAACATATTAAGTCTGGCACTCTCTATCAGTAAACACTTGACGGTTTCACATTTTAAATGAAATAAGTAAGGAAGGGCTTTCATCCGGGTCTCAAATCCAGCGCACAACCTCGCTAGGCAAGTAGTATAAAGGTTTATTCACATTTACTTGTATATAGCGAGCTGCTCGTTTCAAGATGGACACCCGCTCGCAACCGTACCTCTGGTGAACAGATGCTGCAATTAGACTTAAGCGAACCCTTAAACCGAATATGTTGGAGTGGCTCCGTTAAACCTTTGAAGGGTTTTGATTCAGCAACCACCAGTGGAAACAGTGAAAGCTGACGTTCACTCAGTTGGAGAGATCAGGTGAAGAAGCACCTGGCTGCCCTTGGTGTCTCGAATTGCCGATAAATAGCGAAAAGAAGAACCGTAAGCGGTGTCTACGCCAGTAAAGAAGAAGAGAGAAGAGCTACGGGTGTAACCGAACATTTTCTACTCTTGCAACTTGACAGGATCAAAGTCAGGGAAATGCTTTCAGTTGCATAATATTTGTAAGTTATATCGGGTCAAGGGCAAGTTTTCAACCGATTTTAATCTTTTTAGGCACAAAGACGAACCGTTATTAGAAAACACGCTCTCTTAATTAGATTAAGAAAACTCACATATTCAACGATATTTGCGGCATAAATTCGAACAGAAGTTTGAAAATCTTTATATTAGATATTATATGGGGATAAAGAAATTATTGATCCAATTGAAACCATCTTTTCTGCACGGACATATTATTATTAGAAAATAATTTCTTCGAATTTCTTTAATATACCCCAGATATGGAGCGATATTTTCCATAAAAACTCAACTTAGGCACTGGGGACCACATATTCGGTATCTGGAGGCTTGAATACTTTTGATCCGATTTGGACAAATTTGTGACATAAGGTGGTCTACTTTAAGCGCACTATTGGCGCAAAGTTTTATACCGTTAGTGCTTACTACGCATTCTAGAAGAGGAGTCAAGAAAGAATCGAGTGGAATTTAAAATTGGGTTATATGGGAAGTAGATGTGGTTGTAGTCCGATTTTGTTTGTTTTCCCACTGGAACATAGGAATGTCAAAATTACATTATATACCACGTTTGGTCGATATCGGTGGATTAGGTCCTGAGATATGTATTTTCGCCGAAATGTGGGCGGTGCCACGTCTACTGTCCATTTTTGAGCCCGGCTAGTACAAAATCCACTCGTTCACACATTATGGCCAAGTAACACGTGTAGCAAGTTTCATTAAGATATCTTAATTTTTACTCAAGTTATCGTTTGTACAGACGATCACTCGGATCTCAACTCGTCTCATCATCCTGATCGTTTATATATATACATATGTAACGCTATATCTAACTGCCTTAGTTTTAGCTGATACGAACAACACTTAGGTGAACAAAACCAATATACTCTGTAGCAACATGTTGCAAGTGTATAAAAAACATTAAATAGTGTGCTATATTGAATTTCCGTAGTGTGTTTAAGCAAATGATAGGCACTTACAATATTTAAGTTTAGTTTAAGTACGAAGACCCTTTTATAATGAGTGTTAATTAGATAATGTCTGCGACTTGGTCTACACAAATATTAACGACATGATAATGCGTTCACATAACAATTACAAACATATATTTTCATATACATATATGCATCTAAGCATACATATGTACATATGTATTTGTTTATGTGACACTAAGTGAGTTCTCACACATTATAAATTTTATTTTGCAAATGAAGTGAGTTTTTTGCAAGCAATTTTTTCCTCTTATCACTTTAAATTGATACTTTCTGTTACTTCACAATGAAAGAGAAAGAGTATATACTATATTTTCAACAGATAATTATATTCGAGTAAATATCGCTATATTTATACACTTATTTTTACGCGTGTTTCTGTAGTATATATTGTTTGTATGTATGTAATTATGTTTGAACTTGTTAACGTATAAAATATTTTTGAGAATTATTCACAGGGGGTGCAATTGATTGCTCGCTTAGCGCAATTTTTTTAATTATTTATGTGTATTTTTCTAAAGTTATATATTTGTTTATATAAAGTTCATTTATTTGTCTAAGAAGCCCTTAAATAATATTGGAAAAAGAAGTAAGCAAGCGTTTAAGTTTAATTCCGAATGAAAAGAGCTTTTCAGACGCTTAAAATACCACAAATACTATTTTCATGATCTTCTTGAATAACTTCGATCCATTTTCTGTATATTTAACCGTTAATCTCTATAATTTGAACGCTGTTTAGTCCCTGTTGTAAGTCTATCGTACTTTATATGCCACTCACTCTTAGCCAGCAGGCCAAAATTTGGCCTAAACCTTCACTAAAAACCATATTCTTTAAATTAATTCCATAACCGGTTATGTATAATACAGTTTAGTTGAAATTGCGAAACAAACACTAACCACTTTTCAAGTCACCCTCGTATATTACTCTACAAACATTAATAAGTGCTGATATTGCAGCGACTTTGTGAATACAAATGTAAATACTTGTATATTTGTATTTGTGTGACGACAATTCTTCACAATCTAATTATGCAAATATGTATGTATAGTACTTACATATATATACGAAGTGATTGTTGTATAAAATGTTGCTCAAATGTATCTCTATATTTGATTTAGTCGGAGGCATGTCTCGTAAATGCACTCCGGATACTCGCACTCATGGATAAATGGTGTGACTATAAATGCTATACATACATATGTACATATTAGACTGGAAGTATGCATAAAATTAAATATAGAAAAAATAGGTGTGAATATGTATAATTAATAATAGGTGTGTGATAAAAGGTGTGAACGAAAAGTAAGTTGATTATTATTATAATTTTTTTTTTAATTCTTTAATACTAATGTTGGCCCCAGCAAACTATCCACTGAGATACAAAATTCTTATTTTCACATTTCGATAGCATATACCTTTTGAAATAACATATTAAAATTTTAAATCGATAACTGAAATAGTTCTTGAGTTACAGCCTTTTAAAGTGTGGCTGTTCAGTTCAATCAGCTTCATCAGTTTATCTTTAAAAGCGTTTTTTTCGAAACAACATTTGTCGAATTTGCTGAAATGGTTACTGGGAGACAAATAACCGATTACTAACAAATAAATAGATCATTGGACGGGCATATTTATATTTCGGGAAGGAACTTTTATTTAAGTTGCAGCCACAGGGAAGGTCGGGATCACTACAGCAGTGAAGGACATTTTTTCGCCGCCGTCGAAGATCGCATGTAACTCGAAAAATATTTAATTTTTTCTTATATCTATAAATAGTATCCAGTCAGCAGGTATTGATTCTGCTATACAAAGCTGGATCAGAAGCCTTTTGACTTCTAGACAAATAATAGCAGAATTGAACGACGCTAAAGTGACCAAGAAGGTCTGAAGAGCTACTCCGCAAGGTGGTATGCTATCTCAGCTTCTATGGAAAGTATTGGTGAATAAATTGCTAAGAAACTTGGACGGCAAAGCCCCTAAGATGGTGGCATAGTGGTTAATATTGGCTAGGTGTCTACAGACCATTAGCAGTATTATGTCCACCACTCTCAATACAGTCCAGATGTGGGCATCGCAAGCGAGTCGGGGTTTGAAACCGGTGTAAACGGATCCGATTGTGTTCAAATGAAAGCACAAAATTCCTTTATGGAGGTTTCCTTCAGTGAATGGGACACAACTCTCTCTCAAGACCTACCTTAGGGTAGGCTTGGACAGCAAACTGTTGTGGAAACACAACTTGAAAGAAAGAAAGAGAAAAACTAGCAATGCTTTATATGCGTATAGGCAGATGCTCGGCACAACCAAAGGAGACTCTCTCTCTTTCATGCATTGGTGCTACACAGCTATTGGAAGACCAATTCTGCTCTACGGTGCAATAATATGGTGGACAGGCGTATGGAAATCCACCTACCGGAAGCCATTTTTATTATTTTAATTTTTCTTTTTTGTCATATGTCCTTGTGAACAGGTTTCTCTATATACTAGAGCACTGTATTCAACGGAAAAGTGCGCAAAACCTAGATATTCATTCGAGTTTGACGTATTTTTTGGACGTGGATCTTTTGAATTTTCCAATAGGAATATGGAATATTGTTTTCCTATAACCATATAATCATAATTCGTTAACAGTTATAATCATTCTGAGCAGATTTGAGTAGTCATAAACGTCACTTCTTCTGCTGTAATTCATATATTTTCACGCTTCTTCAAAGTTTTCACCAGTTCTTGACATTTTGGGGTCTCCAAAAAATTGGATTGATATTCTTTGAACCATTTATTTACAATAGAAAATCGACAAGCACAAATAAAAAATACATAAAAAGTTTAATTTTCCATAACCCGCTTTATTTCAAAGCCTCCTAACCTTTTGGACACACCTCGTACATTGCGTTCCACCGCATGTTTATAGAATACAAATGAAATGCCGGCATAAAGTAAGGTGATAAAACATAGACAAAACACTGCACCGGTAAAAAAGTAAAAAATCTTTAATCTAAGATTACGGTAATGATTACTTAAGCGGATTCGAAACGTTAGAGTGTCTAACAGCTAAGCTAATAATTAGCTTATAAGTAGCAGGCGTTGACGTCAGGTTATAAATTAAATTTCAGTTTTTATATTATATGTTATTAAAATGTGTTAAAATTGCAATCTTTGCACCTTTTTACAACTTATTTTATTAAATGTTTAAGTAATTAGTAATATAATAAAATAGCAATATAATAATTTTCTTGCTAATGTTTATTTACACTAGGAAAATAATTTCGCCTACGAAATCCATTAATATGTGTAATAAAAGTAAAACCCTTGACACTGAGTTACGGTATTCGCAGTTATACTAAGTCAACACCCGAACACGCCTACATTCGCATTCGATTATCAGCTGATTTGTTTTGAGGTTTTGCTTGGTTGCGGTTTGAAGATTTATGACAACTTGAAAACTAAATTATTATTCGCCGTTGATAAATACTTTTTAAATGCTTTTCTGCTAGACTTGCTCGTTATCATTGTATATTAATTATAAATCGAGAAACAATGTGCATTTAATCGAGAAACATTTAATCTGACTTTGTGGCTTATGAACTATTGAAAAATATATAATAAAAAAAATTGAAAATTCAGAATATCATAATATATAAGGAACAATCTTTTTCCTATTCACTGGTCAAAAATTTACATGAAAGAGTAACAGAAAAGTATTTCAAAATAATCCATTACCATATAGTATAAAAATACCTCATTAAAGTGTTATAATAGCTGGTAAACTTTGTCATTTCTAAAATAAACGTCTAGAATATATGTCTAGAATTGTCTAGAATATATTATCAATAACTTGAAGAAAATCAAAATTTGGCAAAATGGATCATTAAAAATGGTGAATTTTCTCCTAAAATGTTGGTCGTTTTTGGCCTACCTAACGGCTTTACTTAAGAAGGCTGTAACTCAAATAAATATTTGAAAAATTATTAACAATTTTAGTATGTTATTTTTAAGAGAAATATGAAAACAAATCAAACTAGGTGTGCTCTAAAAATTAATTACAATTGTTTATAGAAAAAAATCTAACCTAACCTACAAATAATCCCAATACAGTTGCCTGATTGCTTGGACAACTGGTATGGATCATCCGATTTCATACTCTCCAACACTGCATGAATCGAAGAGGGCTTTTATTTGATTATACAGTTCTTGTAATTTATACCAGTTGTTTGTTCGATTCACTTCTCTTCTAGCTTGCAATACTTGGCGAATCGAAGAGAGTTTATATTTGATTATACCAGTCTTTATAATTTATGCTAGTTGTTTGGCTGATTCATATTATAGCTCGCTCCATACGCTTCTCTCCAATGGGGGTCGAATCGACGGCGAATTCTAATTGATTATACCAGATATTATAATTTTATACCAGTTTTTTGAACTGTTCTTTGTATAGCTCGGTCAGTTCATTATTCTCCAACACTCGGCGAATCAAAGAGAGCTTATAATTTATTATACCAGTTCTTATAATTTATACCAGTTGTTTGGCCTATTTATTTGCAGTATATATCCTTCTATTTGATTATCTCTCCATAAATACCAGTGGGCAATCGAAGACAATTTTTCGCTAACTTTATACCAGTTTTTGGTTTACCAGTTAATTATATATACTCATTTTTATTCGTTATTCTATAACATTCGGTGAATCACAGATAGCTTTTATTTTATTATACCAGTTCTTATAATTTATACCAGTTGTTTTGGCCGATTCATAGTATATTTTGTTAAATTCACTACTCTCCAACACGTGGCGAATCGCATAGAGCTTTTATTTATTTATTTGCTTATCTTCCAGTCTGTATTATTTATACCTGTCTTCAAAGTTTGGTGAATTAAATACAGCTATGTATGTATAGCTAAAAGCTTTCTATTTGCTTATACAGTATATTTCCACCAGCCTAATGCCTAGTATAGACATACAGACACACACAGTAAAATCTCAGCTAATCAATTACTAATCGACTGAGAATGCCTTAAGTAAACAAAAGGTCTAATAGTTTTGCTAGCCAAGCGGTGGCAATTCAATAATTTTCAAAATTGTAAAATCACTTTAATTCATTAATACTTCCCAACATGCACGCATGTATGTATGTACTATATATACATATTTATGTATGGACATTTGTATTTATGTTATTAAATTTGCACATCAGGCCACCTTTCATTACTCTACAAAATTTCTAAAACACGCAAAGTGCTTGAAAGCTCAGACAGCAAACACAATCTATGTACATACAACTGTTAACACGTTTCACATGTTCATATGTCTAAAGTGCTGCGTTCTCGTCCACATTAATGTGCTTCGGCAATCGGTAAAACAAATCTCCGAGAGTCTCAGTGTTGATTTTACAAATACTTGTTTGTTTACTTTTGAGATTTTTTATTAGCACTTATGACACCTGCCTACAGACAATATTTTTTTATAAACAGCCTAAGTATTTTTTAAAAAGTGCAAAGTTTCTATTAATTAGATGCAATTTTATGATTTAGACTTTTGGTGAAATTGTATTTGAGTGTGCAAATGTAAGATTGTGGCAAAAGGCAAAGCGATTATAGTTCAAAGGCTATCGCTGCAGTTGAAAATGAGAGATTTTTTCACTTTTTTCTTGTGAGGATTTTTTTATTTATACCGGTAAAATATATATGTATGTATAAATAAGCTAGTTAGTCCTGAAAAATATTTAAGAGTTCACTTTTGATTGATTTTAATATGTAAATATGGAAAAGTCGGAGACAATATCACCGAACTCTGAAATGATGCTGATAAAATAAACTTTGGCAATATATTCTGAGAGTATATCTACTAAAAGAAATTGAATTTCTCTCCCTGAGTTATTATTAAATATATGTACATATGTACATATATTTGAGTGCTAAAAAAATGTATATAAAATTATGGGTATTCTACCATTCTTTGAAAACATCTTTATTAAAAGGATCTTTATTGATAACGGCGATTCTAGGAACTCTTGTTTCGTCAGATAGCCTATAAGTACAGAATATACTTACATATATGATCAGTGTAATAAGCTATGTATGTATATCGACTCTCGGTTTTTGAGATATAGATCTGAAATCTTAGTCACGTCCAATTCTTCTCGTCAAACTGAAGAATTGGACCGAATCGGCGATATTGGACTATGTATGGAAAACTTTTTTATTTGATGAAATATATTCACGAAATTCTGCATAAATTATTGTCCAAGGCAGCGCTACATTCTTCTAATATTTTGTTCAAATCGGACTTGTATATCTTATATGTAGCTGTTATACAAACTGATTGATCAAAATCAAGATTCAAATATTTGTATATCCTTTTTATGCTATATGCCGAAGTTAACGGTTTTTCTCGTTTTAAGGGGGGTATTCCAGTCCAAAAAAAAAAAAAATCTTTTTCAAAGCTTAATTATTCGGGAACATGCCTACAAGAGGATTTTTAAATTTTTTATTTCTGTGATATAGGAATTCCGGACCCGGCATCCATACTCATTCGCCCGAAACTGAAACTTTAAACGCTTTTTCACAAAATAGTTTTCAAAACGGTACCCAAAAATTTTCAGGATTTGCTGAATTGATTTACCTGCAAATTTATAATCTTCTTAATAGACTTGTCTATATCTGGAACTAGCCATATTTCCAAAACTTAATTTTTGCTATCTAAAAACAAATCGAAACAGTCAAAATATATGACACGTGAAATTTTTTTTCCATCTTTAACGTGCTTCCGGTTGGTTTTACACCTTAAAGTATTTCCCTGGCTTTGATTCTTGCAAGTTGCAAGTGTATAAAATGTTCGGTTGCACCCGGACTTAGCCCTTCCGTACTTGTTTTTTTTTTATGTTTTTTGTACACTTGTAATGTTCTTAAATAACAAAAACATATGGAAGTTAAAAATATTAATTGCCTTTTCTACGACACTTATAAAATTACTTGAAATTCAGAATATCAACAATTTAAACACATATACCGATACTTCACCTAACCTAAACGTAATTCTTTCGTGAGCCACAACATTACACATTACCCGCCGGTAGTGTCGCCATGCGAATCACGCGATCAACATCGTCCCATTCTTTGCAGCCAATTGGAGAGCGTAGACGCATCATCTCCACTCTACAACACATTTACAAACACACATAAGTATAGGGTATACTCATATTGTGAGTATTGGCTTGTCTAATAAATAGGTATGAGCGCATATAGTACGCATGCCGGTTTTTTTCTTTACTGTTTGATTACTCACATCAGTCAGAATAGCCGAATTTTTGCAAAGCCAACAAATTTCATTAACACGAGAGAGATTTCAGCAATCCGGCAAAGTGAAATTTCTCATTAAAAGCACAAAGCTCTTTAGACAAATGGAAACTCTCTTAACAAACTGCTGATCCGCTAACATTTCATAACAACTCAAATAGTCATGCATAAACATACATATGTACATATAGATATGCATATACATACACTATGAGTATATTGGAATATCAGTTTTGCTTGGTAATGAAAGAACACTACTATTTTTGCTTGCCTTTAAGTGTGTCCATCAAAAGTCTCTTGTAAAAGCTGTTTGTTTTGCTTGTGCTTTCCACTGGCTTACGCGTGGCGGGAAAATACCAACATATGTACATATAAGTATATGTATGTATGTATGTGCCCATTTGTTGGACGGCTATATCAATTTGATAAGACTAATTCACAATTTTTTTATTGAGAAGCTCGTGAGTTTTACGTATAAACAATACAGTTTATACGCCGCTTTTGGAGATATAACCATGAAAAATATGATAATATACATATGTACATACATATATGTGAAAAATATATATACATATGTATATAACAGGTTAGTTTAAAAGTCCCTGGCCTACCGTACTAAAGCACATTTTTTGGCAAAATTCGTGTTTTTTGTTTATTCCTCATAGTTCTTTTTAAGGATGATACACTGATTAAAGCGACCCTCCCAACTTTACGATACCATTTTTGCAGTAGGACTTGTCTTTTGTTCAAAATAATCCTCAGTTTCGGCGGTCATCTCTGCATTCGACGAAGATTTCTTACCAGCGAGCATTCTTTTGAGATCAGAGACAGGAAATACTCGCTGGGGGCCAGATACGGAGAATACGGAAACAATTAGAAGCCAAATTCATGAATTTTTGCCATCATTTTCACTGACTTGTGACACGGTTCATTGTTTTGGTGAAACTGCACTTTCTTTTTTTTCAAATGCGGCGGGTTTTCAGCGACTTCGTTTTTCAAACGGTCCAATAAAGCTACGTAGTAGTCGCTGTTGGTGGTCCTTTCTTTTTCAAGATAGTCAATAAAAATTATGCGCAACCTAAAATACAGACGCCATATCCTTCGCAGCCGATTTCTGCGTGTTTCCACGCTTTGGAGCGGGTTCATCGTGTGCAGTCCACTCGGACGACTATCGATTGAACTTCGGAGTAAAATGTTGAAGACATGTTTCATCCATTGTCACACATCGATGCAAAAATTCGACTTTATTACAATTTAACATATCCAAACACTGCTTCGAATCATCAGCTCGTCGTTGTTTTTGGTCAAAAGTGAGCTCACTTTGTAGAGAGCCTTCTCATACCAAAACATTTAAGAACGATATGATATGTACGTTTAGTTGATATCTTTAGAGGGCCTGCTATTTCCAAAACTTCACTTTACGGTCATCCAAAATAATTTAGGAATCAAAACTCTTTTTGATGTTTTCGTCGGTAAAAACCTCTTTTGGTTATTCACCGCGTTCACCGATTTCGGTTCTCTTTCACCACGTCTTAGCATACTAATCGTCGAGAGTTGATTTTCCTGGGGCAGTGTGAGGAAACTCGTCATTTAGCCCAGTTTTTGCAGTACTGCATTTTTCCCTTCAAAAATTAATGTTTTATCAATAGGTAAGGATCGAAGAACTGGTAAAAAAAACTAGTTTTGGACAAAATGGCGGCTTCGCAAAAAAGTTGTTTTGTGAAAAAATTCACACTTCAGGGTGGCTTGAAAATAATTGTATAAATCTTATTCATCTAATCCCAAAGTAAAAAAAATAAGTGTTTTAGTTAAAACCTTAACTTTGAACTTGGACGAAGCCAAAAAAAATTGAAATTGGATTTTGACAGACATTTTTACAAAACATTGAAAATTTCAGGGAAAATTTCGCGACATTGTTTTCTAAATAGTTTTAATTGAAAAAAATTTGTATCTCAAAGACCTGTGTAAAATTTCATGAAGATCAGTTGAGTAGTTCGCGAGAAATCCAACCGACTTCAAAAACACAGTTTCGAGAAAAACTCGTTTAAAGACGGCGCACAAGTTCTGAAGGCTGTATCTCCGAAACTATTACTTGGAAACAACTTGAAAATTTAGGAGAATATTCTAGAGGTGTTGTAGAATTTAACAAGACAATAAAAATAATCGATTTTTTGGAACCCGTAAACCCATGTAACCACTTAGATTTCGTCAACAGTTTGAAAGCACTCCTCTTCCACCCGAAAGACATGATAAAATCCGACGCTCGTTCAAAGGCATATAAAATTACCGCTGCATACCGGGTGTAAAAATTAATATGGCCTAATAAAAGGTGTTGTTCCTATATATAGATTTATTAATTGGCTAAAAACACACTAATTTTATAAACTAATATTTGTAATGCAATTGCTTACATATGCATATACATTTGTTCGAACTGCGTAGGTGCATTTGAGCGGCATTACTTTCATTGATGTTTTGTACATATGTATGTACATATGTATGCCGATATATTTATAAATAAACATAAATATAAAATTAGCAAATATTTGTTCAGCTTGTGTAATGGCGCAGAAGTAAATCACCATCAAGTTATAGAATACAATTTTATAGGAATTCGAAACGACTATTAAAATTTTAGATTTAATTGATATTAAATTTGTATCTAACAGGTTGAAAAGTATTTGCTATAAAGAGCGATTTTCTGATATCTTTAAACTGTTTTAGTAGAAAACGATTTGATTTTTTGCTTAAATAGGCTTAAGATTCGGCAATTAACCCTTCATTGCACCTAATTCCTTTCTAGCCAGTATTATCTTGTGATGTGAGGGCATGAACTATTACTTTACCAGCAGATCATTGTATTTTTTCACACTTTATATTCACTTTAACGCACGCAGTCTTTTCTGATGACTGTCCATTGAACTTCGGTATAAATTGATGCAGCCATGTTTCACTCATTGCCCCATGCCGATGCAAAAAATCTGATTTAATGAGATTGAAAAACTCGAAGCACTGCACGGTGTCATCAATTCTTGAAAGATTCGTTCAACATGTCTCTCTGATATCTTCAGAGAGTCGGTTATAGCGATCAACTTCATTTTCGGGACACGCGAAAATATTTTGTGTCGTCTTTCAGACTTCTAATGGGTCTATCGTCTGCGATGCTCATATGGCCTCTACGTTAATTAACAAATCATTTGCGAATGGTTGTCTGCCTGATACAGAGTCTGGGTATCACTAATCAAGCCAATTTTTGGAGTCAGCAGCATATTTTTCTTAATGAATACGCGAAATTTCCTTTTTATCCTTTTTTTCCGAAATATCAAAGTTCTGGTTACTCAAAATGCTTTATCACACGAATCAATTGTGATTTTTATAGAGATAGTTAGGTCTAACTATAACTTTTCAGCCAGCTCGTAAGCCCAAGCTAAGTGACTAATACTACTAACTACTTCAGAAAGTATTAACATTATAATACAGTGATCTCTGTTTTCACCCAACACTCTCAACTTACTTCTGTTCTTTTAAAATATTTTCAAGCAAGGTCGAAAAAAGGTCGAAAGATAAAGTGAGGTGAAGCGTTTAAGAAACGTAGGTGATCTCAACATACTAAATGACAGTATTTACTTCATAAAACAGCGATTAACTTCGGTGCTCGATGTATGTATGCCTCTATACAAGCTTTTTGAGAGCATGAAGAGCTCTATGAGAGCTTGAGCTTGGAATTTATCAGCAACTCTCTATAACTACTCTAGCTAGGGTCTGGCAATCTAACTCTCCATATCATACATAAAGATGATATGATGACATTTATATACAAATCTACACTGTACCGTTTCACTCATATTGTAACACAGCTGTTGAGTAAAAATTAAAAAAATTTATTTCCAAAAAATAAAAGAAAAATCACGAATGACGAATTAATCGTCATAAATATAAGACACCTTCGTGTGGGCGGCGTAAATCATTAAAGCTTTAGCATTAACTCTTAATAGAGATTAAGGGCTATTAACTGCAGCGGCATATAATTATATAAAAATAATCGTATACGTTTTGTTGTTTTTAAACGTTCTCATGAATATAAGTCTATCAGACATGCATACATATGTACATACAAACATGTTATTGTTTAGAAGTTGTAGACTAAGCGTCGTCAGTGGGTCTATAAAGCTTTTATTGCTCTTTTTCTTATATTGGTTGGACATTCAAAAATATGGGTAGCTGGTTTAGCTTGCTTTTATTTTCTTGGTGAAGGTCTATTAGCCATAAATTACTCAGCAGTGCTATTTCATTAGTCTGATTTTTTTAGATACCGCTTCTTCTGCACTTTCTAGCATTATTAATAGAACTTTATTTTTTTTGCCCACACGTTTCAATTCACATTTCAAAGCGAACTTTGCTTGCATACGTAACGTAACGTTGACACATTTTGCGTTTTGTTCATATGGTCAACTGAGTTTTTTTACCGCAAAAAGTCTATGCGAAGTTGTTTATAATTAACAGGTGATTAAGAAAATTACCTATCAAGGTATCGTAAAATATTGTTTCACCACATATCTATATTCAAGTGCAATTATTAATTGGGTGACATCAGTTTAGTTTAGGCTTGTTTTTCACAATATTACTATGTGATCTTTTTGTACGAGTAAATTTCCCGACACTCTAAAAAAGTATAATAGTCCATTACACTTAAGACATCTATTTGGATACATAGATCCAAGGGCCTTTATCCTGCGTCTATAGACTGCCGGGAGGTCTAGCAACAGGTGCTTGGAGCATCCACATATACTATGTACCTTCTTAATAAGTTTAAAACTTTCCGTTGATGGAAGTCATACTATGGAGAACTGATTGGATTGTTCTGTAGGTATTAACAATAGGCTTTCCTTTTCTACAGTGGTTGCCCTCAAATTTTACACCACTCAAGCAACTCGACTAATGGAAAAGAGATTTGAGACGTTTGACAAGCTTTTGAGCTTTAGTTGGAAACCAAAATCACTCTTATCCCAAATACTTATAAAGCCATTACAGAGTATATAAGATAAGACAAAATAAATTGTTGAAGTTAGCCAGTTATGGGGGATTTTAACCTCTGAACGTTTAGATTGAAGCTCTATAGCGTATAGCTGACATAGAAACTGATTGATCGAACTCAAGTCTTTATACAGAAAACCTTTTTATTTGACGAAATGTCTTCACGAAATTTGGCATGGATTAATGTACGCAAATGAAAGACATCCGTCTGCAAGCGGCAGATAAAGTGAAATATTTAGGGTTCATCCTGAACCTGAAGCTTTCATAGAAGCCGAATTTCAAAGAGAGAGCAAAAAGGCAACGATTGCCTTATAATGCTGTAGAAGAGCCCTTGGCAAAAGGTGGGGTCTCTTATCGAAAGTGATCCTCTGGCTCTACGACACCATAGGTTCGGTTCTATGGAGTTTTTATGTGGTGGAGGATGTTCTCTAGAAAAGATCACACTTGCAAAAGAAATCGATAGAGATCACTTGGATAATGGAGTCGCCAAACCAAACTAATGCGGCTTCTTCTCTGCTGCCCCTCTCCGCCACTACTTCTTCCACCGACAAATCTTTTGTCGGTATATGAACAGAGAAGGAGATTCTTTACCGATGGGTCAAAGCTTGAGGGAAGGTTGGTGGAGGGGTTTGTTGTAGTAGCTCTCTATCAACTCCAACTTCAGACTTCCTGACAATTGCAGTGCTTTTCCGAAGTTGCAATCATTACGATAGCAGTACATTTACTGCTCCGGATTTCAGTCCCCTTTAGAGTAGTAACCATCTCCTCAGATATCAGGACGGCGATACTAGCCTTGAACTCTTCAACAGTGCGTTCAGAGTTGGTCAAGCAGTGCCTAACTTCTCTATCTATAGCATCGAGTGTCTTTGTGATAAAACTGCTATGGGTGCCAGGCTGACAGTGGAATCGCTGGAAATTGAAAAGCTGGTCAGCTCCCGTATCCTCTTGTGTTCTACTACTAGATAGCTGCGCTTCGCGGGAGCTTCGCCAGCGCTGCGCCACCATCGGTACATGCGCTGTCGCAAAAACCGTTTGGCCCAAGATCGATCGCAAGAGATCTAGTGATCTCTATGCGCTCAGTAAGACTAGCTTCTTCCTAATTTTAGGGCTTTTAACAAGCCATTGCCCATGCTGTAAGGCTGGGAGTCTTAACAGACGCCATCTGCAAAAACTATATAGAAGAATTTGAGGTGAAAACAACTCACAACTTTCTTATTGACTGTTCCGCGTTTAGTAGGTCAAGACTTAAACACTTGGGAGCGCATATCTTCAGACATCCCAGCTAACTGGCGGGTATGAAAATTAAACGCCTGTGCAAATGTGTATTGGCTACTAAGCGTTTTGCTAATTTATAAGTTCGAACACAGGAGGTCTTCTGTTCTATGGCTTTACAAAGGACTACATGCGACCTCTCTAGATCCGCAATCTAACCTAACTTAAATAGTTCACATCGGACAACGATATAGTTGCCAAACAAATTAATCAAAATTATGATAAGGATCTCTTTATACTCTTTATTTATGCTATAAGAAGTGCACCTGTGTAGGGAAGTATACCATTGCTTCGGTGCAGCCGAAGTTAAGGCATTTTCTTATTTTTCACCTGGCATAGTTAGTACGTTTTTGTATTGTTTTGTGATATTTCAACACATAGATCAATTTGGAATGATATGGAATTGCATTGCAACAAAAGCGAAAGGTCGATTTGACCTTTAATTCGTCACAAAGAAACCACCACCACTATTTACGAACAATTCGTTGAGGTTATAGAGCGTAAAGTCGACTGGCGTTTTCGGCAAGCAATTCGACATGTTTGCAATAATATGTAAAATGTATAAAAATAATTGTTTATCGACTTCGGTGTGTTTTACCAATCAATACGGGTTAAAGAACTAACCGCTTGCAAATTTACTTCCGTTCGCCTTGCGACAGAGCACGTTTCATTGTTTCTGCTAATCCGTGTTGTCATAGCAGTTGACCTTTAATTGAAAATTGCACAATGGCAACAAACACTTTCTATCAAGTGCTTTTGTTTCACTTGCTTTGCATACTATATCTATACATACATATGTATGTATGTACAAGTGTTGGGACAACTACAAAATTGCTAGTAAGTCATTGTATTGAAACATTGTTGCTGCTTAAACGCCAGCCAACGCTGGAGCACAGTTCTTTTTAGCCTTGGCGTGTAGTATTTTTCGAAATGCAATATAACTGTATTTAGTGAAATTGTAAATCGTTTCAATTCGTTTTATTCAATTCGATTTGCAAGTACCGTATATGCATACATATATGTAGATGTATGTATGTATGTATGTTTGTAATATAAAACGCTCGTGTTTGCCTTTTCTCGAAAGTCTGGAATTTTAATTCACATTTAAATTCAAGAATAAAAATATATATGTATGTATTTGTAAGCACTTAATTGTGTGTGTGTGTGCGGTGTATTTAAACAATTTGCAATTGGGTTTCACGCATTAAAAGCAAAATTTACAATACTTTTGTATGCATCAGGTGGTGATACACTGAGAAAAATGCACTGCTCACCCTATAAGGCGTTTGTGAAAGGTGAAAAGAGAAAGAATTAAATAACCAAGTGATTATTTTGTGTTATGAGTACTGGCGCACCAGTTTATGTAATTGAAATTATTTCTGTACTCCTGTGTTATGGCGATTCGCATGCCGAACTTATGATATAATTGATACGAGTTCGTATATTTTAAGACCTTCTTCTTCTTAATTCAATTTTATTATAAAATACCGTAAAAAAGCGTCTAGAAATAAACGACATGCAGTGATAATCCGTATTGTGCGTATGCCCAAATTACGTAAGACAATTTCTATTACGTACGAATGACTGTTTACTTTTTTCTATAAAATCGGAAAATATTCTGCGGATCATGCTAAACAACTTTGCCCAAGAGAATATGAGTCTAAAAAAACTATCAATGAAATTATTTATTTCTGTGAATGTACATTCGATGCCATTATGTATGGAACTCGATTTTTTTTTCATGGCCACCTTGGGCACGCTTGCAGACGCTGAACCTAATTTTCGACGGTTTTCAAGCATAAATCGGCCGATACTGCTGCAATTTCACGTGCGATATTCGTACGAAGTTCATCACTCGTCGGTAGCTTGTTGGTATAGACCATAGACTTGACGTAGCCTCATAGAAAATAGTCTAACGACGTCAAATCGCACGACGGAGGCGGCCAATTGTTTGAGCCATTCCGTGCGATAACACGTTCACCAAACTTGGTTTTCAATAAATCGATTGTGTCGCTGTGTAGCTTGTGGCGTCGTCCTGTTGGAACCACATATTGTCCAAGTCCATATCATCCAATTCGGGCCAAAAATTATTCATTGAGCGGTAGCGATTCTCATTCACAGTAACGTGCCAGATCATTACGGAAGAAGTACGGCCCGTTGACGCCGACGGCCCATAAACCGCACCAAACCATATTTTTCTCGGGATGCAATGGTGACTCATGGAGTATGTGTGCATTGCTGCATGACCAATAACGCATATTTTGCATATTGACGAAGCCATTCAGCCAGAAATGAGCCTCATCGCTGAAGATGATTTTTCGATGAAAATCCGGATCATTTTCAAGTTGTTGTTCAGCCCAATTCACGAACATACGACGATTCTGGTGGTCAAGCAGCTTCAGTTCTTGCGTAAATTTGATCTTGTAAGGATGTAGGCCAAGATCTCTTCGCAAAATTCGCCACAACGACGTCACAGAGATGCCCAACGCTTGAGAATGACGTGCGAGAGACGGATTTGCGTCTTCCTCAACTGATGCTCTGACGGCAGCAATATTCTCGACACTGCGTTCACTTTTTTGTCTTAATGTCACGGGAACTTTTTGTACTGTGCCTGTGCATTCAAATTTTTCACACTAGACGCGCAATTGTTGATCTGGCAGGACGATTACGACAAACGATCATTAGAATATCACAATGCACCATGCATTAAATTTCATTCGGATATCTCAAAACCTGACGAACAAATCTTTATCTCTCTCTTTTCTCCCCGTGAAGAATATTTTGGCCCATACGTACTTGTATGAAATATCATATTTTGGTCAAGGTGATATACCAAATAAATTTTCTGAACGTTTTTTACGCTTTTGGTTCAATAAGAACTTTGCTGATCTTGCTGGTCTGAAACAAGTGACATTTATCTGCCATGGACTTTCTCTACCTCTAAAAAACGACGCTTTTTGTACCAGTTAGTGTTATGTGGATGAAAAATCGCTTTTTAAATCAATAGTTAGTATTAGTAGTTCCCCTTTTAAGATCAAAGTTTGCCAAGAATCTTGAAGCATAAGCCAACGAGAATTCATTGTGCGTAAAGTAAAGCTCGTTAAAAGAGGACTTTCAAGTGTTGGACAATTAGTCTTAAGGTTCCGGATAGCTGATTCGTGTAGTAAAATGTGTTAATACTATGTTGCCTTACTTAGCTATTTTTGACTTTACAAAATCTTTTAAATAAATTTGTGATATTATAATGTGTCAAGAGGCATGTTGAAAAATTAGACAAGATTTGGTAAAAAGCTAGAAATGGGTGTATATCAGCAAAAAATTAGAGTTGATCCTTAATCTTCAAATACTGACGGCATTTTGCCAAACCAAATATTTACCTTAACAAAAGGAATCAAATATCCCGGTTGTGTCCAGGCCACAAGACATCAGAAATTTTGCAAAAGAAAATCCTTATGTTCATCAATAGCAAAAAGATTTTTGTTAAGATACTTCCAGAGAAATTTCTCCAATGAAAGAGTTTTAAAAGAAGTCATGACAATTTTTGAGTATGAAACGAGCCAATTGTCTGAATATTTTGCAAAAACGACGTCGAGTAGTGGTCGCAAAATAGATGCTTGATAAAGAAACTGAGAACACTAAATTAATCAAACGCATCAGTACTGCTGACCAGATGTCGGTTTAAGAATATGAGCTCCAAACTGTATAACAATCAAGCGAAATGCCTTCAAAAATTGAACCGAAACCGAAAAAACCAAAATTCGCTGAAGACACTCGGCCATCCCAACCTAGGCTTATAGCAAGTGTATGGAAAATTGGATTTATTAAAGGCTTCTGTTGGCTCTAAAGCTTATTTTGAAGATGATAATAAATATTTGTAAGGAAATACGTGAAAATATAGTAATTTTTCTCTCCCAGTCCGGCTCAAATTTGATCATATAATATACATATGTTTATATTGCTATTTTATCTCGATCCATTAACTCCTTTACCAAGCAATTGTTCTGTAAGCAAAATTACAAAAAAAAAATTAAAAAAAGCAAGCATTCTGTAAGCAAAATTACAAAAAAAAAATTTTAAAAAAACTTTCAAGGGCATTGAAAATCATAACTCAGTCTGTGGTCTTACCGGAAATGATAGTAAAAAGCTTCAAATCATAATTCAGCATATAAATTGTATAAATGCAAGCGTTCTATAACTTATATAGGCTTTAGCATAAATCGTCAATTATCAATTATGCCGTGCGGTTAGACTAATTGGCAGCGAAATTTAAGCCAAGCATATCATAATTACTAAGTCATGGACAGGCTAGATAGAGAAGCTAACTAGTAAGTGTGCTGATAATTGAATGCTATGATCAGATGAATTTTAGTTTATGGTATCACCGTCACTTAGAGATACCCGACGTAATCATATTGACAAGCAGTAAATTAACAACAAAAACTAGGCGACAAATATTTTACGGTTTGACGGCAATTAAACACATACATGCCAACACATGCGTAAATATCTGATGAGATTGTACTATCTTCTCATTAGAGGAAATTTTTTGCTGTTAGCTCTATTCTGCAAGCATAACAAATATAACGGTTTACTTTTCACGAGTGTTATATATTTAGAAAACTTCTGTTATCTATTATCAAGTCACATTAACACGCCATTTCTTTTCGATATTCATTTCATTTCTTTCAGGGAAGGCAATCATCCCGACGACTATTCTCGTGGTCTCACCTATCGTAAATTGCTGGAAGAAGTCTGTCGCTTCGCCAACGTACTTAAGGATCATGGCGTCAAGAAAGGTGATCGTGTCTCCATCTATATGCCGATGATACTTGAACTGCCGATCGCCATGTTGGCTTGTGCCCGCATCGGTGCTGTACATTCCATTGTTTTCGCCGGCTTCTCATCCGATTCGTTGGCGGAACGTATGTTCGATTGTCAGGCAAAGGTGTTGATCACCGCTGATGGTGCTTGGCGTGGCGAGAAACCATTGTACCTGAAGGCACTCTGTGATGTGGCTTTGGAAAAGGCCGAAGAGATGGGTCACACGGTGGAAAAGTGTATTGTGGTGTCACATTTGAAACGTGTAACAGCCTGTGCTGAGGATCATGTCGAACAGGATATACCGTGGACGGAAGATCGTGATTTCTGGTGGCATGAGGAGATGGAAGACAAGGAGCCAGCCTGTTACCCCGAATGGATGGAGGCCGAAGATCCACTTTTCATGTTGTATACAAGTGGTTCCACCGGCAAGCCAAAAGGTGTTTTGCATACTACAGCGGGTTATTTGTTGTATGCGGCTACAACATTCAAAATTGTCTTCGACTATAAGCCAGGTGATATTTTTTGGTGCACAGCTGATATTGGCTGGATCACCGGACACACGTATGTGGTGTACGGACCATTGGCTAATGGCGCTACTTCGGTGATGGTGAGTGTTGTGGATTTCTGAAATATTTGCGCAATGATTTGAGCTTTCTTATCAACTCTTACAGTTCGAGGGTACACCCTTCTATCCGGATAATGATCGTTTTTGGGCAGTGATCGACAAATACAAGGTGACACAATTCTACACCGCACCTACAGCTATACGTGCGTTGATGAAGTTTGGCGAAGCACCGGTTTTGAAGCACAATCTAAACGGTTTGAAGTGAGTTCGAACAAATTTTGTATGTTTAGCTTATACAAATATAATAATGACCACTTTTTTGTTAAAGGGTACTAGGCAGCGTGGGTGAGCCCATCAATCCAGAAGCTTGGCTGTGGTTCTATCGTTATATTGGCAAAGAGAAATGCTCGATTGTTGACACATTCTGGCAGACAGAGACTGGTGGTCACGTGATCACACCCATTCCCGGCGCTACGCCGATGAAACCGGGCTCGGCGGTAAGTTATTCTTGTTGTTTTTTTGAATAAAAAAATTAAATATAAATTTCTTTTGTTTTGCAGTCATTCCCATTCTTTGGCGTTAAGCCTACGCTACTCGATGAGAGTGGTGTTGAGGTCAAGGGCGAAGGTGAAGGTTACCTAGTATTCTCACAACCATGGCCGGGTATGATGCGCACTTTGTTTGGCAATCATGAACGTTTTGAGAGCACATACTTCTCCAAATTTCCTGGCTTCTACTGCACTGGAGATGGTGAGTTGGGTTTTGGTTTTCCATAAAAACTCCAAAATGACAGCTATTGCGCCTTAGTATTTCTGAGTACGTCTAGCACTACGCCTCTTTACGTTCATTTATTGTTCCCAGAACTTTTATGGTTTGTGGTTTTGTCTTTTCTTCTAAGTGATATTGATCTGTTGAGTTAGATGAGTTTATACATTATGCTCAGATATGATTCACATAATTTTAACTTTTTACGCTAGTTGGAAATGGATCCAGATATAAGTCCCGAACTTCTCGCCTTAGATTTGCATCTTCGAGGGTGAAATGACTCATAAGAATACCTAGAAGCTTTTTAATATGTACTTTCAACTTAACTCAACCTCGTAAAAACTTTCAAGGTATTCTTAAGAGTCTTAAGAGATGGATACAGATCTCAATATAGCTTTTTGTTTCGTTCGGAAAGATATCATTGTTTGAGGAGACAATCTCATATTGATATTACGAATTCTCCTAAGTTCTTTAATAGCTGAACTAAACCGTCAAATCCTCCCGATATGATCTAAATGGATCCAAACTTAGATTTTTTAATAGACGAACTTCACGTGATCTACAAAGTACTGAATCACGTTTGTGCAATTAGCGATATTTTACTGGATAATAGGCATGGAAGTACTGTCCCTAATTTAGACTTCGTTTATTCAAGAAAATACAAGATTTTTCCCATCAGTCCTTGAGCCTTGCTCATGATACATCACGTTATGGGAGCGCCTCGATTTGAAAAGCAAAGGAAATTTTTTAACTACAGTTTCACATAAATCAAAGGAATTCAAAGGGCTTCGTCGATTTTTTTTACAACTCTTTAATTCATATTTTCAATAACTCCTCTCTAATTTTCAGGTGCCCGCCGCGACGCCGACGGTTACCTCTGGATCACCGGACGTGTCGATGACATGCTTAACGTTTCTGGACATCTTATGTCCACTGCCGAAGTGGAATCAGTGCTTACCGAACATCATCGTGTAGCCGAAGCTGCAGTCGTCTCGCGACCACACGCAGTAAAGGGTGAATGCCTCTATTGCTTCATAACGCCCAATGAGAATGAAACATTCGACGCCAAACTGGTTTCGGAATTGAAGAAATTGGTGCGTGAACGCATCGGACCATTCGCTATGCCCGATGTGGTACAACATGCACCCGGTTTGCCCAAAACACGCTCCGGCAAGATAATGCGTCGTGTGTTGCGCAAAGTAGCGCTGAACGATCGCAATGTTGGCGACATCTCAACGCTGGCCGATGAGAGTGTCGTGGATCAATTGTTCAAGAACCGACCGGCGGAAAAGTAAATAACAGTAAAGCAAGGAATGTACAACTGCGACATGCATGCAGACAAAAGTAGGTAGGGTGGAGCAAGTTTGTATGGAAAAAGAGAATGTAAAAATTGTAGAAATAATTTGTAAAAAGTAGGAAAAGGAAGAGACGGCGACGGCGACGATGTGCAACGATACAGTTAGTGGGTAGCGAATTGGTACTAGGCAATTAAAAATATGCTTGACAAAGCAAGTGCTTAAGATTTGAGACAAAAATTCAAAAAACAAACACAGTGAGCGTTGAAAACGCTCCACAACACTTCAATACAAACCAACTTTTTCTTGCTGTTTTTTGGAGAAAAAAAATAATTTTTGCCAATTTTGATTTTTTGTGTATAGTGCAAGCTTACTCGTATTATACAAATGTACATCCATAAATATGTATGAAATATGAACTCTCTAAAGATTTTAAGTGCGTAAGTAAATAAGTTTTCTTTAAGTTTTAAATTTCATAGCACAAGTGTTGATTGCTAGGTTTCCAATATTTTGAAAATTTTGGGCGCATAGTGAGAGGTGATTAATTCTTTTTTTTTTAATTTCAACAAGAAATTCAACTGAGACAGACACTTTTTATAAAAATGTTCATAGAAAACGGAATATTCAGAATTATGAGCTGAATTAATTTAGCTGAAGAGGGGTAACGCTTTGAAAATTGAATGCTAGCCACGCCCACATTGCAGAGAATGTTGTGCAAAACAAAATATTCGAGAGAAACTATTTTCAAAACATTGTTAAAAACAAAGTGTTCGAGAGAAATATTTTTCAAAAAATAAATTCAAAACAATTTTCAAAAACAAAAAATTAAAACAATGTTCGAGAATATATATTCGAAAGATTTTTCAAAAAAAAAAATTTTCAAAACAATGTTCGAAAAAAAATATTCGAAAGAAACAAATGTGAAAAAAAAATTCTAAAAGAAACAAATGTGAAAAAAAATTCTAAAACAATGTTCGAAAAAAAATATTCGAAAGAAACAATTATGAAAAAAAAATTTCAAAACAATGTTCGAAAAAATATATATTCGAGAGAAACATTTTCCAAGAAAATATATTCGACACATTTAAAAAAAAAAATATTCGAAAGGAATTTTTTTTTTTTGTTGACAAAGAAGCGCAATACCAGCTATTTGAACCGTAGAATATTCTCAACGCACTACAGTTATCAGATATTACCTTTTCTATAACCTCCTTTGACTCAAATTCGTTAATCTAAATCCTATTTTTTAAATATTTTGAAGTGCTAAGTTTGAGAGAAATTTTTGGTAACCAAAAAAATTGCAATCCAAGAAGTTTTGTTTGTTAAAAAAAATTGTTTTAGTCAGTGTTGCCTGCCTCAAACGGTCATATAAAATTTTGATATCATTTTTTAACTTCCCTGGTTATTCGCCCGTCAACTGTATGTACATTTGTAGCTCGCTATTCCAGTATATGTATATTTAAAAAAAAATTTGCTTGCGAACTATATACACATACATATCGTCTCCTAAAATGCAAAACGTATCATCAAGAAAAATCGAAAATCGCTATCTGATAAAATAACCAATAGATAACCATTTTATAACCGAAACTCAAATTTTATTTCAGTATGATAACCAATATATAACCATTTTATAACCGAAATTCAGATTTTCTTTCAATATGATAACCAATATATAACCATTTTATAACCGAAACTCAAAATTTTACTTTCAATATGAGTGGTTTCTATTTTATCGTTTTTCCTTCGCCTGTAAACTTATGAAATGTGATGTTACCTTATTTTGCATTTTAGGTGAAGATATATAGAATATGTCTGTATATTTGTAGCATTGAAAACTAAGTATGTAATTATGTAGTAATGAAGATATAATTTAAGGCGAAGGCAAATGTAAAAGAAGGAACCAAATGCACCACAAATACACTCATACATACAAACATATGAATGTATGACAGTTTGTTGCAGAATTCTTAATTTTAATAATATATTATATATCATATACATACATACATATATGAAATACATATGGAAGTAGTTTTTAAACTAGTTTCTGTACAACTTGTTTTTAGCGCATTGGTTTATAGAAAGCATGTTGAGCAATTAGTTTTTAATATAACACCATGTTGACATGAATGCACCCGTTTTTCGCTTATAATTAATTTTCATTTTATGAATTATTGCTTTTTACTTTGGAATCATTGTAGATTTTTAATGTGATAAATGCGTATATATTAATTTAAAATATATAAATGTATATTAAAATATATTGTCATGTAGATTTTTATTATGTTTAGACATGTATGAACTTGTATGAATTATCAGAAATACATAACAAAACAAAAACAATAGAAAACATATAAACACGAAACTTTTAGTTTTCATAACACACTGAAGGCAGGCTCACCTAGAGTGTATAGACATACATACTATAGAAGGTAAGTAAAATGCTTATTTACATTTTACATATTATTATATACAATCAAGGTTATGGATTTTTACTGTTTAAAAATTTTGGTACAGAGTTGCAAATTATGTATTAAAAATGTGATTGAATTAATTTTTTTTTCTATTTTACAATAAAAATAATTTTCAAATTTGAAGTACCAAATATTGGATTAAAAATATCAAATAAATAGTATATTTAAATTTTAATCCGATTTTCGCTATTGATTTTTTTGGTTTTTTCGAAACGGTATTTTAATTTATTAATAATTTGAAAATTAATTTTTAAAAATTTGGAATGGCAATTAAAATTTTATTACAATATTATAACTTATTATAAAAAAAAATAGTCTAAACAAATTGAATTAAAATTTTAAATCTCAAAATCGAAATTAAAAATTGAAAATTTAATATTTAATTCAAGACATTTAAGTTTTAAACCGATTTTTAAAGATGTTCAATTTTTAATTCGATATTTGCGAATTTTTTTAAACATTTATTTTTTTATCAAAAAATTGTATTTCAATTAAAATACCGGTTTGAAAAATGTAAAAAAATTTAGCCCCAAAACAACGGATTAAATATTAAAATTAAAATTTTGCCATGAAAATTTAATTTTCAATCCCAAAATTGGAACTAAATCTCAATATTTAAATTTTAATCCAATTTACGGTATTAAATTTTTTTATGTTTTTCAAATCGGTAAAAATTTAAATTAATTAATAAATTTGAAAATTAAATTTTAAAAATTTTGGTATTAAAACTTAATTTTTACTCCCAAATCGGAATTACAAAATTTGAAAATTAAATTTTTCACCTAGAAATATTTGATTTTTAATTCGATTTTGAGATTAATTTTTTTTATTTTTCAAGCTGCTTTGATCAATAATTTGAAAATTAAAAAAAAAAATATTTAAAAAAAATCCTAATAATTAATAAATTAAATAATTTTTTTTCTGATGCAATTTTTGGTATTAATTTTTTAGGTATTATTTAATTAATATTAGTTTTTAAATATTATATCGGTATTTGGGTTTCGAAATTTTAAATTTTTTCAAATTAAAATTTTCGGTATTATAAAATGAAAAAAAAAATGAATTTAATAAATATTTATTTTAATACATAATTTGCAAAAATTTGTACACAGTCTCTCATATTTTGTTGTTGTGTTATAAAAAACCCGTTGGAATATAGCAAAAGTGCTCGGTTGTGCTCGTTTAGAAGTATATTTTCGATAGCTAGTAAATAATTGCTTACCTTGTTTCTCATTTTTAATTTACAATCCTCTTTTAGGACAATTTTATATTTGTAATTAATAAACTTTATATACATACATATGTACATTCATATGTATGCCAATATTATAATTATATTTGCGATATTTAATTATCGATAAATACAGATTTTACGATTTTTAATGTTGTTTTAAACATTTAAATATTGTGATTAAAAGTTAATAAAGAATATTTGAATCGATAAAAATCGATAAATATTTTAATCTATAAAATATCGATAATATATCGATTAAAATTGGTTTCCCATACTAAATTTTAAATATATCATTATTAATTCTAATTTACTAGAATGTTGAAATTAAAAATAACAGATTCGATACGCTTTAAATTGATTGCTGTAATCGATTATATTTATCGATAACATTAAATTTTGGAACTATTTAAAATGTACAGTACAATCTTTCTATAAACTTTAATTCACAGAAAATGATCTTAGGATTTTAATTTAATTGTGACAAATTTCATTAAACTAATAAAAATTGTCTAATAAAAATATGAAATATAAAAAGTTTTAAAATAATATTTATTTATAATTAACATGCTTTCAAAACTTAAAAAATTTTAAAAAGATTTATAAATCGTTTCAAAAAAGATAAATATTCAAAATATTATCGATATCATATGCAATATTGTCATTATACAATTTCGAAAAGTTCACTCTGAAGTCAAAACAATCCAAAAATATTGCAGAGCAAGATATTTTCGATACAAGTTCTCGATTTTCGAACAGATCAAAAACTTGTAGGTCATTGTATGGGGGGAAATTTGATAGTGATCGGATTATTAGTCTCCGAGTTATGCTTAAATAAATTTGTATTTAAGAAAATTTTGGTTTTGAAATTTCAAAAAAATCCTATTTTTGATATATTTTTTTTTAAATACCATGATATGTCTAGAATATTTTCGCAAAGTTTCAAAGCAACCGCAATTAAAGTGTAGAAGATAGTATATATCTATAGAAGAGCGGAAGAAAGTAGAACCAGGTTAGACCGGTTTCAAAGCCATCGCAATAAAAGTGTAGGAGATAGAACCTTTGAAAGAGCGCACCGTCTAGCTAGACCAGTTGCCTACTTCAATCTTTGATCGTGTTATTCTCTAAACATCGTTTTCAAAGCTGGTGCTCACGGTTTCTCTAAAACTAGTGAATCGATCTTATTGAAGTTTTTCACAATTGCTGAAAATAGGTGTTTATTCGGCCGTGAAAAACGCTCGTAACGCTTTAAAGATAAACTTATAGAGCTGAATGTCTACACTTTATAAGGCTGCAAATCAACAGCTATTCGAAAAACCGATTAAAAAATTAAAAAAAATCGATTTTTTTTAATTTAACACTATGTATGTAAGTGTACCCTTTGCAATCAATGTTTGCTCACAATATTATTTTGAAATAATATTTTCCCTGAAAAGTTTATTTAAACATTAAAAAAGTCGATTACTGTAATCGAAAACATTTGAAAAAGTCATCAATATGAAAGAAATAAAATTTAAACAAATTATGAGACTTGATATTTATTAGAAAATTAAAAAAAAAATTTAAATATTTATTTCTTTCAATGTAAAAATAAAATTAACTTATGAGATGGTTCGTTCAATACTCGTATGTATGCGCAATTTCCTTTACATAGATTTATTTTTTGTTTTCTGCAAAGGACACATTGTTGCTTATGCTAAAAATACATAACAATTAGTTATAAATTTATTTTTTAATGTTAACTAACAGAGACGCCCTGTTTCTTTTAAGGTACCACTTTAAAGAGCATTATTCAGCATAAATCGTATATTACTTGTGTAAGAAAAAAAAGTCGCATGAAAAAATATACTATAAACTGCAAATAAAGCCATCCACAAGTATTTAGAATGTATAAATATACATACTATGTATATACTTATATGTATATTACTAAATATACATAAACAAGCTCATACATATGTATTTATTTTGGAGCAGGATATAAAAACTTGTGGCTTCCTAATTGCAACAGGTGAATTAGTGAAAAAATAAAGTTGACTTGGCTGTAACCGCAAGCACACAAAAACATGTACGTACATGCATACATATCCGTTAGGCTGTAAGTTGTGATTATTTAACATATCAGTAGGGATAAGAGAGACTTGTATAGCATTTTGTCTGCTTTAAAAGAAAAAAAAACGATTTTCAAGAGGGAGGCCATTAATGACTGTTTGTTGGTGTTGTCTTCGTACATACTAGGCATGCCGTTGGCACGGTGCAAACACCTGTTCAACTATGTTGAATTTACATTAGCAATGATGCAGAACTATTTGCAAAAGACTCGCAAGCAACAAATACATATCACGCAAATTACACTTGTTTATTATGAAAATGTTTATTACAAATATATAGCAAATAAATATTGTTTACACACTTTAAATGTATGCAATTTCGAAAATGAAAATCAAAAGAAAACTTAGCACATTGTAACCCTCCCGGAAGAATGCTATACGTAGATTAAATTTACACTTGTTCTAAGGCATGTTTCATGACTTTAATATAAATTTACATGTTTAAAGAATATTATTGAAAACTTAATTTATGACATAAACACGCTGTTGTTGTTGTTCGTTTCAACTGGCTGTAGAGCTAAAGAAAAATATTTAAAATTAATTGTAACTGTGACAGAACAAGCCGACAAGCCAATCTATATATGTATGTACATACATACATACGTATACATATGTACGTATACGAAATAACAATTTCGTTATTTCAAAAACTTAGTATTTATTTAAAAAAAGTGTCTAATTGTTGCAAAAAATATAATGATAATGATAATGGTTATTCAACACTAACGCATATGCAAATATGTATGTAAATTAATGTATAAACATTTAGCCGAAAATATGAGAGCAATAAAATGCAAAATGTAAACAAAAGTTGTCAAAAGGGATGTCATTTATTTTTCTAAAGGAGGATGGCCTTGCGTGAACTAAGTGAGGAAAGTTCTCTGAGCGCCATCCACTTTGGAGTGGGCAGAAACGATTATTTTACATGTGACTCAAGCAGCTCACGACTTCCGGTATTAGACCAAGTATTTTCTGGGTAGCCGAAAAACATCTGTTGGAAGGCCGGCGAAAGTGAGAAGGCGAATCAACAACAGTTTGAATGCTGTTGTCAATATTAACTCATCAAGTTGATCGGTTTCGCAAGCACTGTATTTTAATGAACACGATAAAAACAAACTTCACAAAACATGTAAAAAATAAATTATAAATAAATAATACATGCAACAAATATAATCAAATAACACATAAACTTAAAAATTTAAAGTGAAAAAGGAAGTTATTTAAAAGCTAAATGGTTGATTAACTATTTATCGATAAACGCGTGCAATCGACTGCTCATTCTCGCTTATTTACATTCGTGCAAGTCAGTCGTAATAAGTTTGACAACATCAGCTGTTCCTAGCACGTCATAAAAGCAAATATTTTCCTGAACTCAGAAGGCTCATATAATTTTCTATTGAGTTTTTAACATTAAATTACATAGAAAAAACTGAAATGAAGTGTGCGGTTTCAAATTGTACAAGTCAAAGCTGTCAAAAGGAATCTTGCAGTTTCTTCAATTTCCCTGTTAATGAAGAGTTGTCAAAGAAATGGGCGATATTCTGTAGGCGCAAAAAAGTTTTCAATGCGCGAACGAGCTACATATGCATGAAACATTTTAAAAAGGAGGACATCGAAAACGGAGTGGAGTATGAAATGGGTATAAATCGTTTATTTATAATTTTTTTGAAGCAAATTAATTATAATTTAATAAAATAACTTAGGTTTTGCGAAAAAACGCATACTTAAGCGCGGTGTTGTGCCAACTATTTTCAAAGTGGAGGTAAGCAATCCCGAGCGTAAAGAAAGATCAATGCAAAGAGAAAATAGAAGGATTGTGAACGAATTAATTAAACAATATGATGCTGAACATAAATCTGCAAGTAATGCAAATTTTATTAATTTAGTAAGATCGTAAATTAAAAATTTGGTAAATATTAAAATAGTACCGGTCGAAGAAGCGAATATGGAAACTTTAGAAACCGTTGATCTAACAAACAGTGATGTTCCTTTGTTGGATATGAGTAATGCTATCGAAACACCCACATCGCTTGAGCCATTCTTTGAAACGTATAAAACACCGTTTAAGGAGATTGAAGATTTAGAAACGAAGTTGTAAGTACAGCACAAAATAAATATATTTGAAAAATATAAAATTAATATTTATATGCAGAGAAAGACAGCAACAAGAAATTGAAGAGTTACGCAAAGTAAATAAAAAGCAACAGAGGGAAATCGTTGTGGCCAAACAAGAATTAGAATTTATAAAGCGCAAACATAGCTATGAACTAAAATTATTGGAAAAACAAGTAACAACTGCGCAAACTGAAAAGACAAGTATAGAGGCGAAATTAGTACAGATTTTTTCAAAAAAACAGTTAGATGTCTTAAAGTCTGAAATGAACAGAACACATTGGTCTATAAGCGATGTAGAACAAGCTAAGTTTATATATACCAAAAGCAACAAAATCTATAACTACTTATATAATCGAGGATTTCCACTACCGGCGGTTCGCAAAGTGAAATCATGGTTGAATACGAAAGCACCAGCAGCGCATTTGAAGGATCACTGTTATACTTCAGAATTGTTGCAATAAGCTTATCATATGTATTTAGTGTATATAATTAAAAACGTTGTATATAATAATTTATAAAGAGAATAATGAATTAATAATTCCTGAGTTTACGTTTAGTATAATGAAATTTTCGAAAATTCAAATTTGTGACAAAAATAAAAAGTCATAAATGAAGTCAAATATGGCAACTCTCCTATCACTCATACGCAGCGCTAATACACTTACAGCCCTTTATATTTTTTATCATATTTTTGCCGGCGATAGTGGAATATTTCCGTTCGCCAGCGTTTGCAATTTGTTTTCTTATACATTTCCGTTAGTTCGTTGCGAATGTGCACATAAGCTGCATTTTACTGCTGTCGTGGTTGTTACTTAATTAAATTAAACATATAGATTCCGGCCGATAATATTTGTGAGGAATTGTGAAGTAACATATCGACACTGTCCTTTTCAACGGCGTCGCTCCGCAGTTCCTATTTTCTACTTAAACGTTTTGCAAATTATCAGTGCATTTATTCGGCGCTTAATTCCGTATCCTGTCAATTCATACACACAGATTACATTTGGAGAAGTAAAAATATAAGAATGGGTGATTGCAGTGTGGATTTGGATAAATGCTTTGAAGTTGTCTCACAATTGGTGGACAAAGCTGGTGCGGTAAGTTTCCAGAAGCTGTATTGGGTGCTAATATTTTATGATTATGTCATTCATGATTGTTTATACTGAAATGTTTACGCATACACACATTTATGTATGTATGTATATTGATTTTTTACGATTCTAAACAGTTGGTGGCAAAACGTAATGAAACACGACAAGAGTTCGAAGAGAAGGCGAACGATATTGACTTGGTCACTGCCACTGATAAAGAGGTGGAACAGCTGTTGATAAATGGTTTGCTAGATGTATTTCCCGACCACAAGTAAGCATTTTAATCTCAAGGTGAGAAATTTGTACTTCATAATTAAATTATCAATTCACTACAGATTTATTGGGGAGGAGGAGAGCGCTGCTGGCGGCGCACCAAACAAGCTAACAGATGCGCCCACCTGGATAATTGATCCAGTTGATGGCACAATGAATTTCGTGCACTCCTTTCCACACTCATGCATTTCAATTGGTTTGAAGGTGAATAAAGTCACCGAAATTGGTATTGTTTTCAATCCAATGCTGGGCCAACGTTTCAGTTCGCGTCGTGGACAGGGTGCTTATCTAAATGGACGTCGTATACACGTGAGTGGCCAAAAGGAGTTGGGCAAATCTTTAGTTACATCCGAATTTGGTACATCCCGTGATACGGAAAAGCTAAAAGTCGTTTTCGAAAACTTCCAGAATATAGTGCCAAAGGTGCACGGGTATGTTGGCAATTCAATTTTGCAATTTTATTTTGTATTATTGTATTATCTATTTTCAACAGTTTTCGCATGTTGGGCGCTGCCGCCCTCAATCTCTGCATGGTTGCGCTCGGCGCGGCCGATATCAATTTCGAATTTGGCGTACATGCTTGGGACGTATGTGCTGGCGAACTGTTAGTGCTGGAAGCAGGTGGCGTTGTTATTGATACCACAGGCGGCAAATTCGATATTATGTCAAGGCGTATTTTGGCTGCATCCAGTGAAGAATTGGCACAAGAATTTGCAAAGCATCTGACACAATTCAGCCCACAACCACGAGATGATTAATTTTATACTCACATATGATATTAAAAAGGGTGAGGGTGAAGCAAAAACACAGCTGATTGATGCTAGTAGTTCTAGAATTACTGTAATTTGCATATACCACATATGTACATATATTTTTATGTGAAAAATTAGTTATATTTTACAAACTCTGGGAACTAGCTGGTATCGAATTGTTTTGAAAATTAAAATAAATGTTTATAAAAATTAAACAATTTTCCGTTATAAATTGATACGCTGTTGTTGTTACTGTTGCGGCAGAAAACATTACTGAAGTGATTTCCAGAATGATGCCGAGCTGACAGTCCTTGGCCGGATAAAATCCCGATACTTAGACCCAACTGTCGGACGGGTTGGTGCACTGTAGTTGCACATCATTATTTCCGATTGTAACATGTTTGTGTGAATGTGAGGGCAGCTAATTATTGTATTTCGTCTTGTGTACATACTTATACATGTATAAGTGAATAATTAGCATGCCGAGTGCATAATTATTTGCTTGCATAACGCCCATGCCTCAATTGGCAGCTATCAAGTAGTCGTCATTTTGTAGAAAGTTCAAGTACTTGATAAATATTTGCAGATAAACATTCATTTAAATCGCGAATAACATTAAAAGAAATTTTAGAAAAAGTATGACCTTTACAATTTCTAGCAATAAAACAGGTTGTTTTTTATTTTTATTTTCATATTCATATTATATATTCTCTCACATTTTTAATTTCACCATGTTTATTATTATCTCTACATATGTGGGTATGTATGCATGTACGCCGATATATATTTCAATATATTTAACTAAATATTTTTAAATTTTCAGAATTAAAGAAATTTGTGGAATATAATTTAGTTTACGTTTCATGGGTTTAAAATCAGCAAATCGTTTATATAATTGTTATTTTTTACGTTTTTTTATTATATTTCTGAAGTAGCTCCCACTATTATCATTATAATTTCATTTATCTTATTTATTGCTGTTAGTAAACTACTACATTATATTCTATTAGAAATGCTGCACCTGCACTTTTTTCATATTTGTAAATAAATTATGTCTGTGTGTATGCATATAGCATACATGTATGTATGTTTAACGCTTAAGTGTATTATCTCTTTTGTTATCTATTCATAAATAGTTAAAAAGAGTAAATTGAACTACTTCAAGATCGAGTAAACATTTAATTATTTATTTATTTTTGGTTTTCACAGCAAAAGCGAAGAGTAGTTTAAATTTACATTCATATATAATAGTATATATGTACTTGCAAATGTTGTACATAAGCATTTAATTTACTTATTATTTAATTAGATAAGTAGATTAGAATAGTACTGCAAAACCTTACATTGCCTCATAAAATACATTTGAAAATGTTGAGTTCATTTGTTTTTTTGTTTTGTTAGGAAGAAGAGCAATATTTTAAATTATGTGTATATTTGTGTTATTTAAAATTCATCTTCATATGTAAACCCACTTAAATAATTAAGGAAACGCGTTAAGTGATTTGTGCTATATATTTCTAAATGTATGACCATAAATGCATACATTCTCATATACCATGTAATATATATATTATTGGTATATTACATACTTATAGATGCATATTTTTGTTAAGTTTTTAAGTTATGCCATAAAATCGATTATGTTTTGATATACATACATACTCATATAACAGTGTGTATGTGTATATAATCACTGCCAAAATGTACATACATACATATATCGACATTTTCATATCTAATACACAATTTAGTATGTATGTATGTATGTAAGTAGATCTAGAACACATCTTCTATAACTAGATTTTATCTTAAACTCTACTTTTATGTGCTGTTTTCACACATTTTACTGGAATTTTCATAAAAAATTGAAAAATTTGACACTTTTATATGTTGTTGTTTTTAGTATAACTACAGTTGCGCAACTACATAGTATACCGTACATGATCATTCATTGTCATCACTGTATAAATGTAAATTTTTCTTAAGTAACTTTTGTTTTTTAATTACGGAAAATTATCTTGTTAGAGCTATAATTTGCGTATGAAACTAAGAATGAAAAATTATTAAGGCATTCAAACACAAAAATGCTTTTAACAAGTATAAGGGATTTAATCAATGGAAATTGAGTTGGTTTCATTCTATTTAAAATCACAAAAAAACACTTATGTACACAAATTCCGTGTTTTCAAGATCCCACAAAAAATTTTTTAAATAATAATTGGATTGCACTAAAAATATTAGTTTACTTTTTAGAGGTGATTCGATTCACATAAATATTTTTAAAGTCCATATTGCGTGCACTGCTTTATTTTGTATTATATGTTTAAAACATAAAACTAAAACAAAATGGATGGCAATCGAATTTTTAATACAGCAGCCTACTCAGTATATGCAAGTCATGCCTTACTTGTGACATTAATAAATATTTAAAAGCTATATGGCTCCTACAAATGTATGTACCTAGGTACACTCCCTGTTTTTATATTTAATGTGTTTGACCTAAACGTTAATTTTATCTTAAAGTAATTTTAATTTGCGATACTTTTAAATATTTAGAAATAAATTCTTATATAAAACTACTTAGTCTGTCACTTAATTTTTTCATACTGCTAATGCAAAGGTTTTATCTAAAAATTTACGATTTAAACACATACACATATAGCAAATTGTACTTTATGATTTACTCTGAATAAAGGCAAAATGAAAGGCAGAAAGTTATTTACTACCAAGTGATTAGGTTACTTATAATGGATTTTTACACAGTTTACATTTGATTATCTTACGGAATTGCAGCTGATGATGAAATTCTATAATGAGTCTATAAACCTACAGATGTGGGTTCGCTTAATTTACCTGGTCTTAGAGATGTTAAAAGAGGGAAATCTTTTTAATCTTCATGACTCAACTAACTATGAAAAACAAGATTATTAAGGGATGATAAGGAATGGAAGTGTACTAATTTCGGTTTCATAATTTGTTGTTTAGAGTGTCATATATATATTAAGGGAAATGCTTAAAAACTGCTAGATCATCGTCTCGAGGATAAGAAATGTATGCGCTTCAATATTATTTAGTGCGAATGAATATAAATGTAATATATAAATGAATAGACACAAATTTACTTACATTTGCTTCAATTTTAACCGATTTTATGTCTCTATGTAGATGTATATATCTGAAAAATATTAAAAAAAAACACCACAGCACACAACCGGAACTCTAATAATAAAATTGCGCAGCGGATCCGCTAAAGACTTTTTCCGGTAATGAGGCTTTATCAGGTATATATAAGGTAATAGTGAACTACACTCAATTCACTCCTTATAACAATTTGTAATATTTTAATATACTTTTTAGTATATTATGACTGAAGTGACACAACTTTCAACACTTTTTAGGTTATTCCGCGCTGTGGTGCGAAATTTTGGGAAGCGTGCCTCACACACTTTAATACACAAAAAATAGAGCACCAGAAAAACAATATTTTGCACCAAACGAGTTGTTTTTGTAACAACAGCGATTAAAAACATCTTATAACAATTTGCACTAATGAATTTTGTTAAATATAACATTAAATGATTTCCAACTTAAGCACCTGAATAATTTGCAAATTTTTCCACTTTGTCAAGTACATTAAAGAAAACTAACGGCTTCCTTCAAAGTTGCATTTGGCTTTGCCAACTAATTGCTCATGATAATACGAAGTTTACATGCCAGTGCTTTGCTGCAGGGAAATGCGTTAATATGAAAATAAAGTTGAATTACTTTTCATTTTCGAATTTGCATTATTTTATTGGTAGTGCAACAACAAATAGTTTTATTTGTAAATTTTCAGTGAACAAGACGAGAATTTTAATTGACGAGACAAACTATCTGTGTAGACGGATGCACAATTTTTGCAACATTTTGGCAACGCGTAACTGACAATGAAGGTTTATACACAGCTGTTTGAGTTAGCTTTTGTGACAGTTAAGTTGAATTTATTTTTTGTAGCTCTTGGCATTTTTATTATTTACAGAAAATTTTCAAATTTACAATGCATTGTATATTGTAAAAAACAAAAAGCTATTAAACATGCTCTGTTAATTGCTGAATCATCTGCTGCGTAGGGATACCTGCAGTTTCGCAAGAATATTTAAGAGTCACATTGCCACAGTTGGCTTGTAGAAAACTGATCCTTTGCAGGCATCTATAATATATTAATCAAACAAAAATTAATCTATATAATGAATATATTTTCTTGCGTTTAAGTTGATTTTGATTTTCGCGCAGCCAATATTTAAAATAAGCTTTAAATAATTACACCTGCCGAGTGACATAAAAATACCAATTCAAATGAAATGATCTTGCAACAAATTAATTACAACGTTTAATATTGAAAATAAAACAGAACGAAGTGATGGTTTTTGTGTAATAAAAGTTTAAGTTTTATTTAGAAAAAAATGTATATCTACATAACTAATAATGTTTTGTAGTCGTTTGCTTGTATTCACTTTTAACTATTTAAAATTGCAAAAGTAAAACATAGAATTAACGTAGTTTGTTGTGTTTCTCATTTTTCTTTTCATATAATGTATAAAAAAATATTTAATACAAACAAAATAATAATTAATGCGCAGTGTTGTTGCTGTGATTGCCACTTACATATACATATACTCAGGCCTTAATGTAGAATTCATTAAAATTATGCTTAAATATTTCTATAAAACAAAAAAAAAAAAAATAAACAAACAAAAACTACAGGGCACTTATAGTTTAAAAACATTTAAATGAGAAGGACGAAAATGATATATGATATATGTATATATTTACTGCAGATGAACATATTTATGCATATTGCTGATTTATAAAATGGTCATATATTTATACATGTATGCACGTATGTATGTATATTTAATGAGTGAAATACGTTTATGTGCTGATTAACACACACATTTATAGATTAATATATTTATTTTAAACATTATATATGTACATTATTATTAAGGCTAGGTCAGTTATGAAAGTCAACGCATTCATGAATTGGAAGATGTCGAAAGGAGAACCTCAACTCAAATGTTCATATGCATGTTAGTGTTGTATGCAACAAAAAAAGTGAAAATTATGTTGCAGTTGAGGTGAAACCTTAAGTTCATTATAAAGTGTTCAATGAAAATACATTTAGGTCTACAATTTTGACAACATTTTTAATGAGACGCAATGAAATAAATATTTTTTACGAGTTTGTGAGTAATGAAGGCAGACGACGCTGTTACTTAGTGTATGATTTGTCAAGAAATTCTATTGGATTATATATACTCGTATAACTCTATATATGACTTTGAGTGTACATAGTGAATTTTTATTTAGTGCTAATTAAAATCTTGTAGCTTTAACGTTAATGAAAATAATATTTTGAAATTGAAAACGCTCGCGCGAAACGCAAGTGGCTGGTATAAAATATGTGTATTTGTTATTGCTACCACTAATGTTTTCATACGAGTATGTGCCATATAATCTTGTAAGCAGTTGTGGTTTATTTTTATGAGCGGAGTTTTATGCGCAGGAATTCGTGTTGTGGCATTATGTAATTTATTTCTACTACGTTAATTATTCGTGCACTTATTTACATTTGTTTCGTTATTTATTTTTGTTCGCGTAGTGTTTTGTTTTTTGCTTTTCAATATTTATTTATTTTTTCGTTAGAGTTGAGATGGGCGCTAAGTTTGCTAATATACTCGCTAATGCTACATATATTATAGATGTATGCATGTATGTTTAAAGTGTAACAGTTTTAACAATTGAGATTTATAGTTGTTGTTTTGTTCTTTAATTTACGATCGTATGTGACGATTTTAAGTAAAATTAACTGCTAGGCAAGTGTATCAATGATAAAAAATATCTTCATGTTACATTAAAAATGAAAATGTTTTCTCCACTTTTTACAAAAGTTCAAGAGCAAATAACAAATTTTAAAATTATTTGTTAGCTAGTGTACAATTTTTGAATTTATTCATATAAACTGCCAGCATGATATACATATGTACATGTGTATGCAGCAACAAATGTTTAAAACAAAAATATTGCGTAACATTCGATAAATTTATTCCTCTCAGCGTGTTTAATTTTTTTGTCAAATAAATACGTTTTTTTATTTATTTAGCGCTCTTCTTATTTTTTTTTTAGATTTTCGAATTTAGTGTTTTTTTAATGAGTTTTTGCATATATGTATGAATGCTTATTTTATTTGTTCACGGCTAAATTTCCATTATTTAGTTATGTTTTGTCAGTGTTGAATTTATGCGTTTTACTACACATGTAGCTAAGTTTCTAATATTCATTATTATTTATAATGCTTTCTTGACCTTAAATGCTTAGAGTTTTTCATTTAAATTTTAAATATTTAAGGTTATTTTTTATTTTTCTTGCTTTTTTTGCTGATATTGCAATGTTACATTTGTCTGTGGCATGATCACGTGATGTTTGTTTGTATGTATGTAAGTAAGCTTGTAAATAATGATTTTTCACTTTACTAAAATTATTTATGTATATAAATGTATGTATGTATAGCTAAAACTGGTATCTATTTTTTATAAAACACAAATTATGAAAGAGTTTCTGCTAAAATATTTCTTATAAAACAACAAAACATTTTTTTTTTAATTTTTTATTTTTATGTTTTTTTTAGTAAGTAGCAGAAAAACCTATAAGCTAATCGTTCTACGATTAATTTTTAAAATTATATAAACAATTTGTATTATTATTACTTTTTCCATATAATAATTTTCACTTTGTTCCATCATATATAAATTAAATATGTAAATATGTTTTCTGTTGCTTAAGAACTATTCACGCTAGGTTTAGAAAACGTATAGTAATCATATCGTTATTTGTTGTTGTTGTTTTTCTTCTTATTTTCACATACATAAATCTCTTTTTGCAAACTGTGTGTTTGGTCCATTGCGCCCCCATAGCTCCACAGCGGCTCTACACACAAAACCTTATACTTTGCTGTCCCTTTCTTTGCTCTTTCTCTCTTCCACTTCGTTCTTTATGTATTTTCGTCTTTTGCGGCAATTTCATTTTCATAACGTTTATCCTTATTACGCTTCGTGTATGTTTTCCCGTTTCCTTTTGGATTATCTTGCGTCACAGTCTATTCGTTCGTCCTTCACAGATCATCCTCTGTCTTGGGTATATCGAATATCTCGGCGAAGAGTGGTGGCAATCGCAGTTTAGTCCAATTCATTCGTAACCAGTCTAAATGTGAGAAATGCTTGGCGCCCAACGAGCGTAATTCGGGTATTTTAGCCTCGAGTGCTGGCATCAGTTGTAGCGCTTGTGTGGAGCCGGCACGTGAGCGGACGAGTTGTACACGCAGTGCTTCGGCGACGCGTTCGCGTGATCGTGAAATCATTTTCGGTTCAGCGAGGCCGGAACGATCGGAGGCGAGCAATACCATGGCGGAGAACAGACCGATTTCGGTATCGCTTAAGCCGTAACTGTTGAGGGTGTTGGCGAAATTCACTAGCGAGATGACGAAGTCGTTCTGCAAGATAATAATATATATTTTTGCATTAAATACGATTTTGTTTTTGTCATTGAAATAAACCAAAAATAAACCAGAGAAAATGTAAGATATTTCATTTGATTGAGCTACTATTCCCTCGGCATTAGTGGCTACAATATATTTTACACTTACGATTTTGATTTTTCAAGTTTGCAGGCTTCTAGAAGTTTCATTATTCAGGACTTTGAATTCTAATTAATAAGAGCACCCCGACCGACGCTTTTAAAAGCTCTTGCTTAAAAAATATTGACAACATTGACCCAAAATGTACAAAATACATCCAAATTTCAGAAAATCCTATTAAGGGGTATTTATTTTTGAGAATATAAATCTTTGCACGATCGGTTAATTTAAGAGAAAAACATTTTTATCGAGGGGATTTACAGTTTCGAAGGATACTGTGACGTTAACCGCGTTACTGAAGATCAGTATCGGAAAGTGGCAGTCCTAGACTGGGTAAAGAACTGGAGTTGGACCTAATGCCATCGGAACGTGTTTAACCGTGTTACTTAGTACTTAGCTAAGATCAGTATCGAAAAAGTAGCAGTTCTTGACTAGATAAAGAAGTAAACTCAGACTCAATGGCGTCCGAAAACGTTTAATTGCCTCTATCGATAAAATCCAGTCATTGGTTGGATAAAAAAATAGATTATAGCTAAGATAACTATTGAAAAAGTGGCAGTTCTAAACTGGATAAAGAGCTAGATTCCCACCCAACCGCCTTACTGTGGACAATTGTTAAGATCCGTTTTGAATATATTTCGAATTTTTCATTGGTTCTAAGACTCCAAGGTGATTTCCATGACAGTGTCTCATGTAGAGAACCATAAAAGCCATGAATTTGAGCTTATACCAAGCCTGCTACATTCGTAGCCATAATTAATTGAGCTCCTTTCAAAACTTATTGAGTTTATTGTTATTATTTACAATTGTTATGCCCCGCCCTCTGAAAAAAGTAGTCGACAAACTATTTGAAATATGCGAACTGACTTACATCATAAAGAATTTCCAGTTGTTGTCGTGTCAGATAAGTGCCATCGTCGAATGTCAACGTTGCATCATTGATCATACGTGCCACATGGCTGAGCCACACCTCGAAGAAGCCCAATTTGATGAGTATCAGCTGATCGTCTTGTGTAAAATCACAAAAGCCCGGTACACGCTTCGCGAATTCAACGATACGTTGCACGCCGGGCGTGACGCGCCCCGCATACTGTTGCCACAGCCAAATTTTCTGAAATTCCATTGTCTCCGATACTGAAGTGGCAATCTAGAAACGGAAAGCAAATACAAAAAATTAATTAGTGAACCGTCGTGAGTGTGGAAAGAGCTTGTGCATAATTGTGGAAAAAATAGGTCAACGGACGGGGAATGGGGAAAGCGCAAACATCAAAATTGCTTTATAGTTATGCTGATTTAATGACTGTTAGGCAGCGTTTATGGGTCAATGGTTGTACTACATGACAGCGACGGATGATGATGAGTAATTTGTATGCGTCACTGGAAGTGAGAATTTTGTGGCGATTACAACGAAACCAAATCAATTTAGCGGACATGGGATTTGCATAACGGTATGTGAATATAGCACAACAAGAACGTTTACCTACATAGCATGTACTTACTCCATTCTGCGGCACCGCCACCGGTCGCCGCATCAGTTCGCGTGTCTGCTCCTCCGTGTATGAGCAGTGCATGCGATGCGCCTGTGAGACGCACATAATCACATCGTAAACGGTTAGTTCGGCGGTAGGGCCTTGCATATCGACAACACCGCAACCGTTATTGTCGACGCTGGTAATGCCAACATTACCACCGACGCCGCCACCACCACCAACACTGCCACCGTTACCGACCACACTCATACCGCCGACACCGACGCTAACATTGCCGCACTGTCCCATCATGCCGCCAGCACCGCCGGCACCTACGCTGACGCTCATATTGACGCCCACACCCATGCCACCAACACCGCCCGGTCCCGGTGTGTTGGCTGTGTTGGCGACGCTACTTTGGCCCGTACAGCCCAATTCGGAGGGTGACGAGGCGACTGAACACATTTGTGGCGTTTGCGGTGTATTCGGTGTATTCACACGCACAATGACGTTCGGATCATCCGTGGACGAAGGTGTGCCATTCAGCTCACGTGAACGTTTCGGTACGCGACCATAACGAACAGCTGGAAGTAAAGGAAAACAACGAAGATAATTAGTTTTTGTATTCAAAAAATTGTATATGTGGATATAAGTATTTTTTAATAATAACGGGTTTTAGTAAATCTTAGTAAAGATTTAGAGATCCTAATCAAATACGAGTTAAAGTTCCACAGCAGGACTGCAAGAACTTGTGCAAGAACTGAAGCCGCATAGATTTTCCTAAATGACATCGCTGTGCTCTATGGGCTCTTGAAAAGTTCCAAGAAGATCTGACGTTTTCGAGCCAAATTTTGTTCAGCGATGAGACCGATTTCTAACTCAAGAGGTATGCAAGCAAGCAAATTTGCTGTATTTGGGACAAAGAGCAACCTGAATAGAGTCAAGAGCTGCCATTTCATCCAGAAAAAAACGGTTTGGTGTGGTTCGTGGGCGGGTGAAATCATCGGTCCACATTTCTTCAAAAATTGATGCCGGTGGGAACGTAACCATCAATAGCGACCGTTATCGCGCCATGATAGCCTATTATTTGATGTTTGAAATTGAAGTTCATGATCTCGACGACATTTGGTTTCAACAAGACGGCGCCACTTCTCTCACCTTACATCAATTTTCCACGAAAAGCGTATGATATCACATTGTTAGACTCTTTCCTGTGACGATATGTAAAGTTTAAAGTCGATGCGGACAATCCCACTTCGATTCAGGCCTTGGAGCAAAACAATACGCGTGCCATTCGCCAGTTAACAGTCGAAATGCTCGAACGAGTCATCGAAAATTGCACTCAATGGATGGACCATCTGAGACGTAGCCGCGGTCAACATTTGAAAGAGATAATCTTCAGAAAATAAATGCTAAATAATGATCTTTCGAATGATAATAAACATTCCCCATTAAATTTGAAGGTTCTGTGTTTTTTCTTTAAAACAGTAGGGTACCTCGAAATAGATCACCCTTTATGATATGTTTTTTTTGGCAGCAAAATTTTCATGTTTTGGTGTTCGCTTAAAATAAATTACATTTCAATTTCGATATGTAACTACAATGCGAAGACGCACAACGAAATCTCGAGAGAATTCTTAACTTATGTGATTTTTTAATTTCAAATTAACCTTGTTCTCTTTTCTAGATGCCGACGATTTGCTTCACTGAATTAATAAATAATTTTTTTGATTTAGAAGTGCATGGTTTTCGCATTATAATTACATTGATTGTTTATTAGCGGTTTACTCCAGATTAGCCAACCTTGAAGTGTGGAATTATTACTATTACAGAAATGTGAAATAATTGGCAATGACTGTTATTATTTGGAACTTATTGCATTCGTCAATTACAGTTACAACTTTACAGTTATGTGAATTTTGTTTGAGATATTGACTTTAAGTAGTTATAGTTGACTAGATAGAAGATTGTTGTTATTGTTTTAGTGGCAGAAAACATCATTGAAGTAACTTAGAGGAATGCTGCCGAGATGACAGGCCTTCGTGATAAAAATTCGGATCCGTGCCGATTAGGTAGACTCGACTGTCGAGTTTAGCGGAGCTAACACAAAGATAATGTGACAAAGATAATGTGACAGACCGTGGATTGAAGGTGCGCGAGATCGGTGAGGCAGTAGAAATCTCAAAAACTGCTGGATGATGCTGGAGGATGATGGAGCATAGAGCCATGTGTAGAAGTTCACGCAAGTGAGGAAAGTTCCCTGAGCGTTATTCACTTGGGAATGGCCAGAAACGATTCATTTACATATCGTTTAAGAAGCTCAGGACTTCCAGTATTAAACCAAGTATCGTCTGGTTAGCCAAAAAATATCCGTTTGAAGGCGAACTATGTAAAGTGAGAAGGCGAAATAACCCGTCTCCAGGGTTGTGCACTTAGTTTGGGACCCACTACGTAAAAAACACTGTCAATGAAAAGCAGAAAACAGCCTCGCGCTGTGGCAAGCTCGGATATAACCGCGTGAGCGGTGTCTACGCCAATAAAGAAGAAGAAGAAGTGTTATGCTGTTTAGCGCAATCGGAAGCAGCCTATGCCTCCTTTTGTAACCGTTGATGACATAGATCCGTTGATGATATAGATCCATTTGTACTAACAAAGACCAGAGAACAGTTGAAAAAATGGACTTCCCTCGGCGAACCTGCCCCGTAGAACGTGAAGATTGCGCTAACGGCCGGCAAAATTATGAATTGACTGAAGTTGAGAACTACATTGATTACTAGGAGAGCGGAGAAATGGTTACAAAACTCGTCTAAGCCAAATTATGGGCCGGTTCTATACTCAAATTGCAAAAGAAATGGGCGAATAACTCGAAAAAAGTCAGGTCAGTCGAATCAAGCTACGAACTGCCGCCTTATCAACCGTTATCTTAAAATTTTCGTTGCAAATACAACAAGGAATTCTGCCGCTGGCCAAGAAATATGAATACCAACCCTTCTCTTACATTATTTTTAGGAGTATACCTTGAGTAGGGTATGTCAAGTTTGTCACTTTGTTTGTATTACTCAGACGGAAACCTCGAAAACCCTATAAAGAACGTACATATGTAGTATTTATAGATGACCAGCGTGACGAGTTGAGTCGATTAGCCAAGTTCATTGGTATGTGCATCCGAATTAGTCTCTCAGTTTTTGAGCAAAACTGAAATCGTCGATATCTGACTGCTATAGCATATAGCTGCCATACGAACCGACCAATCCAAATCAAGTTCTTGTATGGAAAACTTTTTTGTTTTACGAGATATCTACATGAAATTTGGTACAGATACCAGTTTCAAGCTACCGATACTGCTGCCACTCATCCACCGTTATCTTAAAATTTTCATTGCTTACATTATTTTTAGGAGTATACCGTGATAGAACAAGTTTGTCACCAACGGAAACCCCGAAAACCCTATAAATAACGTACAACTTTTTTTATAGGTGATCAGCGTGACGAGATGATCGATTAGCAAGCTTATTGGTTTGTCCATCCGAATTAGTCTCTCAGTTTTTGAGATATCGAACTGAAACTTTGCGAATTTCCTTTTCTCCACAAGAAGCTGCTTATTTGTCGGAATCGTCGATATCAGACTGCTATAGCATATAGCTGCCATACGAACCGACCAATCCAAATCAAGTTCTTGTATGGAAAACTTTTTTGTTTTACGAGATATCTTCATGAAATTTGACAGAGATTACTTACCAAGATAATGGTACAATATCTCGATAAATTTTTCAGATCGGACCACTATTGCATATAGCTGTCATACGAACTGACCGATCAAAATCAAAGTAGATCTTTTTATACCCTTTAAGGCTAAAAGAAACATATCTTTGTAGGGTATTATAGCGTCAGTAATGCCGAAGAAAAATTTTTGTCGAATCATGTTTTTTTCGAAAAATTTCTAAACAGCTGAAGCTGTGCAAAATTAACTGTAGGTTGTGTGAAATGGGCACAACAGAGGTCTAAACTAATAACGAAAATTAATTTGAATACCAGAGCATGTACTCACACACACACACATACACTTGTAGTGGCTTACGCATGCCAGTACTAATTTTTTGACAAAACAATAAATTATTGGCAAACATCTTGTGTGCCGATTTTTTAATATCCAACACTTGTTCACGCATTGTTTTTATTAATATTCGCATTATACTAAGCAAGTAAGTGTGTGAGTGTGTGTATGCATACACCTACTCATAGACATATATCAAAAAAGCTTAAAGGCCCAACATAAGTGCGAATTTAAAGAATTATGTCGCGCGGGAAATTTATGCCTTCAACATGACACATTGTAGTGAAATACATATATGTATGTATGTAGTGGTATATATGTACAAATATACTCGTGTATGTATGTATATGCAAAGATTTATTGTAGCTGTTATAACACTTCAAGTTTTCATGAGTCAAGAGCATTCATTCACCGCTTTTTTATGCTGCATGTACAACAATAACAAAACAATAACAACAACTGAGCGTTTGAGACTTTTGAAGACTTTTGGAAGATAATGATAAATCGTACAGAAATTGCTCTTTGTGCGCGTCAAGTGGATTTTTACTGTCAAATATTGTTTTTTGCGCTTTGTTGTTGTTTTTGCTTTGGCTTAGAGGTATCTCTGTATGTAGGTTTGTGCATGTAAACTATAAATAACTAGTGGCACATAGTTGCTGCTTGGTAGTAGCGCTCTTTTGTTGTTGTTGTTGCTTGTTTACTTTTATGTTTTGTAGTAGTGTAGTTGTTGTTTTTGCTTCTTTTGTCTTTCAGCCTGTTGCTTTCATGTTTTTGCGGGTTGTCAACGACACTTTTATTTGTTAACTATTAAATTTCTCATAGTTCAATACACTTTGTTAATATGCCAGTGAGCATGAGCTTGAGCAGGCAATTGGGTGGCAAGTCTACACATACACATGTATATACATACATACAAAACATACACATATACACACACTCAAAGAGTTTGCTGAAGAAGCGACATAAAAGCAGACTTTTACATTCTAAGCTAATGCATTTATATGTCAGCGCATATGTATGTGAGCGAGTGTTTGCAGCTTAGTCTGTGTGTGTGTGCTTAGTTGATTGTATTGCGCTATTAACCGCATTTATTCATAACATAAACTTTTATGCTCATTAATGACTGTCTCTTAGCGGGCGCGTGTTTTTATCGATTTGCCAACAAAGCGCGCCGCCTGAAGTGGGCGTCGGGGCGTATGAGTAATCAATTATGGCATTATTTGTAATGCGCTCAAATTTCATTAATTTAGTGGATATTTAGTGGCGAAAAAAAGTAATTGCATACGCAATTTATTTCAATTTATGAAAATATTTGAATTAATTTTTTTTTTTTAATTTTATTTGTAATTATAAGTTGCTTTCAATTAGTGAAATTACGAGGGATTTGTGGTTTTATTGTTTGGTAGAAGAGTACTATGCAAAAAAAAGCAATAAAAAATATAGAAAAATATAATATGAAAAATATGTACATAAAAACGTGGCCTCAAAAAATAATAAAAAAAACATTGGGGAAAAAATAAAACATTTAAAAAAAATTTAAATAAAAAAATTAAAATATAACAAAAATGTTTAAAAAATATAAAATTCAAATTGAAAAAAATGAAATTATAAAAAAATATTGAAATTTAGGCCATAAAATATTAAAGGAATATAACAATAAAGTTATAAAAATTATAAATATAATAAAAAACTGAAAAAGAAAATTAAATAATTAATAAAAAGTATTAAAAAATAGTAGAATAAATAGCATAAAAAATTAGAATAATAATTAGAATAAATTAATAAAAAATATTAATATGAATATAAATTAATTGTTTTCCACATATTTTTGTTTTCAAAAGTAATTTTGGACCAGTTCTTTACTTAAATGCTATGCTATTGGCCCTCTTCCGTTTTCGAAAATCGTCTCCGTTTTCATAATTATAAAAAAATATAAAAAAGTTTAAAAAAATTATAGATTAAATAAAAAAAATTAAAAAAAACAAAAATATGCAAATAACTTTATAAAAAAAAATATAATAAAAAACTAATAAAAAAGTAATTTAAAAAAACATAAGGAAAATTTTTTCCAAGTAATTATAAAAAATGTTAAGAATGGTATTGTTATTTACTTTACCATATTTTTGTTTTCAAAAGTAATTTTGACTAGGTTCTTTACTTAGGTGGCAAGCTCTTTCAAATTTATAAAAAAATATATGTAAAAAATATAAAAAAAAGTTTTAAAAATGTATAAAATTAATGAAATAAAAAAAAAAATATATATGCATAAACGAATATCGATAAAAAAAAAAATATATTAAATTTAATAAAAAATTGATATATAAAAATAGTAAAAAAAACATTATAATGAAAAAAAATTTAATAATTATATAAAATGTTAAAAAAGGTAAAATATTTTATTTCGTATAAGTTTTCAATTTCAAAAATAATTTGTGCCAAATTCTCTACTACTTACTACTCGAAAAAAGTGCCTTCTTTCAAAATTATAAAAAAACTACAGACAAATTATTGATAAAATTAACAGAAAAATTATAAAACTAAATAAAGCAGTTAAAAAAATAAAAAATCTACAGATAACGTGACAAAAAAACATAAAATATAATACAAAAATGTACATATAAAAATAGCAAAAAAGAACAATATTATGAAAAAATATTTTATTTGTAAAAAATGTTAAAAATATGTAGGTATGTAAAATATTTGTTTTTTCACAAGTTTTTATTTTCAAAAATTATTTTAGCCAAATTTTTTACTACTTACTACTCGAAAAAGGGTCCTCTTTCAGAAATATAAAAAAATTAAGAAAACAACTTTTAAACAATTATATGTGTGTTTATAAAATTTAAAAAAAAAAATTCAAAAATACCGGTATAAAAAAATAAAATATAATAAAAAAAATTATATATAAAAATACTACAAAAAAAACATTATAATGAAAAAAATTTAATAATTATAAAAAATGTGAAAAAAATTAAAATATTTGTTTTCCCACAGTTTTTTTATTTTCAAAATAATTTTTGCCAAATTTCCTATTTAAATGCAAAAAAAAGTAATTTTAGCCACATTCCCTACTTAAATGCCAAGCTATTTGCCTATTTGGCTGCCTTCCGCTTTCGAAAGTAAAAGTGTGCGCCAGGCCGCATGCCAATTTGTGCGAAACACGCTATTTTATTGCTGTCAACTCATTTACACGCTTGGCAAGCAGCAAATAATTGGTTTCCTTTTCTTTTACAAAAATATTTGAAATATTTCTGAGACACATAATGGCTTAGTGCTTATTATAATAATTCTTTTTCACTTATAATTCCAAGAAATTGTTCTGAAAAGTTTTTTATTTTTTTGTATTATATTTTTAAACATATTTGCATACATGTGTTGCAAAATGTCTTTTAAATAATTATTGCCATATAAATATATTTTACTATAATTTTGAAAAAGTATCGAGTTGGTGTTATAATCATGGATGCTTTGGGTTGATTAGCAGCTACTCAAATTATTTATGAAGTTTTTGTTTAGTTAGGTTAAAATAATTTTTTTTTCATAGTATACATATTATATTAGCAATATTATGGGACCCTTTTTGGTACCATTTTGGGTGCATAGGATGTCTTATTGTAGGACAACATTAAGGTGATCTTTGAAAGGCCGATAAACTTTAATAGTTCACGCGACCTCACTAGAATAATGCTAGAACACCTTCATTTAAGTATATTCAAGTATTTTAGCGGTTGCAGTGTTGCCATCAATTGATTTTTGGTATTTTAGGGTCTTGGAAATGGCAAATTCTATTTAGGCAACAAAATTTCGATAAGAAAAAAAACATTTCGCAATTATCATATAATCTTTATAATCACTTATTGAGTTTCTTAGTCCCCTATCAGCCTAAAACTAAAATTTTTTCTATGATGCAACCGCCACCTGTGTGACTAGACTTATATTTTCCTTTCTAATCTAAAAGGGATTGCTTAAAACCCTGTCCTCTTTCATTTTTCTCGATATTTTTTAAAGATAACTAAATTTTAAGGAAACACATGTCAGATTTCCAAAAAATGTTCAACTTGGAGAAACTTAATTTTAGTCATTTCAGTGTAATATTATTTCTGTGAAGCCACTTAAGTGAGATTTTCTTTCAAAACGAGCATGATTTGTTAGCGAGAACTAAATGTTTAAAGCATTTCCTGCTAAAAATATGTTTCAATTATTTTAAGTACCAAACTGCCTAGGGCAAAATATAAAAAAAAATATACATATAAATGTTTTCCGTTATTTAAGTTTAAAATATAATTTTCGCATATATTTGCTGCAAGAATAGAACATCAACCCCTTGCTGCCTACCCCCTCTCCCACTTTGTGTTGACAAAATGATTAAGTGTCACATTTGCTAAGCTGTCAATTCCGCGCTGCTGTGCCATTTGGCATGCTGACAGCGCAAATAAAGACAAATCCAACGACACAAATAACAACAACAACAAGAACGCGTACAAAATATAGTAAAAGTGAGTTTGAAGGGAAAAAACGAAACTAGTGAAACACTAAATAGATAAAAACCAGCGATATTTCTTGCGTACTTGCGCGCCACTAATTCCCAGTGGATGCACATACGTGTTGGTGTGTGTGTGGTGGCTATCAGCATGCGGTCAGAGGCACTCATGCACGTCAACAGCTTTTTGCTTGGCTCTAGCAGCTATCCGCTTTCTAGCACAACAACATCGCAGACCACACTGCGATGATAAGAACAGCCAGCCAGCGAAGCAGCGAGTCGGCCAGCCAGCCGGCGGATCATTTGCAGCCGCCAACAGCGCACTACGCAACAGCAGCAGCACCGGCGGCGGCAGCAACAGATTGTCAGTCATTGGCTATTAAGTGGTCGGATATGTGCGGCCATCTGAGCTACCCATGCCATATGCATGTAAGCATATGTGTGTGTGTGTGTGTGTATGCTGTGTGCGGCGACTTTGAGTTGCAAATACGAAAATGAAGAGTGAATGATGAGTTCATTAGCCCGACCGCTTCGCATTGCAATGCGCCGAAGGACTTTGTTTCGCACGAATTTTTCGCTTTAGAAACGCGCTAATATTTAGTCTGCGGCAATTTGTAGACACTCTTGTGTTTTTATAAAAATCTTTTTCTATTCTATTTATTTGCACATCTTTATGCTTATTTATTTTGCTATTTCGCAGATTCTCATTTTATTCGCCGTCTTGCTCACTTGCAATGACATGCATGAGTTGCCACTTTTTTGTTTGCCTGTGTTATTTTGCTTTTGTTGTTATGCATTAAAATTTATGTGCGGCATACGAACATTGTTGCAGGCATGGCATGACGTTGCAATGCGTAGCGTTGCATGCCACAAATTTGCAACTTCACGGTATGCGCACGTAAATTGTGCATTGGCCGAATTTACCAACGTAAAACGCGCAGAAAAGGGTCCTCAGAGTGGCTTATAAATAAAAGCGAGTATATTTTGCAGCTAAATGTTTCAAAATTCATTAAAATTTATAAAATATGAAAACGCATGCTGATTTGTGCTGAAAATCGAAAGTAGATGAAATAATTTTCCTAATACTGGACATTGCCAAAAAAAAAAAAAAAAAAAAAAAAAAATAAAACGTTTATTACCGTTGCACCGAAGCTATAACACCCTTCACAAATACAAAAGATTCCTTTGAAGAACTCGATTCCGATTGTTCAGTTTGTTCGGCAGCTATATGCTATAGTGCTCCAATCTGAACAATTTCTTTGAAGATTGTCCTTATTTTCTTAGACAATAACTTAAGCCAAAATTTTAGACGACATCTCCTCCCATAAAAAAGTTTTCCATACAAGCACTTGATTTTGATCAGGCCATTTGTAAGACAGCTATATATTATAGTGATCCGATATCGGCGATACTGAAAAATTAGCAGCTTCTTTGGCAGAAAAAAATGGGTGCAAAGCTTCAGACCGATATCTCAAAATTTGTGGGAATAGTTTGTGTAATTTCGGATTTGTAATTTGATTTTGACCGAGTAGACTCAAATATATACAAGGACTTTAATGATTCGATTCTTCAACCGTATGTCTGACCGACCGTCAACAATTAGCGAAACGCGTTGCAACATGGTCGCATATATATTTTTGATGCGCCATCCCTAGGTGCACCGAAAGCGGCTATCTCGGAGAGCGGGCGTTAAAAAAGTCCACAACCACATATTGATAGACCGAAGATTGCAGGTGCGATATTCGATATGAAATGCTGGTCATCACAAAGCTGTCGGCGCGATGGGTACCGCGTTGTATCACTTGGGAGAGCAACAGCAATCATGAGACCACAGCACAGCAGTGTTGTTGTCTTCTCCAGTGCGACGAAGACTGTTATATCAACTTGAAAGGTGTTGTCTTCCGTTGATTACCCGCAGATGGACAAATGGTCACAAGGTTCTTTCTTCTTTACTGGCGTAGAAACCGCTTACGCGTCAACCGCGCTAGTCGTTTCTTCTTTTCGCAAGGTGGCGCCATATTGGAGATTCCAAGCCAAGCCAAGTCCTTCTCCACCTGGTCCCTCCAACGGAGTAGAGGTCTTCCTCTTCCTCTGTTTCCTCCGGTGGGTACTGCGTCGAATACTTTCAGAGCTGGAGAGTTTTCGTCCATCCGGACAACATGACCTAGCCAGTGTAGCCGCTGTCTTTTAATTCGCTGAACTATGTCGAATGCTGAACGATGTCATCGTTCCATCGAATGCGGTATTCGCCGTGGCTAACACGCAAAGGACCATAAATTTTCGCAGAACTTTTCTGGCGAATACTGGCAACGTCGACTCATCCGATGTTGTCATCGTCCATGCCTCTGCACCATATAGCAGGACGGGAATAATGAGTGAGTTATAGAGTTTTATTTTTGTTCGTCGAGAGAGGAGTTTACTTCTCAATTGCCTGCTTAGTCCGAAGTGGCACCTGTTGGCAAGAGATATTCTGCGTTGGATTTCGAGGCTGACGTTGTTGTTGGTGTTGATGCTGGTTCCAAGATAGACGAAATTATCTACGACTTCGAAGTTATGACTGTCAACAATAACGTGGGTGCCAAGTCGCAAGTGCGACGGACTGTTTGTTTGATGACAGGAGATATATCGTCTTGCTCTCGTTCACCACCAGACCCATTTGCTTCGCTGCCTTATCCATGCTGGAGAAAGCAGAAGTAACGGCGTAGTTGTTAAGGCCAATGATATCAAAATCATCGGCAAACGCCTGCATCTCTTATAAAAGATGGTACCTTCACTGTTTAGTTCTGCAGCTCGAATTATTCTCTACAGAAGTAGGTGTCTAAAACCGATTGGTATCGAACGGTTCAGGGTTCTACTATGCCGAAATATTGGGTCGAAAAATAAATTACTAAATTAGTTTGAATTTTTTATTTCAATATTACACATTGTCAAATGGCAAATTTTGTGTTTCCAATGGCATCACGGCTTCAAATTCGTTGAAAGTTTTGCAGAAGTGTTGGTATCTGAGAGATAGCAAATGACCCTAATACCTCTTGTGTTTTGGGTATGAGACGTGTCAATGCTACTAGTCTTGTAGCAAAAGACCTGAATCTTATGCAAAGCCTATGTTGAACAGAGATCGCAAATAGTAGGTGATTCACAGTGCAGGTGAGGGCACTAAATTCATCAAACGCTTCACTATTAGTGATCAGACTTGGGTTTATTAATATTAGGTCGAAACTGTTCAACAATCGAGCGAATTGCGTACCAAAAAATGAGCCAAAGCCACAAAAACCAAAAACTCGCTTAAGGCACTGGAGACCATCCCAGCCGAGGCGGCTTATAGTATAAGTCTATAAATTATAAAAATAGGCGATAATAATATTTTGTAATAAAAAAATGTACTTTTTTGTCAGTCCGGGTCAATTTTGATCATTTGTTATAAATGTGACCCGAGATGACTTAATCTTAATTTTTTCAAAATTTGAAAAACTTTCATTTGGAACATTTACGTCTGTTACTTAGCATCCGTTTGATAATTTTGAGCATTGCTTTTGAAAATCTCAGTATAAACTATATTTTAGGGTCAATGGAGGCTTAAAATCTTCTATAAAAGTTGTCCCCAGAATATTTAAAATTTATTTTATTAGTAAATTATGCACCAAAATATAAAATAAATTTATTCACTTAAGGAAGCAGAAGATTAAGTACATATACGCTTATAAAAACTCGATATTTTCCCTCACATATTTTGATTAAACATGGAAACTCTACAAACACAACGCATCATGAATCACTTAAAATTCATGCCACATCCGTGACAGAAAGTGACCACTGACCGACTACAAAAATATTATGTTAAGCGAAAAATAAAAGAAAAAGTAAAGCAAAAACTGAGCTAAAGTAAAAACTGGAACTGGCACAAAGATACAAATGAAATAACTACACACACACATACGAGTAGACGCTACGCCCCGCCAAAGATAAACAACTTGCAACTGCAATATACACACCCACACACATGCACAAGTGCGAATGTTTGCGAAAAGTTAGCACGCAACGCATTGACGTCGCCGCGCAGCATCTCTTTCACTTGTGCCCATTTCATGGCGCGTTTGTGGGCCAACACCAAATTCAGACACCGACACTCTCGCACACACACACACATTAACACACATATGACGCTACGTGCTCCTAGTGAACACTAATTTTCTTCTTATACATATTTGTATACAGCTATGTGGCAGCAACATGTTTTCCAGCAACTTTACAGTGCAGCGAAACTATCGCCAGCGACCGACAAGCACTACGCACGACCAACACCAACAACAAGCAGCAAACAGCAAACAATGCAAGAGCGTAAAGTAGGCGAAAGAAAAATTGTTGCTGGAAAATATTCGTAAGTTTGTGGCCGCGCAGAGGCATGTGCCGGTGGGGAGGCGTTTGGTGGCAAGTTGGCGAGAGCGAGCCAAGTGAGTAGTTAAGCTGCTGTTGCCGGCGGCGGCGTTACACTTTTCACCAAATGCCGGCACAAAATGTGATAAAAGAAAAGCAAAAATAACAAAAACAACAACAAAAAGCAGCTATGTGGAATAAATATTGAGCACAGCGGCGCAGCGATAGTGGCTGTGAATGCATAAATAATGCAAGCGGCAACAACAAAAACTTGCAAGTTTTCGGAAGCGAGTTGCATATACTTACTGTTTATGTATGTGTGTGTATTTGCTATATATGCATGTGTGCGAAATTTTGCTTTTGTGAAATGCGGAAAGAATTATAAAAAAACTTATTTCCGCTATTTTGCTGAGATCTTCCGCTTTCGATTGTTGCTGTATGTGTGTGTGTGTTGTAAATTGGCAGTAGATGAAGTGTGAGGTGCTTTTGCTGGTAAATGAAAAGTTAGTACTTAAAAGAAGGAAAAAATTTCACCATAGAAAACTGAAGTTACCAACTGATCAAATTTGATCCGGACTGGTCTATTTAAGCTGCACTGGTAAACCAAATAGATAAAAAAATTCCCTGTTACAACCTTGCCTACGTTCGTGTGAATTTTGATCAGCTGCTTATTTACGACGAAAAAAGTTGGTCTGGTCATTTTTACTAGTGAGAGTCTGGAAGTTATAGGAAAAAGTTGAAGAAACAGCGCTTCAAAAGCTTCGTGTTGGCATCCGAGAAATGGTAGAGCATACCAACATTTCTTACGGATATACTAAACACGTTTTGGTTAGTGCTTCGGTTCATTTTTTTGGTTAATATTTGGTTAATATTTTTGTTAATGTTTTGGTTAATGTTTTGGTTAATGTTTTGGTTAATGTTTTGGTTAATATTGTGGTTAATGTTTGGTTAATGTTTTGGTTAATGTTTTGGTTAATGTTTTGGTTAATGTTTTGGTTAATGTTTTGGTTAATGTTTTGGTTAATGTTTTGGTTAATATTTGGTTAATATTGTGGTTAATGCTTTGAGTATTAAGAGATTAAGTATTAATAGACCTGAATCTTTTGCAAAAACGACATCGAGTAACGTAAAGAACGCAAGAGCGATGCTTGACAACGTAGCTTGGGATCCTGCATTCCTCAAACGCGGCATTAGTCGTGACAAAATGTGGATTTAGGAATATGAATATGGTACTGTAGACTATCGCAGATGAGACTTATAATAAGTGAATGGAAAATTAGATTATTGTATTTTATGACATGCTTTTATTGGCTCAAAAGAAGCCTATTTTGACTGACTAACAAGAAAACTTAATATTTTATGGCAAGAAAATGATCTTAAGGATCATAGATTACAGATTACTTGGAACTAAAAAAACTGCTAAATAATGAACACAACAGTTGAAGATAAAGAAAAGGTCAACATAACTATACCTCCTTTTCAATAAGATTGCTTGGCACTGGCTCTGGCATAAGTTCGAAAGTATATCATAGACTGTTAAGAATGACATAATCTATTCCTTGGCAAAAAAAAAAAAGAAATACAAACTTCAAGGAAAACGATGACTTCTGAGATTTTGTCATTAAAGAGATTCAATTGTATGATTAAATAAGAAAACTATGCATCCGCAATACACAGCTGCTTCAATTCGTCGAGTGGCTAAATATCTTCCTATGGCTGTTGAAAATATGAAGAAACTCCCGATTTTATTGCGTCCCACATTTCAAGGTGGAGTTACGCACTCAAATATTTGGTCCATTGTATCACTTTCCACCAATTACTTGTGGCCTACAACCACAATATTTGAAAAAAGTGTAAAGCAACAATCACTTCCAAATTCCTGTTGCTTTCGTGTACAGCCACCGCCTATTCTCCATTCCGCTCAATCAACACTTTTCGAGGAGACCAAACGGATGCGAGTTACAAAAATCGTTTATTGCCCTAAATGTTTTTTTATGGTGAATACTCGGGCGATGTAAAAGTGGAACATTCACAATAATTAAATGACAGGCCGAACGGGTATGCCGGCATACGCGAATGACCAGTTTAGTCCCAAGCGAGACTATTCGCTATTCGCATGCCGGCAGCATTTATTTCGTGACGGCTTGTCGTTATCAACCGCCTATGGACATTGACCTAGTGTTCCCAATTGATTGCGCGACCATTCCATTTTATTTGTTGCATTTTATTTTATACGTCGCCACTATTTCAACTTCTGTGGTTTCTCCAGCAGCGTTTACGCTTTGAAGCTAAGAGAGCGACAAGGGAGTTTGTGAAAAATTTGTTAAATATTTAGGAAGAAAGCGGAAAAGTAATACGGAAAAATGGGTAGAAGTTAAGGAGTATATAAAAATAATAAGAATAGCGCTATCTAAGTGATCAAAGAGCGGACTGATTGGAAGATCCAGTAGAAAAACCTTCTACAGATTAAAATTTAACATTCAGGTTTCCCAGTGAAAAGTTTTGACTTGTATTTATGCCAAAATATCTAATGCAAACTAATTTAGTACCAGAAGCTATTAAAAGTACATTCAATTTTGAAATATTTAGGTTGTAAATTCCGAAATTTCCGGATCCCGAAAAAACATACAGCAAAAGCTGCTTTAAACTATTTTCTAAGATTTAAATATTTTTTTATTACTAAAATTTCGGGATCCCAAAAAATACACGCAGCAAAAGCTATTTTAAACTAATTTCTAAATTTGAAATATTTTTTCAGTCCCGAAATTTCGGGATCCCGAAAAATTCACAGAACAGAAACTTCTTAAACTAGTTTCTATAAGTGTATTTAAACTTGCAATATTTTATCAGTCCCGAAATTTCGGTATCCCGAAAAACACGCGGAGCAGAAACTGCCTTAAACTAATTTCTAGAATTGTATTAACAATTGAAATAATTTTGGTCAGACTCGAAATTTCGGGATCCCGAAAAATATTTATCTACATATGTTACTAAGACATTCAATAACAAATTATTTAGCGTTTTAGAAGGTGTTTGTGTGACAGAACTCACTTATTGCAAACATGAGCAATTCTATGAAGTCATCAAAATTCATGAATATTTTTATCTCCGATACGAAACAGGTAAACGTCTATATTTGTCTATATTTTGACAAGCTTCTTCGTGAGAGGCTTGTAACAACAAAAAAAAATACATTTCCTTAATGCGCTCAATCCACAAATATCGAAAGTCATTATTTTCAGCAGAAAGTAAGATTAAGCTGAATGACAAACCTCACAGCGGGATTAGAGATTACATCCAATATTTCCTCCCGCCAGCAAAAACTAATAACTCTATCGAAAGTTAGGTTAAATCTGACCTCTTTTCTGTGATTTCTTTTTCCTTTTCCAAACGAAATTTTCTCTTGCTTTCCATCTTAGCAGCGCGCCACACGCCCCCAATGCCACTTAACTGCTAGCAAATAACCCACTTCTGCGAAAAAGGGCTTAACCAAAACACATACACTCACATACACACACATAGACACATTTATAGATGATTTCTTTTACATTTCCATTTTAGCCTGATTGTAGCAAAAGTTTTCGGCTGCTTCAACTTTGCCGCGCTCGACAAAAACCATTGCAATCATCGACCTATATTCGCAATCGTAATGGAAATGTGCCAAGCCAAAAGTTAATATTTTTTTTGAATTTTTCTTTTTCCAAGTTTTTAGTTTTCGAACTTTTTCGCTTTTGTACACTTCCGCCATCATGTCGAATGGAAATTGATTTGGCAATTGTGGGTATCTACTTGTTAAACATTTTGGGCGCACATATTGAATATACATATGTAACTGCAAATTACCGTTGCACAGCGCTATGCCAAAGAACCGCTGGAAACTTTACGAGAGTACAAGTGGCACACTTTTGGACGGAGTGCCATAGTTCGGAGATTTTTGCATTTTAATTTTTTTTTGTGGATTTATATTTCACAACTTAAACATAGAAGAGCAAAAATGCCTCAGGATAAGGGGAGTATGTACATATGTACATATGTATGTGTGTGTGCATATTTTCTAAATTTCTTTCAAAGACTATGCCGCGCTGCTAAAGTTATTCAATATCTAGTATATGTAGATATGTATGCTACATAACTCGTACTTAAGAATTAGGTCAACCGCGTTTGCAGCATAAAAATCTCCGTAATTGCCTATTCCCATCCGAATAACTAATAAACTAAGTTTCTCAGCGAAAAGTTCGAGCTTGTATTTTTGATAAACTTTGGCTTCAAATGGAAATAAATTTAATAGTTACTAAGCACTAAAACTACTTTAAACTAGTATTGAGTAGTGCATTCATATTTGTCATGTTTTGAAAATCCCGAAATTTCGGGATCTCATAAAACAAAATATAAATGATATTTTATGTTAGTATTTCATAAGTAGTTCTTGATATTTGAAATATTTTGTCAATCCCGTAATTTCGGGATCATGAAAAAACCATGGGGCAAAAAAAAAAAAAACAAGCTCAAATCTAATAATGCATTAAAATTTGAAGCATTATGCCAATACCGAAATTTCGGGATCCCGGAAAAAAACACAAGGCAAAAATTACTTTAAATCAGTATCTAATACTGCATCTAAATTTGAAATAGTTTGCCAATCCCGAAATTTCGGGATCCCGAAAAAAATTTGCGGGATTCCAAATTTTTTAATCTGGATGCTACAATATTTAAAAATAAACACCAGATATACAAATTATGTATGTACATATGTATATAATTTATTAGTTTTTGAATGGGAACTTGTAGTTTGTACTTAAAGATTTGGCTGCAAAGGAAAATAAAGTTAATAGTTATTAAACAAAGAGATTTTAAAATTGGTAACATAGAACATTTAATTTTGCAACATTTCAATAATCCCGAAAGTTCAGGATCCTGCAAACTTTATTTCGGGACTGCGACAATTTTTTAAATCTAAATTATAATAACAAACAAATAATCTTTTCAACATTTTAATAATCCCGAAAACTTTATTTCGGCACTGCGACATTTTTTTTAATCTAAATTATAGTGACAAAAATTAAGAAGTAATCAAAGTGAGGATTTAAAGTCAAGTGAAAGTGTACTATCGTATTGCTTCTCGTGTTAAAATTTAAAAGTGCAAATATTAAAAATCTAAATTTTCAGGATCCGGAACCATTTTATCAATATTAAACAGTGGCTTGAAGTAAAATATGTGAGATTCATGATATTCTGACATCTTTTTGAGTTCAATGATAAATTATATTTCTCAAAGAGAAAAGAAAAAATAATTCTAAAAAAATACTTTTAGCTTTGCTTACAATTCTAAATTTTACTGCGGTCCCATTCCTCCAAACCATTTCCCAAACATAATTATATTTCGTTTTTCTTAAGAAACTCATGTCGGCTGCTTAAGCAAGCGCAAGTAATGAGCAATGAAAATCTTTGTTTTCGATCTCTCAAGCATAAAAGTGAAGCACATTGTGGGCATTGAACTTACAATTTGAAATTGTAAAGTAATTCTACTGAAAATTTACGCGACTGCGCAGCGATGATTGCACGAAATCTAAACGAAAATAATACACTCTTACACCGACACATCCATAATAACGTTTAGGCTTTACCAAAAATCAATAGCATCTCTATTTTATCCTCAATTAAATGGTCAAAGGCATTTCGAGGCATTAACCTATTTGATAAGAGAGTGAGAGTTGGTCGTCAGAAACAGAAGCAGTGAAACAGCAGACGACAGAGAAAGTCATGACAACCAAAAACAACAAACTAAATGGCATCAAAATAGTCAGCAACAGTTTAACACCGCAGTATGCTTTGCCCTTCCCCCAAACGCTGATTGATGACAAGTACTAATTTCCGGGTGAGTTAATCAGTGAAATAATTTCTAGGTTTCTTGCTGTCACTCATTTGTGGCTACATTAATTTAAGTGCGGCAGATAACCGCCTTTTAGTAACATTAATTAAATAATGTTAACTAATGCGGGTTTGGTATGTACAGTTGTGTGCAAAATAGTAGAAACGTCTGGGAAAATATAGTTTTGTGACAGCTAAGTACAGCAGCCGCTTAAGTCGGTACACCTCAATAGTGAGTTACGGTGGATAAAAATATCGAAAAAAGAATTTGTCTCAAATTTTGTATTTTTAACCAAAATTTCGTGTGCGGAACCCCTGCGAATGTTGGAAAAACTTACGGTTTTTTAGTTTTATCAAAAACACAAAGTAGTACAAAGCCTTCAACGACGGCCGAGAGATCGTTGAAGACATGCTTCGTTCTGCACGATCTCCGACCTCTTCAACTGATAAAAATATTAAAAATGTTAAGGATGTGGTGCTTGAAATTCGTGCGGTCTCTCGTAAGTCCGTTCGAATGCTTTTGGAGGATATTTTGGGTATGAAACGCGCTCTTGCTCGACTCGTCCTGATAAAGCTGATTTTTTTCAAAAAGAGTACCATAAACAAGTCTTTTTCGCCATGTGTGATCGTACGAATTCCGATCCCACAATCAAGGATAGTATTTTAACTGTCGATGAGACATGAGTTTATGAGTTTGATATGCAAACAAGTCAACAATCAACAGAATGGAGGAAAAAACGACCCGAATCCAAAGGAAACACGCCAAAGCCGCTCAAAAATCAACGTGATGTTCATTGTTTTTTTTTCGATATTCGTGGTTTGTTGCATCAGGAATTTGTTCCGGAGGGACAGACGGTCAATATAGAGTTCTATTTGGCCGTATTGAGGCATTTGCTTGAGAGAATCTGTCAAAAACGGCTAGAATTGTGGAAGAACAATTCATGAATTTTACACAATGATAATGCATCATCGCATCAAGCCACGATTGTAACCGATTTTAAAGCCAAAATGCAATGACTACCATCGATCAAACACCAGATTCACTAGATTTGTCTTCGGGTGGTTCTTGTTGCCCAATGGAGTCCACTCCATTCAGTCGATCGAAGAGATAAAACAAAATTCGTTGAAGGAACTGAAGGCCATCCCAAAAAGTGCTTCTGAAAACTATTTCGAGGACTGAAAAAATCGTTGGCTTAAGTGTATTATATCTTGTGGCGATTACTTTGAAGGCGACAAAATAAATATTTATGAATGTTTAAAGATTTTCAGTTTTATATTGCGCAAATTTTATACACTGAACAGGGTATATTAAGTTTGCCACGAAGTTTATAACACCCAGCAGGAAACGTTGAAGACACTATGAAGTATTGTATATACATATTTAACCATCAGCCTGTCGAACTGAGTCGATGTTGCCAAATACGTTTGTCCTTTTCTTACCAAAAAGCTGCTATTTATTGGAATCGCTGATATCGGATCAATATAGTATAAAGCTGTCATACAAAATGACTGATCCAAATCTAGTTCTTGTATGGAGAATTTTTTTATTTGACAAGATAGCTTCAGGTCAATGGTACAATATCTGACTACTTACATACATATGTATGTACGTGCAATAACGAAATTGTCACAATTATCACATATTAATATTTTTTTTCTTTTTTTTTTTTTTTTTTTTTTTTGTTTGGGGCGTCACAAGCCTCAGTGCATATGCGGTCGTTTGTATGTGTGTGTTTGTACATAAGGGTGCCCATAATCGACATGTGCCAATTTTTTCGTTTTCTGATCATTTATTTATATTTATAATTATTTTTTTCGCATTTTTACTGCGCTTTTTTTGTACAAAATTTACTTTTTCTATTTTATTTCATATTTTCGCTGGTGAGCCATGTCGCATTTACAAATTAGCACAGAAAATCATTAATTAATGGCAATGGTTTTGACACACTTTTGCCACAACGACGGCGGCATGGACGGCGACTAGTAAGTACACAAACACACACACGCGCGCATGCAAGTATTCGAGCATTTTTGTACTCGGATTTTTATTAAAGTGAATATGCATAGAACCGGCTTAACAGGCAAAGGGCAAGCAAATATGTATATTTACACATATGCGCCTATGTACATGCATATAAAATATAAATATGTACATACATATATGAAACTGTGATACACATAAATATATGCTACACTTACACATACACACACACCTTAATTTGCCATTAATTATTTATGTTCTACAAATTTGTGCATATATAATATGTGTTTGTGCCTTTGGTTGTTGTTTTTGTGTGTGTGTTTATTTTCGCAAATTTTTTGGTTCAATTATTTTTGGTTGTTAATTTGCGCTTTGTTGTTGCGCTTGGCACGAAGTACGGCATATTATTTGATATTGTTTGCGAATTTTGCAAATTTAAGTACACTCGCATATGTGTGTATGTGTGTCTATAAGTAATTAGGTATATGTATGTATGTGTGCGTGTGCCTGCGTGCAAGCTTAATGTAGCTTTTAGATTATTCATTCATTCTTGCGATTATGTGATAATTAATTTATTTAGTTCAATTAGCAAATCAACTAGTCATCCAAACAAACGACCGACCATCCAGCTGTTGATCTGACCTTCGCTAAGCTTTAATGTTGTGGAAGAAGAATTCGAGTCAAGGCAATAATTAGAGCCAGAGCGATAGTATGTCTGGCTATGTGTGTTTTTGTTTAATTTCGTTGTTTTCGTCAGAAAAAAATCTTAATTGGTGGTTATGTTTCTCGGTCGCGCGTGTTGCCGAAACTTAAACATCAAATACAACATGGCAGGTTGGTAAAGTTAGGTTATGTTGTTGAGTAAAAGTTCTAGCATTAATTGACCTAGATTTTTAAAATGGTAGTAAATAGTTTATACCGAAATTCGGTAGCTTATAGCAAATATAAGATTTATGAGGACCCATTAATTACATAGGCCCATTTTACCATCTGATCAGATTTGACCCGGACTGGTACTTGTAACATAGACCGGTGGTTAGGCTACACTAAGAGTTATCAGTGCTTTCCGAACAATTTCAAGTGATGCTGCTGAAGTAATAGTCAGTATGATGCCCATTGACATCCAGGGTGACGAATACGAAAGAGTATACAAATTACCAGAGCCATCTATAGGAGCCAAAAGAGAAGAGAGAATGAAAAGCTTAACGATATGGCAGCAGCGGTGGCAAACCTCACTCAAGGGACGGTGGACCTACAGACTGATACCGGACATCCATTCTTGGATCTATAGACGACATGGGTACCTGGATTTCCACCTAACCCAAATACTAAGTGGGCATGGTTGCTTTACCTGCACAGATTCCAGCACGACATTGGTCCGAATTGTCCGACGTGTTCAGAGTGGTTTGAAGACTCTGAGCATGTATTCTTTTATTGCCCTCGCTTTTTAAGTGCACGGGAAAAACTTAAAACTACACTCGGTGGTAGTTTTACGGTGGAAAATTTGACGACACTTATGTGTAAGTCCACTGAGAACTGGAAAGCTGTCAGCGAAGCGGCAGCTTCAATCTTGACAAAACTTAGATATATAGAGCAGAATAGGCGTCTGTCAGTCCGTGCTATAGAGGAGACTTAAAAGTAAAAGGAACATTGCTTGAAAATCGTCGAGTAGTCGTAGCTGAGAGTGTACACAAAGACCGTGGAGAGTCGATTCGGTGCCGTTCGCAGCAACTCGAACTGACGTGCAAGAACTGAAGCCGCTTGACCTGCCTAAGCCACATTGTTTCGCTCTATGGGCTCTTGAAATGTTCCAAGAAGATCTGACGTTTTCGAGTCAAGTTTTTTTCAGCGAGGGGCTTCTTTCTAGTTCAATGGGTATATGAACAACCGCATTTCGGGCAAAAAACAACCTGAAGCGATTCAAGAGTTGTCATTTCATCCAGGAAAAAAAATCGGCATGGTCTGGTTTGAGGGCCGGTGGCATCATCGGTCCATATTTCTCCAAAAATGATGCCGGTGAGAACGTAACCGTTCATAGCGACCGTTATCGCGTAATGATAACCGACTATTTGATGTCTGAAATTGAAGCTCGTGATCTCGTCGACATTTGGTTTCAACAAGACGGCGTCACACTCACGCAACAATCAATGGATTTATTGAGCGAACACTTCGGTGAGCAGATAATTTCACGTTTTGGGCCTGTTGATTGGCCACCAAGATCGTGTAATATCATACCATTCAGACTTTTTTGTAGAGAAATGTAAAGTCTAAAGTCAACATACCGCTTCGATTTCGGCCTTGGAACAAAACATCACGCGTGTCATTCGCCAGTTATCAGTCGAAATGCTCGAACGATTCATCGAAAATTGAACTCAAGGGATGGACTATCTGAGACGTAGCTGTGGCCAATATTTGAAAGATATAATCATCAAAAAATAAATGCCAAAAATGTTCTTTCGAATGATAATAAACATTTAATTTGAAGTTTCTTTGTTTTTTATGTAGAGAGTCTCGAAATGGATCACCCTTTTACATATATATTTTGTAAAAACTGTATACTTAGGTCGAAGAGGTTTCTGGGTTACTTTAGAGAATTTGCTGTGATCGAGTTGGATCGATCTGCAGAGAACAAACATGAATTCATCGGACAATTGCGCAATATTTCCAACGGATTCATTAGTGAACACGATATTAAACCTAAAGAAGTTGCAATAATATGTATTATATACGAGTATCATAGCAATTCTCTAAACTTAGTTTGGCACATTTCAGTTCTGCAGATGTACATATGAGCTTAGAAATCTTCGCTAGAAATCAATCAGCCTTTGTGGCAATATGATATGCGATTTATGCCAATGTTTATATTATGCTCATATATTATAGTTGTATATATGTACATACATACATATGTATATGCTAAAGTGCATGTTGAAGACGAATGGTGCAAGCGTCCGCTTAGCCTTTGGCGCTCACAAATGGAATTCCATGTGCGGGCAGTTGAACGACCGATGCGGGAGGCCTTCATTGTGGTTACAACACATCAGCTTTGTAAGGCGTGCGTTGAAAAGCAAAACAAACACACACACACACGCACACAATGACACACACACACACATATACAGCAACTACAAAGGTGCACTTTATTCACTTATAAATGAACATAGTTTGCATTTGTACTCTTATAGATATATGTATGTACATATGTATGTAAGTACATATATACTATGATGTATATATTTTTTGCACATGCCGTCAAGTCACTTGTAAATTTGCTCGCCATTAGCGGGCACTGCCTACGCGAATGCAACACTGTTAAACTGCATATAAAGCTGGTTAAATGTGCAGTTTGAACTCGTGTTTGGTGCCCTATAGAGAAAAAATTATGCATTTAGTTAGGGCTTACTTTAATGCTAGTTATCTTCGTAGACTAGTGAAGAGACATGACTGAATCTCAAAAACTGCGGAATTAGTTCGTTTATGTACAGACGGACCTCGCTAAATCGACTTAGCTCGTCAAGCTGATCATTCATATACAATATTCTTTATATAGTCCTCGTGTACATCTAATATATCCAGTTTCGGGTATAAACATTAAGGAAATAAATTGTAGCTTTAGCCGTTTTTAAAAGGTGTGGAGACACTGGTGCAACTAAACAATGAGTTAAACCCGGTATCTACCCGGCAACTACCTGATATCTATCTGGTATCTCTCTGGTACCTACCTAGCACTTTGTCAGTTCGAGACTCGAATATCAATATTCATATTTTATGGTGTTAGAAAATGCTTATGAAACCGATTAAACAATTAATTAATGAAAGGAACGAAATAAAATGAAGAATAGTTAATATTTTTTTTTATATAAAAGAGCGCAAGAGAAGTTATCTCATCTCGATTCAAGTGTTTTGAAGCACGAACTCCGATGAGACCATGATAAAAAAGGTTCAAGTATACTTTAATCCATAGATTTTTACAAATGTTTGGTTTCAAGAGTGTTTAGCAGAGACCAAAAAGAGGCTCACCTCACCCCAATTTATTATGGAATTTATTTGAAAACTGGGCTTTAAAATAATATTTAGTAGAGGAAGGGACTATTCACCGACAACCGAAACTATTCTCTTCATCAGTGAAAACAAGAAATGCAATAATAATATCAAAGCACCCATTGTGAGGCACCCAGTTTTTCCATTGACTGCACTTCCCAGCAGGGCACGCACATTTTTACGCTTAAAAGCACACACTGGCATACAAGAAAACACACATAAATTTATAAATCTAGGCATAAAAGCGCGCGCATCTATTGTGCAAGTGAAAACACATATACATACGTACACAAGTGCTTGTATTTACATACATATATGCATACAAATTCATGCTCATTTTTGCAACTTTGCTTGCTGCATTTTCTTTTGGTTTTTATATAACTTGAATGCCCTTTGCAGTTTGTCAATCATTCGCGAAATCGCCTCCTTGACGATGGTGCTGTCAAGGCAAGCTGAATGCGGCCGGTGCTGAGGGTCCAGGTAGATTTTTTGATACAAAAATACATAGTTAAATACCAGAGTATGAAAATGTTTGTTAAAGGTCCGGTGTGAGGGTCTTAGGGCATTTATAGTTGCTTAGTTTCGCGCTAGTCGACTTTAGGCTTAGTTATGTGGCTAAACCGACGGGTTTAAGTATGTTTGTCAGCTTGCGATTTAAGCTGTGTGTTAAAGCTTAAGTTGAATGCAACGAAAAACAAAAATGCATATTGTAACTAATTTCTAAGAGGGCACTGTATATATTGTTAAAATCGCGTTACATATTTTTGTAACTGTAGCAACCTTAGTACCTTAGTAGTACTTCGTAATAGTGCGACGCTAACTGAAATGCAAAATTCTATAAAAATAAATATAAGTTTAAAAAAAAGTAAAGTTTGGACCTTGATGTGAGTTTAAGTGCAACAGTTATTGTATCGGGTGATTTTTTAAGAGCTTGATAACTTTTTTAAAAAAAAAACGCATAAAATATATAGAGTACAAATATATAAACTTTTCATTTTGTTAATAGTATGTACATATATTTTTCGGGATGCATAAAATATTTACCCTAGAGAAAAAGTTTGGAGACAACTAAAAATTGTTTAAAAATATTTTTCAAATCTGAATGATAATCCTTTGAATATGCAAATTTTACCCCAAAGATAATGGGTATGTATATATATGAAAATATGTATATACCCCGGAGAATTTGGAACTAAAAATTGTTTAAAAATATTTTTCAAATCTGAATGATAATCCTTTGAATATGCAAATTGACCCCTAATGGGGTAATTAGAAAATTCTGAATTTAAGTGGCAACTGCTAACTCAATTTACCATACAATGAGACAATTAACTAATTACCCAATTAGTATTTAATTGACAATTAACTAATTACCCAATTAGTATTTAATTGACAAATATTTAAAGCCTTTATAAAATCAAAAAAATGCTCCACAAAAATGAGTTGCGCTTGATTATAAAAAGAACTCAGAGTTTCTTTCGTTGTAGTGGAGCAAGATGCAAAACTTGCACGGAGAAAGATGCGCTGAAAACATCTAGAAACTTCCTTCGCTGTCCAGACTAAGGTTGAACCAACTTGGTTGCCATACGTTCTACGAACCCGTCGAATTGGCTGAGGTAGATATTAGTCAACTCAATAAATTTTTGGCCGTCTCTAGACGCAATGTAGTCTTCAATGTAGTAGATCTTTTTATCTGTACTGAGTACGTAGTTTTGGCCATCACCATAGAAAAGCGTCTCTAGCAGTCCCTGTGGCATTATTCGTGATCTCAAGAATATCAGCCTATTTAGCTAACCTAACCTCACCTAAGATGCCACTCGCTTAACTCTCCTTTTCTTAATGTATGCTCAGTATTTATTCACTCTCGTTTTAAAATTCAATCTAAATATTTTGTATTTTTTACTGCCAATTATTAATTGTTTCAGATAATTTGAACACTACATAAAAAGGATAGTTAATTAACTTTTTTATACCAAGCAAATTGAGTCAATTAACATCAAAATAGGATAGTCAATTAACTTTTTATATTAAGCAAATTTAGTCAATTAACATCATAATTGACTCGCCTAATTGACCTGTTTGAAATCAGTACGAGGAGGTTAAGCTTTAATATCCAGTTTGGATGGTACAGAAACAAAATTAACAAAATTATTAAAAGAGTAAGAAATTGCTTCGCCAGCATAAAAACTCTGATATGGTCTGAAGTTAGTTGGTAATGACTCAATTTAACATCATAGAAATAATTAAGCAATTAAGACTCTATTTAGATACAGAATACAAATATTTTTTGAGTTTTATGAATAAATTTTAAAATAGCTGGTATATGATTCTTTAAGCAATTTCATTGTGGAATTATTATTATAACAAATTAGTATCACCAAATCGTTACTTATGTGTTCCTAGACGCACTTTTTGATCGTATGTAGAGAGAAATGTATGATAATTGGAACTAAATGAACTTTAGTTCTTCAATTTAATTTTTACTTTTATATTTCAACCTAATCAATCTAGGATGCCTTTCATTCGTATGCTCCAAAGGTAGAAATGAGTAATGATGATTCCTTTCATGACTATCTGCATTTCAAATTTCCTACTGGGCACTGCTGTGCCACTATATAAATAGTATACCAGCCTATTGTACTCACGGCAAAATAAGTATACAATATTTTGTTTTTCAATAATATAATAACATAACATCCGACCATTTGAAGGATAAAGCGAATCCGCAAAGTTGAAGGTTTGCGTTGCAAAGTACAAAATCCAATGTAAACTTGGAATAAATTTTAACACACATATACATCCATATTTCATATTTTTGTTACATTTGTATTTATATTTTCCATTTTCTAATATTCAAACGAAACAGTTTATGTTCTTCTTTGTTCTTTGTTCTAGTGGCGGTCTAAGCGCGGTTAAAACACGCGTTGAAGGTGAAGTCGCTAAAAAGCTTGGTTGCAAGTGCATAAATATGAATTGAGGTATGTATGAGGTATGTCAGATTTTCTTGGATGGCATAAATAACAATGCTCAGGGATAACGTCTTTTATGAAACATATACATTTAAGAGTCTCTAAAAACCCATTTACAATAGATGGCAAGTTGGAGTAATACTAGGTGAATAATACAAGTGCTAGATTCGATTTAAGGAAACATTTTTGTAGTATCTACTTGATATAAGAAACTTTTGGGTATGAAGCTTATGGAATTAATTGTGGACCTGTCTAAACTTATAGGACGTTACGATATACAATAATGCGACTTTCACTCGAGTTTGTTCAGTGTGGTATAAAGCGGTGTGATAAAGCGGTTGGGAGAGAGATGAGAGTAATATAAAATAAAATATAAAAAATAGCTGAGAGGAGGAATGGGATAAAGGAGACGGGAAAGTAGGTAGGGAAATAGGAAAATATATACAGGTAAAAAGAACTGAGATAAAGGTATGGAGAGAAGAATTTTCTTATGAGAACGGAAAGAATATAAATGAATTTTAATAATAAATATCTGAAGAAAAGATAAGGAAAGGAAAGAAAAGAAAAAAAAGGAAAGAAAAGAAAAAAAAGGAAAGGAAAGGAAAGGAAAGGAAAGGAAAGGAGAGAAAAGAAAAGAAAAAAGGAAAGAAAAGAAAAGGAAAGGAAAGGAGGGAAACGATAGGAGAGAAAACGAAATGAAAGGTAAGGAAAGGCAAGAATAATAAAAAAAAAATAATTTAAAAAAAATAAAAGTTAATAAAAGGAAGGGAACGGAAAAGGAAGGTAAGAAAAGGAAAGTGAAAGAAAGAAAATAAAAGGAACGACTGAATCGGAAAGGAAGTGAAATGAAAGGAAAAGTAAGGAAAGAATAGGGAAGGAAACAAAAGGATAGAAGAGGAGAAGAAAGTAAAGGAAGGGAACGGAAAAAGAAGCAAGGAAGGAGTAGGAAAGAAAAAGGAAGGTAAGAAAAAGAAAAAATGCAAGAAATGGGAAGGAAGGGACAGGATTGGATAGAAAAGGATAGGATAAGATAAGATAATGATAGGTTAGGACAGAATAAAAATAATGGATAAGAATAAACTTGAAATGCTTACAGATGAAAGATAATGAAAAGATTTGATGAAATGTTAAAGTCAAAAATGTTAATGAGAGAAAAGAACAGAGAAAAAAGAAGAAATGGGAGGGAGGGAAAAATGGAAATAAACGGAAGAGAGAAGAGAGGAAAGGAAATGAGTAGGAAGGGAAGTATGGACAAATAAGATGAAATACAAGAGATGTAGATAAAAAGGAGAAGGAAAACGTGAGAGAACGAAGCACAAGGCAAAAAAGAGAGTAGGAGCAGGACGGTTGCGATTTTTTCAATTAAAATTTTGGTTTAAAGATCAGTTTTTTAATTTAAAAATTAGATTTTCAATTTTGAATTCCAATTTTGAAAATTTAGAAATATTTGGGATTTAAAGTTCAATTTGCAATAAATACAATATAAATCTTTTGAATGTATTGCGATTCAATTAAAAATTTGTTTTTCAATTTAAAAATTAGATACTTTAGTTATAATTTTGAAAATTTCAAAAGTGTTTGGGGTTCAAAATTTAATTTTCAATAACAAAAACAACAATAAATCTTTATTTTTCAACATTATAAATCTTTTGAATGTGTAAGTTTAGCGACCATGTTTAATAGTATTGAATATGATGGTTCCGAGGAAGTCTTAGTTGAAAATGGTGGAACACAAGAAACACAAGGATGAGAAAATTTACATAAATTCGAAAATAAAATATAATTTTTTTGTTTTTAATTTTTTGTTATAAAATTGGGGTTAAAATTTTTTTTCGGGTGGTTTTTGGAAATAGATATTTTCAAATTGATGTTTATTCCAGATTTTCGGGATTATACAAAAAAAAAATACTTTGATGGTTAATGCAATCACTTTTATTGTGAGAAAGTATGAAAAGAATAAGTCGAAAGGAAAGTATATTAATATTGGCGATAAATAAAGATAAATAAAAGCACTGTAAAATATAGACCTACAAAAACAAAAAAAAAAAAAAAAAATGAAACATGTCCATAACTAAAAATATTAACAAAATTTTGAAAATTTTTAAATTCATAACCCTAAAATCAACTATCAATCACAGATCCTTAGCAATTTAGACTACTTTTTTTAAAGGATGAGTTGGTAAGCTAAGTACTTATAATATTCCAAAGTGCTGCGATTAACAGACCTTAGACACTATGACAAATAAATCCGAATTAATTCGCTTACTCTTCGTTAAAATATATTTAATTTGCAAAAATGCTCTAAATAAATTTGAATTTACAAAAGTGCAATAATTGTCCTAAAAACCTAATATGCATACATACATACATACATAAGTACATTTGTAGATACATACATATATGAAGGCGCTGTGTAAAGTGGTTGTTAGCATAAATGCATAAATAAAGTATATTTGCACAAATTATTTGTGCCATTTCACGGCAATTCAATTACGAAGTCTTTCACATCTGATAACCTACATTTGCACGTCAACGCCAAAAGCAGAAAAAAACAACGATAATGCAAAAACACACACACACAAAATAAATACGAAGGAAAATCAACTAGCAATCCGCCACAATGTGGAAATGTTAAATGCAAATTTGCTGGCAAAAGGCAAACTCATACGCTATAAGCTGCCACACATACACACACACATACATGTATATGTATATGTACATGCATACATATACACATATATGACTAAGTGTATGTATGTATATGTGTGTGTGCTTGTGCGCTAATATGCCATTATAAATAGTTGCTATTGTTGTTGTTGTTGTTATTATTTTCTCTTGTTATATAGTTTGTTTGGCGAGTTTGTTGGCATCTCCCATAAACTATATTTCACTCCCACCAAATGCGATTACAATTAAATTATGCTAACAAAGCGAGCAGCGCGCAGAAATATGGGTCAACCAACGCTGGTGCGCAGCAGCGGCCGCCAGCAAGTCTTCAGGTTTGCATCTACACATACATACATATATACTATGTGTATGTGTGTGCTTTCATTAGTGTGTGTTGGTGCGAAATGTGCAGCGCCGTTGACAGATACACCGGTCGCTGCTATAACAGATTATTGTTTTGTTGCTGCTGCTATTGTTGTTGTTTTTGTTGTAGTTGCTGCTTTTGTTGTAGCTGACTGTTGATGTTGTTGACTCAGTCGTTGGCATTGCAGCTGACATACATTTTCCAAATCGCCCCGCTTGGCTGGAGTCCATTAAATTTATCAAAGCTGCACATGCATGCACACATACATACATACATACACCAATACACGCGCTCTGTGTGCGGTTTGTTTTTGTTTACAAACAAATGGCATGGCAGTGCTTTGCCGTGCGCTTTGTGTGTTTGTGTGTAGCTGCTAGGAATGCAGTCACCTATTTGTATATATGTATGTATGTATGCAAGTATGTGTGCGCGCTTGACGTGGGGTTGCTCCCAGCGCATTAGTGTGCATTTGTATGAAATATGAAATGAATTCAATTAAATTTCCATCACAGCAGATATATAACAATCATACATATACATATGTATGTATGTATTTGTATACATATACATATGTACATATGTTTATAACATTTCGTAATGCCTTGTAGGTGGTTACACGTTTGAATTTATGCATCTGACGTATCATTTGGCGTGTTGCACTTGCAACGCTGTCGATATATGTGTGTGTGTGCGTGCGCGGGCAAGTGTTAGAGTATGATGAATGCGTCATTATGCATTCATAAACTAAGTGAATAGTTGCGAAGACGAAGAAAAAAAATGTTCGAAAACAAAACTGAAATTGAAATTAGAATTGCTGCAGATTAGAGCAAAGCGTGGTGCCACAAATATCAAGTGGCAGGCGGTTGACAGCAACAAAGCATTTGACATGCAACATACAAAACCACAAAACAAATCAAATTTAATTGTATTACGCTCGATGTGAGAGTTGTTGTAGTTATTTGTGCTCAATGCACTTTGACATGCTGGCAGCGCAGGGTGTGTTATAAATAGCTTTCACCTACATTTCGGTATTATATTTTTTTTTCAATTTCTGGAAAAAAAATTATGAAAATGGCTCGAGAAATGGGTCGTTGTGTTTTGTATATGAAATATTTTTTTATAAGAATACTGTTTTCAGTGGAGAAATTGCGAAAAGTATAAAGAGTACTTCTAAAAAAAAAAAAAAAATAAAAAATAAAAAAAATAAAAAAAAAAATAAAATAAAAAAATAAATTAAAAAAAAATAAAAATATATAAAAAAAAAAAAAACATATATTCTCTGTATAAAAAAATTAAGATAAAAATTAAAATATTTTATATTAATTTGTTGTTTTTAATATCAAGATTTGTGGTAAAAATTAAAATAAAATATATAGTGGGTCTGTTTCTGCATTTTTGGAGCAGACTTGCAATAGCAAAAATACGTACATATGTATTCATATATACTCTGTATCATCAGAGAAAAGAGATTTCAACGAGCATAAAGGCTGCTACCTTTTATATAAATCTGAATTGGTTTTGCGAATTCGTCTTTGAAAATTAGTCTTATTTTCGATGGAAGCCAAACAAAGGAGAAAAAATAAATATTATAAATAAAAAAATTAAGGGTATATGGGACATTATAAGGTAAGTTTATAACAAATTTCGTGAAAAATAATTTTTATAAAAAAAATTAAATAAAAAAAAAAAATTAATAAAAAAAATAAAAAAAAAAAAATTAAATTAAAAAAATTAAAAAAATTAAAACAATAAAAAAATTAAAAAAAAATTTAATTAAATAAATAAATTTAAAAATAATTTTTTTCGAGATAACAAATAAAAAAAAAAATGGATATTTGAATTTTTCACATAAATTTTGAGGTTATGTGAATGAGAAGTTGTATTTTTTTTTCATTGCCAACAAATTTTCCATGCAGCTTTTTTTTATAGAACTCGTAATTTTGCTAAAAGTGGAGGTTTTTAGTCTTTAAAAAGTCAACTACGCTCTGTCTTTTCCTCTACGCAAAATCAGATCTCCCATAAGAAATTATTTTTCTCGAAATAATATAATAACAAAATTCGCGAGAAATAAATTTTATAAAAAAGTTAAATAAAAAAATTAAATAAAAAAATTAAAAAAAAATTAAAAAAAAAATTAAATAAAAAAATTAAATAAAAATTAAATAAAATAAAAAAATTAAATTAAAATTAAAAATAACAACATTTTTTTGCGAGATAAAATAAAAAAAATTGATATTTACATTTGTCACATAAATTTTGAGGTTATGTGAAAGAGTTGTTAATGCAGAAGTTGTACATTTCTTCTTTTTCAACTACTTTTCCGTGCAACTTTTTTCTATAGGACTCGTAGTTTTGCCAAACATAATGATAAGACGTTTTTAATCTTTAAGAACTCAACCACGGCCTCTCTTATGCTCTTCCCAACCTTAGATCAATCCTGAAAAATTTGTCATTTAATTTTTGTTACCTTATCTTCCTTTTCTAATAAACTCAACCTTGTATAATTTTTTTAATCTTTTTTACAATTTTCAAAGGCTTCTGCACTGGCCTATAAAAAATCTAACATATCACTGTTATTAGTAAAAATTGTGTCACTTATTGCACTTTGTGAATATGCAAATTATTGAACAACAGTTATTGTACCCTTTTTAGCGCCAATGTAATTTGTGTTCATGTTTTTGCATATATTTTTTAACCCATTTTGTTATTACTTCTCATATTATTTGGTTCAACATTTTCGCTAAAAATCACTCATACGCCCCACACACTCCATGGTAGGGTCGGCTTGAAAAATAGTACATCAGCAATCTTAAATTTACTGCGTATAATAGCTTTTACCTCAAAGCCAACGATGTGACCTAAAGAAGCCCTCATATGCTGGCCAATTACGCAGGCTTACCGTTAGGTGTGACTTTTCCAGAAGGAAACTGGTTCACACGTTTTGTACCTTTGCACTCACGGTAGACGGCAAGCTCTCAGCTACACTTTTGCAAATAAATAATTGGCAGAAGTCTCAGGGAAATATAGGTCGGACTGATACATATGTATATATAAATATACATACTTGGTAAAAGTATATATGTGTGAATGATGATATGTGTAAATGTATGTAAGTATGTATGCACTTTGAATTAGCGTATTCGCTACTCTGCATTCTAAAAACTTATAGGCCTGCAAGTAAATATATATATATATTATTCTTATATAAATATATTTTTATATATCATTGTATATAAATTTTTGGCTTAGAAAAGTCACACGTTTTTCCAGCTTCTCTGAAAAGTTAAAATTTCGAAACTGCACGCATCATTTGAATTAAAAATATATACATATGTATATTTGTAAAAATGTGATGCATATTCATGCCAAGCGTACATTATTTCACTACAAAACTTGCGTGCAGTTGTACTCGTTTGTAAGCAAATGGCATTATATGCACACTGTATTTTTATTTTTTGTTGTTGTATCCTACTTTTTAGCAACTAGGCATGAGGTACACAGCGTTAACCTCGTTTGAGGTCGTTCGTCGCTGGCTGTTAGCTCAGCGTGATTGTTACAAGTTACTAGTTTTTTAGTATTTAGTGAGTACAGTGTGTTATTTCATAAATTGTCAACACAAAATATTTATGTTTAAACGAGTTTATGAAGTTGGTAACTAACTAGTCCTGAATATTATCTAAAGTAAACTAAAATATATATATTTATATATCATATATATTTTTGGAAAAAAAATTTAACTTTTTTAAACATTTCAGGGTTGCCACAAGCACTCTAAGACTTTAATTTAACAAAAATCGGAGATATAAAAATTTATTTTATATTTTGAAAAGTATTTATAGATAAAAACATATTAGAGTTGCCAAAAAAGTTAAGAAAACTACATAAAAAGTATTTTCTTTATAATAATCTCGACATCTAGAGTTGCCATCAACCAATTATTCACAGCCACTTTATATAAAAAATTATAATAATTTACATATGTAAATACTTTGAAGCAAAAAAAAAAGAATTTAAAAATATTATTTTAAATAGAGTTGCCACCTTATTTAAATATTTAAAAAAATTAATTAACAATAATTGTGTTAGGTATTAATAATTAAATATAACAATTAAATAATTTAGCATTTAATAGGCAAAACAGATATACAGTAAAATCTCTCTTAAGCGAACACTGGCCGGACCAGTCTTTCTGTCCGGTTATTAGAGTGTGCGTTTAATATAGCTTTTACTGATTTAGTAATGCTAAAAAAATTCCATTGCCTAAGTTGGTTTAAATAGTTCGAAAGACTCGAAAATAATTGCTCAATGGGGTTGCCACTTATTTTTTTTTTGCAAATTTAAAATATGGACTTTTTTACATTAAGAATGCAAAAAATTTCATTACCTCGTTTAGTGAAAATAGTTTGAAAAACTCCAAAATAATTTCTAAACAGGGTTGCCACTAATCTTTTTTTTGTAATCTGCAATTATGGAGGTTTTACATAAAGAATGCAAAAAATTTAATTGCCTGATTTATCGAAAATGGTTCGAAAGACAACATAATATTTTTAATAGGGTTGCCAAAATATGCAAACCATATACAGATGAATGTATGTATGTACATAGCATGTATGTATTATTAGTGATGCAAAAAATGTGCATTGCTAATTTAATGAAAATTGTTCGAAAGGCTACAAAAAAATTTCAAAGCAGAGTTGCCACCTTTTTTTTTGTAAATTTCAAAGATTGATTTTTTTAATTCGGAATGCAAGAACTGTTATTACTTAATTTAGTGTAAATAAGTCGAAAGTCTAAGACTTTTCTGAACAGCGTTGCCATTTATTTTTTTTTTTTTGTATGGAAAAAATTAATATTTTCTTGAATTGTTTAATAAATTGCATTTTAAAACAAATTTCAGAAAATTTTTTTTTATATATAATTTTTTTTTATTTATAACCCACAGTACGTACATACATACATATGTATGTATATTACTCTGCGTACTCTTGTACCTGCATACGTCCTCAATTTGAATAACTTTAGCATAGGTATTTTAGTACTAAGATAGACTCGTGTCAGTTTAGTAGTTTCGCGTGCATTCAATGTTTTGTTTATTTGTTTGCTAAACGGCAGCGAAGGCTGGCTCACTGGCCGGCCGGAGAAAGTATCCAAAAGCTGGCAATGCGTGATAGCACTGCGTCAAATATTTCGTTTGTTTGTTTACATATACACTATGTTATGATAGTTTTATGTTTCTTTTTTGTTATCGCTGATTTATTTTGCGTAGATTGTTGCTTTTGTTGTTTGTTTACGCATAGATTTCCTGCTTTCTTCCACTTCTTTCGGCGATACCTAATAGGTTTGTTTTGAGCTAGCCACCATTAGGAAAAAAATATTAAATTCATTCTGGCACTTAGGCAGATAAAGTGTTGTTGTAATGTGATAGTTGTTTGTTGTTTTCATGGGAAATATTTTTGTTTACCAGTAATTGTTGATTGTTTTGTTTTTTAAGGTTTTTTGGCACTATGTTTATTTTGTTAGTGTTTAATAGGAACTTCTGTGCGTATGCTGTGCGTAAGCATAAATGGAAAAATAACTTGTTTACTGTGAACACATGACTAACTATATTTACATACATCGGTGTACAAAAGTATTTTAATTTTTCGTGAAGTTAAAAATTGTTTTTAATCTCAACTTGAATATTTAAATTTTATTTTTTTTTTTATAGATTTGATGAAAAACATACGCAGGAGAATTTTGAGTTTTTTTATATATTTTTTTAATATATAACTAAATCAAACTATATATTAAATATTTAACTAAAAAATGTATAAATATAAAAAAAATTCAAAAGTTTATTTAACAAAAATGTATTAATATTTCTTTTTAAACTAATTTTGAGTAAAATTTTTAGTTATTCTTTTAATTTTAAATTTTTTATTTTTTACTTAAATTAATTATTAATATTAATTCGTTAATTAATATTTTATTTTTTAATTTTGAATTTATAATTGCATATATATACATACACATATGAAAGAAAAAATACATAAAAAAGTAATTCTAAAATTAATTGGTTAGAAAGAAATAGTTTTAAAAATAATAAAAATTAATAATTTTTAAGTAAAAAATTAAAAATCAGAACCAAATTAAATGAATGTAATTATAAATAATAATTTTAAATTTATTAATTTATTTTATTTTATATTTATTAAATTTATTTAAAACTAAAAGAAGTAATAATTTTAAATTTGCAAGAAAAAATAATAATAATAAATGACAAATAAAAAATAAAATTAAAAAATATTATATTTTTTTAAACTTAAAATTAATAATAAAGTTTTTGTTTTTAAAATTATAAATATAATTAATATTTTTTAAGAATTTGATTATAAAATAATAATTTTGAACTTAAAAAGCTCCTATATTTTATGTGTATTAAATTTATTTTAAACAATTTGGATTTCTTATTTCAATATATTTAAAACTTAAAGAAATAATAATTTTAAATTTAAAAAAAATAGTAATAATAAAAAATTATTTCTTTGTTAATTTTAGAATTAATAAATATTTTTTTCGTAAATGTAAAAATTAAAAAAATTAAAATAATATTTATAAATAAAATAATAATTAATTTTTTAAATTAAATTTATATTAAACATTAATTTTAAAATTATTAATTTTCTTTAAACTTATTTAAAAGGAAAATAAATAATAATTTTAAATTTTGTAAAATAAAGTAATAAAAAAAATATAACGCTGTTTTAATTTAATTTACTTTATAATTAACAAATAATTATTAAATGTAAATGTAAAAAATAAATTCTAATATTAAAAAAAATAATTAAAAATTTTGAAAGGATTTAATAATAAACATAATAATAATTTTAAATTTATATAATTTTTTTTTATTTTGAGTTTATTATATTTATATGAAACAACAATTTTTTAAATATTTTTTTTATTTATTCCTTTATTTTATTAAGAAAAAAATAACTGAAAGCTTTTGTATAAAAAAATTTAAATTTTAATAAATTAATATAATTTTTTTTTAAATTTTATTAAATTAAAATATTAAATTTTTTCATAAAATATATACAAATTCATAAAAAAAAAGTTATAAAAATTCGTAAGAATCGAGTGCACTTTGTGGCTTTTGTTACCATATATACATACATACATGTGTATACACATTTTATACATAGTATAAATACTTATGTTTGTATATACCTTCGTGTTTTTCTTTTAGTTCTACCACAAAATGCTGCTCGCCACTCGCTCTGTGCTATCTGGAGCAGCTAAAAATGAAAACTGTGTGCCACTTTGATTGAAAATATTTGCTTTAATTTATCTTAGTTTTTTTTTGTTAAATTTTATTTACGATTTTTTCGCTTTTTTTACAGCAACTACTTGTTCACAAGAGTCGCTTGGTCAATGGGTTGCGTTTTTGTTGTTGTTTTCGGTTTTGCTTGATTTGCTTTTGGCAACATTGCAATTCAAACACAGGCGCCAAAGTTATGCGGCTACAAATCACACACCTAAACACACACGAGAAAGCGAATGTGTGTGTGCGGCGGCAAAGCCGGCCAGCGGCGCACACCTGCCCATATTAAAATGAACAACAACAACCGCAAATCAAAACACACTTAGATTAGCAGGTATTTTGTTGTTGTTCGTTCTTCGAATTTAAATAATCGCCAATTGAAGTTTATTGACCGCTTTTCGCTTTGCTTTGTTGTTGCTTGTTTTATTGGTTTAGCTTTTGATTTTGAATGGAATTTGTTGGTGCTTTTGATTGCTGGCGCTGTCGCCGTCGCTGCGCTTAGGAATGCTCGCGGCAATTGCGTGTAATGTAAACAGCTTCGAAATGCGGAAACTTCAGTGGCAAACTGGTGCATTTAAACCGTTATTTATGAAATAAATATTTATTGCTTTTATGTGCGAAAACGGTTTGGCACTGGTTTTTCTTTGAATTTTTTGCATCGATTTTGATTTTGTGTTTACTTTATTTTAAAAGTTTATTTATTTTGGCAATTAACTTTAGCATTTGAATTTTGTTTTTTTTTTTTAATTTCTTTTGGTGTTTGGGGTTTGGTGAATTGCGCTAAATTCTTTTATATTTTAATTTAGATTGATGTTAGTTGATATATATTTAGATATGTGGCACAACACTATAAAGCGTCGGGTGCAGAGATGTGGCTAAGTAGGCCAAATACCGTTATAGTGATGCAGATATGTGGACTTGGGTGTATACTAAAGGTTTCATGCATTTTATTTATAGATTTTTTTATGGTAGAAAAGTAGTTCGTATGTTTAAATAAGCGTAAATATGTATACTTGTATTTATTGTATATCGGCACCTAAAATGCAAAATAACGTAAGATCACTTTTCATACATTTACAGGCGTAGGGACAACGATCTAATAGAAACCACTCATATTGAAACAAAATTTGAGTTTTGGTTATAAAATGCTTATATATCGGTTATCATACACTCATATTGAAACAAAATTTGAGTTTTGGTTATAAAGTGGTTATATATTGGTTATATCTGACAGAGGAAGCTGAAAATTTTATGCTACATATACATATGTATGTAATATGATGTAGTGAATCGTAAACAATAAAAAACTCAATTTAGATGCTTTTGATGATGCGTTATTTTGCATTTTAGGTGACGATATGCATATTATGTATATATGTATGTATGTAGTAGGCATCCGAGTATATTGCCACTTGCGAATAATGGCAAACCTTGTGGGAATGAATTTTGTTATCTTGTTTGCTTAGCGCCCCTACATGTCATACCCAGAAGCATACTTTTGGGCGTTTAATACTTATTTTTCCCTCAAATTGTGAGATATTATTACAATTCTCATATACGTCATATAAATACATACGTTAAAAGTGTGGGTAACAAATATGGCTTGCGGAGAACGACTCAAGCTTATGCATGAAAAATAATAAAAAAAACAAGAACAACAGCTAACTTCGACTGCACAGAAGCTATAATACCCTTCACAGACGCACTTTTTGTGGCATAAAAGGTTGTAAAAATAGCTCTATCTTAATTTTGTTCCGTCAGTTTGTATGGTAGGTAATTGCTATGGTGGTTAGATATGAACAATATGTTCAGAGTTTGTTGTGCTCTCTTGGATAATAAGCCGTGCGAAATTTTGTAAAGATATCTTGTCAAATAACAGAATTTTCCATACAAGACCTTGCTTTTGATCGTTCAGTTTATATGGCAGCTATATGCTACAGTTGTCCGATATCGGCGGTTTCGACAAATAAGCAGGTTTTTGGGGAGAGAATAACGTGTGCAAAATTTCAGAAAGATATCTCAAAAACTGAGGAATCAGTTCGCGTATATATAACAGACAGACGGGCGGACTTGGCTAAATCGACTCAGTTCGTCACTTTGGTGATTTATACATATGTACATACTTATATAGTGTATACATTGTAAGGTCTGTGGTCCGAGTTCTCTTTTGGATGTTACAAATTTTTGTGGCAAACTTAATATACCCTGTTCAGTGTATAAATATGTTTAGCAAGAGACCGAGTTATTTTTATTATAGGACTAAAAATATATATAATAATTCTTAGTTTTCAAATACTTCTGCACAAATCATCATTCAACATCGATACTTTTTTCAGAGACTAAATTTGAAGTGAACGTTCCTAAGGAAAAGTTATTTGATTCTTGAACATTTTTCAAAAAATTTCAAAAAGAAAGATTTTGAGGCACTTTTTTCAAAAAATTTCAGAAAAATAAATTTTTGAGGTCTTTGCACTTTTTTCAAAATATTTCGACAAATCAAGTGGCTCAAAAATTGATTTCTCAGAGAGTTTAGAAGAAGCAGGGGTAGAATCAAAAAACTATTTTTAAACTATATAACTTGGAAAAATAATTTTTTGAAGTCCTGGAAATTTTTCAAAAAACTTTAGAAAAATCAATTAATTCATGGATAGATTCTGGAACGCACTGTTGGTAGGAGATCAAAAAAAATATCATAAAACATATTTTTAAACTAAATTTATACTGAACATTTTCGATTTCAGAGAAGATTTCAGTTTTTGGATGTCGGAATTTTTTTGGCAAAAGATTCGAAAAAAAAACAATAGAATTTCGTTTTTATCAATAACCGCTATTGAAGAAATTAAAACATAGTAATTTCTGATTTGAGTCCAAATTTTTGGTGGAAAATTTTGACCTCAGAACAAAGTTTTTATTTTGGGTGCCTGAAATTTCATTTTAAAAGGATTGAAAACTTTGGGACTCTTCTACCGGAGATGCTGATATTATAAAAGCATTTCAAAACATATAAAATATGTTATTCCTAGACCGAATTCATTGCTAATTTTGGAAAATATTTGTTTTGGGGTAACTGGAAAACTGTCTGAATATTTTTTTTTTAATTTTAAATTTTTGTTATTTTATTAAATTAATGATTTTTGCTAATTTTTTAATTATTTTATTTTATTAAATTTATGAATTTCGAAAATTCTATTTTCAAACAATGTCTAAGAGCTTAAAGCTTTTGAAATCGCAGAATTATTCTTGCAGATTTAATGCTATAAAAGTGAGTATCTTCCTCACATCAACTGCAATCAGCTATTTATTTACGTTTATTAAATGGCATCTGCATTTTTATGCCTATATCAACATACATACATATGTACATATCTAAACATGACTTTATCTTTCGGCGCAGCCACGAAAATCAGCATCAGCATCATCACCATCATCGCAAATCAGACATGCTTGTGCGCATTTTATAAGAGTAGGTCAGTACAAAATTTGCATATTTTTCGTGCGTTTCAATTGCCATTTTTTTGCTGTTGTTTTTTTTTTTGCTGCTTGGCATTATATTTTTTTCATATAAATTTTGCTCACAATCGCCCAAGCGATGTCACAAGAAACTCGCAATTTGTTTACTTATTTGCAATTTGGTCGCTCCAAAGCTTTGTGGCCTCCTTTTTAAATGTGTACACATCTGTATGCTTGTATGTATGTGTGTGCATTTGCCTAGCCAGCTAGCTTGATTACCTTTTGCATTGATTTGTTCTGATTTTTATTCGCCTCTTTTATATTTTGCATTTTCTCCTTCAGTTTTCATAATATTTATGCATTCATCGACCTAACCGAAATCGGTTCGTTCATCATTCAGCCCACATACATTGGCGCACAAATGTTCTTCCATACTACAAGCACCTCTCTCAATGCACCCTTCTCTCGCCTGCTCGCTTTGACCGCGATCAAATGGCTTTTGTTCCATTTGCAAATTATTGGACACAGACAAATTTGCACACAAATTGCAATTTATTTGCTTGTTTTTCTTTGTCTGCCTTTGAGTGGGCTCTTATTACTTTTTCTCATTTTTTCTTTTTTTGCTTTTTTGCTTTTTTCCTTTTTTCAATTTTTTCATTTTTTTGCTTTATTCCTGTTTTTATTTATTTTTTTTTTTCTTGCTTTTGTTGAATGCGGAAGGCTGATTTGTGATTGTGTTGGGCAAATCAAAACAACCGTTAGTTAGATAATAAGCAAAGCAGTAAACAATATGGCGAAAATTAGGTCAAATTGCGGAGGTGGAACACGGCTATTGCGCACATACACATGTACATATTTAAATTGCTTGTCATGCTTCTTGTTGATTAATGATCCTTAAGCGCACACACATTCATATACACATGGGCTTAGAAGGTATTTATGCTACAGAATCCTTCAAACTTTTCCATGCCCAAAATTTATTCAATTATTGCTTCATTATTTGTATAATAGCCGTTCAAGTTCGGTAGATTTCGTTGTTTGGTAAATAATGCTGGTTGCGTATACGCCATGTCAAACTGCAGTGCGCCTACTCTAGCTAAATTTAAGGCGTAATTTTTGCAGTTATCAAGCATATTAAGATTCATTTTACTAATACATAATTTCTATAGATGCTGTTGCTGTTGTCGTTAGTCCTAAAAATATTTAGCTTTCTTGGGGAAGAAATTTTCTTCTAATGCAGAGAAGATCGTCGAAACTGAGACCAATCTTGACAAATTGAAACATAAAAATTTCATCGAATAAGTGTACCTTGAAGGGAACTAAATTAAATATAAAAACGAATTTTGCGAAAAAAATTAAATGTGTTTTGCGATGATAGGCCGTGGACTTTCAATATATACTTAGAGACAGAAATATTTTGATATTCTGTAAATCTGTAATAAGGCAGAGTCCAGTGGTTTAAGAGCAACGCGCTTACTATTTGCATATTTTGGGCCTTATTCAGAAATTATAAATATTTTCAAACTCTCATCTTACACTGCTTTCTTTCATTCAAGTTGTGAATGAAATCACTAATTTAAATATGTACATATGTATATGTGCTGAAAGTTTTTCAACAAAAGCTTTGTTGGAAAGTCATGAACTGAGAAAGCCCGAAAAAGATTATAATGAGTCAATGAATGAGCAGCAGCTAAGCCATAAATCTCTTCTAGTATGAATAAGTTTTCTCCTTTTCTGTCTTTTCATTTTATAGAAGAAGTATGAGTAAGTAATATTTTGAGTAAAAAATGAAATCGCCTCCATTTTCGTAGCAAATTTACCGTTAATAATTACGTTAAACGCGACTGCCCACTCACTAATGCTACTGTGGGCAACAAATAGTAAGACTTTTTACTTAAAATTTCGTGTCGAAATCCATTCGTCGAAATATTATTTTTCTATATTGGTTTGATTGTCAGTGACATCTATGCTAAATTTTACAACAAAATAATGATTAGTTTTTAGTATACGCTTGCCATTCTGAAGTACATAAAGTGCATTTGGCACCTTTTACGATGAGTTACATTATGCAACAGAGGGGTTCCATGAAATTTTGTGTGCGGAATCAAATTTCGGGTGTCAAAACGTTTAGATTATTGGAAAAGGTCATCGATGATAAATGTTTGTCGCGAGAAAGTGTTTTTGTTTGGTACAAGTCATTCAAAGAGGGCCGAGAACGCGTAGGCGACGAACTACTTCCAGGAGTGCCATCAACAACCACTGATGATCAACACGTCCATAAAATAAAGGAATAGTTGCTTGAGAATCGACGACTAACAGTCAGAGATCTTGCTGACATCGTTGGAGTATCGGAACGATCACAGAAAATCTTTTTTGATAGATCATTTGGGTCTAAGAAAAGTGAAACCACGATTGCTTGAGAATCGACGACTAACAGTCAGAGATCTTACTGACATCGTTGGAGTATCGGAACGATCACAGAAAATCTTTTTTGAAAGATCATTTGGGTCTAAGAAAAGTGAAAGCGCGATTGGTTCCAAAATCACTAAATTTTTTCGAAAAAGAGCGTCGCGTTAACGGCTGTGAAATAATGGTTTCTGAATACCAAGATGTCATGAAACGTATTATTACTGGTGATGAGTCTTGGATCTATGCTCACGACCCGGAAACAGATGATCAATTGACCGAATATCGTGGCAAAGGTGAGTCGAAGCCTAAAAAAACACGCCAAAGCAGGTCAGAACTCAAAGTTATGTTGGCAGTTTTCTTTGATTATCGAGGTGTGGTGGACTTCGTACTCCTTCCGACCCGGCAAACTCTTAACAAGGTATACAAATTCAGTGTTATGCTTCGTTTGCGTGAAGCTATTCGTATAAAGACGCCGGAATTATGGGCCGACTACTCTTGGTTTTTGCGTCACGATACTGCATTGTCGCATACTGCATTTGTTCTTCGTGAGTTTTAAGAAAAAGATTTTAACCAATATCGTGCTGCAAGCACCGTATTCACCTGATTTAGCTCTGTGTTTTTGGCTATTCTACAAACACAAACGACCACTCCGGGTCTCGTTTTGTGTCATTTGGAGACATTAAATGCGAATCGCTAAGCACATTGAAGTCTCTTCCGGAAATTGACTTAAACAACTGTTTCGAGGATTCTAAAAAACGTTGGCACAAGTGTATTGTGGTCTTGCGGGATTACTTTGATAGGGATGACATAGATTTAGAAGTAGAAATTAAGAATTTAAAAGTCATGAACAAAGTCTTACTATTTATTCGCTTTTTTGCTCATAAACGATGTAACACCAACAAATATAACACCATTTAAATGCAACATAAAGTAAAATCAGAAAAAAAGTCTATAACAAACTAACCTCAATTTAAACACAAATTCAAATAGACAAAAATACAAAAAAAAAATGGTTTTGTTCAAAACTGTTTAAATACTTTTTTTCCAGCAGAGAATAGAGTGACAATGGGATCAACCACATCAGCACAGTTATTAAGTGCGGTGTGTGTCACCAAACACCACCTACTTAGTGCGAGCGGTGACATCAACGGCACCAAAGTGCGGCGAACGCGCATTTACAATGTGGACTAATAAATATAAGTATATTTGTGTAGAGTTATTTATAGTTATGGTAATTTTATTCATTTGAGCTGTTGTCATCTAGCCTAGATACGAAACGATGAAATCCACACGCGACACATACACACACACAAGTAAGTATTTTAGATGCAAATATGGAAGTATATAGTATGTATGTATATTAGAGTAGAATGGATATAATCGAAAACGGTTTGCTTGAGATATGTGTGTGTGTGTGTGTAGGTATGTGTGTGTGCGTGGGTATGCAACTTTTGAGCTGCAGATGTGGGACAACGGTGAATGGTTCATATGGAGAACACTGACTAAATCTTGCTTCAGCAACAACAACAACGACAAACAGCAGTAGCCAAAGTTAATGCTAATGGAGTCGCTGACTTGTCTAAATAGACAGCAACTAGTAAAAAAGAAAAACATATTTATATGAACACACAGTCATATATAAAATTGTTAAACGTTAGCCGCTTATGCTGCTGAGTTGTTGTTGCGGTTGCAAGTAGAGCGCACCAACGCCATTCACAGAAGTAAAAGCAAAGCGCGGTTAGCAGAGCGGCGAGCGCGCAAGCATGCAGGTGGAAAGGGGCGCGCGCGCACACATTCAAATATATTATACACGCGCGCTTATATTCTCACATTCAGACATACACGCGCGCTCATATTCACACATATACAAGCACTCATTTGCGTACTTAAAGCGGTGAGCGCGCGTGCTATCCCAAGCCGTATCAAATCATAACCCACTTCAGGTGGCGCGGCCGCTGCAAGCAGTAATCACAGGAGAGTTAGCATTTGCCGTTATTGAGGTGACAGCGCGTTAGGTGGCGGACGGAAGAGGGAGGGCATTGCCTGGGTGTCTGTAATTCACTTATGTCAGTTAACGAAGCGGGATGAATGACCTCAATTTGAATATGTGCTGGACGCGCGTCAGTGTTGAGAGCGCACAAGCAGCGATGAGCTTGTCGGCTGCTGGCAGCACCGCTGCGGTCATTGCTGCCGCCTGCACTGGGTGCTGCTCCCTTTATTTTGTGATAGTTTCCCTCATTTGTTCAGTATTTTCGTAAATTTTTTTTCACATTCTTCATCATACTAAATTGCTTAAATTACTTTTCTTTTATGTTTTTAGTTGCTTCTTTGGCATTGCTTGAACTGCCCACCACTGTTCAAGTTGCTTTGTTCGCTTTGCTGCTTGGTAAGTAAATTGTGTTATTGTAAATTTGTTGTTGCTGGATTAAAAGCTAACATAAAACTGCCGTTTTAAGTAGTTGTTGTTATTTTGTGGTCTTAGATGCTTTTGTTGCACAGTCGCACAAGCACAGTGTTGAGTTATGAGCACTTGTTTTTGTTTGTGTTGTAGTTGTTGTTGCTGTTTTTGGTGTTCCATTTTTATGCTGCTCACTTGTTTCGGTCGCGCTGAAGTGTTTTATGGCTGCTAATTTTTTTTAGACATTACATATGGCATGATTTTATGAGTGTGTGTGTGTGTTTACAGAAGCATTAGCATAAGCATACTTGTGGGGTGGGGTAAGGTGGGTCGTTAGGGTTTGGAAAATATTTTTGAAATATTTGTGTAAATATTACTAAGAATAACTTGCATTATTTCTATGTTTTTTAACAATCTACAAGAAAAATTTGTTTTTTAATGTGAACTATGATGTTCTGTACTTTAGGATGCTGTGTTAAAAATACCTATATATTTTTATGACGACGTGAGATCTAATATATTTTTCTGTTTCGAAGTTCTAACCAGTGTATTAGCAGGCTATTTCTTGAGTTTTTTTTTATATATTAGTTCTGCTGAACTCACTTGTTGAAGAAATTCTACTGATTTTAAGCACGACCATAGTAAAAAGCATATAGTAACTTCGGTTAACTTCGGTAGAAGAGTTGAATTATTGCAATAATTAATTTACTAATCTAAATATCGAAAATAAAAATATTGTTAAAAATTAAAAAAGAAAAAAAAACAAAGAAAAAACAAACAAAAAAATAAAATAAAATAAAATAAGGAAGAATCTAACTTCGGGTATAAACGATAGTTTTCTATTCCCGTTATTTGCCGAGTAAATATCTTAAGTTATATTGGCGCTAAAGGAAAGTCTGAACTGATGACATTAATATTTGGAATTACTCAAATATACTCAAAAACATGTTGCCATGCAAAAAAATATATATCCTATACTTTAACCGATATATTTGGTATAGAGACTGCTAGAAAAACGAAAATCATTATATCATCACCTAAAATGTAAAATAATGCAACAACACTTAGTATAAGTTTTCAGGCTTAGGAAAAGCGATATAATAGAAACCACTCACACTGAAACAAAATTTAAGTTTTGGTTATAAAATGGTTATATATTGGTTATATCTAACAGCGTTAGCTAAAAATTTTATGCTACAAATACATATGTATGTATGATGATATATTGAATCGTAAGACATAAAAAACTCAATTTCGATTTTTTGGATCATATGCTGTTATGCATTTTTGGTGACGATGTGTATTATATGGTGTTGAAGTAATTTCTGGACCGATTTCAGACATTTTTATCATATTTTACTTACTAACCGATATATGTATATAGTATCAGTAAGTAAGTAAGAGCTAACCGAAAGTTCGTATACTAAGAAAATGCGGTATTACGACATATCGTTATGATTTCTGAGTTTCATTAAGACAACTTATGCATGCATATATGTATTGACCAATATATAAGGTATAAAGTCAACCGGAAGTTAGAAAATCCTTAGATTAGTTATATGACAGTTGGGGTAAGTTGTCGCCCAATTTTATGCATTTTAGGTATGAGGATACACTGCTATTGCAAGCGATTCGATATAAATTTTATTTACCTAACGAACATATTGACGATTATACAGGGTGGCGCAAAAGTCAAAAGATGCTATAAATTTTGCCATTGACCTCTAATGTCAGTAGTAAACACATGGGAAATACACTGCGTGCCACAACCGATATGCTGAACGATACATTTCCCGGGCGCCTAATCTCCCGTTTGGGCGATTTGCTCTGGCCAGCAAGATCGCCTGATTTGACCGCTCCAGGCTTCTTTTTGTGTGGGGCTTTTTGAAGTCGCGGGTTTATGTCAACAAGCCTCAGACTCTTGCAGCTCTTAAAAACAATATCCGTCAAGAATGTGAGGACCTATCGCCGGAAGTTCTGGCCAAAGTGATGGAAAATACCATACAAAGGGCTCAAATGACAGTCAACTGTGGCTGCGGCCATTTACATGATATCATATTCTCGACTTGATGTAAAAAAAAATTTAAAAGACCAAATAAAAATAATCCACAAGCAGAATCAATGTTTTTCATTTTTTAAAAAAGTTTTTTTGCACCACCTGTTATATGCGGTATAAATTCAAGTGACAGCTCTTTATATCAGCTATATAGGAGCTAAGGGAAGTTTTCACTCAACTCAACACATTCTGGAAAGCAGTCATACTAACATCAGGAAAATATGCTCTCCGAATGTCAATAACGTATCTCTCATACTGAGCGATATTTTCCGTAAAAAGTCAGTCATAAGCACTGGTGTTCACATATACGATATTTGTGGTCTAAAATGGTTGTAGTCCGATTTTGACAATATATATACTATGCGACTCAACATTTTGGCTTCAAAACTTGTAATTAGGACATTTTAAAACAATTTTTATCTCAAGTACATGTTTTAAAAATTTACATTACACTGATGGCAACATCCATTATGATGAAGAAATTATCTTTCACGACTAAGATGAAGTCAATGAATTTCATAACCTCAATGTTCCTGCTCTGGACGAAAAAGTTTCACCTTTAGAAGAAAAGAGACTTATTTAAGAAAATACGAAAATGTATTGTACTTAGGGAAGACACTGAATATAGCAATATCTTTTATGAAATCAAAAAAGTACACGAAAAGTTTCATATAAATAATAAGTAAGAAAAGTTCCGAAATTTCTCTTGGGTAGTTCAGAAAAATCGGTAATCTAGACACATACATATTTTTCAAGTTTAGTTCCAGGTACAGATGAAGGTGTCAATACTCCTTGAGGTTATAGGTAATAACAAATATATAGATTTATAGACGACAATCCTTGGTAATAGCAAATACATACAAATATTTTTAGAAAAACCAAATTCAGACCTTTCATCACAAAAATTGAGCTTTTGGCACACTGACTTTGACTAAAACTGAACAGGCTTGGGTATTTGAGAATAAGCGCGCCCTCATGTACACTAGTACAGCACATATTTATGTACATAGTCATATTAGTACAAATTTATATACATACATACATACATTTATATGTATGTACCAAAGTGCACATCCATACAAATACTGTTTAGAAGCATGGCTATGCATATGCGCATGGCGACTCACGCTGGAAATGAGGTTAGCTTAGTTTATTTTCATTTTTTATGAGCGTTTTTGTTGATTTTTTGTTATTGTAATTTCAGCTTGGCACAGTTTTCACAGCGTAAATCGTTGTAATGCCATACCATAATTAAGTGTTGCTGCTGCCACTTGTGCGCGCCGCCATGGCACAGGCCAGCAATAACAGCAACACACAAGCACACGAGCACAAGAGAACGTCGCTCACCCTCCATGGCATACTTAGTGAGTTTTTTCATAATTTTTTTTGTTTTTGTAATTGTTTTCGGTACTTGTGTTAAGTTTGGAAATCACCGAGGGGCGTTTAATAACTTTAAGCGCTCGCGCGCCCCCAAGCCGGTATTGCTATATGATTGTACTGAGCTACAAACATATACATACATATACATAAGTGCGCATATGGATATATGTATGTATGTGTTGGTTTATATTTTCGCATTTTTATTTTTTGTTTTTGCATTGCAGCATCGGCAATTTCGCATGTCAGTGTTGCTGTAGTTGTTGTGTGTTTCACTTGATGCGGGGCAATTGCATAATTTTGTGGCTATCAGGTGTGGCAAGTGTGTCATGTGTAAATGGCACTGAGTCGCGCCGCGTCGCGTCGCTTCGAGTTGAGTTCAGTTGAGTGTAATCAAAGCGCAACGTTTTGCTAAATGTGCAAACTTGTATGTAAGTTAAATGTTATTTTAATCATATGTTACACACATCGCGCCATGACATGACACAATTACACATTGGAGCGGCCATTGACTTGTGGCCAATATGTAAAAAAATTGTGAAATATCTCGCTTAATTGAACTGTGTGTCGGCTTCATTTGAATATATAGTATAGTATGTACATGGGATGTGTATGTGTATGTGTAGATGCATGTTTAATATCTTATTGCTGTATTTATTTCGAGATGCTGTGTTTAATAAAGTAATTCCTCGCTCTACGGAGTGAGGAGGGGCTATCGAATATTCGTATATTTGACGTTTGTTTGATTATTTTAAGCAGAAGTATAGAATAATATAAGGTCAAATTATTATATTATTAGCACAATTTTTTGGAAACTAAAATTAAAAAAAAAATATTTAAAAAAATTTAATTCCCAAAAATTTAATTTTTTTTATTAAGATTTTTTTTTTCAATCTTAATTTCCAAAAAATTGTATTTAAATAAAAAATAAATAACTTTTTTATTTCCAAAAAATTGTAACCCCTCATATATGTATATACTTAACTCTAATTTCAGGAAAAAATTTTTCACAAAAAAAGAAAAATATCATAAACGTTAATTTCTTTTGCACCCAACCTATAATACCCTTTCACAAAAAAAAAAGATTCCCTATGAAAACTAAATTTTAATCGGTTAGTGGGCTTGGCAGCCATATGCTATAGTGCTTTTATCAAATGCAATTTTTTTACATATTGTAGCGCTACCAAGGACATTAGTCTGTACCAAATTTCATGAAGATTGCTTGATAAATAAAAGAGTTTCCCAGACAAAGACTCGAATTTGAGCGGACAGTTTATACGACAGCTAAATGCTATAAAGCTCTGATCTGTACAACAAGCTTAAAGATGTAGCAATGCCTTGTAAAATAATCGTTGCGAAATTTCGTTGAGATATCTTGTCTAATAAATAAGCTTTCCATACAAGACCTTGCTTTTGAATGTTCAGTTTGTATGGCAGCTACAAGCTTTAGCGATCCGATATCGACGATTCCAACAAATGAGCAGCTCCTTAACAAGAAAAGTACATGTGCGAAATTTCAGTTCGATATCTAAAAACTCGAGGGACTAGTTCGCATGTATACAGCCGCCAATGAAGTACAGAGCTATTTGTCTCATATGAATTACGTACTTTAGAAGTTATCAGACACTATATCCAAAACCAAAAATAATATACGAGAATCAATAATGCCATTATAGATTCATAAAGAACAAAACCGCAAAGCTTTATTCCCGCACTGCATTCAATGACCCTCAAAAATATAGGTTATCAGAGCAAGTGAGTGCAAAATTACACTTTTTTGAAAAAGAAGTAGAGCTTTTGCGGTCTTCGAAAACTCAAAATGATCCTCAAATATTTTTAGTCTATGAAAAGTGAAGTTGTTGTTGCCGTTTTGTGTTTTCTCACTTGCGAATCTGTCCTTTAATTTTTAAGATCAGATTGAGGAAGTTTTCATGGTCACCATCTTAGCTGAGTTCGTCCGCTCATCCAACGAGTGGTCGGCAGAGAATTATAGATTAAAAAATTATATTATTTTTCCGCGCGGGCGAAGAAAATCCTTGGGAGTACTTTTTTGTAAGAAAGATTGAACATTCGGAAACATTTTTCAATAAGAAACGACGTCAGCTAATCAAAAATTTGCAATATCTAAATTAACTGTCGAATCGACTTCAGTTTCCTGAGGCACAAAAAAATCTAATGTTTTTGGTTGTCAGGATACTAGGTTAGGTTCAAAGCACATAGAATTCGAGATCTTGCTTAATGCAATAATAATAACATGTTCGGAGGCGGTTTAAGAACTTGTTTATGAAGAAAAGTAGTATATATTCTTAGTATTGAATGTGTATAATGCCGCAGCCACAGTTAATTGGGAAGAAAACGGTACAAAATATTTATGTAACTTTTTTTTTTGAAGATCCGTCTGCATCTCTTATAGCATGTGTTATATAAAATATAATTAAAAGAAGAGGAAAGAAGAGCTAGACGTGGATGATGAAATTTTTGTACTTTTTGTGCAACTGTCATACTTTAATCAATAATGCCGTTTTCAAGACATTCGATTTCGAAGTTAATTTTCGAAGTTGAATTTAAAAGTTAAGTTTCGAAGTTAAATTTCCAACTTGACTTTGGAAGTTAAATTTCGAATTTGAGTTTCGGAGTTAAATTTCGAAGTTCGAATGCAGATATTTCGATTTTAAAGACTAACTTCGAAAACGGGGAAATTTTGTTATCAATAAGTTAAATTTCGAAGTTCGCAAATTTTGATGATTAATTTGTAATTTTTTTTATTTACGAGGTTGCAGAAATATGATAATTCCAAAACTGGTTTATAAAACATTTTTTTACAATATACATATTTCATCGGTTCAAACTTTTGAAAAAAACTTGCTGGTTAGCTTGAAATTTCAAAGCTTTGTCAAATTTTTACTAGTTTTAGTGATATCGATAAAACTTTGGCTGTAAAGCAAATTTTAATAAAAATTTTTTGATATTTTATCAAAGTAAAATTTATGTAAAAATATCGAGAAAAGTTGAAAACCAATAAAAACGCTTATTTTAAAAAATATATATATAAAACTACATAAATGAATATACCAACAAAATATATTTATATATAATTTTTGTTATTTCATCTGAGGGCTCAAAATTTGTTTTATGAGAATTATATAGTATATATTTTACCTATCCAATGCCATAAATTAAATTTTTCAGCAAAAAAATATAAAAATTTAAATTAAAAATACTTGAAAGAGAAATGATAAAATTTTTAAATGATTATAATAAAAAAAAAATAATAAAAATTTTGCTTACATTTTTCACCCAGCGTTATGCTATCGCAGAGCAAACTATTTGGTATGTCACACTGCATGGCGGCAACAGCGGCGACTGTGGATGCAGCGGCTGAGGCGGCGTTGCTTGGCTTCGACGAGAGCAACATGGACGATGGATAATCCACATAATACAAACTGCTTTGGGTATCCACTTTAACGGTATATTATTGCCAACACACACAAAGCGAATATAAAACCCAAAAAAGTAGGCTACTTAGCACTACTAACACTACACTAACACACACACAAATCGAGCCGGTGAGAGCTAGACAAAAACAAACACACGCGCACGAGCTGCTGTCAAAGCAAATGAATTCACAAAATTTCACTACAAAGTTGGCAGTAAAGTGAGTTACTGCGGATATTTTACAATATGTATGTATGTCCACACGTTTTCTATGTATGTGTATGTGGGTATGCTTCAGTAGAGCATACCTTTGATTGTAGACAAATTGCTGATTTGCATATGTTTCTGTGTATGTGTGTGTATGCTGGAAATTGTTGAATAAATTCACTGGCGTTTATTTGTTGTTGTTGTTGTTGTGATGTTGCTGCTGTTACTGCTGCGCTTGTTGAACTTGCTGCACAGGTGAGGGTGTGCCGCAGCGATTTTTTAAGTTATACAGTTGCGAGCAGCAGTCTGTGCTGCTGATTTATATGTGTGTATGTATGTATTAAAAGTAAATATTCACTTTTATTTTTTTGCACGCTTCACAAACGTTGCCTGCTCGCAATGTGCGCAATTTTTATTTCTGCTTCTTCTACTTCCTTTTTGGCGTTCTGGCACGTTCTTTAATGCCTTTTTTTTACCTTTTTTGGAACTTTTTTGAAATTTTTTTTGTTTCAATGAAATGTGAATGAAATGCACTTACACACACACGCGCACACAGCGTTGATTTGCGTTGCGTTTGCTCTTTTTATTGTTGTTTATTTATTTCACGTCTTTTTATGCGCTTTGCTTCGCCTCATTTATTGCATTTTTATTACTTTATGAGTCCCGCCAATCGTTGTTGTTGTTGTCTTATGTCTTCTTGCAATCGGGATGTTGATGCTTATTTCGTATATTCGCACTTTGTTATGTGCATTTTCAAGTGGCTAAATTTGGCAGAAGCCAGCACAGAACAACAAAAACAAAAACACACAATGAATATACAAAAAAATTAATGGCAAAAGGAAGCAAAAATACCTACTTTGGAAGAATTACGAAGTAAAATAAATTTGCAAAAAAAGCGAAAAAGAAAACATTTGAATAACAACAAAAACAATTTGCTATCAGTTTGCTTTAAAAATTAGCATTGCCGCGAGTTTGTCGTTTTTGGTGCGCCGGTTTGTTATTTTAAGCTGAATTAAGCCTATAAAGTATGGAAAGTCAAACAAAAAGCAAAACAAAAAAAACCAAAAAAAGTATAAAATAAAATGAAATGCTATAAAACATCTCAAGGCATTGACACTGGCAGCACAAAGAAATGAGACAGCAGCAACAATAACAACAATGTTGGAAAATAAAACGAGGCAGAAATAAGAACCATGAAAAAGTGAGCCAAAATGTTGCAATAAAAGCTAGAAAAATGCGCACAGTGTTGTGGAGAAAATTGCCAACATTGTTTTTTTTCGAACATATGATATATTTTTTGTCTTTTACTTTGAATAAGGTATTTTAAATTTGAAACGATTTTTATAACACCCAGAAAAAAACGTCTGAGACGCTTTATGGCATATGAATATTTAGCCATGTCCGTTTGTTTGTCTGGGCGTCTATATATATGGAAATTCGTTCATCAGTTTTTGAGATATCATTCTGAAATTTTGCTCACATAAATTTCTCCTCAAGAAAGTGTTCATATGTTGGAATCACGCTTATCGGGCAACTATGGCATATATGTATGTACATAGCTGCCCTTCAATCTGACCGATCAAAATCAATCTGTGAAGAAATTTGGCAACATTGCTTTTTTTCTAAGAATTGATTTATTTATTAATTTAGGTAATGAGTAATTTGTCTCATACTCTGAACAAAGTTTATTAAATTTGAAACGATATTTATAACACCGTGAAAGAAACGTCCAAACGTCGGAATCACCGTTAACGGGCAACTCTAGCATATATGTATACATATGTATAGCTGTCATTCTAACTGATCGATCAAAATCAATATGAAGATAACTCGGTAAGCTTCTTACAGAAAAACAGATAATCTCAATCATTGTTAGAATGAGGTAATCCATTTTCAGTTCCCAAATGCTCTAAAAAATACCTGAAATACCGTTAAAAGTCTTTCGACTTCCGGTAACAAATACCGTAGGTGTGACATTGCTTTAAATATTTGAAAGCAAACAGCGCTGGAACCACTAATAATCATTAGGAATACGTAGGTAACACTTTATATAATATTACAGCTAGAAGACCAACAAAAATTTCTTTTTTTATGGAATGCATCGGTGAAATCAGACTTAGACCGGACAAAAATCCCGTTCCGTTCCACTTACGTAGAAGCGACTGTCGTGGGAACGACTTCTCAATGTCTGGATAGCAGCCATCTGTCGGTTAAGTTCTGGTTAAAAAAAGTGTTTTTTTTTTTACCTTCAGAAGGAGTCTTGGTTAAGTTAACGAGAACTTAACTGACAGAAAACTGACTAAGCTGCTAACCAGACATTGAGAAAACGGAACTTAATGTAATAAACCAGCAGATAAGTTCGACTAAGGTCAGTTTAATAAACTAAATAACATTTGATTTTGGTGGATTTGTCTATTTAAGCTAGCTACTAATTCAATTATTAGATTATTTTGGACGAGTGAGTGTGACTTATAATATTACTATAGTGCTTCAACTTCAAACAAGACTGCTTCTATGTATATCTGCAACAAGTGTGATTATTTCAAGTCTAACAACCGTATATTTTAACCACAAAACAGAACAAAAACTGTAATATTTACCAATAAAAAGTTCTGTTTTATTTTTCCTCAAACACTGTTTGTTTACTTTTATGCTTTATAACTGCTTTCTTTTCGCTTTATTGCACACAAAGAAGGTCAATGACAACTGCTTTGCTTTCGACATAAAATGGAATCAACAGAGTGCTTTGTTACTCGTCGTCGTTCGTGAAATGCCATTGTTGATGTAAAACTTAATGGTACTGGATGTGGGCCTGGTAGCTTCCTAACAGCTTCCTCATTTCTGTTTATAACTTCAACTTTTTCTGTTAATAACTCATATTTATGATGCTAGACATTTTAGTCCATAGGTCAACCAAAGGCAAGTGTTACGATGAGTAAAAATTATTTAAAAATAGTTTAATTACTTTGTAATGTTTTTTTCTAATTACTTTTGATTATGCTGGATTATATTAAATTTCAACCTCCTTTCATTGTAGAGAAATATAATAATTGCCGAGCTTAGATGAGATTGAGTAATCAAAATATTTCAAAGTTATCAAATCTTCGTTAATCTTATTATTATTACTTTTATGGTAATCGCTGTTTGATATTTATACATGATTGTAATTATTCATTCGATAGCTTAAAATAAAGTCATTATTTCAGTAATCATTACATTACATCATTACAAGTAGTAATCACTATTTATTAATACTGATAAAGAAGACAGAAAAATATCAGTCATTCTTTCAGTAATCATTACAAGTAGTAATCATTATTTATCTATACTGATAAAGAAGCCAGATTACCATTTTAGTTATCAAAAGTGTCGAAAGATGACAAACAAAAGTCGAATGAAGATTTATTTATGCTCACATCAAAATATAATCAAAATTTTTGAAAGTAATTAAATCTTCCAATTGATTACTTAAATGATTACTTCAAAGTAATCAATTTTATTGATAAATATAAATAGTTATAAGCATTCAGTAGAGAAATTAAATAAAAAATCTTTCAGTAATCATTAATTCAAGTAGTAATCATTATTTATTAGTTCTAATAAAGAAACGAAAAAAATATCCATTCGCAAAAGAGTTTGTTACTCCAATTCACGCTCTTTTGGTTTAGCTTTTTTTGAATATATTGAAAGAAGAAGGGTTTTTGCATACTTCAAAAAATCTTTTATGTACCCGAGGATCTATTGATCTTGAATGAATTAGAACTTAATGAAAATGGACCTCAGTGGACCTCGTTGCAGAAGCCAAGTTCCTTAGAGAAGAAGAGGGTTTGAAGAAAATGCCTTAAACAATAAGAGCTGAAAAGAAGTGCCTACAATTTTTAACGAGGAACATAGTGGATTGGCAAAATTTTCTATAGGCACTGAAGACCACCCAAGCAGAGTCCTCTACGGTTCGTTTTCCTGATTTCTCGAAAGAAAACTCGTAAAAAATGGTTGTGTAGCCCTTAGAATTTATTGTTTTACGTTGTTCTAGTGTTTGATGTTTCAAAAAAACAGGCAACCATTTTCTTGGAAGTGCTTCATGGGCGAACCACTTTTGTTGGATTCGGCTCATTTTAAAACACCCAAACAGTCGACTGCTGTTTACTTTCGTGCGCATACGTATAAATCAACGATTCATCATTTGTTACATTATCATAGATGTGTTTTGAAGCACCGTTGTGGTATTTTTTAACATTTCTTTTGACCAATCGACACGACAATTCGTTGAGCGAACGACAAATTGTGTGGAATCCCACTAATGACCATAGTTGTGTCAATCTTACGATAAGACACATGACGATCTTGCAATATCATTTTGCGCACAGCATCAATAGTTTCCGGAACAATAACTGATTTTGAACGATCCTCCAGAAACTCGTCTTGGAGTGAGCTACGACCTTGTATGGTTACCATTAGTAAATACTGGCCCTCGATGGAGCTTCATCGCCCAAAGTTGAATTAAGCTCATCGATACACTGTTGTTGCGAAAATCCACGTCGAAAGTTGTAAAGAATAATCGCGCGAAATGTTCGCGATTTAATTTCAACTTTTGATCGAGAAGAATATTTTAAATTACTGTAAACATTACAAATAGCGCTCCTATGTCAAAAAAACTTAAATAAAATGAAAATGTCCAACTTTACGGTAAAGCTGTGAGTTGCCAGATTGCAACACTAGAGTTGACAAATACCAAAATATAAAAGTCAACCATCTTGACTGATGAATCCTAAACGTTTCAGGTTTCTTACGAAGGTTACATGCAAAAATGTGTTTTGTTTTTGTTGTTAGTCGGGGCCAAATTTGATCAATTGGTTTAGCATATTCGTATGTATTTTTTTTAAATAATAAAACTAAAAATGTATCCCATTATTTACAAATTGTTTCTTGCGGCTATTAACAAATATACTATATCATTCATTTGCCATTAATTATCTCTGCATTTTCCCACAAATGGCGTCGAGATACACAAAAAAAAAAACGAAACGATTAAAGATATTCAGTAAGCAACAATGGGAAGATACTCCATTTAGATAAGCAATAAATTTAATTAGCGAAAAGTAACGGTATTACTAGGCCACAGGCGCCCGCTGGTGCCCACTTGTGCTGCGAGCTGTTTTCGAAACAAAAAAGTATATATTTATGCATAAGTGTTTGGGAATATTTTTAAGTTAACTTAAGCTAACTTAAGCTAACTAGCACACACAAGAATGACTAAAGAATGCATAGAAGAAGCAGCAATCTAGCCATATGTACAAATATACAATTGTGCGCGTACATACGTATTGGCTATATATGCCAAGTATGTGAAACTCTAATTAATAGCAAACACAAAAATATGAAAAAGATAATCTTCAAAAAAAAAAACCAACACAAACGAAATGTGAATGTGTATTTTGAAAAGTAGAACGCGATCGCACTGTGAGATTTTAAAGTACATACATATATGTAAATATATATACACATACATATGTTTTTAATATACGTAAGTATATACAAGCATCTTACGCCGAATCTACACAGAGTAGCGGCAGTTGAAGGTATTTAGGTGCACACACCCATTAATGAAGCCAATTGGCTGGGGCTAACAGCGCATTAGCGGCGATCGCGGGCTGTTGAGGTCAGCGTTTAGCATTTGAATTAGTTGGACAAGCGATGATAGCGCTGCTTTGGGGCATGTGTAGAGTGGCACAGGCACACTCGACCCACAAACGGCTGGCAGCAGGCAATTAGTAAGCGTATTGCCAAATATTGCAACAGCGAGATATGCAAGCTAAGATATGTTTGTGCATATCTCAAGATCTTACTTCGAACGCAGGTAATGGAATAGTTTGTCTTACAAAGCGTTTATGGTGATTTTTTGTGATTTTTGGCTTGTTTACCAGAGGTCATTATGGGAGTTGAAACAATTTCAAAAAACAAAAAATAAAAAAAATAGAAAAATTATATTTAACAAAAATTGAAAAAAAAAAAAAAAAAAAAAAAAAAAAAAAAAAATAAAAATAAAATTATAAAAAAAAATTTAAAAAAAAATTGAAAAACAATTTTTTTTGAATTGAAAATAAAACACAAAAAATAGGAAAATAATATTTAAGAAAAATTGGAAAAAAAATTAAAAAAATAAAAATAAAAAAAATAAAAAATTTTTTTTTAAAATTTTAAAAAATTGAAAAACATTTTTTTTGAACTGAAAAAAAAACACAAAAAAATAGAAAAATTCTATTTAACAAAAATTGAAAAAAATAAAAGAAATAAAAAAAAATTAAAAAAAAAGGAAAAAATTTCTTCGTCTGCACTTAAGCTATAATACCCTTCACAGATCCATATTATATGGCATAAAAGAGTATAAAAAGATCTTTATTCTGTTTATGATCGGTCAGTCTCCAATACAGCTATAGTGATCTGATCTGAATAATATGTACGAATATTATAGCGAAGCCTCGGATAAAGATCTATGCCAAATTTCGTGAAGATACCTTGAAAAATTAATGAGTCTTCCAAACCAGGTTTTGAGTGTGATGAGTCAGTTGCTTCCACAGAGATTATAGCACTACCTCGGATAATAGTCTATACCAAATTTCATGAAGATTGCTTGATAAATAAAAGAGTTTCCCTTGCAAAGACTTGAGTTTTATCGGCCAGTTCATATGGCAGCTATATGCTATAGTGCTCTGATCTGAACAACTAGTTCGAAGATTGTTGCGCTGCCTTGGAAAATAATCTATGCCAAATTTCGTTAAGATACCTTGTCCAATAAATAAGTTTTCTATACAAGACCTAGCTTTTGATCGTTCAGTTTGTGTGGCAGCTATATACGATAATGATATCGACATCGGCAATTTCAACGGATGAGCAGCTTCTTAATAAGAAAAAAATTTGAGCAAAATTTTAGATCGATATCTCAAAAAATGAGGGACTATTTCGCGTATATACAGACTTTCAGATGGACGTGGTTAAATCGAACCAGAGATCATTTATATGCGCTCTTTATTAGGTCACTAACGTTTCCTTTTAGTTATTATAAACTTCGTGTCAAATATTCCCTGCTCAGGGTATAAAAACAGCAGACAGCAACGAAACGCTCACACGAATGCTAATTCAATTGAGCGAGCGCGAGAGCAGAGAACTCAAGTTGTGATTGCGGTTTGTTTTCACAGCGAGGCTTTTGTGATTTTTGTAGATTCTCTGTTCTTTTTTTTTGTGTTTTTGCCCGTCCGTCGTCATCAACGCACTAAACTACACGACGATCAATGACCGCAATAAAGTAGACAACAACAGCGTGCGCCGGCGATGACGATGACAACGTCGCAACAACAGCCGCTGTAGCGATATTACAGACGAATGCGTTGCTTTGAACGCACGATCTCACTCACAGCAGCGGTCGTGCCACTGAACTGCTGGCCGTTGGGCGCTGGGTGAATAAATAAACTCGTTCGCGTTATAAAGTGGCTCAAAGCAGCGCAGTGGCGGCAGCGCGGGGAAGTACGTACACAGAACAGTAGATAAAGAGAAATGTAGTGGGTATATTTATGCGTGTGTTTATGTGCGTCCGATCATATTGACCCAATACGCTGAACGATGCTGAGAACTTTGTGAAAGCCAGTCGCGATTGATGACGCGCTGTGATTGGAAACGGCTACATAAGTAAGTGACCGCTGTTAATTCTACGTACATACATACATACATATATCATATAAGCTTCTCAAAGCACGTAGACTGTGGGAAGGGGGTTACCAAACAATATGACAACACTCAGCGTGACGCGCTTATCTACACACAGAGCGATTTCTCGTCACTCAGCGGCTTTCGTAAATGGCGTTGAACTGCAAATGAACGTTGACAGTTGATGTGCCCTGTTGTTGCTGTTGCTGTTGTTGTGGTTTCAAGCAATATGCACTCCCTTGGGTTTTCTATGCGACAACGCACTTGCTGCTGTTGTTGTTGCTATTGCTCTTGGCTGCCCCGTTGTTTGTCAAACTATGAACAGACTAAGCTGTCATTGCCATCATCAACATTATGCTGCTGTTGTTGCTCCCATTAAACAGTTAGTTACTTACAGCAACAACTAGCGGAATGAAAGCACAATTTAATAAGCGCAGCAGCAGCAATTTAGGATCATTGCATGTTTTCAAATGAGCGCTAGGCAATTAATGCAGCCGTCACCCGTCGTCTTTAAGTCTAGTAATCGGCATGATTCGTGGTCACACGCACACCGCGTTGATGCACTTAGACATTTCCGGGTCAAATGTTAAACCGCATAAACCGCAAGTAAATATTAATGGTGAATTTATTACAGCTGTGATGCGTACATTGAGACGAAGTTAAGGAATAACATTCACTTCGACTACACCGAAGCTATAATACCCTTCCCAGATGCATGTCTTATAGCAAAAAGGGCATAAAAAGACATCTATCTATCTTCAGTTTCGTGAAGATATCTCATCCAATAAAAGAGTTTTCCTTACAAGAACTTGTTTTGGATCGGTCAGTTTCTATGGCAGCTTTGTCTTACACTGGTCCGACACTAGCGGCCCAACGAGCAGCTTTTTGTTCGATCTATCTTAGAAGATGAGAGACTAGTTCGCGTATATAATATGACTAAATCGACTCAGCCTGCCATGCTGATCATTTATATATCATATATACTTGTATATAATATAGGGTCTTCGATGCTTCCTTCTGCAAACTTAATATATCCTGTTCAGGTTCAAAGCGGTCATCGACTTGTTACTTTTGCTGGTTGAAACCCTTCACTAAGTTTGCCGAAACACCGAAGAAAGTGAGCATAACTTCGATCGATTTTCGCGTTGAAACTTTGAAGACACTTGATGGCCGTCCCTTACCATACAAATGAGTTTTTTTCAATTCGAGATCTATTTTGGATTTGTACAAGGATTACAAACTTTATATCCAAAAGGATTTTGGTTCAAAGCTTCATCACACTATTATAAAGAAGCTATTGCTTCGTCCGAGGATTTAAGAAAGTCGTTTTTATTAGCAAGTGGATTGGTAGAGTAGAGTTCTTAAAATACTCAGACGGAGATTTCAGTTGGGATCAACAACAAGTTACTGTTGGGGTAGTAGGTTGATTCAATCTGGTTTACCGAGAACTCAGCTTGGATCGAAGAGCTTATATTCGGTAGACAGTTTCAGTTTGGTTCAACTAGAGGTGTTATGAAAGTTGTATTTTTTAGAAAGTAGGTTAGTAGAGTAGTTTTTAGAACACTCAGAGGGAGATCTGAGCATTAATACTGGCATCAAATTGCAGCCAGAAGAGATTTTGTTTTCTTTGTGAGTTGAGTAGAGATGTTCAATTTCCGTTATCCGATTATCTTTATAAGTAAACTGGAACTGAAGTTTTGGAGGAGATGACGATTTATAAAAACACTTCGTAAGTGTGGCTTTGCCTCTCAGCTTCGCATGCAGAGTTCCGACTATCTTAGAACCGCTATTTTGTTTCGATGGCTCAACTAAAAATGTTGATTTTTTTTAGGAAGAAATGACTATTTAAGCCGCTTAGTCACTTGCCGTTATGCAAAGAATGTCGCTTTATGCTGTATTCAGCTGGTTGGGAATGCGAGCTCGAGATATTTCTCTGATCCTTCTAGAACGAAATAATTCTATTCTAAACCGTTCGTTGGGAATGTGAGCTCAGTTACTTCTCTCACTTGTCTTGAGTAGCGGTAAAGTCATTCCTTAACTTATTTTTAGGAAAACTGTTGGAAGGTTGGAAGGGAAGTCCTTGAATAGATTAAGTGATCCGGTCCCGAACGACTCTGGTTAGCTTAGCTTTCTTCTGGTTTCTGTTCACTGCTATTTTGTTCTTCTCCACGACCGAAGCTTTCTAGTAAAAACTTAAACCGTTTTCACTGACATGCAACTCAAGCGGAAGCCAAGTGAAAACGAATCAGCGCAAGTGAAGTTGACCACTTTGGAACTAGTTGTTGACTAGTTGCGGACTTTCTGCAGGTGCTAAATAAAACCATTAAGCAGACGGCTTCTAAATGCATGTACAAACACACATACATGTATACATACATATATATAGATGTACTTGTATATCAACATAAAGAACACGCAAAGGCACACTTAACGCTTTGATGTGCTTGAATGCATCATTGGAACCTGCACACTCAAAGTCCAATAAACTCGATTCACTCTCGGTGCAAACGCTAAGCAGCCGCAGCCGCAGCAGCAGCGGCAGCGAACGGCAAATTTGCAGGAGATGGAAGCAAATGAAAGCACAACGCGAAGAATTCTACAGCTGCTCGTCGAATTCACTTTTATGGCATTAGAATATTGCCAGCAATCGGTTTTCGCGTGGCTGCACCTTGGCTTGGCTGGCCTCGCTTGTTAGTTGTTGTTTGTTGTTATTTGTGGTTCGTTGTAGTTTATTTTGCCTGCATTTCTTGCTGTCTTTCGGCTCTTTTGCACTACACTTTGCTGCGCTGTTGTGTTGTTGCTTTCTGATCTACCGCACTTCCCTCATGTATGTGGTTGTACTTCAATTATTGCCTTTGTTGTTGTTTTGTTGTTGTTAGTGTCGTTGTTCTGCGACTGCATTCCGTGATTTTCCAGTTATAGCGCATTAAACAGCATAAAAAGTTCATTCGCTTCTGCAATCTGCGACGCACATGGAGCCGCAGCGCGTTGGCGGCGTGTGGCAAGCGGCATGTAAGAAGTCGAGACAAGCGCTGCGGTGCGCTGCCATTAGGGATCGCAGTGAATGACCGAGTATGATGGCATGAAGTGAGGCGCTGGTATGTTGCAGGAGTGAAGAGCTGCTGATCGGTGAAATGTTCAGGCTTCGGCTGGTAGTCCATGTTGCTCTGCTCCAACGGCTCTGACTTTGAAGCGTGCGCATGCCAAGAGACCTCGCGTTCGATGATTGCCTTGCCATTTCCAGCACTGCGCCAGTGTGAGGTACTTCCCGAAGGAATCAGATGTTTGTATTGCTTTTACACTTCCTTCTGAGTTCAAGTGCAACAACACAAATACATACATTTTCACAAGTTCACTGGTTACTGTTAGCAACAAGCTGCCTTATGGCTTGAGCGTTATGACTCGAGTTCAAACCACACACACAGCGACAGTAATGTATGCGTCTATGTATTTGTGTATGTACATATGTATGTATGTGTGTGCTACTGCGCACGCGTGTGCTCGACCAGCACTTTACATCAGTGCCAGCCCTTTAGCTTATTTTTATCTAAAGGTCAAATACGAGTGTGTGAACCTGCGTTCCTCACGTCAATTTATTCATATATTTGCGTATGTATGTACATACTATGTATGCAAATGCTTTGAACTCCACTATATGCGCACGCTGACAATCATCTCGCATATTTTAATAATTTTCACGCACAAAGAATAACTTCCTATGCGAACCAAGCGGTTATTGAAAAGCTTTGTATGCATGCATATGTATACATATATGACAATCAAGCCATTCTTGAAATATATACGCAAGTATATACAAATAGTTATATTACTTTACTTGTGTGGACTTCACAGTGGACTTAGGATTGGCATTAGCTTTAAATGGTTTCCCTGTACTGTTCTTGTTATCTTTGTAGAGATTGGCACAAATGTTTTTGAAATGGTTTTGCCTCTTAAGGCGTTGCAGAGACTTCGTTAACACATGTAACGGAACATTAAAATTTCATGGCATAACTTTCAGACCTTAAGTCGATATTTGAAGGCCGACATTTCTCCAGTTTTTTTTTAAATCAGTGATCTAAAATATATGTATATAGTAAGAAAGCCGGTTCCATCCAAATATGGTGCGCCCTCAAACTAGGTCGATGACATAGCTGGATTCATAACTGGTAACCGTGGGTTCTTTGCTGAGATCAGTTGAACTCGTTATCAAACCATCAATCAAATTTAGCTTCCAAAGTACCGTAACAGTACATAGAAGTTACAAGAATATATTCATTGAGGAATGAGAAAAAATCATAAAGAGCCCGGGTTTATTTTGCTCCAGATCTTCATTTAGAAAAGACATAAGTTTTTGTTGATGAAAGTCAAAGCAAAAGGAAAGAAAAGCAGTCATTCTTGGGTAGAAATTTAACTTCTAGTGATAAATAAATCGGATTATAATCCGTTTCTTTAGGTCTTATGATCTATCTGGCCTAATATGTATGGTATCTATAAGTTAATCGCGGCTAAAAGATCAAAATAAGCAAGTCAAATTCAAATATGGGAGATCTATTTTGAATATTCTAATCTCAGATCTTTTCCAGCTTATCTACATAGTATTTCGGCCTAGAAGTAAAAAAGAAAACCTTGCCCTGCTTATATTAGTCAACGACCTCTGAATCAGTCACATTTTCGCTCTACCGGGATTGCATGGAAATTGATAGCTGTACCTACAAACCTACAAATGTACAAGCTATTCAAAGAGGGTCGAGAACTCATTTAAGTCGAACCACGTCCAGTTCGGATTTCCGCATCAACTGATAATCAACACGTCAATAAAATAAAGGAACTGGTGCCTGAGAATCGACGATTAATAGTCAGAGGTCTTACTGGCATCGATGGAATAACGGAAGAATGAGTGAAAACCATTTTGAAATATCCAAAATTCAATAAATTTTTTTTTGTGAAAACAGCGCCGCGCTAGTGTCTGTAAAACAATGCTTTTGGACTGCCTAGGATGGCATTAAACTTATTATTACTGGCGATAAGTCTTGGATATATGCTTATGACCCGGAAACAGACGATTAATCGACCGAATATTGTGGCAAAGGTGAGCCGAAGGCGAAGAAATCACGTCAAAGAAGATCAAAAATTAAGTATACGAGGTTTGACAATTAATTAATGATACTGATTTTATTGCCGCTCGTGGTAAATCTGTGACCTTGAAATTTCCTTTCTCTTTTCCGGCATCCCTCCTCTCTCCACTGATATATACATATACCATCGCTCTAGCTTGTGTAGACGTGTGTTTGTAGTGCTCGTCACGAAAATGGAAAAACGAAATCAAGAGCAACGGCATCGATAAAATTTTGCGAATATCTTCGGAAACGTAAAAATTATAAGAGTGTAAAGTTTTGAGTCGTGCCCAGTCTTTCCCAAGCTCACAATGGTTGTCTCCACGCGCCCCCCGCCCGGAAAAAGCTCGCATGAGCAAGTCGAAGGTAAAACGATGATTACTGTCTTTTTTGATAGCCGTGGAATCGTCCACAAAAAATTCGTTTCACCGGGAAAATTGTGAATCAAGTCTACTATTGGCAAGTACTCGAAAGTCTGTAAAACAATGCGTCCAGACATCGATCGTAACTGGATCCTTCATCACGACAACGCGCCGTGCCACACTGCTCTCAGTGTGTCCCAGGATTTGCCCTCTAAAGGAATCGCCGCTTTTTTTGTTTCCTAAAACAAAATCGGTGGTCAAAACCCATTTTGAGTCGATTACAAGTCGAAGCGTTCCAATATTGTTACGAAGCATGGAAAACGCGCTGGAATCGCTGTATAGCTGCCGAAGGGGACTACTTTGAAGGGGATGGCAGAGTTGTAGAATAATTTTCAAATATACGGTTTTTATGGAATCAGTCTCATTACTTAATTGTCATACCTCGTATGTCGACAATTTTATTTGATTATCGAATTCCTTCCAACCGTGCAAACTGTGAACAAGGAATACTATTTAAGTGTTATGCGTCTTTTGCGCGAAGCTATTCGTAATAAAAGATCGGAATTATGGGCCGACAACTCTTGATTTTTGCACCACCACAATGCAACGTCGCATGCCGTATTGATTTTTCGTGAGTTTTTCGGGTGGGAAAAACGTTGCCCAAGTAAATAGGAGACAAGGGGGATAACCTTCAGGGGGACGTCGTAGATTTTGAAGAATAAATTAAAAAAAAAAAAAATTAAATGATCAAATTCTTACTATTTTGTGTTCATAACAGTAAATGCTTTAAGGTCCAACAAAACTATTTTTGGGTCATCGTCATATTTATTTAGCTTGAGACTTGCTTCAAAAAAGCGTTTGGTGAAATAACCAATAATTAGGGTTGAACCTTCCATACTTGATAGAACCCTAAAATATATTTTCATGCCTCGGCACCCTTCATTCAACAAATAAAACCAACTATTTGCAACGCGAATTGTAGACGTTCTAAGTACACCGTTGTTGTTGTTGTTTTGACTTGCGTTGAAAGCAACAAGGCGAAAAGTGACAGCAAAAGTAAAAGCAGACATACATATATATGTATGTATTCACATATACTAACACACACACTCACAGAAATGCGTCTACATTTGCAAATGCACTTGCAGGGCAGACGCGCGCACACACACACATACATACACGCAGACACGCAAATAAGCGTTGTCGGAGTACGCACACGTGCGGCGTTGATTGCAGTAGTCAACGACAACGCGTCGCGTTATTTAGTGGAAGGGCACAGACAGTCGACGGACGGACGGACCAACCGACTACGGCGACGCACACAAGTGTCATTGCACTGCGTAGCCAGCCAGCCAGCCAGTCAGCTACACACTTCAGCGTTCAATCCTTTTAATTTTAAAGATATCCAACGAGACGCAACGCTACTTAAAATACAACAAACACATACACAGGCATACATGTATGTATGTGCTCTTGTGCATGTGTGTTTCCATGCATTTCTATTTACAATGCGTTCGTATGCAATTCGTTGCGAGTCAATGATCACTGAGCCGACTCACACGTGCAGTCGTTTGGGCTCGTAGTTTGAGCAGCTGTGCAGGTGTATGTAGCACAACACGGGCAGCACTTAGGGGAGACACGCTTTTAGAGGCTGAAGTACCGCCGGTTGAACGGAGTTACTATGGCGAATGGTTAGAGGAGTTGCTAAAGAAGTAAGGGGTTATAGCAAAAAAGGTTGCTTTGGAAATTGTGTTATTTTCAATGGCATACGAAACATCGGTTCTAGACAGAAGCTTGTTGAAGCAAGCTTTTCTGTTCTTTCTACGCTTAATGACAGCACTCGATGGTTTTTTCATTCTTTATTGATAAAGAGAGAAAAGTAAGTTCATTTTCTTGGATGAACTATCATTTAGGTTAGGTTAGGATCGAGAAGATTGCAGGAAATGTCTAGAGCAAGGCACTAGAAAAACAAGTGAGCATCTCTTGTGCACTTTTCCCGCATTAGCAAGACTACGCTGTAAGCATCTTGGGTCCCACGGTATCATACACTGGAAGAGGTATCGATAGTGAGGCCACAGAGTCTGTTGAAATTCGCGTCAAGCGCCTAGCGACTGAACTCTCTCGAGTCTATGCGTGGCCTACCAGACTAACGTAACCTAACTAATCATTTACTTTCTTCAAACCCATATTTCCAGTACCTTAGGAAGATAGATATAGTGAAATCGTTCAATTTACCGCACAACTATACAACACCCGACCAAACTTCGTCTAAGCAGAATCTTACTATCTCTTAATCTTATTTCCAGTACCTCAACCGAATAAAGATATAACAGCATTTTACCGAATAAGTATCCTACGTCAGACCAAACTTTGTCTAAACTGAATCTTATAGCTTTTATCAATAACTACGACTTTCTCTAGAACAGAAAACTGCTAGCTTATTTTAAGAGATCCCTTTCAGAATTTATATTTTTAGCATTCAGATATTCACAGAGTTAAATTAATACGTTTCACCAGTAAACATTTAACTAAGAAAGTTCTTTCATTTTAGATATTTCTTGAGCTAGACTAACTTATTATTTCCAAATTCTAAAATTACAATTGAAAACAATTTTTAGCAATTTCCATTATAGCTGGTTCTACGTTACAGGAATTGATCCGGATTTTATCCGGCCAAGGTCTTTTTTTCGGAGATCTAACCTGGTTTGGATCAGTAATCTTTAGATTAGATTATTTCTTAAGCAAGTGTACGCCCAGGAATTTCTAGACGAGCTTATGATTTCTAAAAACAAAAGCTTAGTTTTTTTTAGTTTGATCGCTTATTGGAGTATTTTTTGTTGTGACTTGAAATATTTCACAAGCGTTGCCTACAATCAGGCGCATTGTTATTTGCTGACATATATGTATTTGTAGTTTAGCGAAGACACACACCTATTTTGGCTAAAATTAATAGTTGCCACAAATCTAGAGGGTATATTAAGTTTGTCATGGAGTTTGTAACACCCAGAAGAAAACATGAAATGCCCTATCAGGTATATATATATAATATATAAATTATCAGCATGATAAGGTCAGTCGTTTTAGCCATGTTTTCTGTATAAACGTGAACTAGTCCCTTAGTTTTTAAGATATCGTTTGGAAATTTTTAAAACCTACTTTTTTCTACAAGAAGCTGCTCGATTGTTGGAATCACTGATTACGAATCACTATAGCACAGAGCTGTCATACAAACTGACCGAAAAAAATCAAGTTCTTGTCAGGAAAACTTTTTTTATTTGTCAAGATATTTTCACTAAATTTGGGAGGCATTATTGTCCAAGGCAGCCCTACTTTTTATGTAGATATTATGTTGATCAGACCGTTATAGCATATATCTGTCATACAAGCTGGCCAATCAAAATCAAGGTCTGTTCGGAAAACTTTTTATATTTGACCCGATATCTTAACGAAGTTCGATGTGAAATTTTGTCCAAGGCAGACCTACGAGTACTTTCCTCTAAAATATTGTTTAGATCGGATCGTTATAACATATAGCTGCTAACTGACCGAAAAAAGTGAGAGTTCCTAAATGATTTTTTTTATTTGATTGAGCCTTAACCAAACTTAACATAAATTACTGTCTACAATAAAAAAAAAAATAAAAAAATAATAAAAAAAAATATGAAAAAGAAAACAAAAAAATATAAAAAAATTAAAAAAAGTATTTCCGAAAATATGTATGTGTGTATATATGATAAAAATTATTGAAATATTTTGTTAAGTAAAAAATAAGTGGCATTTTTTGAATCACAACAACAACACTTTATATAAATTTGTAGCTGCGAAAATCCCCTCTTTTCAGAAGCGCCTGCTTTCACAATATATTCATATACATAGGTACTTATGTATACATATGTATATGTATATACATACACACAAACTTCTATATTGGCCGTCGTCGCTGCTTTTTGTTCTACTGATTGCCGTTGTCTGACTTCTAAGCTAATGTTGTTATTGCTGTCTGTTTTATTATTATTTTTGCAGTTGTTATTGTTGGCGTTGCAGTTGTTGTCCGCATATGCATTGGCACTTGCACTTAGACTGCACCGCGTTGAACTGCATTGCACTGCACCCAACTACCACTCTCAGTGTTGTTGCTGCTGTTGTTGCTGCAACTGCCTACCCAAAGCGCCTGTGCGCTTTAGCGTAGGGACCATTAGACCACTGGAGGCTTCGCAATGCTCGCACGACAATCTGCAAAGTTCACTTTCATTATATTATTTATGCCTATTTTTTATCGTTGCATTTTGCTACATGTTGCATGAATGCACATGCAAATATATGGAGGCATTGTGTGCCTGTGTTGCAAGTGCGTTTGTGCGGTAGTTTGTTGTTATTTTTTTTGTGATTTCTGCTTTATTTGTATTTCTCGGTTGCATACATAACGAGACGTCGCGTCGCGTTCGTTTGTGTCTTTAGTGGGCATTCAAGGCTCGGCAAAATAGTCGGCATGCAAGTATATATATGCATGTGTGTGTGTATTGATGTTGCAACCTATGTTGCAAGCGTCCGCACATTCAACTCCTGCTCTTAGGTCTAGCTTTTGCAGTGAGTCTCGGCCATAGACTTCTTCGCCATCGGTTGCAAGTATTTGTTGCTTTTGTTGTAGTCAAATGGCATTCAATGCAATGTCTGCGTTTAATGGTTTGTGCCAAGTAATTCTTAACTTTATGAATGTTTCTATGTTGTTGTTGTTGTTGTTGCTTTTTCATGTTGCAATAGTGATGTTGTTGTTGTTTTTATCTGTTTGTTCGAAATTTTGTTGTTTTTATGCTGCAGTTGTTGTTTTTGTTGCATCTCTTATTTTTGTTTTTATTCAACATATTGTTGTTGTTTTTTCATGTTGTTGCAATACTGATGTTGTTGTTTTTATGTTTCAGTTGCTGTTGTTTTTGTTCAACATATTGTTGTTGTTTTCATGTTGCGAAATTGTTGTTGCTTATTTTTTTTTTCTTGTTGTTGCTGTTGCTCGCATTGGAATCGCGTCTCAAGAGTTTGAATTAAGTGCAATAATAGCTATGTTGCAACAACAATATCACCGAATGCAATTGCAATTGCAACTGGTTGTTAAAAATGGCAATTGCACAAGCAACAAAGCGAAAATCAGTCAGTCTCGTCGAGCGTCGAGAGGCGGGTGCGCATCAGTCGAAAGTGCACTTCATTGGAGTATCTTTGAGATTGGTGCTAGTAGAGCCTACCAACACGGGCCAAGAACTACATGTGCATACACGTTGGATATAAACTTACATACGCACATACATGTATATTTAATTTAGTTCATACTGGTATATACATATTTATATATGTACATATACGAAGATATAAGTACATATATAGTTCAATATGCACTGCAAAGGCAAGAAGTTCTACTCTTTTACCGCACTGCTACCTCCTAATGCATAGAAAAGAGTAACCAAGCATAAATACGAGGGCAGTTGGACAAGCTAGTGAGTCGCAAAACTGTTCGTTGTAAAAGTTGTCAACGTTAATAGGAGACATCAATCGCCTATAAGACCCCATTAGGGGCGGAGCAATCGTCACTTTGTATCACTTTGTGAGGCAAATGTGCCACTCCTTGGCAGACGTAACCGCCTAAACAGGGTAACGTGAATGAGAAACACTTCTGCGGCTAAGAAACACATGCAGATGGGCAAGTAGGCATTAATATCATCTGATCAAATTTAACCCGGATTGGTACCAAAAAAAAACGATAACATTTGTTTTTCTAGATTAGGGCAATCTTTTTTTTTGTTCGTGAGAAGTTTGATCTTCATGTGTTTGCCAGCTGTTTATTTGGAAAAAAAAAATGTGTGAAATGTTTCAAAAACATTATTGTGTTGGCATCGGAGAGATGGCCGAGGATTTCAACATCTCTTATGGGTCGACTGAATATATTCTGGTTCATGTTTTCAATATGAAGCGAGTCAAAGATAGATTCATACCAAAAGACCGGCATCTTTTGAAAAAGCCAAGTCAAGTAGAGATCACAAAAAAGATGTTTGAGCACCGTACATTATTACTAATGACGAAACGTGGGTTCTTGACTATTACATCGAAACTGTCTAACAATCTTAAGAATGTTGCTTAAAAAAATCAGTCGAAACCATCCCGTTCACGACTTATAACAAGTTTATGAAATATTGGAATAAACACTCGAAAACTTTCTAATTTATACAAGTTTAAATGCGTTCAGAGAATGTGGAAACTGAGGTTTTATGGTAGACTAACAACCCGGTAAGCAAGATGAGTGGCTGGATGGCATATATGTATAGAGAAGAAACTTAAGAAATGGAAATACAACTCCATATCATATCTTAAAGGCCTTCATTCTTGCATTGTGTTCAGCTTTTTCCGTTTAATCTAAATAAGCGCTGAGAGATAGAAGTCCAAACAAGCATTGACCGCAAAACTCTACGAATCGACTTAGTCTCGCAGTCTTTCTGATCAAATAAGCACGCTAGAATCCCGAGACCACTGGAGAACTCCAGTTTGCGGACAGGTATCCCACCTAGTGTATTCAACTAACTAGTATTAGGTGTGTGGAGTTAGCACGAGTATGTTTTCAGTCTCTTGATATATTTCTCTCGAGCTACTAGGACATATAGAGAGAAGCTTGATTGATGGCATATAATCCAGCTTAAAGTAGACTTGAGAAACTCAGATTGTATATGTATATAATTTATTCACCAAAAAAGCGCTGAGATGGCAACTACAAACTATTTATGTGAAGTGTATTACTTTCTTTCATCTCACATTCTCTGGTTTCCGCTGCTGTAACATTCTTCTAAGAGAGCCTACTTCTACTCGTGTGCATAAAGGATACTAGTAGCTAGTACTAACGAGACCTAAAAAAAAGTACTAAAAAGTAGTAGTAATAAAATTAGTAGCCTCAACTTGGGCAGCTACTTTTCAGAGAAGCCTTTCCACGAATTTGTAATTTCTTACCACGAGGAATCGGTTATACAAAATGATAAGAGCTGAAATTCTGAGATTAACCGAAAACACAACTGAAGAATAGCCATGTAATAGCAAGCACTTAATTTATGGTAAAATTACGATTAAATTTAAGGAATGGAACTTTTTTGAAAAAAAAAAATTAAATGAAATTTCGAAAAATTTGAATTGTTGTTGTAATAACAGTAGAAAATTCCCACCAAATAATTTTGTAGAATGTTGCCGTGCTGATAAATCCTTGCGGGATACAAATCCAGGTTCATTCTCTTAACGCAGACCCGACTGGTTTGTGAAAGAAGCAGTCTGAGTCTTCTCAAACTGCCCTTGTACCGATACACACACATACACAAACTTACACGCATACCTACATACCTCAGCAAATTGCCTTGCTCACTTGTATGGTTGTTTATGCGCTAGTTCATTGCAATTGAACTTCTTTGCCATTTAACGTAGGCAAATTTATTTCGCAGAAATGCACAATTGCAGCAAAGCGACCAAGCAACAAACACACAAATAAGCGCACAAACATAACAAACACAATTGCGCAATAAAATTCCAATAAAAAGGGAAATAACATATCTGCATAGGTTTACACATAGTCAAACACATATATACATGCATATATATGAAGGTATGTTTGCGCATGCGCATGCTGCTAATAAAAGGGCAAATTTATGGCATCATCAAAATGTCGTGGTGTTTCTCCCTTGGCATTGTTGTCGTCACTCCCCCGTCCCTTTTTATGCTTGTATGCTTTCAGTCTTGTTTTCTTGTGGTTCTGGCTTCTCAATCGCAGCGCTTTTAATTAAGGCAATTCACCTTCTCTCTGCGTGCAAATTTGAAATTCAAGTTCACAACATGGCTTTTGCGTGAGTGTATGCGCGCGTATGTGTGAGGAGGAGTGCAAATGTGAGTGTGTATGTGTGTTTGTTGTTGAATATTTTGTGTGTTGTAAAGTTGTAAGCCGGAAGCATGCAATTTTATAGTTGTGGAAGGAAAGGAATTGCTAATTGGATACAAATGTACAAATAAATATACCGGCGAACATTAGGGTGAGCAAAAAAAAAAGAAATTTTTGGTTTTTTTTGCATGTTTCTTTATTTTTATTTTTATATTTTTGTTCAATTTTTAAATCTTTTAAATGTATGCATTTGGAAATGAAAAAATCCACTGTGTAAAGTTATTTTTTTAAGAATTTTTAAGCTTAACAAAAATCTACGATGTTTAAAAATTACTATATACTATATTTTAATGAAAGCACATACATAGCTTTTTTTATATGGGAAACTTTAAATGCTGACAGACATCTTCCTATCAAAAACCTGCTTTCTAGAGATATTTTTATACCTCGAAAAGGAGTGACGAACTGAGTTGACGTACACCCTTGTCCGTTTATCTGTCTGTATATACTCGCGCTAGGCCTTCAGTTTTGAAATATCTATTTGAAGTCTTTTCTTCCAAAAAGATGCTCATTTATCAGAATCGTCGATATTGGGCCGCTATAGCATCTGCATGTGTATGTATCATATACAAGAAGCGTTCCAAAGTAAACAAGACTTTTTGAATCTAGCGCCCCCTGGTGGCTCCATCTATTTATATGTCGACTGGTGCATAAGAATCTGCTATCTTTATCGATTGTCTAGTGAGAATTTGATGACATTTCATCGATTGGAAGTGAAGTTATTGCGTTTTAAGTGTCAGTATGTTTGTGTTATCGGTGCGAAAATGAGCCTCGAACAAAGAGCTACCTTAAATTTTGTTTTAAAATTGGTAAAACTTTTACCGAAACGTTTCAATTGGTGGTTTCAACGTATTCAAAGGGGTCGTGAGGACATAAATGACGATCAATATGTGGGCCAATCAAAATCCGAGATCACCGGAAATTCCATCGAAACCGAAATCATCATTGAAATTCATGGAAATGGAATTGAACATTCCCAAAACATCGATTTATCGCATTTGGACCGAACATTTGGGCATACGAAAGATGTGTGACCGATTTGTTCCACACAAATTGACTGACGACCAAAAATTGCTCAGAATCCAACATTCGAAGGACGATTATTTGACCAAAAATCACATTTTAACCATTAACCACTGCCCGTATTCACCTGAGATGGCACCGTGCGACTTCTTCCTTTTCGGAAAAATGCATTTGCCCATGAAAGGAAAGCGTTATGCAGACGTATAGGCCATTCAAAAGGCTTGCACCGGGAGACCGGCCGGCCATAGCGGTCAACGAGCTAAAACACTAGTTCGTCATGCTCTTGGACCGTGCCAAAAGCTGAATTGAAGCAGAAGGAGACTATTTTCAATAAAATAAATTGACTTTGCCGAAAAAAACCATTTGTTCTGTTTTTTTTTTTTTGTAAAGTCCTGTTTACTTTGGAACGATCCTTGTACAAACCGACCGATCGAAATGAAATTCTGGCATGGAAATTTTTTCATCTGTAAAGGGTATTATAGCTTCAATGCGTACAAAGTTAACGTTTTTTCTTGCTTTTTCATTCTTCAGTTTCATTTTAAGCCATGAATTCGATATAACTTTTTTTTTTTTGACTCACCCTAATGCGCATATACATTTTATATTTATATATGAAATTAACTAAAGGCAAGTATTTGAAGGAATTTGGTTATGCAAATGTTTTATAGCAATTTATAATGGCAGGCACAACGACAAGGAAGGGAATGGGTTGAGTTCGTGACTGTTACTACTAGTCGAGCCATGAGGTCGAGTTTCTTTAGCAATTAAATTGGGAATTAGAGAAAGAATTTACTTTAACAACGGCAGGTCGTTCGGAGCTGTTATTGTTTATTGGCCGTAAAAACCCAAGTCGTGAAAATTCAACAGCAGCCTGGAGGCAACTTGAAATTAAAAAAATTTTCCTCTGCAGTTCCGTTGCACGAAGCCTAACATTCTCCCCCCCTAAATCAACAGCGGCCATATTCTCAAACTGGACGAAGGAGTACAGCGTTGACCTTAATTTTGCAGTCGATGGCCTTAAAATGCGACTGTCCATAGCCATAAGGTTTTAGGCGCGCCACTAGACAGTCTGCGCTCCTCCACTCTTCACACAACCGCGATTATTGCAAAACTTTAGAGGCGCAAAAAAATCTTCAAGTCGCTAGCCGGCAGCACATGGGGAAAAGATAAAGAAACGTTCTGGCAACACACAAGTTAATCGGCTGGCCGGTTCTTAACTACGCCGCACAAACATGGTCGCCGGGATGCAGTGAAACACAGACGAGAAAGCTTTAGACATGCCAGAATACTCTACTCTGGACTATAACGGGATGCCTCTTGATAACTCCGATCGAACACCTTCACAGTGAGGCCCGTTCCCAGTTGAGCTTCTTTTCAAACAGTTTCTGCTTGCATGTTTTCGTACAGTTGCCGGCTTGAGGCGGAACCGCTTTCTAGGAACTGCAAGAGGTCCTTCCTTAACTACGTCGACGACATAAGACTGCGCGCCGACCAGACTTCGGACGTAATTAATTTCAGACATACACTGACCGCCATTCACAGTGGAGCCATAAACACATTCATCGACTCGCTCTCAGTAACGTACTTTAAATTAAACCATCATTCATTGCTGACGACAAGCTCGAGTTACCGCGAGAATCGAGAGTGACTCCTGCGCAGCTTCGTTCTGAAACTATGTCAGGGTTAACTCCTATGCATCCATAATCTAGCCCGACAATATACTATATGTCCAGCATGCAACGAGTCTCCGCATGATTCTAATCACTTCTTTGCATGCCCAGCTAACCCTATATATCGGACACCCTTCTCCCTATGGTCCAACACCGTCACGTTTCCTGGGACTACCGTTGGATGACTTAGATGACAACTTATCTTAACCTAAAAAAGGAGAGGGATGAGGTGTGCAGGCACATGGATAAGTATTTATATGGATGGGTCCAAACCAGATAATCGAGTGGAAATCTTTTCTGCAAACCTAGATACCAGAATCCTCTTTCGACTACTAGATCACTGCAGTGCCTGCCAAGTGGAGATCACTGCAATTAAAGAAAGCCCTCTTGTTCTGACAAAAAGTGTGCTCACAACAAGAATCATTTCCATATATAAAGATTGTCAAATGGTTCTGAAATCACTGAAGTCTCTAAAGGTTTCATCAAGAAAACTGAAAGATCTCTTGGTGGATCTAACATCCTATTTCATGATAAAACCGCAATGGATTCCAGCACATAGAGATAGCAGTGGTAACTTTAAAGCAGATAAATTAACCAGAGCAGTCACCACCCTACAACTGGACTCCGTAAAGAGAATACCTTTATGCCTCTTGCAATTTGAAGATATTTAATCGACAAACATGTTATAAATATACAATGACTATTGCAGAAGCTGTCAGGAGCTAGAAGAGAGGTAGAAGAAGAAAACACTATAGAACATCTTCTATGCGAAGGTAAGACTTTGCTTATGAAAATAATCGCAACTTAGACCAGGGTAAAGACCTCACGGAAACGAAATTTAAAATAACTAACAATAAGGAAAAAAGAATTTACATGGGATCTGAGGTCGGCAAAAGAAAGAGCAGGAAGGAAGGAAAGGGTGTGGCTGAATTTTTAAGTGCTGGGAATGATTTATCAGGATTTCCGACAAAACTAAGAGTTCTACAGAAAAAAGCTATATGGCTATGTTGTTTGTAATAATAAGGTCTATAACTTCGGTATATAGACCGTTTTTATATAACCTCAAAATTTATGTGAAAAATACACATAACCAAATTTTGGGTTTTTTTTTTTTTTTTTTTTTTTGGACAAGAAAAATGTTCCTTTCACGAAATTTGGTGGAAACTGACGTTCTTATATTCTCAAAGTACTGTATTATTTTTTTCATTTAAAATATTTATCATTTCTCCTTCTATTGACCTATTAAATGCTAAATCGATTTAGCAAAATTAAATTTACGCCCACTTAATTCTTCGAATTTAATAAATTAAACGCCGAGGAAAACGAACAACAATTTCAATAAACACGCGAAAAATTGTGCAAAAAGCAAGAACAACAAGAATGAGTAAAGCAAAAAACAAAGCGAAAAAGGCACATCACAACAACAGAGCGGGAGCAGTCAATCACGGCACAATGCCAGAGAGATTTTCCACACGACTGCACGCGTATAATTTTCCAAAGTTCCACGCTCCATAAGCGCATATGTACTTGGCGGCGCGGCCAGCCAGCAAGTACACGCCGCTGCTTCTTGATTTGTTTGTGTATGCATATAAAGGGTGTATGTATGTAAGTAGGTGAGTGATTGTGTATGTATGTGTGTTTGTGGTGCGCCCGATTGCCGTGGCGACTGTGCGGCTGCTCGCTTGGTATTTTGTAACTGTGTCAAGAATCAACCTCCCAGCGCAACGGCAATGTCTCGCGGCCTGCTGCCGAGTTTCTCGCAGTAGCTAGCCGCTAGCTGTCAGCAAGCAGCAAACAGCGCGTAAGATTGCACGCTTGGTTGGGCGCAAGTGAGCGAACGTTCTTATTTCTATGCTTTTTTAGTCATTATTTGTGGGTATTCATAATGCTCTGGAGGTTTTTCTTAACGAAACTTCAATGCGAAGCGCGCGCACAAACACACAGAAGATATGTTGCTGCTTTGGATTTACTAGAACATGAAGTGAACGGCAACAACGGCAAAATGCGATTGCTGTTTGGATTTCAAACACACACATACATAGTGTACATACACACTCATACATTGCCGCCGCAGCCGTCAAAGCTTGGCCAAATCGTCTGCGCCACTTTGTGTGCCACGAAGCTGCTGCAGATTACTCGCAACTATGTAAATGCGTCGAAACTAAGTTAATGCCCCTGTGTGTGTGTGTGTGTTTGCATTTATAGAGCACAAGGTGTAACCGCTGTAACCGCAAGTTATCAGCAACAATAATAACAATAATGCGAATTATGGCATTGCTTCAGCTGCTGATGAACTCAATGCTGGCAGTTGGCCCTCGCTGACGTCTGGCGGCGCTATCTCAGCTACTTGGCGTCTCTGACACACTATACTACACATTGCCGTTTTTAATACCCTGAACGGCGCAGTTTGCTACACTCAGGAAAAAAAAAATCGATTTGGCCATTTTCGTTTTTGTTTTCTTTGGTGAACTAAAGTCGCTCAGTTTTCGAGATATCCATCTGAAATATTGCAAAAGTTTTGTTTTTTAGCAAGAAGCTGCTTATTTGTCGGAACCGTCCATATCGGATCACTGTAGTAACTAGTTGTCATACAAACTGATCGATTAAAAGCAAGTTCTTGTAGGGTAAAACTTTTTCATTTAACAAGATATCGTCGCGAAATTTGGCACGGATAATTACTTAAAGTTACGCCACAATATCCGAAGATATTGTTCAGATCGGGCCACTATATCATATAGCTGCCATATAAACCGAACGTTCAAAATCACGTCTTTGTATGGAAAACTTTTTCATTTGACAAGATATAGTAGCGAAATTTGGCAAGGATCATTATTCAAAGTATAGAAAATATCAATATCGTTTCTTATGTGACATCTTTGGCACGGATCATTACTTACAGTAACACTACAATCTCCGAAGATATTGTTCAGATCGGACTACTATATCATATAGCTGCCATATAAACCGAACGTTCAAAATCACGTCTTTGTATGGAAAACTCTTTTATTTGGCAATAAATCTGCACGAAATCTGGCGTGCATTATTTTTCAAGGCAATGCTACAATATCCGAAAATATAGTTCAGATCGGTTATCTATAACTAATAGCTGCCATACAAACTGAACGATAAAATCAAGATGTTACTTTTTTTTTGAATATTTTTATGTTATAAGAAATGGACCTGTGAAGGGTATTTTAGCTTCGTTGCAGCCGAAGTTAACTATTTTGTTATATTTGCTGTTGTTGTTGCAATTGTGGTTGTAATTGTTTTGGGCTTACAGTTTGTTACATTCTTTATTTGGTTGGCTGTGTTTTCATCTCGTACATTGTGTGGCAATCAGCAATTCAGCGCGATAAACAGAACAGAACCGAACTGAATTAACCGTACTAAACCGGCCAATACACCAAATACATACACACAAGCACACATATATACGCGCACGGAAGCCGCAACATCGTTTGGTTGCACAACAAAAATCGAGCACAACAATGACAGCTCTACATATTGGATGTTGTTGTTGCTTTTGAAAATTTTTGTTCTTGTTTTTAAAACATTTTTGTTGTTGTTTTATTTTCGTATACCATTAAAACTAATTTAAAAACTGTTGAAAGGTGCGTCTCTGCGCTGACATTGTTGAGATGATGTCGCCGTTGATGTTTTCAAAAGTGTGTCCAACGCTTTTATATACTACATACATACATATGCATGTGTGTGTTTGTGCGTGCAGATAAAGCGTTGTAGCCTTCAATAACGATTAACAAAGTGTAAAGTGAGTGATAAGTCCGTCTAAAAATCGCATAGAATAATTCAAAGTTGCTTAGAAGCACTTGCAATACTGCAGTTTGGAAGAAGAAGAGATACGCAGCTTTTAATCATGCTCCTGGTGACTATTAGCGGCTGACTGATGGTGCTAATGAAAGCACATATCATCTACTAGGAGATCCAAAGCGTTTGAGTCTCCTAAAGGGCACACGCTGGTCACATGCATCGCAACCAAAATATACTTCTTTAATTTTGGAGGATTGTCGCGTTCTTGGTGGGGCTAGACGGGTCATTGTGAGTGATTGCTAGTGTGATGGAAGTGCCAGTGGAAGAGTACAAGAGTGAAGTACCGATAGCAAATAACGATAAGTCGAAATAATCTAATATTTGAACCAAATTCTGGTTTGAAGAGGATCCAAAAATTGAAGTAGATGATTTAAGAGTTGACTTTCTTCTAAATATTAGAACTACTTTCGAAAGTTAAAGTGGTCCAAAGGCCACTGAACATATAATGAAGGATATAGATATATATATATATAGAGATAGGTTTGTTCGTCTAGGGGAGGGATCCTGATTAACCTGTGGAAATCACCTTCATTGCGGTAGTAATCTTGGAAGCGCTTCATCACACTTAATGCGGTGGAAACTTTTCAAACTTGGTAACGCTAGACCTGGTTTATTTTCCACCGAATGTGTAGTAGGCAGTTAGAGGTCTCATCAAATAGTCTTTTAGTTGAAAATAAGGCTACAGGAATGATTTTATAAAAGATGGCCTCAAATATGGCACTAGTCGATGAGATATTTGAACTACTATAAGTAGAATATGAAAGTAGGTTTCACTGGAAAATTGCTATAACTGAAAGACTTAAAACTTTAGCGACAAAATTTATTTATTATTCAAAAGCCTTAAGCAGAATATAAATATAAAATGAGAGAAACGATCGATTAGTACATGTCTTGTTGCTACTGCACCCTTCAGAAGGAAGCCGTAGAGAAGTTAAATAGTGAAGGGTTCGATAGGTGTCGCTGAGTTCGATATATTTGAAGAGAAGAGATTTACGAACGGATTGTGCTTATATGGACTAAGCATAAAATTGGATTACAATGACATTTATATGAAAAGTGTTGTAATTTTTGCTTCTTTAAGGAAAAATATATGGCTGCTGTGCGATTAAGCGGTGATAAAGACAGGCTAAGCTTGAAGAAAGAAGCAATGCTGTGACTAACTCAAACAATATATGGATGCATAATGAATGGGTTCTCAATGAAATCTATGATTTAAGCGCCACAAGGTGCTATTGAGGCTAAAAATGTGTATGCGAACTCCTTTAAATTCTACAAAATCGTTGTTGCTATTCCATTGCCTGCAACTTCAAGTTTTAAGATAATGTGGGTAATGGCATGGAGATGCTAATGTCGTTGGCCTCCTTACGCATGACTTCTGCACGCACAACCACACAACAACTTAGTGACACACTGAGCACAGAAATGTCAGAACGAAAATAATCTATGGCAACAGCTGAAATTCAAGCTGGAAGTGGCGCAGAGACTGTTGTTGCCACACAACAACGCAACAGTGAATTTTCGCCTAAAAAACGGCACGGCAAGAGGTAAAGAAAAACCAGCTGCGACGCAGACACGAAATGACAAAGTGCCGGAGAGAGAGTGCTGCGAGGGCGGGCGGGAGTTTGGACGATTTATTTGCCGATAGCGGGCAAGGAAGTGACTGAACTTCGTAAGACGGCGGGCATGTGAATGAAAGGAGCTTACACAAATGTGTGTGTCGGTGTGTGTGTGTTTGTGTCAATAAAGGTGCAGAAAAGTAGGTCAATTTGGTAATAATGAAAAAAGAAAATCAACCGAAATGCGAAAAGACAAATGGCAAAATGGGCAAAATGTACCGACTGAGCCAGAGCCAGCCAGCGATGTTGGCGACACACGCGTAAAGGCGATGACTTACATAAATGAGAGATGTGTCGCAGGGAGCGACAGTTGGCTGACAGGCGGACGGACGGACGGACGACGCACGATTGTTGTAGGGACACAAGCGCGGAAATACACGCACACATACACCGATACATATGTATTAGTTACGTGCAGAAAGCAGGGATCTTTGAGTCCAAGGCAATTTGGGCAAGCAGCTGTGTTTCGCCACAAACAACAGCAATCATGATGGCCAATTTTTCACTTCATGAACCTTCAGCTCGCAGCCAGCCATTGCTGTCGCTGCCTCAAGGTTGAATAAGCACTTAGCGCGTAAAGCGTAGCTGCCAAGCCGCGCATGTTGGTGCAAGCGTGATGAAGATGCTGGAATTGATGATGATGGCGATGGTGAGGAAGCTGAGGCTGAGGCCGAGGCTAGCGCTGGGATTGACATTGAGGCTAAAGTGTATGTTCCAAAGACCCACGTTCATGGGATGAAATGCCAAGACGCACAAGCACGCATACTCATGTATATTTTATAATGCTCTCACACACACACACATACATATGCACAGTAGTTACGCATGTCAGCACATTTATTTTTACGTTATTTTGTATCTTTTGCTCAACAATGAGGTCAACTTGTTGGCTTTTTGTTTTTGTATTTCTCATACGCGTTGCTTTTACAACCATTTGTTGCTGTTGTTGTTGTTGCTATTTGTTTTTTTTTTTGTTTGACGGTCCCTTATTTATTTTAGTTATCTGTTTGTTCGTTTTCGGGGTCAATTTCTTGTGACTTTCTGTGTAAATGTGTGTGTGTGTGTTTGAACTGTAACTTTATGGCTATGTGCTTGTTGTCGGCTGTTCTGCTGCTAAACACCTAAAATGATGTTTAGTTGTGCTTGGGCAGCAACAAAAATGGGGATTGTTATATTTTTGGCTTCGGTTGACCCAAAACGAAAAGTATGCACACCCACAAATCACAAAGTAATGTGTGTTAAAACATACACACATACACACACATATTAAATTATTTACACACACCTATATGTATATGTGTATGTGCCACAAAGGCATTTGCTCCCTCCATTTGCATAAAGCTATGAAATTTTTATGAAAATGCACACACATTTTCACATTCTTGAAGGGCCTCCAGTTTTCCCCTCCAGCCCGACGCTCCACTGAGTGTATGAAGCCAAATACAGGCAATAAGCAGCAGCGACCTATTTTCCAGATTTACTTTGTGGAGCCAACGGCATCGCCATGAATGGGTGAGACGGTGCGCGCGTGTGTCGAAATGTTGCAAGTGGATGATCATATATTCGTATATTGCTGTAACGGCACAAAATGTGGCACATTTACGAGGTTGCAGTTGGGCGTTACGGGACGGTTAATTTTCTTTATTTTCCTCTTCTTTTTTTTGTGGGTAGCATGTGCGTAAGTAACAGTTAAATTTTGAGGTTGAAAGGCATAAGTCGGCCTGAAAGGAATTGCTGTAAATATTGAAGATCTGTCGATTGTACGAAATGTAATTGGAAATGAGTCAAAGCAAAAGCTGCTGAAGAGCTCTTATTTGTGCTCATATTTGTTTGAAAAGAAAATATGGAATTTCATTTGTGTATGCAAATACATATATACACATGTGTAGCAGTTCAATAAGCCTTTGAGCAGATAAGGAGATGAGTTTGTTTGCTTTGTAAAGGGATTATTTATATAAGATGATAATATAATTGAAATATTCAATTTTGAATCAATGATTTTGATGAGTTTTTCAAATTTTGATGACTGTATCATGGATTAACTGAATTGGAAGACTTAACAATTTTTTGACAATTTTTTTTTTTTGACAATTTTTTTTTTGTAGCAAATCCATTTACAGAAAATTCGACAAAATATAACAAGTTTGAACCAATTTCGCATAATTTTTGTAGTAAAATGAAAATTCTTATACAGTGAGAACTAAATAACCGGTTCACTTTTGACGAAATCCGGTACCTGCCTTTAAATAATATGGTAGTCGAAAAAGTCTTTTCGTATTTCTAATCAAACTTCAACTTATTTTTTTCATATTAATACTAACAAATAAATAAGCAAATATGCGCCATTTTGGTCGACCACGTTTTGCCATTTTTCCGCTAGAGACATTATTCCAACAGTGTAAATCGAAATTTCAAAATTTCCAGAACAGAAGCGAGCAAACTATTGTTGTGCTACACGAACTGATACAGCATCGTCTTCGTAAACTTCACACATTTCATTGGTGGCTTGCATTCTTCCCTTTTTCATACAAAAATTTCAAAATATAGCGAATTTCGTCATTATTCTCACTAATTTTTGAACAGCTGTAACTTTTTTTCAACTTCCCGAATTTAAGTTTTTAAGTTTTTGGTTGGTTTTGGCTTTAAGTAAGCTTAAAATCTCACCTTTCCAACACTATATGGTATGATACAATGTGATAGGTAGCACTAGAGATGTACGACTGCAACGACATCTATTGACAAAATACGAAACGACTTTTTCGACTACCCAATATTATAACTAGTTTGATGCGATTTCAAATAATTTTTGTACACAAATTAAAACTTTAGTGGGAACTAGATAACTGGTTAAATAATATTAGATTGTTATGTCAATATTACTGTGTTTGAAATAAGACTTTTGTCTGGTCCTCTGCATAAAGAAATGTTCGAGAGAAATCATAGTAAAAGACGTGGTTCTTAACATCGAAATTTTGAATGTCGGACTTCAAAGAAATGTTTAGTGCTAGACAACTCTAGAAAGACGAAATAATCTTTACCACTTGCTTCATATTGACATATTTGGTCACGTCATGACACATATATCCACGAAAATTTCGTAAGATAGCAAGGAATCACACTTAGACTGTTATGTAAGTACAGACATTTGTGAAGCCAGCTGAAATCTTTTTTGGATATTAATTCTCAACAAACCATCTTGAACCAATCACAAGTGTGCTTAGGTATTTCATTTCTATTTCTGACATTTCATATGGATGTCTAAAAGATGAGATCCAAGGTATTTTAGCCTCAAACTGGCAAATGCTGGACTTTCGAGAACGGAGCGGCAAGTTAGTTAGAGGCATAAGTCGCCTAGATGGTCCTACTAAAGCCGTGGCATTTGCCAAAAACCGCTTTTCAATGCATACATGTCACCTTTTGGTGGCCATTATTGCCTAAACGAGTTGTATGGATCACGTTGCTTATCTAATTCAAGTAGCCACAGAGGAGCAAGTTAATCAGAGGCACAGTTTAGATGATTCCATCTTATCATTTTCCAAGCAGTTTACACAACTGACAGTCTGAAACTTTTCAATTTCACTGCATGGATTGCTATCAGGCAATGTCCAGTTGGAAATCCTATAGCTACTGAAATATAAACTTTGCAGAGGGCGAAGTGTTTACCAGACCTCTTACGATTTAATCTAGGCCAGAAGGACTTTTCAATCGCACAGTTGGTAGCATCTGATCAGTGCTTGTCGACACAGAAGGACCTTGCGATCGCATGGTTGCTAGTATCAGACCAGCGCTTGCTGAACTAGTCTGAAGCTCAACCATTCAGTAGTGAATCAAGAAGTCAGTGCAGTTCCCACCCGTACGGAAGATATTAGTTTTGCTATAAATTTTCAAAATTTTAAGATAATTGCATGGTAGAAAAAAAAATTCTGGAAATAATTCGACGTCAGCGACACCTATCTTTACTTTTCTAAGGCACTTTATGCTCAATTAAGCAATAATTTTTCAAAGAGTTAATCTCTGAATATATTAGGTTAGATTAGGTTAATCTGGCAGGAATATATTAAAAAAGCCATTTCCCATAAAACCCCTTTAAAATAAAAAGATCCAATGTTATTATCAAATATTATGCTGGAATATAACAGGAATGTAGGCTGAATGCATTAAACAATATAGTGACTTGATCTTTTAGTACGGATGAGAGACCTAGTGATATAACAACTGTGATCCAATGTATTTTGGCATATGAGATTTTATGTGAAAAGTGTTTATATTCGCTTGCAAATTTTAAATTAATTTAAAAAAAAAAAAAAAAATTGAAATCACCGAGATCGTTCTCGTTCTCTTCAGCGCTCGCAATGAGAATGACTCTTTTAGATAAAAATAAATTGCTTAGTTAAAAATCACTGTTTAATCTATTGAATTTTGTTGAACCATGAGAATATTGAATTTTAGAAAAGAATTCGGACACTTTGAAGCATTAAAGAAGAGTTCCGAAAGGAGAGTGATTGTTATCTTTTCATAAAATATTAATATGTAATAACAAATACAGAAGAATTATGGAGTGGAGCTGGATAATACTATATCTATAATAAATTTACACTCAAACTTTCACCGCCGAAAATTTCTAAAATATATTTTCAACACAGTTAAGATAAATCTAAGTAGATACACACACATATACACATAAACGTATAAAATTAACTGCACTCGTAACCATTTCTCCACATTAAAGGTGCTTTGACCTTTCAACCTCGACAGCAATGACCTTTTTATGCGCTTACGTATAAAAACGCACACAAACACATACATACATACATACACAGCGCGCGTACGACATTAAATCTCTTGCTAAGTGAACAATATCTTATCTCTTTTCCGCAATTCGATCAAATATGCACACAAAAACGCACAGATAGGTATTTCCGCACAAACAATATTAAGCGCCAAGAGGTAAATATGCGTGCGTAGATACACCTTCCAGCAGCAGCGGCAGGTATCTATTTTATCGACAAACACAATTGTGTGTGCACAAATATACATATATATATAAGAATATATTTATATGTATGTGTTTACGCTTGCTCCCCACACATTCTATTGTAGCGGCGCGTGTAATCAATGCCTCGACAGACACTTGCTGCGTAGCGGCAGCGACGACTTGGCTCAACGTATGTATGTTTTTGTGTGCGCATGTGTGTTTGCGCGCCCATATTTACACCACAGAGCGGCGCGTTCATTAAACATTTTGAGCGCTTCTTCGCTCTACTATTAGCGCGTTGATAGCGCTGACAGCGCGCTCAAGGTGGTTCGCGGCATTGGCCGCGCTCTAGCTACGCAACGTAACGCGCTACACCGCGCCGCGCCGCGTTGCTTAGCGCACCCATAATTTCATTGTATACGTTTGTGTGCTTTTTAATTTCACGAGCGTGTGTGTTATGCCGTGTTGCGTTTCTCCGCCGTTTTTATAATCATAATCACTTTTTTTCTGCGCTAGTATTATAATGTTTTTTTTTTTTATTTATTTTGCGCGCTGTTTTGTGCGTTGCCGCGCGTCGTATTTTGCGTTGAGCGCGTGCTTTTATTATACGTTTACCCAATTCCACCATTGTTGTTTCATAGCGCGCTGTGTTGTTGTTGTTGCTTTCACGTCTGTTTTCGGTTGCTTTTGCCATTTGCTAGGCCTTGAACTCGGCGCGCACAGTTTATTGGCCGTTTTACTACAAATACCGTTTTTGTTGCTGTTACTTTTATTAATTTTAGCGGTACTATTTCGCTATTTGTCTGACGTCGCGCCGAGGTTGGCTGCGTTTTATTCGATTTCATTGTTTTTTTTTTCAAATTTATTTTTTTTGGTTTTTTTGTATATTCACGTTTTCCTCTGCGCTTCGCGAACTGTACTACTTTGTGGTAAGTAGTTTGTTTGTGGGTGTGCGTGTGTGTGTGGCTTGCTTAGTCAGTTCATGATGGGTTCTTGTTCTTGTTGTTTTATGTTTTAATTTCGCATGTCTCCGCGTTGAAGCTTCACTTTTGTCGCGCTGCTTGCTGATACGCGCGCACCGTTTGCCGATTTGGTGGTGCCACAGCGCGCTCAGGTATTTAGCATATCCATATATTTATATTTGTAGCGGTTCTGTGGCTATTTTATTGTATCCGATGTTTAGAGTACACTCGTTTGCATAAGCCAATTGTAAGCTGCTACAGCGTCTTCGCTTTTAGAGATGAGGTTACATTTGAGCGCGTACATATGTGCTAAAGTATGAGCGCTTCCACTGAAACCTCCGTAGCAGCTGGAGAATGCAAATTGAAAATCATTTATTTTTTACTACAAAATATATTCGCTGCTGTTGTTGTAGTTTGCACAAAATTTCGCCACTGCGCATAGGTAACAGCGTTTACGAAACAGCTGTGTGTATGTATGTATGTATACGGCGCGCGTAAGCACACATGTATGTATGCATGTCTGTATCGCCATAACAAATTGCAAGCTTAAGCGCCTATCTGCATGCCAGCAAGCGCACGCGGCGGCGCTTGGTGAGCGGTGGCACCGCGCGGCTTGTGCAATCACACTGCGCGCACAAACACACACGCACTACGCGCCCCTCTTGTTGTTGCTACTTTTGTGGCCTTTTGGCTTTTGTTGTCTACTTATTTATTTATTTATGTGATTTTTCGCTTGTTGTTGTTGTATTTTTCGGATTTGTCTTTCCCAGCCATCTCATTTGTATGTAGGCTGCAGTGCGCGCGGTGCGTGTGCGTGCATTGGCGACCTTGAACTGCAGGGCTTTCGGTAGGCCATTTCTAACCTTTTTTCACCTTGTTTTTATTTTTATTTGCATTTTTCATTTTACTCGTTTTTTGTATTGTTGAAATGTTAACAGCTTCGCAAGATTGATAAATACGAATAAAGCACAAATCGATTTGAACGCGCCGTCACACAATGGCAGCGAGGCTTAGTGCGTGCTGTGCATGCTGGTGGCGATGGCGGTGAAGGTGAATTAAGGAAATGTATAAAATAAATAAAAATAGCGTAGCGTTTTTTATACTTTTTATTTGATTTCCACCTTTTTTTGTGTGCGCTCAATAGGAATTGGGGTAAAAAGGCCGTGGAAATTTATAGAAAAATCGCAGTGATTTCTTAACAATGGAAATTGTTGGTGGAAATGGCATGAGTTTTGGTGGCAGTGGTGTGATATGGCAAGGTTAAGATATATTATTTTAATAAATGACATTTAAGGAACTTATATAGTCTTTGAGAGTGTATGTTTTCTTTGCTTAAAAAGCTCAATATTTCTCTTTACTTTTTATCTTTTATCTCTTATCGGTTATTAGAGGTTAGGTTTGTTTTAAGATTTCGAAATAATGTGGCATCAAAAATTGTTGCTTATGCCAAAAAGCCGTCTTTGAGACGCAAGGTCCGAGAAATTTATTCTTTTTGCCGAGTCTTAATCCTTTGCCTTTTGGAACACTATTCACAGCACAATTTTCATTCTCCATGTAAAATTTTGTGGCTGCGACTATCTATATTTCACATGCCTCGAAATCTTTTTTCTGTAGCCTTGGGAAGTCTAACCAATAAGACAATAAAAGCCATATCATGGCTCAAAATTTAACTCAGTTACGTGTTAAAGTTACTCAAATCCAACTAGGGGGCTAGCTGGGACCCCATTCTGTATCTCGGTTCGTAAATATATTCTATTCGAATTTCGGATCTACTTTATAATTATGCGAAAGTTGTACCACCTTGGCTTCTCGAGAACTACTAAACCGATCTTCCTGAAATTTTGTACGGGTGTTTGAGATGCAATTCTTGAAGTCTTGGAGGAAGATTTTTTTTCGATTAGAACTATTTGAAAAAAAAATGTCGCGAAATTTTTTTAATAAAAAATTCTAATAAAATATGTAATTTTTATATGAGAAAAAATTGTCGAAAAAAGTCTGTTTTTACCCGAGGAAACCCATGTAATTCCATAAAGAGGTTGCATAATCAGCATTGCGGATATATTTATTTTTACAAAAATACAAATTTAATATGAAAATATAAATTTTGTCTTAAACTCAGCAAATTTTAGATCATTATCTCTCTTTCTCTCTCAAAAAAAAAAAAACGAAAAAAAAGTTCCAAAAAAGCCAGCGCTTCACTGTACAAATATTTGCTAACCCACTTGCCCTTGTCTGTCGTCGTAGTTGCAACGTTGGTGTTCCCGCATCAGTATGCAGAGCAGCAAACACACCAAAGTAAGGCGTAAATAAATAAATAAAATTTTTGCAAGTTTTGCTAAAAGTTTTCACTTTCCTTACCAACTTAATATATACCTCTTTCTCTTTGCCTTTGCAAAACAACGCGAGAAACAAAAGGAAATGTGAGGCGCAAAAGAGAAGAGCAGATTACAAATATTGTTTGCACGAGTACAACAAACACAAACAGTTAGCAACAGTAGCAAGAGCAATGTTTAAGGGAAACAACAACAACAACAAAAGCAGCAAAAACACATATAGACTACAGTTTGGCAGGATGAGAGTTCATTAGCATAAGCAACATTTGTCCTTGTGCCGCCGCACCAAATATGTAATAAAACTAAAAACAAAAAAAAAAACGAAGCAGAAGGCACAAGCAAACGTAGAAAATAAACAAAATACCGAAAATACATGTACTCGCTTATGTATAGTATGTATGTATGCGTGTGCGGCGCATAATGTTTGCCAGCGATTGCGTGCCGAATGCGAGTGGGTAGCGGCGTTGTTGTTAGCGGGCATGGCGGCTCAAAAGTCAAGCACTACCGAAAATTAGCAAACAGTGAATTACTTAAGTCAACACAAAAATATACAATATTGTATACCGAAAATGTATGTATGTATGTAGCGCGCACATACAACAATGAAGCAATGAAAAAGGCATAGAACAAAAATTAATAAAAAATGAGTCCGTGAATGCGACCAAGCCTACATGGAGCAATTATGTGCGTGTATGTAGACAGACAGCGGTATTTGGGGCGGCAAGGTTGAGTTTTCCAATTGACATGTTAGGTGGCGAAATTCATTCTTGTGCGAAGGGTATTTGAAATTAGATATGAACACACATCGATCACTCATTTTTGATATTGAAACCAAAGGGGGCAGAGATGAGCACATCGGAGGTCATTTGGAAATAAGCACGAAATTGAAATTTAAAAAATCCAATTTTTTAGCAAACTCAGTGCTTTTACTTAGTAATAGTCTAATTTTGAAGCATATCAATCAAAAATAATTTCAAATATCAATACAAAATAATGCAGCTCGAAATAAAAGTTACTTGGTAACACTAAAATATGAAAAAAAAAAATTTTGTCAAAAAAAAAAATCCAGAAATAATGACAAGCATACATATATGAAAATGCTCTGTGAATTCTCAAACCAAATTGTTTAATATTTTTATGGAAAATGAAAATCAAAGAATAAATAAAAGATTGTATGAAATCTTTCAAAACTGCTTCATTTATAAACCAATATTCTCAGAATTAGAAGTATTTTTCGAAAATAATTAAATTGAGGTTAGGTTTGCGAATGAACTTGCCACTCTTTAAACCAGTACAAAGCGACTTTTGACACTGCGGAAAAAATATCGTAAAGGTTATCTTTGCTTTCAAATTTGGGTCAACACTTTTATAGGTTAGATTTATATAATTATAAAAAGTGAATAAAAGAAAACTATATATAAATAATCCTTACGATTCCCTACATCATATGACATATATGTAGCCTAAAATTTTCTGCTGCCGCTGTTAGGTATGACCAATAAATAACCATTTTATAACCAATCCATAATCATTTTATAACCAAAACTCAAATTTTTTTGCAATATGAGTGGTTTATATTATAAAGTCTTTCATCGCCTGTAAGCTTATGAAAAGAGATGTTACGTTATTTTGAATTTTAGGTGACGATATATATATATCTGAATTTACGTAGATTACTCGAAAATTAGACCTGCTTTCAGGAACTATAGAAAATACTGCATTCAACATAGGTTTCTATATAAAATTGTATAATTATTTTAAGCTCGCCTTCAGGAGTCTTGAAAACATATACATATTTCCTTCTAAGTTCTAAGAAGAAATAATGGAGGTTAGATTTATCGACAAGAGGCTCTTGTGGAATTATGTTTACCTTCAGAATCGAGCGAGAACTGATTTCTGATTGAGCATTGATAAACAGATGTGATTAATTCAAGAGCCAATTGAATAAAAATTTAGAAGAAGAAGACAATGTGGGTAAAGCATTTTCTGACGAATTATACAATCATCTACTCTTCAAATGATGCCAAAATATCAGGTATTACATTGAGGTTAGATTAGCTGACAGAATGGTTCAAAAATGCTATTTTTAGGTTATTTTTTTCTGCAGAAATTTTACTGAGATTAAAATTTTTTCAGAATTGAATAATAACTACAAAAGGAACTGAGACCTTTAAAGCGCAATTGGATAAATTGATTACATTGAGGTTATGTTGACTGCCTGGGGAAGTTGGGTTTGCATATAAGTTTATGAAAAATTCGTTAAAAATAAAGATTATTTTCATTTCATTTTAAAAACAGTACATTTTGATTAAATCCATCGACAGAGTAACAACGTAAAACGGCTATTAGCGTATAGGTTTATTTCAAAAAAATAAAAATAAAAAAATCGTTTTGAGATTCAGATAGCCTCCAATAATAAAGAAACAGTTAAGGGTTTGGTTTAAGCCAACAAACAGCTTATAGAAGATTTATGAGCAGAGTCGGTTAAAGAAATATTATTCATATTATTTTCAATGTTTTTGTGTTTTTCCTTTGTTTTCTGTCTTCCAAGGAAAAATTATTTTTCCCCTTAAGGCGTTATATATACAGTTAAAATTTTCAAAAAATCGATTTTTTAAATTTTATTTTCTTAATTTTCATATATTTAAGAATACACACAAAAACTGTATATCGTTCCGGTGAATATTTTCGAAGTTACACGCAAAATTGAAAGGCGTTTTAGAGTGCTTGGAAGTATAAGGCCAAACTTTAAACGCGTTTTTCTCAAAATGTTGTTTTCAAAGTCGGTGGCCAACATTACTCGAAAACGGCTAAACCGATTAGTCTCAAATTTTAACACGAGCTTCTTAAATATATTTTTTAGTAACTTCGAAGATTTTTTCTCACCGATGAATATATTTTTTTATAAGCAACTTAAGGCCGAAATTTTGGATTTTTTTTTGAGAAACCGCCACTTTGTCAAAAAAAAAAATTTATTTTGCTTATTCCTTTGATTAATTACTAGATTTAACATAACTTTAACAAAATCTGTTTGGTTTCTTAATTTCAGAGGATCCAGTTCAGAGATATAGTGGTCGCCGCAAAACGTGTTTTTTGATTGGAGCTCCCGAAGATCACCTGCAGTTCCTTTCCGAAAATATATTTGACAAAATATTATACCTAAATTCTGTACAGATTATTGCCCATTAGAATGTAGCAATCTCCGAATATATTACTTAGATCGGACTATTATAGCATCTAGCTGTCAATCAAAATCAATTTCTTATATGAAAATTTTTTTATTTAAAAAGATTTTATGCCATTTTATTCTACAAAATTGCAGCTTTGAGGAGTATTATTGCTACGGTGCAGTCGAAATTAACTTTTTTTTCTTTTTTATTGTTTTTTTTTTATTTTTCAATTTGAAACTTCCCACGTTTTGATATCTGATAGCTTTTGCGTAAAGCTTCTTAATTGTAAATGTTTGACTACATCAATATATAAAATCGGCGGAGGTTCGTTGCCCGAAAAGAGGTCGTCAATTCGAAAAATTCTCGTAAACGATTTAATTTCAGATAAAAATCCCTTTCAAGGCACAAATTAAGTAAGATGAGATCGAAAATTGTAACAGATTACGCAAACCAGTTGAAACACTTACAACTTATTTTAATATTTAAAGAACTCATTACTCATCACTTGATGCCTGCTCGAGGCATAAGCGCTCACAAGCTTGCTGCAAAAGCAAGTTAAAGCAACGCGCTGAAATTAAAATGCAACTTCATTAACCGAAAAATGTTAATTACAAGTGATATGAACTTCCGTGCGGCAAAAGGCAAAAAACAAAAAAAAAAAACAGAAACAAAAATGAAGGTGACTAATTGATCTTGTTTGCTCAGCGCGGAAGCGCAATGATCGTTAAAGGTGTGCTGTAAGTTAAATGTTAAATGTGTTTAAATGTTTGCTGTTGTTTTTACATTTTAACACGTCCTTTAAATAATACTACACGATTTTTATGTTCACACACACACACACTCACACATACACGTGCATACTACAAGTGCTTCAGACCGCATTTATGTAAGTTTCGGGTTACAGACACGTTCTTATAAATATCGTGTATGGTGTATGGTCTGCGCTCCCTTCCTGCCCAAAGTTTCCTGCCGCTTGCGTCGCTGCGCTTGCATTTGCTCGGCGCAAAGTCAACAGTAGCAGTGCATTGCTCCTGTCTGTCCGTCCGTCTGTCTGTCTGCCTGCTATTTAGTTGGTGTGTGTTTTTGTCGCTTTTGCAGTCACTTTTGTTGGCGTTGTTGCTGCTGTTGTTGTTGTTATTGGTGTTAGTGTCGACTCTGTTGCCCCAATATAACCCTTCCGCTTGAGTGCAATTACTTGCAAAACTGGTGATGGCTGCGGCGGCGAATGCTTTCGTCGTTGCAATCACTGTCCGTGTTGTTGTTGGTGTTGCTGTTGTTGCTGCTGCTGTGGTTTTTTGTCGTAATTTTTTCAGTGCTTTCTTTTACAAAAGATTATGCAGGAAATGCATATACAGACGAAAGCACAAGCATACAAGCATGCATATGAATACCCATGTATACGTGTGTGTGTGTGTGTGTGTGGAAGTGCTATAAACAGGTACTGGATGCAAGCAAGGGTACTGACATAACACACCAGCCAGCCATGCACTCGTCTGCGCTCGTGTGTTGGTAGTCGCGTTTGTGTGTACGCAAATTGAAAAGTATTTATATTGGAAGGTAGAACTACCCAGCAGGGCGAATTTTTATTAAAAAAATATTTTTTTGTTGTTGTTCTTGTGCTTTTGCTAAATTTGGACCGTCATTAAAAGGAATGTTTCGGCGCAGACTTTTATCAGAAGAACTTTCCACTACTAAAAGTGACGAAAATATTGGCAGTGTTAAGTAACTTTCTGTTTTAGCTTAAAGTTCGCGCTTAAAGAAGAAGTCAGAGAAGTGCTTGAAAAGATCAGAATATTTGTTCGGCAGAAATTAGAAAAGTCACTGAAATGGTTTTGATCTCTTTTTTTAAACATATTGGTTCAAAAAATGCAATTCTCGTTCTACTGAAGAACTAATTTTGACTGAAATTTTCGTCGAGGCGAAGGATGAAGCTGACAGATCGATAAAACTGCAGCAAATGTCTAGAGCAGGGCACCAGGGAAACAATGGAGCATCTCTTGTGCACTTGTTCCGCATTGGCAAGACTACGCTGTAAGCATTTGGGGTCCACACAGTATGATACACTGAAGAAGTTATCGATAGTGAGGCCGCAAATTCTGTTAAAATTCGAGTCAAGCGCAGGCATCCTTTAAGGATGACTACTTCTCTTGAACCTAGCAACTGAACTTCAATTGGCATCGCAAAGAAACCGGTCTATGCGTGGCTTATTGGCATACCAGATTAACCTAACCTAACCTAACTTAACCTTCGTCGAGGCAAACATAAGTGAGGATAAATATACAAAAACAGTCTATATTTCCGAAACTTATATATTTTTCGCTGACATATATTTGTCTCTTTTGACTATGACTCTCTCTCTTTAAGTATACCTGCTGTGATATTATAAAAAACGATTTTTTCATATTTCGACAGGTCGATGTCTCAATCAGAGTTTTTTTTTTAATTAAATTTTTAAAATTTGCTAAAGGGGGGCGATACCTTTAGATTTTCAAAAATATTAAATTTTATTTTTCGCTTTAATCAATTGAAAAACTATTCAAAAATATAGTCCCAAAGTTTCACTGGTAAACTCCGTTTTCGAAGAAATCAGCACCCACTGCTCCATCAGCTTATCTCTAAAGGCATTGTTTTTGAAATTAAATTTTTCAAATTTTTTTAAGGGGGAGATACCTTTAGAATTTTCAAAAAATTAAAAGCTTCTTGATTAAAAAAAAAATTACTTTTTTCATTTTAGATAAGAAGCCTAGTCACGAAGTTGATGGCCGCAAAAAACGTCAATCAACGGGATGGTTGATATTTCCGCCATTTGACATGAAATAGTTTTTATTCTGTAGTTCAATTTTTATTTTGTAGTTCAATAATACCTCTTACTATATATCCAAAAATTCCGATGACGTTTTTTATTCTCTTATAATAAAAGTGGAAAAAGTTACCTTTTTTGACGGTACTAGAGGTATCCCCCCCTTAAGAGATAACTCTGAGACAAATGATCTCAAAGACTTGTTGTGGTAAAATGTTTCTTTAGACCCGAAAAGTCAAAAAGGAATACCCGAAAGCTTTACTGATAATGGAAAAAAAATACCCTAAACAAACCGAATTACTGTCCACCAATAAATCAAGATATCACTATCTCTACAACAGTGGATATCGTTCAACGCCGTCGGTTATCGAGTGTTACTCGGAAAACATAAAAATTATTTCCCAAAAGTCACCTTCTTTCGTCTGGCACACTTGGTGTAGTATGTACTTGAATGACTATTTTAGTCAGAAAATTTCGAAAAAAGTTTAGAACTTGCGTAAAAATTACTATAGTCTGAGAGCACGTAGTGAAGTTCAGGTTAAAAAAGAGAGACTTTTAACAAAACATCTCACAAACTGCTCTAGTTTGCCAGAAATAATATCATTATATCTAAGACCATGTAATATGACCTTCGCCTGTGATGATGTCTCTGTTTTTTAGTTCCAACTAAACCAGTGCTCGAAGAGTAGCAAGTGAAAAAGACCAGGATAACACACCAAGCTCAGAATCTAGAGTACGTTCTTCAAAAATGGCGTTAAGGAAGCCGACAAAAATAGTTAAATGATGTTCTGGAAACCAATGAATAAATTAAAACATTTTAGCAAAAGTTAGGAACAAAGCCTTCGGCAAGGAGATGAACAACCCTATCCAGGGTAATTATAACTTTAACGCTATACCAAAGTTGCTATTGCCGGGCTTTTGACTAGGAAAATCATTCAACGATATCTTAATTCCTTAATACATTATGAACAATATGTTCTAAGGTGCAAGGAAATTGGATTGGCGGACCTTATAAAATAATCACTATATATTCTAGCTTATAAGTTAGTAAGAATATGCAAAGAATATAACAATTTTAGACAAATAACTGGAAAATGGTTCATATTCTAGGCTTAGGTTAGGTTAGATTATGCTAGGTTAAACCTATGCTATATGTAGTCGTTTGTGAAGCCAAGAACTCGTCTTTTCGAATTTATAAATTAGCAAAACGCTTAGAAGCCAATACAAATTTGTACAGGCGTTTAATTTCCACTCCCGCTAGTTCGGTGGGAAGGCTGAAGGTGTGCGCTTCTAATGTGTTTAAGTCATGACCTCCCAAACGTGGGATAGTTAAGAAAGAAGTGTTGAGTTGTTTCCACCTCATCTTCCTCCAAACAGTTTCTGCAGATGGCGTCTGCTAACATTCCTAGCCTTACAGCATGAATTACCTGTTTAAAAGTCTAACAACTAAGGAGAGGCTAGCCTTACAAATGGCATTCTAGACTAAATTAAACATAAATCACGTTATATAAATTTTGTGAAGTCACTCTATAATAAAAAATTTATGCGCAGAAAAGTCTTGATTTACGGAGGTCAGCCTGGAGATCGGCTACGGAACCACATTTTCAATCCGATTTTGATCGTCAAAAACTTTGTATAACATTGATGAGAGTTATTTAAATTACCAACAGTAAACACGATTTAATCTAAATCATGAACCAGTTATAAATTGGGTAGAGCATACCCACTAGTATACCATAAACTCAGACGAATCACGCATTTGTTAATAAAATTTATTTCCAACCAGTCAATGCTTGACTACAGGGTGCTGTGGTGCTACAACCACACATACACACATACATATACCACTTGCAGTGCAGTTTTCGCACGAATTGCAGCGAGGAAACACTACACAGGAGCGCGTCGACAAGCGCTGGCGGTCTGGTCGCCTGGTTGGCGATGGTAACTGAGCGAGTAAAATGTCGATAATGAAGACGTTTTCGGCCTGCAAACCGGTTAACGACGACTGACTGCACGAAGGAACGAACATCAGCTTCCTGCAACAACTGCAACAACACTTGCAGTGACGGAGTGCGAAAGTGCGAAGACTTCTTACAGCACACAAACACACACACACACAGGTCTATGTTTATATCGAGTTCTATGCATACCTGTGCCTCGTTCATTTGTTGGCTTGTTGCAGTCTCTGCTTTTTAGCTCTTTCTTCGCGTGTGCTTACGTTGTTGCATTTAAGTTCCTTATGCCTTTGGAAGAATTTTGGACGGCTCTACTTGTTTTGCCCAGCGCAGCAAATGGCGAGCCGCCAACTGGCTGGGCACCAAAGCACATCAAATAATTCGGCAGGAAGGCAGGCAACCGAAAGCAGTTCAACAAAATAATGTTAACGAAGAACAACAACAGCAACAACCAACAACAAGCAGAAGAAGGAGAAGAAGTTGCAGCAGAAGTCAAAGAAGTTCGCACAATCGGTAAAAGACCACAACAGCAACAAAAACAAGCAAGCAACAACAACAAAAACAAACCTCAAACAAGCACAAAAACAAAACTAGAACAACAACAACAGACATTAAGACGAAGCATATTAATAAGAATGCCAAATGCGTGTGTGTGTGCGTGGAGGTGAGGGCGAGGGCGAGGGGGGGTAAGAAGCGTGAGGGCCATGCGGCCGCGTCTGAAAAGAAAGAGGTGCAGCGTACACAGCTTTTCTTGAGAAATAAAAAAAGAAAGAACTCCACACACACACACACACACTAAGTGGAGTGCACACAGCGCACAGGAAAGCGCGTCAAAGTGTTGGAGCGGCAAGCGGTGGGGGGAAGCCAAAGAATTGGAGTGAATTGAAGCTGTTCGCCCGACCGCTGCGTTGCTGCTGCGGCGACGCCGAGTGCAATGAACCTGTTAAGAGTTTGCTGCTGCTTTGTTTTTATTGTTGTTGTTGCTATTGCTGTTGGTTGGTTAATGTTGCTGGCAAGCCGTTGACGATTCCGAATGCAGCGCACACAAACTAGCACAACGCGCTAGTAAAAACAATAAACACCGAGCAAGCAACAACAAAAACACAAACAACAACGTAAACAAAAACAACAACTATAACAAAAACAAGTACAACAGCAATAGTAGCAGCAGCATTTAGAAGTCAAAACACTATGTGGTTCAGCGGTCAACTTGACTTGCGAGTCGGAAGCGAAAATGCAAATAAGCGCACCGAGCAAACTGGCTTCACCGCCACACACACTCACACACACGCCAACATGCAAGCAAGCGCTGAACTCTTATATATGCACCCCGCGCGCTGGCCTTCAAACTTCGCCCGACCAACAATGGCAAATCATTGTCAGCTGTCAACAAAAAGTTTGCGCTGCTGCTGTGTGAGTGTATGTGTGTGGCGTTGTTGTTGCTATTGTTGCTTGTATTGCTGTTGGTGTTGCTGCTGTGTGCAGGTTAATGTTCGCCGTTTTTGTTTTGGCTATATTTATGGCTATCAAAAAGTTTCGTGAACAAAAGGCCAAGAAGCAAGCAAGAAGAAGAAGAAAACGAGGAAGAAGTAGCGGCAGTAGCACAGAGCAGCAGAAGCAACGCAGCGGTGCAAAAAGCGGAAGAAAGTGAATGGATTTTTGGAAAGAATTTCGAATGCCGAATTCGGTAAGGAAATTATCGATACTTTGTGGCGTTTCTATTGTGCCTGTGTGTATATACATATGTATGTATGCATGTGTATGTGTTTTCATGTAAGCCCACAAGCGTTAGTTAAAGAACAAGCTTCGCCAGCCATACATTTTTAGGTTAACACAAAGGCTATGAACTAGAGAAATGAGGCATAAAACCTTTCTTTCTTTCTGTCTCTCTAGCCGCATTTCTTCCAAAGTAATAGGTATGTATATATGAACAATAAAATCTTACTACTGATCAGAAAGAAAGGTATTATTGCTAAATTCATATTTGTTGGCATGTACGAAAATATGGGTGTATGTGTGCTATCTATAGAAAGACTATCGGAATTCAGCAGTTGTATTGGGTTTTGGGTTCAAAATGCTTTGTTGAGTGTGAGTAGAGTGTTGCTTGCTTAGCACAGAACCGCTTGAGATATGAAAGTTAAAAGCTGCTTTAGCTTTAAATTAATTTTGAAAAAAAAAAATTGTGAGTCGAACAAACATGTGAAAGTCAGATTATTTTATTTTCTGTTTAATACGCGAATCATCGAAAAAATAATTTAAAAGCGTTTCCACTTAAATGAATTTAAAAAAATCGTAATAATTAAAGGTGTTGCCACCTAAATAAAAAATATTATTATTAAGGTTTGATTAAAAATATGATTTTTCAAAGTAGTTACTTGTAAGATTTCAATTTACAAATTACAGGCAAATATTAGAAAAAAAAATTTAAAGTGTTGCCACTTAAATAAATTTAAAATAATATTTTTATTATTAAAGTTTATCACAAAATATGGTTTTCAGAATAATTGCAAAATATATCAAAAACAGCTTAAATACTAAAATATGCATACCATACATAGACGAAAATTTTGTAATTATTTTTTATTTTTATTTTTATAAAATAATCTAAACGTAGCATTGCAAGCTGACTTTATTTTTTATTTTTTTTTTTAATAGTGACTTGTAGAATTGATTTTAATATGCGAATCACAGGAAAAATTAAAAAAATATATAATAATTAAAGTTGTTGCCACCTAATTAAATAAAAAATAATTAATAATATTTTATTGGAAATGTGATTTTTCAAAATAGTAACTCGTAAATTTTGATTTAAAATGCGCATTTTTCGAAAAAAAATTAGAAAAAAATGTTGGTGTTGCCACCTAAATAAATTACAAAAAAAATTACTATGAAATTTTGAAATATGACTTAGTTTACAGAATAATACACATTAAATTCTAATACATGTACATATGTAAATATATACAACCAGTGTTGCAAAAATATCTTTAAAAATTAACAGACATTTAAATTAAATTGTTTAGTTTTTTCAAAACCAGAAGATCTTAATTAAAAAATAATTTTCAAAATTTCTAATTAAAAATACCGGATTGAAAAATAAAAAAAAGGCAAATTTCAATATTTAAAAAAATATTTTTTTGTAACTACATTTCTGCGCGACTGTATTCTTCGTGTTCTATCATTTCGAACTTGATCTCGCAGAGAGCCATCAAATTCAATACTTTAAAGCATCGCAAGCTTACGCATTCAAAAGATTTATATTTTATCGATGCTTAAATCGGATTTTGCAATTAAAAATTATAATTTCGATTAAAATTTATTTTTTCAGTTTTTAATCCCAACATTTTTTTATTTTTAATACCAACATTTTGGAACAAAAACTGAAAATACAATTTTTTATCAATATTTAGTTAGGATTTTGCAATCAAAATTATAATTTTCAATTAAAATATAAAAATTAAATTTTCAGTTTTCAATTAAAAATTATAATTTTCAATTAAAATATAAAAATAAATTTTCAATTAAAAATTATTTTTATCCATTTTTAATCACAACTATTTTTAGAAATTAAATATTTTATTTTTTAGTACCAACATTGTGGAACCGAAACTGAAAATAAAAATTTTCCAAAAATTTTTAATACAAAAATTTGCAACCCTATAAACAACACATAATTATCTACATGAATGCATATGTACATATATCTCCACACATAAATTTTTCTTCAATTTGCAATGTCACCTAATTATTATATTTTATAGTCCCCTTTTTAACAATTTTAAGTATATATTTTTAACTCAATCTAAAAATGTTAAAAATTTTGTTATTGTTTCGCATGTGAAGAGTCAATGCTCTAAGCGCATTCTACATTCGTTATTTAGTTCCTTGAACTACCCACATACAAGTATGTATGTGACGAATTTTTATGAATTTTTGTCATTTAAAACAATTAACACCCTTGACTGTTTAGTGGCCTTAAGTTTTGCTAATTACTGAGAGCAAGTGAGAGCACATTTATGGGACAAATTTTAATGCATTTAAATTATTATAAATTTTATTACATATTTTACTTCATATATTCTTCACAGTAAGATATTTTTAACTAATACAACATATACTTATACATATATTTTTACAGCTGCGCACAAGTAAATAGAGCCAAAATTAAAAAAAATTGGACTAAATACGTGAAAATATTATTTTAAAGTTCACATTAAGCTTAATAGAGATTAAATTGAAAATAATGACTGTGATTGGAGAAATTGTATGTAAATATTTTTACATAATTAAAACGAATTTTAAATTTCATACATAATTTTTTATATAGTTTATAGTATTTTTTTTTATAAAACTGGTTTAAGTAAATATTTTTTGAAATTTTTTTTACCAAAATAACATTTTCTAACTGACTCTATTAACTCGTAAACAGCTGTATATTGAAAAATCTGTGTCAAAATGAGAAAGCAGCGAATTAATTTAACGCGACGGTAGTCTATCAGCCATTTAATTAAAATATTATTTTATCAGTTCGCATCATGGACAAAGTAATTGTTCTTTTTTATTTACTACTCTTATACATATAAACATATTAAACAAAATCATCGAATATTATGATTATCAAAATTACTATTTATACGATGGATGTTTAGTTGTTTTTGCACCTTAACTGATTTAAATTCTTAGATATTTTTCAATAACTTTTCTATTGAAATATTTTATGCTTTAATTTTTTTACGTTTTATTTTATTAAATATTTTTTTTTAAGATTTTGTTAATAAATTTAATTTATTTTTATATTTAAATTTGAATATTATTTAATTCGTGTGTTACTATACCAAATGTACTAGTCCGAGTCAAATTTGATCAGATGGTAGTTCATGTTATTATTTGTTTTTTAAATTTATTTATTAATTTTAAAACTATTAAACTTTTATTTTATTGTTATATATTTTCCGTTTTTTTTTCAATTATTTTTTGTTGAAATTTTTTTCATCAGTAATTTGAATTATTTTATTTAAATAATTTTAATATTATTATTAATATTTTTATTTATTAATTTTAAAACTATTAAACTTTTATTTTATTGATTTAATAATAAAAATAAAATAATTGAAAAAAACGGAAAATATGTTTTTTTTCAATTATTTTTTGTTGAAATTTTTTTCATCATTAATTTGAATTATTCTATTTAAATAATTGTAATATTATTATTAATATTCTTTTTTTAAATTATTTTTTAGTTATTCAAAAAATTGCCAAGTTGTATTTTTATTCTTAAGCTATTACACTTTTATTTTATTGTTATATATTTTCAGTTTTTTATTTTAAAAATTTAATTTTTTTATCATTTTCATTATTATTTTTGTTTTAATTTTTTTTTCGTTTTTCAAAAAATTGCTTAAATTTTTAGATTTATTTATTTAGTTTGATGCTAATAAAATATTGTTTATTAACAATTATTTTGATTTTTTTATTTAATAAATTTTTGTTTTTATTTTACCATAATAATTACTACTATCAATATCATTTCAGTAGTATCAATATTTTCGATTGCAATTATTTATTTGTTGTATAATTTATACATATACATATATATAGTATATAAAAAAAATATTATTTATTTATTTATTCTAAGGTTGTTAAAATATATATATTTTGAATTTTTTATTTATTTATTATTTAGTTTACTTTTATCATAATCATTTTGAATTATTTTGTTATTAATATTATCAATATTTTTGTTTTGAATGATTTTTGTTCCGATTAAGTTTATTTCTTACAAAAAAAATATTTTTTATTGAAAATTAATTTTTAATAATATAAACCTTTTTTAATTATTAGTAATTTTATTATAAATATTTTTATTTTTTAAATAATAAAATTAAATAATAAATTTTTAAATAAAAATATTTTTTAATGATAATTATTTTGAATTAATTATTAATTATTAAGAATTATTAATTATTTTTATTACCAATATTTTTATTTTAAAACATTTTTTTATTGATATTTTTCTAATTATTTTGTCATAATTATTTTTTATTATTAACAATTTTTATTTTCAATATTATTTTTTAATTTTTATTATCAATATTTTATTTTTAATTTTTCTATTACTAATATCATTATTATTATATTATCACAAAACTTTCTGCTAAGCGATCTGTATATCTACACACATGTATACACACATACATATGTTTGTAAGTATATGAGAAATGTGCATCAAGTAGGTTAATAGTAGATACACACACATATACATTTTTATGCTTGTGTATGCATATGTATGAATGTGCATATGCCAGTAACTTCTTGTATTTGCTTGCTTTCTTAAGATGTCTTAAGGCGTCTTCAGCTGCTTTACTTCTTTGACACAGATTATTCGCAATAAAAAACAGAAACTATTTATGAAATGCTCACCTTAATAAAGTTCAAACCGCTCTTGATTTAGAAATATTGCGCTTGGTATTTGGTTTGTTGTTATTGTAGCTCGCTAGGCATATACGAGTATTCAAATAAAATCAGCGAATTCTACAATTTTTTCAACAGTTTTAGGAAATAACTTTTTGCTTTGAAACTCAGTTGCACAAACAATGATATAATTGTCTTTTATTTAAATTTATTGTAGTTTCACAAATAACGGCTTATTTATATGCACTTATTATGTATATTCAATTATATAAATATATCCAAAACACTGATAAAAGGTGTAAAAGTAGTTATTTCAACACTGTTTTGAATGCTGAAGACACAATATCTAATTTTTTCAACACACATTTATATGCACATATACGCATGTGTATGTATGTAATTTTTTGTTATTTTATGTATATTTGTATATAACTATTTATTTTTACAATATATTGCCGCGTAGTATACTTTTTTGTTTAGTTAATATTTTTCTTATTATATTTTATTAACATTTAATATTAAACTTTCACCGTTTTTAAATAATTTCTAAGCATTAATTATATTTAGATAATTTTCTTCTAAATTATTACTGTTGCATGTCTTTTAGTTTAATATTTTTATACACATTTAGTTGCAATTTCGATAGAATTTCTTTTCAATTAGCTACTTGAGTACGAACTAATGTAAAAGTAGTTTAAAAATTTGCATATTTGAACACTTTAATTTTTCAGTTACTGTATTAAACAGTTGGCAGTGAAAATTTACTATATTTTCCTTTAACTTATTGTATTTTATAAAATCATTCCGCTCCTCACAATTAAAATAACAATTTTTCTTTAAGTTAAAATGTAATTTGATATTAGTTTAATTCACTATTTGTTGTATTTGTTGTACCGTCCATTCGAATGGTTGCAATCTTGTTAGGTATTTGTGTATGTATGCGTGTGTATACACCGTTTTCTAGTTCTCAGCGTAAATTTTTTCGAATTTCGTTAGTGTTGTTGTAGAAAAGTTGTAAGTTTTCGGCATAAATTTCAGCAAAATGCCTGCCTGTATACACACTTTGGAAGCAAGTATTTGTAGAAAAAGAACTATGAAACGTTAAACGGACTCGCGACCCGAAAACAGTACCAACTACACGCATCAATTTGTGATACTTTTCTTCTTTGGATTTGCACCTTACAAAATTACTTTGCTGCCCAACTTGATTTCAGCGCTTACGAATTGTACGAGCAAAGACTACCGTTCCGATGTTCCGTTCAGTTTGAGCATCGAAAGATAACTGCGAATGCCGACAGAGTTATGCAGATACAAAGTTGAAAAACCGACAGACGGCCAGCCAAAAAGAACGAAAGCACGAGAGTCGGAGTCGACGCTCGAGCCGACGGTTGGTCGTACGGGCGGTCGGCCACTAGGAGAGGCAGGCAGGCAGGCAGGCAGTTAGACAGACAGACAAACCAAGCAGCGGACGGACGCACGACACAGATACACCAAAAAGCCATAAGAAATCAGGCAGCGAGTTAAAACGAGTCAACGAGGTGGATGGACCCGTTGAATGTACCCAAACACACACACACACACAGCCACTGACATAAACGCATAACAACAAACATGAGCCAAGAGGGCAGCGAGTATGCAAACATGGAGCAGCAGCAGAGCAGCAGTAGGCAGAGAAATCAAGCGGCCGCATAAGGCCGGTCGGTCTGGCGGCCCCAAAGCGCAGCAACAACAGAGAACACAGCAAAGAGCAAAAATAAAGCGATTAACGAGCGACAGCGCGGCAGCGCCGTTAACGATTACTCAGCCGAGAGCGCAATGTTTACAACGAGAAACGAAATGACAACGGAACAATCTCGACGACGGCAACGAAATGTGGGCAAAACGAGGTAAAAAAAAGCAAGCCAGTTGTAGATACAAAAATTGTTGCAACGAATGCATTTCTGATACACACTTTAGAGGGCGCAACACACAGCGACACATACAAACACACACGAGCGCATTGCTCCAATTAGACACCCATACAGCGGTGTTGTTGCCAGCAATCGTGTGAGGCGATTGCAATGGAAAGCAGGAAAACGAACAAAAACAGAGAGGCAAACTCGCTTTGGCCGAGTATTGAGAGCGCGATAAGCGGCTAAAATACGGTTGGTGTGTGTGTGTGTATGTGAGTGTGTCTGCACTCACCCATACAACGACGGCACATTTGTTGTTATACGCGAATGAGCGGATGAGGCAGAGAGCGAACAAAAACAAAATCAAATGAAATGTTTAGAAAGAGGAGGAACACAGCAGGAGGCAGCTTGGAGTGCACGACGAAGTATTCGTATTTATAAGTGTATATTGGAAATGCATGTGGCACATCGTGCGAGCCAAAAGCCGATTGTGCCGAGCGGTCGAATTGGCGTTGCAACGCCGAGTTGCATGCAACAAACGAGTGCGTACCGGGCACTTTAGACGACGGAATGGCCACACTAGCAGCGGTGATGAGCAAACGTGAGCTAATACCGGTCGTGTGTTGCTGCAACATTTCGTTGCAGTCGTGGTGTGGTGTAGTTAAAAGTTGTGTAGTACAATGCACACGCATACATTGGCACACATTCCTACAATTGTGTGTATTTGAGAGTAGGGCCCAGCGATGCATAGGCAAACAAGGCACTGTGTATTAGATTCGAGAACAAATTTTGAAAAGTCGAATTTGGTCTACTAAAAAGGGAGCCAATTTTATTTGTGTACCCTATCTTTCTCAGATGTAAAGACGATCCTCTTCTTGCTTGTAGATATATTCGGTTCTGAAGAAATTAAGTGAGATATTTGCTTGGACCCTCAGAGGTTATTAGTATTTGGAAATAGCTTAAGATTTTGTCTCGTTTGAGTTTTATTATAAACCACTATTCGTTTCTTAGGTTGTACCAAGATTTTTACCTGAGGAGGCTAATCAATTGTGACATTCATGGAATATATATGATTTTCGGTATTAAATATTCAGGCTTTTATAAACTTGAGAGGTCTGTACAGATGAGTTTTTGCTACACATGGCTTACGGTGATTCAATTTAAGATTTCAAGAGAGCTTGACATCTCTCGCGAGTCTGTTTGACTGATTTTGGTGGATATTTTGGGTATGAAACGCGTTCTTGCTCGACTCGTCCCGATAAAGCTGAATTTTTTTCAAAAAGAATACCGTAAACAGGTCTCTTTGAACACGCTTGATCGTGCGGATTCTGCACATTCGCGGTGACATTATAACTGCCGATGAGATATGGGAACCATCGATAAAACATAATTCGCAAAAGGGGCTGAAGGCCATGCCAAAAAGTACTTATGGAAAGTGCTCGAAGTGAAATTGATGAACTTCTCAAAAAACTTAACATTTCGAGAATGTTTGCTTACCGCACTATTGATTATTATGTTAAGAGAAATTGATATATCGATCAGATCAATATAAATACTTATTCTGTTCTTTACACAAAAGTGTTGCAGTTACAGTTAACGTTGTTTTCTTCGTTCTCATTCTTACAGCGTCTTCTATCGAGTAGTGAAAGTTTTTGTTGCAACAAGATTTCTTCTAGTCTGAGTATGTAATCATTAACAGGTTCTGTTTAATCCATTTTCTGATAAAGCCTTTGAAGCGAATTAGACTCAACAATTGCAAACGGCTTCTTCAGTGGCACGCCTTCAAAGTAAAATTTTTACAGATGAAAATATTTTCACTGTTGAAGAACTTTATAATGAACAAAGTAACAAAATCTGCGGAAATTATTACAAAGACGCACAATAGCGATTCTTATGTTTCTACATCCTGGCAATCCCGCTGCTGTAATAATTTGGTGGGAGGTCTCCTGTAAAGGCGTTACATCGCTTCACTTACATACATGAAAAAGGATCTAAAACTGAGCAGTTTACTAGCAGTAGGTTTTCGAAGACGTGGTAAAGCAGTTAAGCAATACTTTTATCGATGGAGAGCATTGAATTCACTAGCAAGAATCTGCTCCAGCAAAAGTAAAAACCACCCAGCAGTATGCGGGCAAGTAAAATTGTAGCATTTGGGACGAAGAACTTCAAGAACTGCCATTTCATCCAGAACAACAACGGTTTGGTGTGGTTTGTGGACCGGTGGAATCATCTTATCTCGTTATTTGATCCCGGAAATTGAAGCTCGTGATCTTGGCGACATTGGGTTTCAACAAGACGATGCCACTTTCCACACATCGTATCAATCAATGGATTTATTGAGAAAACATTTCGGTGAACACCGAGATCGTCTGGTATCACCCTGTTATACTTTTTCCTGTGGGGATATTTAAAGTCTTAATTTCTTTGCGGACATTTCCGTTTCGATTCAGGACTTGAAGCAAAATATCAAGCGTTTTATTCGCCAGTAACCACTTGAAATGCTTGAACGATAACTCGAGGACTCAATGGATGAACCATCTGAGACGTAGCCGCGGTCAACATTTGAAAGAGATAATATTGAAAAAATAAATGCCATTGAATATTTTTTCTAAAGATAATAAACATTCCCAATTAAATTTGAAGATTCTGTGTTTCTTCTTTAAAAAAGTAGGGAACCTCAAAGTGGAACACCTTTATAATAAACAAATTGTTGTTGCATAAAATTTATATTCAAAATTAGTTTAAAAAAATTTTACTTTCTTCAAAAAAAAATCGAATAAAACCAATCCCTTTCTCTCATTTAATAAATTTAAGTATCAATAATTTTATTTTTAGTGACTCTTCCCCCTCTCAGGTTATTTTTTCAATATTTATCAGCTTTCTTTTTTCACTTGTTATTTCACCTCAACATTCGCAAAATTTTTTGCAAATCGGCCCACAGTGCACACGGCTTAGCGCCCATCTGCAGTTGCATTTGCATTGGCTTTAATAAATGTTGTATGCGTTGTTGTTGTTTTTATGTATCACAGATTTTTGGAGTTTCTATTTATTTGGTTTAATTTATATGTCATTGTTGCGGTTGTAGTTGTTGTCGGTTTTGTTTGCCCGCTGTGCGGTTAGCTTTGCAAATTTTCCATTTTTGTTGTAAATTGCAGTGAGCTGGCTGGTTGGAGTGACAAAGAGAGCGAGAGTGCATGTGGCGAATGGAGTAGAAAATGGCAAATGGCCACCCAGTTAGTGTGGAACAACAACTACAAAGTGACACACAGCAATACGAACACGCATACACTTGCACAATTGCGCGAAGGTGCTTATGAATATATGTATGTATGTATGGTATATAGAGACATAGAGGCTCTAAAATTTTATGCAGCCACTTTTGGAGTTGTAAATATGTATAGTATATGTACATATGTTTTTTTATATAAATAGATTAGTTTGAAAGTTTGCTCGAGGCAATCACAATATGCTCCGATTAGTTTACGGCAATATTATTTTAGATTTATAGTGTACATATGTATGTACTATATATACTAAATGAATGTATGTATGTTTATAAGTATGTAATTAGCTCTTTGTGTTTACACATACATATATGTATGTATGTATATATAAAAGTAGTATTATGTAACCACACAAAACTCAACAGACAAATACTGTATTTTCACTGGTGCAACTTAGCTGCTTTGTTGCAACATTTGCAAATGCATATATACATACATACATACATACATACATACATACAAATATATCAATTGCTACTCCTTTTACTGCAATTTTGGATTATTTTCTTTCCCCCCTTGCATTTGTATGTTTGTATTCACTTTCAATGCGTGCGAAAAATCGCAAAGCTTTCAAATGCTCAATGAGGAAATCATTTCATTTAACGGTATTTTTGCGCGGTGGAGCGAATTTTCATTTCTTTGCAAATCACCGATTTCAGTTGAACGATTTTCCCCTTTTGACTTTTTTCACTTTACTTCGTTTATTCATTCCTGCTTGTTGTTGTTGTTTTTGAAATAAACAAATATTATATGTGTGTGTATTAGTGGAAAGTGTTTGAATTTATTATAAGGATGTCATTTATGCATGTTTACATTTCGCTCGCTTCCTGGTTGGCAATGCAGTGCAATGACACTGCTGTTTGTGCACAATGAATATGAAAATCCGCCGAGGTTGAAATACCTTTTACTGTTATGACACGATTATCATAATTTACAATAATTACTGAAGGAGTGTCACTTAAAATGGCGATGACTTTTGCTTTGGATATACAGTCGATATTTTTTTATTGAATTGTCCCAATTATCGATAATTTTTTGTCAATAATATTAAAAAAGAGAAGAACCATTAACTTGGGTTACACCGCACTTTAGTACCTTACACAGAATTAGCATAAAAATGTATATAAAAATTTTAATCTTGATTTTGATCGTTCAATTTATATCCACGATTCCAGCGGATGAAAACTATCTTTGTGTGCAAAATTTCGATCAATGAACAAGTAAGAATATATGTCGAACATTTTATACTTTCGCATAAAAAGTGATAATAATTTACAATTTTTTTATTTCGCTGTAAAATTAATTTTAGATCAATTTGACTTTTTATTGAATTGCATTTTCATTTCCTAATGTTTATATTATGCAGAGAAGGCATCATCTGGAATTCAAAATAGCGTTATATTGGAAAAGGCGTGGTTGTGAACCGATTTCACCCATATTTCGTACATGTCATCAGGGTGTTAAGAAAATATTATGTACCGAATTTCATTGAAATCGGTGGAGTAGTTCCTGAGATATGGTTTTGTTGTCCAATGGGCGGCGCCACGCCCATTTTCAATTTTTAAAAAAATGGGTGCAGCTTTTGCCACTTCTTCCGTAAAATTTAGTGTTTCTGACGTTTTTTGTTAGTCGGTTAACGCTCTTTTAGTGATTTTCAACATATCCTTTGTATGGGAGGTGGGCGTGGTTATTATCCGATTTCTTCCATATTTGAACTGTGTATGGAAATGCCTGAAGGAAACGACTCTATATAGTTTGGTTGACTAGCTAGTAGTTTCCGAGATATGTACAAAAATACTTTTAGGGGGTTGGCCCACTTTTCCAAAAAAATTACGTCCGAGTATGCCCCTCCCTAATGCGATCCTTTTTTGTGCCAAATTCAATATCTTCAAAATCTTAGTTATGACACTTTATTTTTCGGTTTCCGCCATTTTGTGGGCGTGGCAGTGTGCCGATTTTGTCCATCTTCGAAATAACCTTCTTATGGAAAAATAAGAAATACGTGTACCTTCATCAATTAATAATCTCATTTTTGGACCTTTCTTAAGTTACAGCTTTTTCCGGACGGACAGACGGACAAAAAAAAATCCGGATTTCAACTCTAATCGTCACCCTGATCACTTTGGTATATATAACCATATATCTGACTCTTTTAGTTTTAGGACTTACAAACAACCGTTATGTGAACAAAACTATAATACTCTCCTTAGCAACTTTGTTGCGAGAGTATAAAAACTGAGGGTATAGTTCGCGTCTGTCAGACATTTTCAGTATCAATTGGCACTGTGGAATGGACACACTAACCACCTTGGTAGGGTTGGAGGCCCCTCTAAGACCTCTGCCGTACTTTGGATGTTTGTTGTAAGCCATCTTTGGAAAATTATCAAGGAACGAGATTTAAGCAAATGACTTTAGTTTTATGGTGAAAGGAATTTTTTTTAGAAATTCTCTTCCAGCTAACAAATGGCAACTACCTGGACGACCTGAAGCGGCTTAGCTGTCAACCCAAAAATTGAACTGATTTTATTTACAAAAAGTTATGAAATCCCGGATAAAATTCTATGAGAGGGTTCTCGCCTCGCCTTGTCGAAGTTGCATTGAGGTAGGTGAGTTTGGAAATATTTCGAAACTTTTCCCTTCACAATTCAGCTTTCTGTAGATTAAGATTAAAACACCTCGATTATCATAGCTTCAAATTGGTTGAAATTTAGTTATACTAGTTGTTTCGACAAGTTTGTGACTGATTCAAGAGCTTGTGGTCCACATTAAGGTTAAGGGGTTACATGGGTCTACGGGTTTCAAAAATTTGAATTTTTCTGAATATCTTATTAAAATCTACAACACCTCCAAAATATTGTCCTAAATTTTCAAGTGGATCCGAGTAATAGTTTTGGAGATAAAGCCTTGAGAACTTGTGCGCTCGAGGCTAGCAAGGCTAAGTGCGACGTCTTTAAACGCGTTTTTATCGAATCTGTGTTTTTGAAGTCGGTTGGTGAGATTTCTCGAGAACTACTCAACCGATCTTCATGAAGTTTTACACAGGTCTTTGAGATACAATTCTTAAAGACTTGGACGAAGGACTTTTTTCCCTTACAACTATTTGGAAAAAAGTCGCGAAATTTTCATTTTCTTCTTTTTGTAAAAATGTTTGGCAAACATCCCATTTTCAGTTTTTTCCTTAGACTTAATTCTAAGTTAAGGTTTTAACTAAAAACCATATTTTCTTCACTTTAGATGATACTGTAAGGAGTTATCTTGCGTCGTCGAGTTTACAATATTTTTTTTTTCCAAAAATTTGTTTGTTAACAGTGAGAATATGAGAATATCAATTTGAAATGAGCTGTTTTTTACCCGAGGGAACCCATGTAATCCCTTAAAATATGTATATTATTTTTTAAATCCGGGTCAAATTTGATAGTATATTGAATTGTGAAATAAGTTGGAGGATACAAATTAGCAATAGTTGGAGAAGTGAGAGAGTGCGCATGTAAAGACGAAAGTCGGGTTTTTATCCAGCCACGGACTGTCAATTCGACAGCATTTCTCCAAATTACTTAAGGGGGTATTCTGGTCTAGAAACATGAATTTCAGGTAATTTTTAAAGTGTCGTAAAAAAAGGCAATTAATATTTTACTATCCATTTTTTTATTAGTTATTTGTTAATTTTAGAAAAGTACAGAAAAAAATTAAAACTAAAAAAAAGTAAAAAATTTCAAAAATTATGAGCTGACGAAGTGGGGGGTCTCTAAAAATTTCCACGTGACCATACCCATGATTTCAACCCTCCTAGTTATCTGAAACCAAAAAAAAAAGATTATTATTCTAGAATTATGTCGCAATGGCCGGAACTACGGAAAAGTGGGAAACATTTTTTTGCACAAAATGGCGACTGCCTGAAAAAAAAAGTTTTTTTGGAGCACTTTTTCTGACTATTTCGAATGTTTTAAAAATAATAAAAATAAAAATTTGGGGATGGGGCTAGTTCTAACCATAGACAAGCCTATAAAGAAGACTCTATAAAAATTTCAAGTAAATCGGTCCAGTAGAACCTGAGAAATCGTGGGTATCGCTCCGAAAAAGTCAGTTTTGAGAAAAACGCGTTTAAAGTTTCGCCTAAAGTCTTTTGCACGATTAGTTCCGGCCGAACCAGTTTGGATGCCGGGTCAGAAAAATGCCTATATCTCCGAAAATAATTTGAATTTTGAAAAATCATCTTATACACATATTCTTGAATAGTTAAACTTTGAAAATAAAAAAAAAATCGATTTTTTTAAATTTCTAGACCAGAATACCCCCTTAAGGGATTTTTCCTGCCGCTACAACTGAGGAGACTACGAAATGCACACGTGGTTTTGAAATTAACTTAATATCAGATGTTTCACGGTAAGTTTAACATATCAATTATCGGTGTTTATGAAAAAAGCAACAGCAACAACAACAACAACGAATGATAAGCAAGCAAACATAATTGGCGTGTCTCAAGTGCCGCTTCCGCGCTGTCACAGCTCGCATTCAACACAAAATCAAATTACACATTTAGCGTTGATGTGCAAATATTTGATATGAATGAATTGGCAGATGCGTGAGTGTGTGTGTGTGTGTGTGTATGTGAGTGCTTGTGAGGGTATCTCTGCGTGTCACTTTCAATCAAATGCAACGAGCATTGCATTGCCCCCAAAAGCGCGACGAAGTGCTGGCATTTACAGCAAATAAGCAAACACACTCACACACACATACATACATACATTGCGTTGCGGCACATTGCTGCCAATGGGTGCAACGAAGCTGTTTTCAACACCCGGATGGTTGGAAATTCACCCGCTTAGCAATAACTTAGCTGCAACTTGGCAGATTTGCCCGCGCCGGTGCCAGTGTTGGCCGCCTGTCTGTCACGCAGTCAATTATGGCTGGACACACACACACACACACACAAACGCGCAAATAGGTGTGAGTGAGAGAGTGGCAGCGAGCGTCTCCGGCAACGAGGCGTTGTGGCGAAAAGTGGCACTGCGGCGCTTGGACAAACACCAGCAGCAATTGCAGCAACAACAGTAACAACAACAACAATAACAACTACAACAACAACAATAAAAATTGCAACAGCAATGACAACAAAAGCAACAGCAACGCCTCATCATCGCCATCATCATTACCATCATCATTAGCATCATCGTTCATTAATCGGCCGCGGTTTGTGGCAAGCGCTGCGGTTGCGTTGCAAATCGCGCAATTAAGTGTGAACGGTTGAACGCTTAAAGGAAGTGAAGTGATGAACTTCGGCTGCGCGCTTGGGGAAATTTGTATGCATGTTGTATGTTGCTGTGGCAACAAGCCGTCGTTAATGCGGCACATAAATTAGCAACGCGCTGAGCCACCAAGCGGCTGCGAAAAAAAATAGCAAGAAGGTGGATAAACAAAACACAAAAAGTAACAGGAAGTGAGCCAACGAGCTGAAGCCGGAGTGGTGTGTGTGTGTGTGCGTTCGACTTCCATGTTGCACGGCTGTGCATTCGTTGCAACGTTGAACGTGCGGCCCACTTAAGGAAGCATCAACTCTGTCAAGTCGACAATTTGTCCCTGAAGCTATTGCTGCTGCTGTTGTTGTTGTTGTTGTTGCTGCTGCCAGCCTGGCCGCCTGCAGTGCGTCAAAACACCGTTTGCGACATCCCAATGGTGTCTTTGACATTTTACACTTCAGTGCTGGTGATTTGTTTGGACTCTTAGTTTTATTAATCCCATCTATCAGTGGGAGAATGCTAAAGACTAAGCGAGAAACCATTGCCTACCGAAGTGTCCGTTTGTATTAGGCTCTTTAAAAGTTTATTGCGCTTCTGCTGATCGGTTAAATTTCACTATTGCGCTGCCGCAATGAGTATATGTGCGATTGTTTGAAGGATTACACTACTCAACAAATAATTTCCTAGAGGGTTAGCTGTCCAACTAGTTGCCTAAGGAATCGGTGTGTTGTATTTATGTTTCGTATACTAGGAACAACGATTTAAGGAGCACACCTAGGTGAAATTTATTTCCTTTTCCTTTAAAAATATCATACTTAAATTTAAAATCGATATCTCAAATGAAAGGTAATCCATTTCGAAATTCCACACTTTTTTTAAAGAAAAAACACTAACACTTCAAATTTAATGGGGAATGATCAACTAAGAACATTCTTTGGTGCTTATTTTTGGAAGATCCATCCATTGAGTCCAATTTTTGATGACTCGTTCGACCATTTCGACTGGTAACTGGCGCGTGACGCACGTGATGTGTTTCTCTAAGGCCTGAATCGAAGCGGGATTGTCCGCATAGACTTTAGACTTTACATAACCCTACAGTGAAAAAATCGTCTAACGGGATGTTATCATACGTGAAATTATCTGCTCACCGAAGTGTTCTCTCAATAAATCCATTGATTGATGCGATGTGTGGGAAGTGGCGCTGACTTTTTGAAACCAAATATCAACGAAATCACAAGCTTCAATTTCAGGCAACAAATAATTGGTTATCGTGGCGCGGAAACGGTCATCATTGACGGTTTCGTTCTCAGCAGCATTATTTCTGAAGAAATATGGAGCGATGATTCGTTAGGGAAGGGTAAACGGTTTGTTTAATATGTCGACGTAAAATGCGCCAAGTCGTTTCATACGTCAGTCCGAGTTGCTGTGATCGGCGCTGAATCGACACAGACTAGGTGTGCTCCTTAAAGTTTATCAAAATCTACCTAGAAAACGTATGTTCTTACAGGGTATTTGTTCCATATAAGTTATGTGGCACAATTTTGGATTAATGGGTATGTCAAATTATCGTATTTGATGTTTGAAGAATGCAGAAGCTTCTCTCGAGGCTCTCTTGCATTCAGAAATAGTTAAAGTCTGATGTATTAGGTCTTTTGCTTTCGCCGTTTTTTTTTGTAAATTTAAGGTTTTATTGTATAAAAACGGTCCAAAAGTGTTTTCCCTTATTCCCTCAAAAAGCAATGCTTAATTAACACACGAAATGCTTTATGATCCATTTTTTTGTAAACTAACACAAGTTGCTTTACAAAAATTTTAATACCTAATAGAAATCATATAGATGGTAGTAGTAGAGTAATAGTATTATCTATGTATGTATGTGTCAGCCTCAGCCGCACTTTTCTTGGAATTAAAAAAGAAAAATTTCCCAAAAATGTCGAGATTTCGGCTCAAAAAGTGACATTTTCAGTTGAGAATAAGTTTGGGATGCAAACAGATCTCTAAAAATATTTAGTTGGGTTAATGCTGACACAAATGTCCAAGATCGACATAAAACGATTTAATCGACCAGTGCTTGACCCTAGAGATATCTATTGGAAAATGGCGGAAGCAAAGTTGTAGACCTAATAGTTTGATGCGCTAACGTTGATGTCGATTATAAGCGCTACAGGCAAATCATTCCCGTCTTTCAGGTTGTCCACCTCAAAACGGATCCTATTTGAGTGAAATTCATTAGCAAGGTTGACGAACCTTTTCCAATTCTTTAGTGCCAGGAACTTTTGTAGACCGAATCGTATTAGGAAATAAGTCTGTCAATCGATCACTTAGCTCATAGATTGAACTTGGTTAGACTACATTACGGATCAGTATTCGGGGATGGGACAGACAATGTAGGAGAAAACGGTGCAATACTGCACGGATAGCATAATCTAAACCTCATTTTAAACATTAAATATCATAAAATTTTTGAAATAGTAAAGCCAAAATGCTCGACATTTCACTTATTATTTTGTTCAATATAAAATAAACCTTCAGTTCTCCTAACAAGAATTATTAAAGAATTCGCTCCTTAAATTGATTTAGATTTAGGCAGGAAATCGAGAAAAATTATTTTGGGTTATTGATGAACTTACATACAAAAAAGAGGTTCAATCGATGGAAATTTCAATCAATCGGTACGCGCGTTGTTGCATCAAAGTGGACCAAAACAAAGCTATTATATCCTCCGATGTCACAACAAATTGTAGATTTGCCTTGGACAATAATCGATGCGAATTTCGTGAATATTTCTAGTTATCGGTCTTTGAAACGGTCAGTTTATATGGCAAAGTAGTCCAATATAGGTGATTCCGACAAATAAGGAACTTCTTGGAGACAAAGTAATGTGTAAAAAATCTCCGATGGGTATTTTAAAATATAAGGGATTAGTCGTGTATGTATAGACACGGGCATAACTAACGACTTACAGGGTCTACGACGCTTCTTTCTGGGTCTTACAAACTTCGTGGTAAATTGTGGTAAATTTGCTCAGAAAACGCAAAAATATCCTGTTCAGAGATTAGATTCCTCTCACTTTACATACTCCCAAAGTAAACCAGGGTAATTTGTGTTTGCTTTTTCTAAACAAATTTACAAGAGTATTGTTTATATGTTTCATATGTACCATCAGAAAGTAGAGACTTCCAACAACATAAAGCTTACTTACTTAAAAAGAATAATATTTTGACTTGAAAGTATTCGATAGTAAATTAGATATTACCTCTATATTAGGAGAAAAAATAAATATTTTAAATTAAGAACAAATACAATGTTTTTGAACATATAAGTAAGTTCCCACAATTTTTTTACAAGATATAAATAAAAAATCCATAAACTTGATTATTTGAATTTTTCACATAAATTTCGACGTTATGGGACAAAGTTGTACAGTAATAGACCTTTTCATTCTCTACAACAATATAGCCATTTTTTATAGGACGATACATTTTTAAAAAAATTTTGGCATGAAAATAACGGGTGGGCCATCTAACGTTTTAAATTTGAATTATCTATATTTCGACATTGGAAACGTCAATACCATTCGGAAAGTGACAAATATTCAGTAAAAAGTCTAAAATTTACGAAATGGGTCGCTATTCACTAGAAGAAAACTGGGAAATATTGAAAACTTTTTTCCAAAGTGGTGAGTCTTCAACCCAAACTGTGAGAAATTTGGTAAAAAAAAACAAAGGACAGACAAAAAGTGCCATCAGTTCAATTTGTGCAACAAGCGTGTGCGTGAAACTGGCTCGTTCGTGGATAAACCAAAACGTCAGCGTTCATTTACCGCGCGTTCAACCGAAAATATTGCGACTGTGCGGATTCTGGTCTGGTGGAATCATCGGCCCATTTTTCTTCGAAAATGAAGAAGGAACCGCCGTAACCATCAATGGTGAGCGATATCGCGCAATGTTAACCGAATTTTTCTTCCAGTAAATTGAAAAGGAAGACTTGGACAACATTTGGTTCCAGCAGGACGGCGCTACGTGCCATACAGCAAACGCTACACTCAATCTTTTACGCCCTATCTTCGAAAATCGCATAATCAGCAAAAGGGGTGATGTGAATTGGGCTCCCAGAAGCTGCGATTTAACTCCGTTGGACTATTTTCTGTAGGGAGCTGTTAAAGATAAATGTCACGCCAACCATACAGAAACAATTCAAGACCTATAGCACGAGATTCAAGCTGCTGTACTGCCATTAGGCCTGAAACCATCGAGAAAGTACTCCAAAATTGCGTGGATCGGATAAGCTACTGTAAACTCAACCGTGGTGGTCACTTGTCCGAAATTGTTTTCCACAAATAAATTTCATAAAACAACCTTTTAAATAAATGTTAGACCTTTGAAAAATATCACGCCGCTTTTTTTTATTGACTTTTTAAATTTAAAATTTTATATGGACCACCCTGTATAATGCTAGTGACAACATCCGAAAGTTTTCATATAGTACTATGAGCAAAAAATAGTACTCGTAAGACTTTGTGCATATATGTACACTTGTGTCAACGTTTTTTCCAATCCTCGAAACACTTCTTAAAGTAAATTTTCGGAATAGCCTTCAATGGCGATTCACGTTTAATGTCTTCAATTGACTCAAAAACGGTTTCCCCGAAGCGATCGCTTGAGTTTGCTGAATAGTAAGAAATCACACGAAGCTAATGAGACGAATTTGGTTGAAAATTTGAGGAAAACCTCACAAAGAATCAATCGACATAAACTTGATTTTTGACTTGCTGTGACGTGGTTGTTGCGGCTTCGGCTCACCTTTGTCGCGACATTCGGCCGATTGATCGCCTGTTTCCGGGTCGTGAGCATAGATCTGGTACTCATCGTCAGTAATAACATGTTTCATGAAATCCTGGTAATCGGAAAGCAATGCTTTTAACGCGACGCTGCACTTTATATATTTCAGAATGACAAGCGTATACTAAACTTTAATGATTATTTTGTTGCCACATTTGGCAGAGATGTCACTGACAGTCATACCAACTTGGAAAAAAATTTCGAAGAATGGGTTTTCGCGCGAAATTTAAAATAAAAAGTCTTACTATTTTCTGCCCACAGTAGTATGACACCTAATATTGTATATATATGTATATATTTCTTATATACATATACCTTTCACTTCGCAATGTGCGTGGCACAACCGCGACACGCAACCGGGAAGCATTTGCCAAAATCACTAAGTTCCAGCTTAGTCGTCACTATTACACACCAACACTCACACATACATATGTACATATGTATAGTATGTGCACGCGGTTGCTGCCACAAAAATGCAAAAGCGAAGACACTCAGCCATGCCAGCGAAACAGCTGCCACAACTTGTTGCCAACATGCAACTTACTGCAAAAAGTACCAGTTATTTATTGTTGTTGTTGTTTTTGTTGTCACGTTAGCTAATATAGCAAGCAGAAAATTTCGCTTTTTATATGCCACAGCAGCGGCTAATGGCCAGAAAGCGAAGCGAAGAAAAAGCAGACGAGGATGAAGCAGCAGCAGCAGCAGCAGCGGCAGCGGCAACAGCAGAAGAAGAAGTAGGAAAACTTCGCTGCCACAATGAAATGAAAATTAAATTCAGCGCTGCGTTGCCGCAAGTCACAGAAAGCCAGAAAGCCAACCAACCAGCCAACCACAGCAGTTATGAAAGTAAATGGTTACAACAACAACAGCGCCATACTAACTATTACACGCTGTGCAGGAAAAGCAACGCTGCCAAGCTGCCAAGCGTTGAAAAGCGTCTTCCGGGATTACATGCAACGTTGCCACAATCAACGCCGCTGCATTTTTTGCTGTTGCAATGCCTTTGTGGTAAGCAAAAACTAACAACAACAGCAACAACAAGACATTAAGCGGAAATTGCCTTTTCTTTTAACTGTGCAATGGTCATTGCTTAAGCCAACTTTGGGCAATTGCCAACACTTGTCGAAGTGGCAAGAATTGATCGGTAAATTAAAGAAAATGGGCAACGTTTGGCGGTGGGGGGAATTGATTGGTCTCATCTATTGAAGTCAATTATTTTCATTTCAGACCGCACATGCAGAAGTTTGGATTTAATTAAATGGGTGTTGGCTTTTTAAGTCTTTTGGCGCTAGTTCAATGTAGAAATCGTAAATAAAATAACAACAATGATGTAGAAAATTTAATCGACATATTTCGGGTGGGAATAAGAGCTAGTACACTCTTTTAGTACTTTTTTTAATTGAAAATATTTCTCACTTAAGTTTAACGAAACTTAGTAGGGTCATTTTCAGAATTATAACTATTTTTTGTCACCCAAATAATAAGGTGACATTTGAATTTAAACTGCGCGCGTCGAAGGATTTTGAGAATTATTTTTTTTTAGGTTGGTAGTACTGTCAGTCACATTTATGTCAAATTTCAAAAAATTTATTAGTGTTTGAGATACGTGTCGTTTTGTGAAGTGTGTGTCGCGTTGAAGTGTGTGAAATGATGCTTTCCGACTACCAAGGTGTCACGAAACGCATTATAACTGGCGATGAGACTTGGATCTAATCAATCGAATCGTGCCAAAAGAGAGCCGAAACCAAAGAAATCGCGCCAAAGTCGCTCAAAACTCAAGGTCATGTTGACTGTTTTCTTCGATTATCGTGGTGTTGTGCATTATGAATTCCTTCCAACCAAACAGTCAAAATATTATTTGAACGTTAACGTAACGCTAAGGCCGGAATTGTGGAAAGACAATTCTTGGTTTTTACACCATCCCATACTGCCCTCGTAATTCATGATCATTTCGCCAAAAACTCAACCCATATCGTTCCGCAACCACCGTATTCACCTGATCTGGCGCCGTGCGACTTCTGGCTGTTCACCAAGCTCAAAAGACCGCTCCGGGGACACCGTTTTTATACGATAGATGAGATTCAAGCCGCAGCGAAGACGGAACTGAAGGCCATCCCGGAAAGTGACTACAACCAGTGTTTCGAAGATTGGAAAATCCGTTGGCATAAGTGCATTGCATCGGGAGGGGATTACTTTGAAGGGGATGAAATTGATTTGGAAGAATAAATAAAGAATTTTTAAAATAAATACAATGTCATCTTATTTTTTGGGCACAGTAGTATATATGAACAAGCGATTATATCCGAGTAAACCAAAAGCTTTTTATAACTTCCAGTTTCCAAATTAATTAGTTCACCAAATTTAGATATTTTTTCGGCAAAAAAGAACTCATAGATGGACTTAGAAAATGATATAGGATCCTGAAAATGGTAAAAATGGCTGCAATAGGTCTTAACAGGCCCTAAAACATTATGGATCACAAACTCTAACAGACAATAACCAACTTCTTCGAAGCACTTTATAAAAAACTCCTACTTCGATTAAGATATATTCGCCTCCGCGGCTGATTAGAAGCATAGACGTTATAAATATAGATACTAATAGACAACTAGGTCATGGATATAAGTTCAGTATAATACCGGCCTTACAGTTCTTCTTCTTCTTAATTGGCGTAGACACCGCTTACGCGATTATAGCCGAGTTAACAACAGCGCGCCAGTCGTTTCTTCTTTTCGCTACGTGGCGCCAATTGGATATTCCAAGCGAAGCCAGGTCCTTCTCCACTTGGTCCTTCCAACGTAGTGGTGGTCTTCCTCTTCCTCTGCTTCCCCGACGGGAATTATGAGCGACATATAGAGTTTAGCTTTTGTTCGTCGAGAGAGGACTTTACTTTTCAATTGCCTACTCAGTCCGAAGTAACACCATGTTGGATATCTTAAAAACTGAGAGACTAGTTCGTATATATACAGATGGACGGACAGGCAGACACACGGACATGAATAAATCGACTCAGACATACTGATCATTTATATATATACTTTATAGGGTCTTTGACGTTTCCTTCTTGGCGTTACAAACTTCGTGACAAACTTAGTATACCCTGTTCAGGGTATAAATATTCACATAAATAGAAGCGCTTTGAGCCTATCATACATACATAAATCTGGTTAGTTGTCTACTTTATATAATATGTCGACAAGCTCTCGGGAAATTTTTTGTTGTGGTATCCGGAGGAGTTTTAGCCTTGATCTCTTAAAAGTGGAAAGTGGAAAGAAAATATTGAGAAGTTATGGCTACATAGAACTCTTACAAATAATACTCCTGACGGCGTAAAGCTAGCTAGATTTATTTCAATATCTTTTGGGTCAGAAAGATCTTGCAATAGCTAATAGTTTGATATTACTTAATCTCGTATTTCTCCTCTTTCAAAATTCAGTGCAATATTTTCCAAACCTCTAACATATTTTAACGGCAATCTACTATAGTGGGAATGCATTCAAAGCTGCTTCAAAAATATTAAAGAATCCAATGAAACAGCCCAAAGTATTTTGTTTCTTGCTCAACTAAGGAGCTGCTATATAAAAAATATTGTATAAACAAGCTAAGAATTACATAACTTTTTTGGTCTATGAATGAAATGCTGAAAAAGGTTGATTATAAACAATTTCTTAAGAATATTTGAATCAAATATATTCTATTTGAAACGTTACCCTCGAATCTAACCTAAAGTCTTCAAATTAAATATTAATAACATATGATCACGGATTAGACAGAACCTGTTAATGATTATATTCTCAGACTAGAAGAAATCTTGTTGCAACAAAAACTTTCACTACTCGATAGAAGACGCTATAAGAATGAGAACGAAGAAAACAACGTTAACTGTAACTGCAACAGTTTTCAACGGTGCTTGTGTGTCTATATGTTTGTATAAATGTACGTATATTGAAGTTTCATACCAACATATGTATATGGTACATGGATACACACATTTAGAGTTAGGAATTTACTTCCTACATACCCGCGTAGCTAAACCAGCTCTGAGCCGCTTTTTTAAGGTAAAGCCATGCAATTTTTTCATTTTTCGCTTTGTCTTCTCCACATTCCATCGCTAGCTAGACAAACGCACACACACTCACATGCATACACATATCTTTCTAATCATCTCCCTTGGCATTTGACTTCACCTCCTGTAATACTTAATTGCCTTCCGCCTTTCATTAGCTCTAGAATGTGCCTTTCTCCACTCCAACATTCTATCCCTTTCGTGTTCGCTCTCTCTCTCTAACTCTGCCTCACACCAAAGTATTGCAGTTTACCGTTTATTCTTTGTCCGTTTCAAGATACTTTTTCCTCTTTTATTTTCTATTTTCTTCTTCTCGAGCGCAAATGTCTGCAAAAGTCAATGATTTTAGTTGTTTTTTCTTCTCAGTTACAGTTACTTTATTCTGTTGCCGCTAGTTGACTGTTGACTGACTGTTGCTTTGATATGGATTGCAATTTCTGCTGGGTCTGCTGCTGCTGCCGTTGTTGCTATCGACAGCGACGCACTCGCTATGGAGACGACGAGTGCAATGAACTCGGCTTGCAGCAGCAGCGTTGCAATTATTGCGTATGAAAAGCAGTTGGAGCTTCGAGATGAGCAAACCTCAGTCAATTGCAATGGCAGCAATAAAAATAAGATCACCCAACGCAACGCAAGCAACAACAGCAACAACGGCAACGACAACGACAACTTGAAGTGATAACAACATTCTTGGTGAAGTTCGCTTTTCTTTTGCGGTTACTTGCAACAACAACAACAATAAAACCGCCAACAAGTATCTGTTTTCTCTCTTATTTATCCACCAGTTGCTTCAGTAACCATACGGACAGACAGATTGACATACGAACGAGTGTTCTAGCCGCAGTAACGGCAATTGTAACAACAACCCGGTAGAGTTGATAAACCAACAACTACAACAGCAGTTGCCAGCAGCGTCTTGAGCAGAGTTACTTTTCAAGCCATGCGTCTTCTTAGCGAATGCTCATGATTTCCCTTTTCCCCACGGAGATTTGATTTGATTGCCACATTAAGTTGTATTAGGGGAATTACTTCGATGTGGTGCTTTATGACTACGCGTGAATTTTTTCTTGGTTGCATTAGGCAAGTGCTTTGAATACGTAAGAACATTTCGACAGGTCGTGGGTGGAAATCCACTTTTGTGGCATGTGAAAGGTTGATTTGTATTCATGGCTTCGGAATTTACTGGTGTGTAGATTTAGGTCTAGCGACTTCTTTAGTGAAGTCCTCTCTCGACGAACAAAAGACCAAACTCCACAAGCAAGTCACTCACAATCCACGTCCCACTATAAGGTGCACAGGTATGGACTATGAGTCGACGTTACGAGTTTTCGAGAGAAAGATTCTGCGGAAGATTTATGGCCCTTAATGCATTGGCAACGGCGAATATCGCAGTCGATGGAACGATGAGCTATATGAGATATACGACGACATTGACATAGTTCAGTGAATTAAGATACAGCAGCTACGCTGGCTAGGTCTTGTCGTCCGAATGGATGAAAGCACTCCAGCTCTGAGAGTATTCGACTCAGTACTCGCCGAGAGAAGCAGAGGAAGAGGAAAACCGCCTCACCATTGGAAAGACCAGGTGGAGAAGGATCTGGCTAAACTTGGAATCTCCAATTGGCGCCAATCAGAGAAAAGGAAGAACGACTGGTGTCTACGACTATAAATAAGAAGTAGACCCCTTTAGTTCCTCTTCTGGAAGTCTTTCAAGTGTCTGTGTACCTTTGCCCTTATGACTGTAGACCATCAACGAGCAATGTCAAGCCACCGATTGTATTATGTATTCGCTCAGTTCCCCAGCTCACCACAGTAAATCATCAAATTATTTCAGGCTCTGAGGAAAATAATATAAAGTTAGTCCTACTGCTAGCATCCCACTACTACAAATCGTGGAAAATAATATAGACGAATATAGATCTACTACATTGCACATGCTTGTATAAAGGGAGTCCAACTATCTAAATCTGTCGGTTAATGAAAAAAATTACCAACCGGAGTCATATAAAACTGATTCTTTTGAAAAATTGACATTTCTGTTGGGATTAGAATGGTCTTTTCACAGGTGGGCACGACCGAGGAGATCTTGAAATTACGGAGCTTAGGTTAGACTTTTAAAAATGATATTCGATGAAATTTTACTATATAGAAAAATTGGAGGAATAAGAGATTTAGATATCGAAATAAGTCTCAGTTCAGTCATATTAGCTTAGGTACATATCTATATCCATAGATGCATAAAAATACCGCATATCTCAACATCACTTCACCCTACAAATCATTTGTTATCATAAAGAAATTAAAATAATTATGTTATGAAATTCATTGACGAATAGGCCCTGGTAATCGTATTCGACCAATTCGCACTACAAACTTCTTGTTATCTATTTTCACTAGTGGAAGTCCTCAGGCCTTGGAACACAAGCAACACAGGGCTTACTTGGGATAGTTTTGCTGGTGGATAGACAAAAAAGCTCTTACTTCTAGACAAAAGAGAGCTTAACAATATTGTAGGCGTCATCATATGGCACTTACTCTTAAGATCCCATCTTCAGAAATTAGGTAAAGTTGATTCAGCGGAATGCAGAGCATGATGAGACGCTGGAGCATTTTCCATGCAATGGATGGAGCCAAATGAGAATGGACATATCCCATGGCTCACAATACTCCAACTTAAGAGTCATTAGGTAACTGGGGTGGAAATGAATCAGGTTTTTTTTACCAAATCAACTGAGTTGCTGGAAAACGCTTAAATTAGTTATCACCCGGGAGCACAATCAGGCTAATGATGGCTTAGTTGCGCTACGGCGCTTACATATGCGCCAACCATCTATTTTCATAGTTTAGAAATTTGTCTGGATCCCAAAATTGTTCAGATCAAAATTAGTTCTGAAGCCCCATGGCTCATTGATAGCTTTATAAAGAATTTTCATATATTTTCAAAACTGCAGATACTGTATGGTGGGAAGATCGTAAGAGTTTAAGGACAAGATTCACTTAATACTTATGATTTGCGGGATCCCAAAATTGGTTTACCTAAATCCCCGAAATACGAAACTCTGTAGATACTACATTGAATTTAAGACTGCAGCGATTCGTTCTATAAGTTTATGCGAGATACAATTTTTGTATTTCTGAGCAAATCTAACGAGATTTGCGAGATCACGAAATGATCCGACTTTAATCCCGAAAATGCGGAATTTAAGTAAACTTACAGATATCAATTAATTTCAATTAGACAACTATTTGAGCCCCGAATAATTTCGCGTCTTCGTTCAACTTACGGTCAACATAATCGGTCTACTGAGCGTACTATTCGCAAAACCATCACCTATCTTGAGACTTATTATTTTTTATTGAATAATATTCGATCGAATGAGTTGCGTCCAGCACGCAGTGAAGAAAATATAGCAGCCGTAGTGTCCATGAAGACCGTGCGGAGTCGATTTGGCGCAATTCGCTGCAGCTCGGACTGACATATGGAACGAATTCCGAATTTGGGTCGAAGAGCAACCGGAAGAGATTCAAGAACTACCATTTCATACAGAAAAATAACGGTTTAGTGTGGTCAATGCGACCGTGATCGCGTCATGATAACCGACTATTTGATGTCTGCAATTAAAGCTCGTGATCTCGCCGTAATTTGGTTTAGACAAGACGGCGCCACTTCCCACACATCACATAAATCAAAAGATTTATTGAGAGAACACTTCGATGAGCAGATAATTTCACGTTTTAGGCCGGTCGATTGATTGAAGATCATGAGATATCACACCGTTAGATATGTAAAGTCTTAAGTCTATGCGGACAATCCCGCTTCGACTCAGGCGTTGGAGCAAAACATCACATAATAAACATTCCCTATAAAATTTGAAGTTTCTGTGTTTTTTCTTTAAAAAAGTAGGGAGCCTCGAATTGGATCACCCTTTATATAGAATTTATATTGCATAACTAAGACCCGAAAAGAAATGTCTTTGCTGAATATCGAAAATTCAAGTTTATTACAATTTTTTGATAAATAAGTTTTCTTGATTCACGAAAACCCGAAAAAACCGGGATCCCGAAATTTTCTTATTTCAGATCTAAAATTCTCTAAATGTTCTAGACACAACCGTTTTCAGATTTCACCAAACTATATAAGTCGGTCCATATATTCAATTATATAAAATACATGTTTACTACTTTTATCGATCGGATAACTGAATCAATTCCAAAACATTTCGGGAATTCAAAACTGCTTCACATTAATTCCGAAAATTTAACAATACCTAATTCAACAGTAATTCCATTTTTACTCATCCCAATATAGACTTCCAGCATTAGCGGTACAAAGAGAGCGGAAGTGCTAACTAAATGGAAGCGTTTTCAAACGCCTCGTATGACTTGCCGTCCGCACTTTATTGTATTTGAAGAGTTTGCGAAAATAAAGCAAAAACACAGCAACAACAACACTCCAGTCCTCATATATAACTGCCGCCTTAAGCTTAATGAGTCATTCGTCGCAGTCTTCGTTGCCGTCATCAGCAATGACTGACTGCTAAGAGACTGGCAACCGCTGCGCCGTCGCCGCCGCCTCCTCCATCAACATCAACGCCGGCGCGTCGTCAACAAAAGCAATTCTTCGGCAAAGCAATTGCAACATTCATGGAATCAATTCGCACTCGCTCGACACGGGAGCAATGACACGTTGAGTGCGTGGCCGATCGAAGAGCGCAGCGTGCTGAGCGGCAACGATTGCGATGGAGGCGATGAAGACGGCGGTGGCGCTGCAAGGGCGCGCAGAGATTGTTGATTTTGGTACACGCGGTTTTTTTGGTGTCGATGGCGCAACGCAATTTCAAGGTCCGCAGAAATGCAATTTTTGTACTCTTTTGCGGGCAAAATTATTTTCGACCGAAAACAATTTCGGCAAACAATAAGGCGGCCATTGCCATCAGACAGATAAAGAGCCGCGCAGTCACAAAAATAAAATAATAATTATTATTGTGAACTTTGAAAGTTACAAGTTGGTGGTATTGTGTATTAATGTTGTTGTTGTTTGGTTGTTGCTGCGCTGTTGCGTTGTGTTGTTGCTGCAGGGAAGCTAAAAGGTAAACAGCTGAGTGTGAATTAATATTGAATAATACAATTATGTATACACATATGTATGTATATTTAAGTAAATTATGTACTACACAGGTGTAGGTGTGTGTGTGTGTGTCTGACTGCAGCTCAAACGCAGCGAGGCGGGGCGCAGCGGTGCGCGCATTGTATTTTTGGACTGACGATGACGCATTTCGTACGAAAATGTTGCAATTGATGCTTAAAAGTGCAAATTGCACGCACAAACACAGGCACATAGCAACGCGCCACACACACACACACACGCGCTGGCAAAATAAAGCAATAAGCATTTCGCACTAAATTAGCAACAAAAGCGAAAACGCTTATTCACAGCATGACGCCAAGCAGGAGGCGCGTCATCCATATGCACAAGCCGGTGTCGCCACCACCGACGTCGCCGCCTCGCGCTTGCAACATTCTGTGATTTTTCATGCCGCTGCTATTCTTTGCATAGCAATGAACCCAGCGAAGCGGTCGTTGTTACTATTGCCACCAAACTGAAAAAAAAAAACAAAAACAACAAAAATCAAACAAAATTAGCAACAATATGACGCGCAACAACAACACCTCAATGGCGTGAACGCTCATTTGTAGCGCTCGCAAATTGCACATCGTCAATAGGCAATTGCTTACTGCCGCCGCTGCTACTGGTGTTGTTGTTGTTATTGTTGGCGCTGCAGTTATCGCTTTGATTGGTGTGAATTTTTGCAACGCTGCGTCGGTAATGCGATGTGATGCGTGCTAATTAGGCAGTGAGGACGCCGCGCGCACACACACACACACACACAGAGAAATACTCATATATTGCAACATAGCTTTGCAATGCGCAATGCGCCAACATTAACAACAACTACATACATACATACATATGTGTAGTAATAATAATATTGTGTGGCATATGCAACCGATTGTTTGCATTGTATTTTAATGCGTAGATTCTATGCTAAGTCAGTGATGTCAATCAAAGTGTGTAAAGTGAGCAGCACAAAAACATAAAGCCACTACAACAACAGCAGCAACAATGACAACGCAAAATAAATGAAAATCAGCGCCGTTGTATGCAATGCGCTTCACTGTTGCAATCATTCAATGCATGCGTAATGTGGTGATTGTGGCATGATGCAGTCACGGTGGCAAAAAGCTTTGTGTGAATCAAGTGGAAAGGCAAACAAATAACAAATAGGATTTAGTAATAGTAGATCTCATGCTGTGCTATGCTCTAACATACATACATATCCAAATACAGTGTGTGCCATCGTTTATTTTTGTACACAATGAATACTTAATTAAAAGAAAAACAAGAAAAAACATTAACTTCTACTGACCGTAGCTATAATACCCTTCACAGGTGCATGTTTTATAGCAAAAAAAAAAAAATGAAAAGATCTTCATTCGGATTGTGATTGGTCGGTTAGTAAGGCAACTAAAGGGTGATCCATTTCGAGGTTTCCTATTTTTTTTAAAGAACAAACACAGAAACTTCAAATATATTGGAGAATGCTTATTATAATTCGAAAAAACATTATATAGCATTTATTCTTGAAGATTCTCTCTATCAAATGTTGGCCGCGGCTACGTATCGGATAGTCCATCCGTTGAGTTCAATTTTCGACAACTCGTTCGAGCATTTCGACTGGGAACTAGCGAATGACACGCGTGATGTTTTACTCCAAGGCCTGAATCGAAGCGGGCTTGTCCGCATAAACTTTATATTTTACATGTGCCCACAGGAAAAAGTCTAACGATGTGATATCACACGATCTCGGCGACCAATCGATCGGCCTAAAATCCATTGATTGATACCTTGCTGAAACCAAATGTAGCCGATATCACGAGCTTTATCATATCAAACAATCACGGTAACGGTCGCAATTGCCGGTTACGTTCTCATCGGTATCATTTTGAAAGAAATATGAACCGATTATTCCACCGATCCACAAACCACACCAAACCGTTGTTTTTCCGGATGAAATGGCAGCTCTTGAATCTCTTTAGGTTGCTCTTCGTCCTAAATGCGGTAATTTTGCTTGTTTACATACCCATGAGCCAGAAATGGCACTCATCGCTGAACAAAATGTGGCTCGAAAAAGTCAGATCTTCTTGGAACTTTTCAAGAGCCCATAGAACGAAGCGATGTCACTTGGGAAGGTCGGGCAGCTTCAGTTCTTGTGAAAGCTATATTTTGTACGCTGTCAATTTAAGATCTCGACGTAAGCGCCAAGTCGTTCCATACGTCAGTGCGAGTTGCTGCGAACGGCGCCGAATCGACTATCCATATTACTATATTTTTCTTCGTGCTGGATGCGGTCTCGTCGGTCAAATATTATCCAATAATGAATGTTGCGTCTGAGGATGGGGCTGGTGTTGCAAATAGTACGCACAGTAGGCCAATTATGTTGATCATAAGTTGGGCGAAGCGTGCGAAACACATTCTTTACAGAATTCTCGTAATAAAGTTGAATGTTTTGTAAATTTTGTTCACCTTTCCATGGTGAGATATCAAATAATACTGAACAACAAAAACATGGCAGCTTGACACGACTCAAGAGTGATCTGTCCAAAAAGGCTTTTGAAAATAGTACCTCTATTTGGATCACAATTTACAAAACAATTGTTCGACCAGTTTTATCATATCCCGAGTCATCATGGACTCTGCTTAGAAAGAACAAAGCCAAACTGCAAGCGTTCGACAAAAAAAAAATTAAGAAAAAGTTTTGGGAACAGTCAAAGATAATGGTGAGTGGTGCTTAAGGAGAAACAATGCGTTCGATCAAATTATGAAAATCGAAATGAAATTATGAAATTATACGCTTTATCAAAGCGCAATGAGTAAGATGCTTAGACCATTTTATAATAATATAATTAAAATATATAAATAAAATAAGAAAATTCTTGAATCTTAAGAGTACAACACTAAGGTAAGGGGAAGACCAAAATCAAGCTAAATCCACAAATTGGAGAAAGCCATAAAAAAGCTTTGTAAACAAAATTACTATCTCATAGTGTACCTGAGATATCAGGAGGTCATGCGTGTAGCAGGCCAGAGCACAAAAAAGCTGTAGTGCCAAAAGTTGATCGTGTGGTCCTCTAAATTTTACTTACAATTTGTTTTCGAACTTATCATAAGCTCTTTGGAGCTTATCAATGAACCAAGGATAGCTGTTATATCTTTTACGTCTTAAAAATATATCCTCATCAATGCCAGCTTAGTAAATCCAACCTAAAAAGTTGCTGCAAATAGGTTTTGCAATGAAGATAAATAACCGCCGATCACCGAATATACATATTTCCCAAAAATAATCTCAAAAATTCTTCAGTTTACTTTTCTCGGTTTTCACACGAACCGACAGTATGTTTTTACTCTGAAACATTTTTTAAAATTTTACTTACTGATTAATGATTTTTGTCACAATTTGTTAGTAGTGACTTCTTTAATCTGCCATTAAAATATTTTATCTAATTTGCAGAAGGCTCTGCAGACTATTCTCGATATGAATTCCAAGAATCGTCTGTCTCAAAATTCTTCCACGCAGTTTGAGATTTTGAATTTTATAAAATAAAAAATTTAAAATTAGTAAATTATTTGTTTACCGAATCACCTGCTCGAGCATCCTCAGCACCAACACCTTTCCTCGATATAAGCAATTAACTCGCAGTACATTCATACATACATACATATATGTATCTATATTATATCTATTTGCATATGCATGTCTAAGCACTGCTAGTCAAACAACAACAATTTGCATAGTTAACGGCGACGTCGGCGACAAGCACGATTGAGGAGAATAGTTAACGCACGACCATAAGCGATTTGGAAATGCGTTGGTGCAATGACCGTCGCCCGGTTCATGGAAGCCAATGGACTTGCAATTGCGTGCAAATACCAATGCAATGGCAACACAAGCACAGCAACAACAACAACAATGAAATTACAAAATACTTATGGCAGCAAAGAAGAAGCACTGCACACATACACTTACGCACATATGCGTGGCTGCCTAGTAAACGCCGCGATGGCAGCAACACTTCATCAATTATTCTAGGCAAACTTCACAATGAATGCTTTGGTGTATAAATATCATAGACCCTGTCTGTATGTATGTATGTAAGCAAATGCGGCTGTGGCTTGGCGAGAATTGATTGCGGGGGGGCGATGGATGCAATTCGGACACCCTGTTAGAAGGTGTTGAAGTTCTGTATCAGACGTTTAATGCAAATGGTTCAAGGAGACTAGTTCAAAAACTAGTTTACATAGAATGCGAATAGATGTTTACTGAAGCTTCAAAATTATTATAGTTAAGACAAAAAGAGAAAACATTCAAAATTTCATTACTCGAATGGGGCGATAATAGTACTCCGAGACTACCCACGTCTCACTTTGAAATACAAATTTAAACTGACGTTGAGCAATACCAAAAGTTCGGTCAGGATCGGGAAGAACCTCTCCGAGCCGTTCAATCCCAAACGAGGTTTCAGAAAAGGCGACTCCCTATCATGCGACTTTTTCAATCTATTCTTGGAGAAAATAATTCGTGCTGCAGAGCTGAGTCGAGAAGGCACAATCCTTTATAAGAATGTACAACTGTTGGCCTACACCGATGATATTGATATCATTGGCCTCAACAAACCGCGCCGTTAGTTCTGTTTTCAACAGAGTGGACAAAGAAGCAAAGCGATTGGGTCTGGCAATGAACGAGGCCAAGACAAAATATCTCCTGTCATCAAACAAACAGTCGTCGCATTCGCTACTTGACTCCCATCACTGTTGACGGTCATAACTCTATAATGTCATCAAACAAACAGTCGTCGCATTCGCTACTTGACTCCCAAGTCACTGTTGACGGTCATAACTTTGAAGTCGTAGATGATTTCATCTATTTTAGACCCAGCCGGAGGAAGCAGGAAGGAGAAAGACCTCCACTTCGTTGAAAAGACCGGGTTGTAAACTCAGCTATAACCGCGTAAGCGTAAAATATCATTATTTTACTGAATATTCTTTACTACAAAGGAAAATATTTTCTTATTTCAATAATTGAAATGATGTTTGTATGTCAATAGTCAATTAAGTTCCATGGAAACCAAGCTTTATCTCTAAAACGATTAAGAATACGGAGCAATATAAAATGATTTGCCAAATAGTTCTAAAGTTTATTATTAAATGGATAGATATCTTTATAAAACTTTAGCAAGATTAGTGTTATCACTTCCAACTTTTTTCGTTAGAACCGAAAAAATAGTAGTAGTCTTACGAAGGACGCCAAAAAAACAATATTGGAATATGTAGAAAGATGCAAAGGAACTTGAATCATTTTTTAAATAGTGACTGTGGTTGTGTACCTTCCAGTAAGCATATGACCAAATAGGATATCGATGGAAAAGTAAGTAGGTTTCTGCCATTATGTGCTAGATGAGTAGTAATCTGACTTTAGTTAAATTAGATCTCTTAACCGTTTCGACCGCTACTTAGTGGACCTTTTATTATTAAAATTATGCCTTCAACATGGCAATCAAGGTTTCCACGAAATTTGTAAAAGCTAAAAGAATACGTTGGGACCCTTTCAAATATAAATAGGAATGATTAGAGGAACTGAGCCGTTTAACCATGTCAGTCTATTTATTTGTGCATATATACGCGAGTTAGTCCTTCAGTTTTGAGATATCGATCTAAAATTTTGAACACGTGCTTATCTTCTCAAGCAGCTCCCCATTTGTCGCAGCCTTCGATATCGGTTCACTATATGGTAGAATATAGTTGGCATATGAATTGATTTTTCAAAGCCTTGCAAAGAAAAAATTTTAGTTGACAAGGTATTTTCACGAAATTTGTGTTGTAGTCTAAGGAATGCATGTGTAAAGGGTATTATAGCTGCGCTGCAGCCGTTTTTATACCCTGAACAGGGTATATTAAGTTTGTCACGAAGTTTGTAACACCCAGAAGGACCCTATAAAGTATATATACAAATGATCAGTATGTCGAGCTGAGTCGATTTAGCCATGTCCGTCTGTCTGTCTGTCCGAGGGTATATATACGAACTAGTCCCTCAGTTTTTAAGATATCGTTTTGAAATTTTGCAAACGTCATTTTCTCTTCAAGAAGCTGTTCATTTGTCGGAACTACCGATATCGGACCACTATAACATATAGCTGCCATACAAACTGAACGATCGGAATCAAGTTCTTGTATGGAAAACTTTCACATTTGACAATGTATCTTCACCAAATTTGGTACAGATTATTTTCTAAGGCAACAATGTAATCTCCGAAGAAATTGTTCAGATCGGTTAACTATAGCATATAGCTTCCATACAAACTGGATGATCGAAATCAAGTTCTTGTATGGAAAACTTTCACATTTGACAATGTATCTTCACCAAATTTGGTACAGATTATTTTCTAAGGCAACAATGTAATCTCCGAAGAAATTGTTCAGGTCCGTTAACTATAGCATATAGCTTCCATACAAACTGGACGATCGGAATCAAGTTCTTGTATGGAAAACTTTCACATTTGACAATATATCTTCACAAAAGTTGGCACAGATTATGTTTTAGGGCAACAATGTTATCTTCGAAGAAATTGTTCAGATCGGCTTACTATAGCATATAGCTTCCATATAAACTGAACATATGTATATGTAGTTACTAAAATAAATGCACCTGTGAAGGGTATATCAGCTTCGGTGCGGTGCAGTTAACGTTTTTTCTTGTTTTTTATTAAAGACGAACTGTCTCAGAAGACCTGGTGGAAATTTGATACGATCTGGCAACTGTGAACTGAATCGTAGAAAAAGAAACTTTATTTGGAACTGCCAAAACGTTTTCTTAGGAGGAATTCAGACCTGCCATCCACTCAGTGAAATCCGTGAGGGTGTGCAAAAAGTCCTTCACCTTGGAAGAAAATTAAGCGCGAAAAGATCGGGCTTCAGTTAGTCTTTGGAACTGGCGAAGATTAGCCCTGAAATGTTTCTTTTCAACCATATTAAAGAAAGTTATTTGCCCGGAGCAAAATCGACTGATGAAATAAGATTTTGGCAAGTTCGCTGAACCCTTCTGTGAGATACCGAAAACTTCAACAAAACTTTACACATTACAATAGCACTTAGGCACTTGTGCATTGGGTATAAAAATAGCCATCAACAGTAATAAAGTCAAATGTTGCGCAGCGTCGGCGGCGGCAGCTTTTTTTACATTGAATGCGGTTGTTGCACCACGTTGTGACGAGCGGCGACGCAGCAACGCGCATTGCCAACATTGCAAGAACAGCAACAACAACAGCTGCAGCAGCAGTAATGGCAACAGCCGCAACTTGGCCAATAAGCGCATATACATACAAACACATGTGTGTATTTGCGATGCAACACACACACACTTGCATGCTTGCGTCGATATCAACGCGTTCGCAGCGCATTTGTTTTGCCTGGTGTTCTTGTTGTTGCTGTTGTAGTTGCAGTTGCCGCTCGACGCTGACGCCGATGCTGAAGTTTCGGTTTGCGTTCGCCTCATTCTGCGGCTTCTGCTTGTTTTGAGGTATTTAGGTCACACAGCAGCTGCGGCAGCAAGACAGCTGCAACAACGCGTGCAATCTTACAATTACGTAGTTATGTAAGTATGTACACATATAGTTGTGTATGTGTGTGTGTGTGTGCTTGCATTCATATTTCACCTGCACCGCCGCTTGGCTTGCTGTACATATGTATGTATGTATGTTCGTATGTTTATAGCTCTGATTTCTGCCGTTCATTTGCTTCACATTCGTACCAAGAGATCTGTATGCGTGCGTGTGTGTGTGCAGCGGCAACACCAATACCACCAACTGCGGCAGCAACACCAAAAGCATTGCGAATGCATCATTTTCACAATCTGTTGTTCACACGCATTTCGTATTGGCCAGGCGTGAGTGCGCATATGTGTGTATGTGTGTGTCTTTGTTGACTGGCGTTCGTGTTTTCTTACACGATCTCGATTTTCAAATATTGCCAAGAGAATTCCTTTGAGCTTGCGCTGTAACGCAATCGAGTTATTGTTACCGAAGAAATTGGGTTTTTGGTTTCATTTTCGAACTCGATTTTTTTGCGATTTCGAAAATTCACAACTATTTGTATGGAAAGCTAATATTTGTTAGTAGACTATACCATATTTTATTTTATTTGTCGATGTGTTTTTGCTAAATACTCAATTTCAAAATATAACTATTATTATCATATCAGCTGATCAAATTTGACCCGGACTAGTTCATTTATGTTAAAAATGAACAAAGTGTTTGCTTGATACATGATCAAATTTGATCCGAACTAGTTCATTTAAATTAAAAAGGAACAAAGCGTTTGCTTGAAATTTAATCAGATTTGACCCGGACTAGTTCATTTAAATCAAAAACACGGTTACGGACTCGATGCAAACATTGCAGACATTTTTTGGGGAGTCTACTTTATTACGAACAAACAATTTGAGTGGGTCAAAGCTGGTCCCATTGTGATCGAAAATTGTCTCATGAGAGTCGTCCATACACTGCTGTTAATGATGGATCGATGTTCTAAATAGTTAAAGAAACAGTCCTGGAATATCTTTGTATAGATAGCCACTGGATCGGCTCAACACATTTTGGTTAAATGAGTAAACCCGAAAAAAGTGGAACCCGAAAAAAACAAAATTCGCTGAAAGCACTGAAGTCCAGCCTAGGCGAGGCTTATAACAAGTGTATGGAAGATGCATGTATTAGCTCAACCAAAACGTTTTGCCATATTTTGAATTCAATATGTAGTGTGATTGCTTTATATTTAGCAAATTGTTCGTTAAAACACCTTAATGTTTTTTGTTATCGCAACATCACTCGTTACAATCCACGACGAAGTGACAATCAAATGGCTAAAGATTTGAAAATATCCGACCGCAGCATCCGACGCATATTGAAAAATGAGCTCAAGGTCAAGCCTTACAAGTTTCAAAACGCCCATGATCTCAAATTCCGAAAATTGTGTTTTCTGACGAAAAAATTTCAAAACGATAGAGTTTACTTGACTGACCGTTCATACGAGAATCTAAGTCATCGGTTGGCCATCAGGAGGCAGCACCCGCCGCAAATAATGGTTTGGGCCGTGACATCTCTCCACTTGTTTTCGACCCTTCAAAGTAAATGCGACACTTCACTTGTCATGACTCTGCACCACAAAGCGCGAGTGAACAGAATGGCTGAAAAACAACGTTCCGAACTTCATTACGACCACACAATGGCTCTCGAATTCACCAGATGCGAATCCAATAGATTATTCTCTCGGCTCCATTTTTGAGAGTAAGGTCCGAAATAAAAAATACACCAGTCTCGAGATACTGAAGTAAGCCATTGTCCGTGAGTGGGCCAAAATACTGACAAGTCACATTCGGGCAGCTTGCGATTCGTTTTTTGACTGTCTCAAGGCCTAAGGCAAATATCGGTCGTGAATCCTGAATTTATGATTATTTTATACTTTAAAATATATTAAAATAATTTTCCAAACCGAAGTATGGCTTTTTTAATTGGTCGAGTGCCGTACCCTGTATTAAGTTTCGGAAAACGACAAAAATCAACAATTGAACCTCGATTTCTTGCCTCTCTAACAAGCACCTCTTACTGAAATCCATTCGACAAAATATGATGGCCTTTCAAAACACTGAGCAAATTATCGACCAAAATGGGTTGAATCTTCGTTAAAGCATAATTCTTGCCTCTCTGCTTCATGCAAAAGCTCTACGATCGTTTTTGACTCTTTAACGACGATTTAAAAACCGGCGTACATTCGATGAACATTTTTGAGGTTAGCAAAATTCAGACATGATGAAAGATGCCTTTCTGTATTAATGAATAGACTTACTAACGAGCAACGCTTGCAAATCATTGAATTTTATTACCAAAATCAGTGTTTTAAGACGCAATGGACATAAACCAACCAAAATGGGTTGTACAGAAGATATCGTTGCTATCTTTTGTACCGTGAAATGTCGATTCGTCATGTTCGCAGCAATTATTTTGTTTTCGATAATTTTACGCAAAGATTTTTGTAAAACCGCAAAATACTTTCCACAACGCGACACAGCTATTCTAAAAATGCTGGAAAACTTCGAGAACAATTCATCTCAAGAAATGGACCCGTAAGTTCCATAAGATTTGCTTTAACGCCTTTATCTACCAAGTTAAAGTTTTCTACAGATCTTTTTAACCAGCAACTTTAACGACGATTTACTAAACCTCTTGAATACCGGCGTACTCGAAAAGGTAGATTCGTCGAGAAATTTTCCTTCACCGACGTTTCCAAAATTTCCGTAGCAGTACTTCTTTTAGTTTCAATTTTTGTTGGTTATAAACGAATATCGAAGCACACAACGATCACCTCGGTACGTTAAAAGAGCTTTCGCGAGCTTAGGGTGAACAATTTTCCAGTGCCATTTTCATAATTCGGACTGCTGGAAAGTATGGAGAAAAACTTTGATTCCTGTTAAAGTTCCTGCTAAAGAAATTTTAGTTAAACGATTTGGATCCCGACTGTTCCGTGTCGATCCTCGACCGTAGGTGAAATTTAGGGTCTAGTTCTTTGCCAGTAGTCTTTCGATATATGGTATCATAAATCGATTATGTTTGCCATTCAAGGACCCCACTTATGTTTGAATCGATCTCCAATTTTTGTTCCTACCGAGACTTTGTATAGCTTGAGGAGGATATCATCTCAGGAGGTAAAACAAAACGTTCTCAGAGCAAATCATCTGCAAATAATATGCCTTGAGCTCTCCAATGAAGCGGGAAGTAATATTGAGTTTGTTGTTACCTTCAAGGATTTTGTTCCGAAATCATTTCCGCCAAAGACGATAGTTTCTTTAACCGAACTTACATAGTTCTACTAAGTTGACTACGTGCCACTTTGCGAGTTTCTTGTACAAATACCATGCGTGTGTGTGCGAACTATTTTTCTCGTTTTTTTTTTTTTTTTTAGTAATTCCACTTGTTTACTTAATTTTCCTTTCTTTTTTCGCTCACATGTTACAACCAAATATTAAGTGAAAAAGTGTGTCAATGTGTCAACAACAACAGCAATTTGAAAATCTAACTGGCAATTTGAGGCATTAAAATCAACTTAGCTGGCGTCGAAAATAATACCGCCAACAAAGTTTTGGTTTAATTATGTAAATGGGATTTTAAGGCGGCACACACTCACACAGCGCGAATTTGGCAAACTAAATCACGTAGCCCAAAACAAATTGGAGCGAGGGCGGCAGGGATAAGTGAAAGGAAAATTTCAACATATTGTGCTTAATTTGTAACAACAGCGATATTACCTATTTGCTTAATATAAGTTACAAATTATAGTTAGAAAGCTAGATATGTATGTGTGAGGAATTACACTACATACAAGTATGTATATGCAAACTAGACTAAAGTCTTCATATCGTTGCTTTGTGGGCAAATATTCCTAAATTGATCCACAGTATTGCACATATCTAGTCGTCAGCAATTGTTTTCTCTTCCCAGATTTTAAGGACTTGTTTGCGCAAGAAGACGAAAGTGGCAATCAACAATACCGAGACTTGTTGTAAAGCAAAGTTTAGGCGCTATGAAAAAATAGGGTTGCAATGATGGAAGATCGCCATAATCTCAATAGAAACTATGATGAATACCAAAATCGAAAATTGATTAAAAAAGTGTCAACACACCTGTTGCTTGTATTAACCAATTTGCCTCGTAAAGTTCGTTTTACTACACATAAAAGCTGGCCTGACATTCACCAGCAGTAACTGGATGGCAAGACAGGACTCTATGAAGGATTGAACTTTATTGGAGGTTTTCATATGCTTAAGAGCTTTTTTCATCGGAAAAAACACCACCTACCTAGGTGTAATACTCGAAAAAAATTACACTCACTTCAACATGGGTTGTTTTGCCCTCTATTTTTTAAATGACTGTTAAATTTTTGGTTTCAAGTATTTCGGCAAGTCTTTTTTGTCTGCAATACTGTATGCTCGATTTTTGTTAGATTACTCTTATATAATTTAGCAAAAAATCAAAATAATTGATATATTAAGACCGATTGGTCAATAGCAAATACCCACAGAGCGTTTTTTCGGTTCATTGTTTGTTATAACGGGTGATCCAAATATAGTTACTTTTTTCAATAGCATTTTTTTGACAGATCATGATTTCAAGTTATTTTTGTTCAGTATTGTTTGGCATTTCACCATGAAAGGACTTACGCCTGAACAACTTTTACAAATCAACTCTTTCAACTTTTTTATGAAAATTCACGTTCTGGAAAGAATGTGTTTCAAGCACTTCGCTCAACTTATGGTCAATATAATCGGTCTACGGACCGTACTATTCACATCATCATCACCCATCTTGAGATCCAGCATTCAATATTGGATGTGAGACCACGTGCAGCACGCAGTGAAGTAAATATCGCAGCCGTAGCTGAGAATGTGTACGAAGACCGTGGAAGGTCGATTCGGCACCGTTCGCAGCAACTCGAATTGACGTGTAGAACGACTTGGCGCATTTTACGTCGAGATCTTAAATTGAAAACGTATAAAATACAGCTTGTGTTATAATTGAAGACCTTCGATCTTCCCAAACGACATCGCATGCCTCTATGGGTTCTTCAAAAGTTCCAAGAGTATCCGACGTTCTCTAGCCAAATTTTGTTCATCGATGAGAATCATTTCTGGCTCAATGGACATGCAAACAAGTAAAATTGCCGCGTTTGGGACAAAGAGCAACGTGAAGAGATTCAAGAGCTGCCACTTCATCTTGAAAAAAAACAACGTTTTGCTGTGGTTGGTTGACCAGTGGAATCCTCATTATCCATATTTCGGTCCATATTTCTTAAAAAATGACGCCGGTGAGAACGTAACCGTTAATGGCGACCATCTATAACCGAACGCCATGGTAACCGATTAATTGATGCCTGCAATTGAAGCTTGTGAGCTCGGCGATATTTGGCTTCAACAAAAAGTCTATGCGGACAATGCCGCTTCGATTTAGACTTTGAAGCAAAACACTAGGTTTGTGATTCGCCAGTTACCAGTCGAAATGGGCGAACGAGTCATAGAAAATTGGACTCAACGAATGGATCATCTGAGACGTAGCCGCGGCCAACATTTGAAAGAGATAGTATTAAAAAAATACAAGTAAATGCCAAAGAATGTTCTTTCTCATGATAATAAACATTCTCCATTAAATTTGAAGCTTCTAGGGAAACCTCGAAATGGATCAATGGATAAATTCGCCATAAATTTTATTATTATTCTGCGTGATAACAGTCCCCGTCCAGCTATTGTTGATTTATGAAATCAATCCAGAGGAAACAATAAATAGAAAAATTTTTCAAAAGAATTAAACAAAATGTAGCAAAAAGCATAACCCCAAAAACAAAGAAGAGAAAAAATGGGTAACCAGCAACAATAAAATAAAAGCAGCAGCGTCAAAAAGACCTAAAAGAAAAGCGTTCCCACAATGCTAGCTCGGAATGGGAGTAAAGCAACGCCACAGGCTGTGTGAAGTGAATATCTTAATGATATGGCCAATAAGCCGCGCGTGTGTAAGTATGAGTGTAAGCCGCAGCACATCAATGACATAAGTACTCATGCGCCTATATAAACACATGTGTGTATATATGGATGTATTCATGTTTATATGTGTGATGTGAAATTCGCTGTGACCCGTTAAAGAGAGATTTCAACGAAATGGCAAACAAGTTTGTCGATCCATTTACTTCATCAACATGCAAGCGTTCTTTCAGCACTAAAATAGAGCACTGGCACAACCACTACACGGATGTCTGTCGGCTATGAACATTGTGTGACCAATATTGGAACACATATACAATATCTGCCATCACATATTGCGAAGGATGCCACACATGTGACCCACTTAGTCTATTTAAGGGTATTGTTGTGAGACGAGGACGAAGATTGTCGAAGTAGGCTATTATGTGTGGCATAATAAACGGGTGGAGGCTCTTTGGTTCAAACCCAGACCAGAGCAAACATGAAATTACAGAAAATGCGGCTTCTGAAAACGGTTGTTCGCTGCTCAGATATTAATTTTTCTATTAGGAAATGGGTTCTCATAAGCTCTATGTGGGAGGGGTGATTTCTATAAAACAAGCAATTGTGAACAATGGAACCGGAGACTTATACCCGATATTGAATAAAGACATAAGAACGATTTCATAGAAATTTGATCTATTATAAAATCATCATGAAACATGCCAGATAAAGTCATCTGAAATGATGTGAATGAATGTTATTAGGTTAAGTTTGGTTAAAGTACCGATTTTTCGTGAGACCCAGAATATCCCGACTTGGAGAGCTAAGAGATGCTGTTGTGATGCGCAAACTCTTAGGCATGGATCAAAAAGACCGTTGCATATCGAACGAAAAAACATTTAGAGGCTGCCACAAATCCAGCCAATTCGCCGGGTTCGTAATAAGTATGGTAACCAAGAAGCTTCAACCGTAGTCTACGGAAGTAGTGGAGAAGATAGTGTCTAGATATTTTTATCTCATCCTCCTCACTTCCATAAGACAGTTTCTAGTTAGGACCCCTACCAATTCAATGGATCTTTTACGTGCCACATTGTGCCAAAAGTATTTTGCAACCCCACAAGTGCTAGTTACCGACCAATGCTTACTGAGCTCGTCGAGGCCCGTAGATCCAACGGCCGAATTCACGAACACCTGCTTGATTTCATTTGGTGGAATTTGCGTAACTTGACTTTATAGTTTCCGACAATTTTAGTGTGGATTGTCACCCAAACAAGTTTCACATGAAAGAAATTTTACAAGTCACTCATCATACCCTTCCAACTATATATGGACGATGACCACATCTGATGAATCGACGTTACGAGTTTTCGAGAGATAGGTTCTATGGAAGATTTATGGTCCCTTACGAGCTATACGATGACATTGACATGGTTCAGCGAATCAAGAGACAGCGGCTACGTTGGCTAGATCATGTCGTCGGAATGTATGAAAACATTTCAGCTCTGAGAGTATTCGACGTAGTACCCGCGGCAGGAAGCAAAAAAGAGGAAGACATCCACTCCGTTGGAAAGATCCGGAGGAGGAGGACCTGGTTACACTTGCAATCTTCAATATGCGCCAAACAGCGTAAAGAAAGAACGACTAGCGAGCTGTTGTAAACTTGGCTATAACCGCGTTAGCGGTTTCTACACCATAAAACAAGAAGAACGGACGGTACAACTATTCTCACAGAAGGTTTGTGTTATGTGGTCTTGTATTAAATACTTGAAAATGTATGTTTGTATTAAAATACAGTCCGGGTCAAATTTGATCACTCAACTCTGAAAGATAAAGTTAAGGAAACCTACAAATATAATGTTAATAATCGGTTTAAAGGTAATCCATCTTAATAAAATATACTCAAATGAAACGATCCATCCTAATATACATGCATCAGAAGTTCTTGCGCAAACATCTGCAGTAAATTTGGCTAAACTTTACAACATTTAAAACACAATCAAAACGAAAGAATAAACTTGGTTCAAAATCAAAACATACAAAGAGCAACAACAAAAGCCAACTAAAAAAAAGAAAAACATTAAAAACAATTACAGTCACGTCAAAATTAAACAGCAATGACAAAATAATAAGTGAGCCTGCGAGTGAGCGAGCAAGTTGGACAAACCGCTGAGCCGCCTAACTGGGTCACGTCAAATTAAATTGTCTACGCGCGAGTGGAAGTGCAAGACACACCAATCGCAGCACAATGGCAACCACCGCACAACTCAAAACAATGAACAAATGAAAAAAACAACAGGCAGAACACCAAAAACCAAACAACACTTGGGGGGTTAAGAGCAGCGGAATTGTTAAATTCGATAAACCATGGATGACTCGCGACTATTTAATCGGCGGTTGGTCAACAACCGCTGTTGAGGGTCTAAGCGCGCCTCGAGGCAGGCGAAGAGTGGGAGGCGCTTTGACAGGCGTATTCTGAATGAACAGCGGTGAATGCTTTCAAGCTTTGAACACATGAATGCGCGGCGTTTGCGCATGACGACGCTGCGCGGACTCGCTGACTCGGCTTCGGTTGAGTGCACAGCAAAGGCAAATGAGAAGACATATTTTAAATAGTAGTCTACCAGTAATAATATAAGAAAAAAATGTAAGCAACACGTAATTTATTGCAAAAGTTGTATTTCATTTTATTTTTTTTTTTTTACTTTTATTTTGTATACAGTTACTTTTTGCACGTTTAAGACGCACCAGACTCTGTGGCGACTGCTCACTTTTCTCGCAGCTTGACGTTGAACAGCAATTGGTATTTACCGTAATGTTTTGTGTTAGTTACAAATTTTTGTTTTTAATGATCTCGAGGTGAATGTGTTTTGTGGGTGAGGCATTAACAATGGTAATATGGTAACCTTGGCATATCATCACTCATTAACTAATTTGTAGATGTATACTAAATACTCGACCGCCTTTCTAAATAGTAGCAGGTTTGCTGGAAACTCACTTTTGGGCGCTGCTGTATGTCTTCACCTCGGATGCAAATACATTTTTGAGTCTTTAAGCAATACTTTACTTGAGTTATGAGCCTCTGTAACTCACTGCCAATCCTGGTGACTGTAGTAAGTCGTTTTTAGTGCATATAACTCCTTCTGAGCTTATTCTTTACTGGCGTAGACACCACTTACGCGGTTATAGTCGAGTTAACAGCAGCGCACCAGTCGTTTATTCTTTTCGCAATATGGCGCCAATTCGAGATACCAAGTGCAGCCTGACGTCTCCAACGCTGTGGAGGTGTTTCTCTTCCTCTGCTTTCCCCGGCGGTTACTGCGTCGAATACTTTCAGAGCTGGAGTGTTTTCATCCGTACCGACGAAATGACCTGGCCAGCGTAGCCGTTGGGGCTTATTCAATCAATTAATATAACCCTTTCACACAAAACTCGTATCTTTCCTCAGAATTGACGATCGTTGCCCTTTTAAAGTTGTAAAACTCTTTGAGTCCTGTGGTTGATCGACTTTGGTGTTAAGAGGTCGATCCTAACTAGAATTTTACTTGGACAGCTTAGCATGGAACGTCTGTCGCTTGTGGTATCTAAAACTCCGATATATAAGGATATTATGATCACTTAAAAATCGACAAAGCGCTTTGAGCTTATCAAAAATGTATTGAGACGGCCATATCTTCTGGTTTGCCTAAGGTAACACTGCCGAGATGTTTCAACCTGAGTCTTACAAAGCATGGACAATGAAGCAGAGAACGCCTAGATATTTCCACCTCAACCTCCTCCATACAACGTTGACAACTAGCGTCCTCCGAGATGGTTAGCATAAACACATCGATGCCTATTGCACAGTGTCCAGTAAGAACCCTTATGCTCGCGGCAAGATGATCTCCTAGATCTCCCGTGTTCTACTCTAGGCCAAAATAATTTAGCGATCGCACAGGAGCAGGTCGTCGACTAGCGCCTGCTAAGCGTACGTGAGGTCCATTGGTTTAGTGCACCAATGGAGATCACACGCGGTTCCATTCCGATGTGAGCGGGTTAAAGGTACCCCCTGTGGCAAACTCATTGGCTTTGCAGTTGCCGGCGATTCCGCAAGGACTAGACACCCAACAAGTCTATGAAGTATTCTATTTCTAGACACTCCTTGACTTCCTTTGAACTTTTTGAGCGCACTGTTATTTAGTTTAGTTTACCGCTGGTATTGCCGCTCTGCTATTGGAGTGAATTTTCATCTATCTGAACTATATTGCACTTTGAAGCAGTACGTCTACTTCTACCTTTATAGTAGCCACTTCTGTTATTAAAGCTAAAATTCACGGAGAGTTCCTTACTCCCCCTCCAATCTTTCCTTTTAGCTTGGACCCTACCGTGAAAAAGTTTACTGTGCTTCTTCTCCAACGACTCCTCCCAAACCACATATTCTTCGTGGGCACATGAGCAGAGGAAAGGCCGCCACGAGTAGCTTCTGTGTGCGCCAGTGTTTATTGATGGTATGATGGATCCAAGCGAGGTCGTAGATAACAATGAATTTATCACATAAACTTAGACTGTCACACTGGGTGTGCCCATTATATATGATTTTCACTTAAACCCAGCGGTAGCAGATATTAGGAAAACTAGAAGAGGTTAGCAGGGAAATGCTCGAAAAGATGCTTCCCTTAGTAATGGAGACGGTTAAGCATAATTTTAAAAATGTATATCGATGAAATTTATATCACTGTAAGGATCTTCTTAATTTAAATTACTTTCAGACTTCTCATTTTTGACAGAATTCAAACTTAGCTCCTCATAGATTACTTAATGGGAATAGTTCGTAATTTTGGAAAAAATCTATCAACAAGACATGGGGAAGGAAAAAAATTAACGGTAATTAATAATTTGATATTCGGGGTTCTCTCTTCCTTATGAATTTTGTTCCTTAGAAATTTATAGAATCAAGGAACTCTAACCCATCTTCTACCAACTAATTGCAAAATTCTCCAAAACAATTAAGAAAATCAACATTTTCTTCGAGTTCATTACAACACTAAATTAAGAAAGTCTTCTTTGTTAAGACGAGTGCCTCGGCAACGAACCAATTTAGTAAAACCATCGACTGAAGGTAATTTATTTCTTTGTACTTTACTACCTTTGCAGTTAATGCAACTTTTAGTTCGTTAACTTCAGTTAATCACTTTATCTTCGACAGCTATACGCTTGAGTGGCACCATCCGCCCACACAAGTTTTGCGCGGTACGTGCAACAGACAGTTTTTGTCGTCTTTTGTTTCGCTGCTTTTTTGTTTTTGATTTTTTGGGGTTCATGAACCGTTTCCTAGCAGTTGCTCGCTGCAGAGCCTACACCGCAACAAAGAAAGAAAAAAGATCAAAACACAACAACTACAAAAGCAGTAAGACGCCAACTGAAAGGTAAGACGAAAAACGAAAATGGAAAAGCTTCTACAACAACAGCAACACTCGCAGCACGAGCAACACGAGCAACGGCACTAAGATAGAGTCTAGGAAGTTTATCCAAATAGCCAGGCCAATGGCTTTAACGTGAGGTTACGAAAAGGTGCAGCAATGGGTTAATGTATGACAGCATGTACAGTTCGCTATATACATACTTACATACATATGAATATACTACGTTATGTGTGTTTTTGCTTTGCACGAAACAATTCGCAGTTGGTTTGCTAAGCGCATGCGGCATTATGTTGCATGCCACCACTTGAGTTGTTGTTTTATGTGCGCATTTTTTTGCACAATTTTTGTGTTGTTGTTGTACTTGTGTTGCAAATTGATTGAAATGTATGCAGAATAAGACGGCAAAAAAGTAAATGTGGCAATTTGTTGCAGACCTCACGTTGCATTTAAAGATATTTGTTGCACAAACGGCACTATCATCCGCAGGCGTACACGTACGAACCCGCTGCAGCATCAACAATCACACGTGCTTGGAGTGCAAACGTACAGGGTGCACGTTTTGAATGAAAGTGATTTTTCAAATATTATTAGAATTGTTGTTAAACTCCCCGGGATTGATAAACCCCGAAATTCCAAGATTTTAAACGTATGATGTCGAGATCTCGCATGAGTATAGGATGTGTGTTGTGGTTGAAAATAATTTTTTAATATTAATCCATTAGTTTTTAAATTCACATATATTTTATCAATTCCGAAATTTCGAGATTATAAATTTATGGTTTCGGGATCCCGAAAAGTTACAGTGGGAATGTTTTGATTGAAAGCGAAATCTAAAACATTATTCTAATATTTTTTTGAGGCCGTCTTTTCAGCAATCCCGATATTTCGGGATTTGAAATTTATGATTTCGGGATCCTGCAAACGTTCATGTAAGCGTTTGATTAAAAATTATTTTTTCAATGATATTCGAGTTATTTTTTGATACTCCATATTCTTGTCAATCCGGACATTTCGGGATTTTAAATTTGCAATTTCGGGATACCACAAAGGTTCAGTATGAGTCTTTGAAATATTATTCGAGTATTTCTTTAAATGTCACATTTTATTAATACCGGAATTTCGGGATTTTAAAATTACGATTTCGGGATTTCGATTTTTTTTATTTTGCAATATTGTGTTTTTTTTTTTTTAATTTTTGAAGAAAATAAATACAACAAAAAACGGGGTTTATATTTTTTGTATAAAATACTTTTATTATAAAACACTACCGTCTGTAAGGAACGGTCCTCCTCTCTGTTTCGAAACGAAGCAGCACTAAACTTAGTGAATATTGGCTTGTTCTGGCTTATTGACTCGAACAGAAAAATAAAGATGGCATTAATTGAACTTTTGATATACATATATATTGGAAAGGAATATAAGTTTGGGATCATTCGAATCTTACATTCAAAGCTTTGCTGAATGTTCCTAAGATTCCTTAGTTACCAATAAAAGAAAACAAGGTTGCTCATAAGGCGACCACCCTGTAAACATTAACGGAAATAGTTTTTCATTTTGTGCTTTCAGCCTCTTCGTTTTTACTTCACCGGTTAAGCGGAATTTTTATTTCCTTTTTTTAGTTCGGTGTTCATTTGATTGCTTCGATGCTCTCATTGCGCGTCTGCGAATTCATGCAACAATAGTTGCATGTGACTATGTGAATGTATGTACATATATGTATACATATGTAGCACACCCACATGTTGCACGTATTCCGTTTTTGATTTCTTCACTCGCCTTAATTCCGCCTCTGCAGCTTTTGGCCGCGTTTTGCCTCGCATTCCACACTTTCCTTTGTCGCTTTGCTGTTATCTTTATGTGTGCAGCTTGCGACATCCTTCCTGGTCGGTAGGTCTTATGTAATGCTCCAACTGGATGATAAACTTACATCTGTATGCATTCATATATACGTATATGAATATACATATATGTATATATGGATTTGTAGGCCATGAATTGTTCTTAACATAAGCGTGTATGGAAACTAGGAATGTAAATTCTTGACCCGCATAGAGTGCCATATTAACGTTCTTTTTTCCATGGAACGCAAACTGCCTTCAGGTATTACTCATAGTTTTACTTAGTTTTTGGGCGGAATATTTGAGGTCGAGTGGTTAGATCAAGTCACGTCCAAGTGAATTGCCAATAAAAAAAATCCTAAATAAAAAAAAATAGAATGGTAACTATTCGATAGATTTCGAACCTTGAAAAGAAGACCAGGATTAAATAAAATAATTAAAGTACCTGCGGTCGGCCTGGGAAAGTATGCTATTGATGCAGAAACAATTTGAAATCCTGGGGTTTTGAGGTTCATATGCATCCACCTTATATTCCACACTTGGTAATAAGTGATCCTCTCCATAGCGAATGATTCTACTGATAAGAAATTTGCCTCAAGAGAAACTTATGAAAACCGATTGTCACATTTTTTTGCTTTTAGGGGCGAATGGTTCTAAGAGATGAAATTACTTTCAAAATAGCAGCAAAAACAAAGCACCGCCTACTCGACCTAAATCGAGATACGCTAAATCTGCTGCATATAACTTTAAATTTAATGTAGAAATAATGGATTTCTTTATACTAAACCTATTTTGTCTAGACCTTTTGTTAGACAAATTGAGTTAAAATTGAGCTATCATTTGACCAAGACAATAATCAGACTGTTTTTGTTTTGAAATTTTGATAAATACCTCTGCCAATTCTCATATAAATCTCAACACACCCTAATGTATGTATACAAGTATATTTGGGATTTTCTTACCCACAAACTAATAGTACTTTATTGTCATATTATTGCACACATTCTATGATAATTACCTTCATATCTTATTAGGCCGTCTGCAAACGGCGGATACCGTAAAATATTTCAGCTTCATTATGGATAGGAAGCTTTCTTGGAAGCCAAATATCGAAGAGAAAAAAATGCATCTATTGCCTTATAAAACTGTACAGCAGCCATTGGCAAAAGATGGGGTCTCTCACCGAACGTGGTCCTTTGGCTCTACGACACCATAGTCAAACGCATTATGTTCTTTGGAGCCTTTATGTGGTGGAGGACTCTAGAAAAGATCACACAAGCAAAGAAACTCAAAACCGTTCAACAGACGGCGCTCATCAGCATGTGTGGTGCACTAAGGCCAACTCCAACCATGGCACTTATCATCAGAGAATCTGGGTTCCCAAATGAACACGTGACCGAATATCTTGGATCATTTTTCTTTTCTTTTTCTTTTCTAGTCTTTTTCTTTTTTTCTTTCTAGTCCTTTGGTAGATTTGTTTTTTATATACGATTATTGCTTAACACTACGAAATTAAAATTAATTATTTAATTGTCTTGGTTCACATTAGTTAATTTAATGTCTGGCGGACTTCGTGCATGATGTGCAAGGTAATATAATATAAAAATGCTTATAGGCCTTGGATCGACTTAAACAACACAGCCTCAGCTATGGTAAAAATTTCATAAAGCTCTTGACAACATAAATATAGCTAAATATATTTTTTTTAAACAAGAAGAAAATACGTAAAACATAAAATTTTCAGAGGATGGGATTATTTAAGTATTATTTAACTACATTTTTTTTCATATTCCTCTTTTTTTTTCTACAGAACACTAATCTGCATGAAAAATTAAATGATCAAATTTAAACAGGACTGGTCAATTTAAACTTCGTGCGGATAAATGTCTTCTTCCTAGATAGATGAAACCGTTTTTAATGTGTAAGTTTCGGATCACAAGTATTTGAGTGACACGAAGCATTCACATTTTTATCGAAAAATTCCCTCATGCGTATCGTTCATCCACCGCCATTAAAGCCGCTAACATTGAAAAAGTTATAGAAACAATGCTGCGGATCGTCGTATTGAAATCAGAGAGATAGCATATAATCTCAATATCTCTTATGGGCTAACTAGTTTTTGTTTAAAGTTTTAGTTATTGTTATGTTTAATATTTTTATTAATGTTTTCGTTACAGTTTTAAGTATAAGGCGTGTCAATGCTAGACTTCTACCGGAAGACTTAAATCTTTTGCAAAAACAACTTTGAGTAGAAGTGGCAAAAAGATATTATTGACGTGATGGTGACAAGACGTGGATTTTTGAATATGATGGCAGTCAGAACTGTCAGCAATCTAGCGAATAGCGCTCCAAAAATGAGCCGAAACCGGAAAAACCAAACCGAGCCAAACGGCTTATAACAAATGTACGAAAATGAAATTTTATTTGTTGTTTTTTAATCACTCCGCGTTAAATTTGATAAGTGGTATTATCGAAAACTTAAATCCAAATCTTTAGTTAGTTTCTCACTTCATCCTTGTTGATATATAAAATCTCAAGGATACCATGAAAATATTTCTAATTTGCTGTAGAATTTTTTTCATAATTTTCATAATTTTTTTTTCAAAACTTTTTTCATAATTTTTTTTTTCAATTTTTTTTTTTCACTTTTCTCATAATTTTGTTTTTTATTTACAACAAACCTACGAGTATTATTATTACACATTTTTAACCCAAAAATGGCAAACGTGTGGCAGCACACTATAATGGGTATACAAAATAGACCTACCGCACTTAACATTTTTTGAATTTTTACCATTAAAGTGAGGTTATGTACGATTATGCTTGTATACTACAATGACACGAAGCGATATTGCATATGTCCAAAATGTTGGCTAATAAAGTTATCATTGACAAAGCTAAGACAAAACGGTACAAACTGAAACTTTAATTTACGACATGAAAGGATTTATAAATAAATATTTTTGGTGTTGTTGTTTCCATTGAAATAGTCGACTGTAAATAAGAGGCTGTGACATTTTAATGGATTTCTTATTTAATTTTTTTTCTGTTGATACTCGTTGATATGTCAGTGCTTTGGCACGATTTTCCAATAGGTAATTTTCCGCCAACAACGACGCCGTCATGCACTTTTGTCACCTTGTGACAGTTGCTTGACTCCATTTGACTCTTTACAGCGCGCCAGCCAAACAAACAGGCAGGCGACCAAGCGAACGAACGGCGGAAAAGTGAACGGACAGATGGACCAAGTGACAACGGGTCATGTTGGCGGAAGCGGGTGGCAGACAGCAGGCAAGCGTGGTGCGGCGCGGTTATTTGAGTATCGAAGATATATAAATGAAAAATGTGATCGCTCGCGGCGCCTGCGCAAGACACTGCACGAGGGTTGCGGGGGAGGCAAGGGGCAATATATAAACTTAATACTATGGCAGACCAAATGGACAAATATACAATTGAAAATGTATTATTTTAAAATTGATTTTTTTTTTTTTTGATTTGGTTTTACTTACAGTCTCGACTCATGCCCGCCGAGAGGCATTTCTTGAAGCGACAATATTGGCAACGATTACGATTCAAACGTATCACCAGACATTTACCATCACGCAGGCAACGATATTCGATTTGTTTTTGTATGCTGCGACGAAAGAAACCCTGCAAAATGAATAGTAAATCGGAATTAATTTAAAAGCAAAAAAATAGAAAAATCATATTTTTTGTTTTTGGTGTTTTCCTATTTCAATTGTTTATGTATCGGTGTATGTGTGTGTGTTTGTCTCACCTTACAACCCTCGCACGAGGTTACACCATAATGGTAGCCGGACGCCTTGTCGCCACAAACTTTGCACGGCACAAATGATTTCGTAACGCTGTTGGAATTGGAGTCCGCTATGGCAAATTGCTGATCTGTAATTGTAGTGCACACGAGTGTTTAATGTTGCAGTTGGTTGATTACAAAAAAAAAATAAATAAAATCAATTTTAAATTAAAATTTAATTCTTATAATAAGGTAAATGGTTGGTGCATAAGTCGTAACAGCGAGCATCGAAGAGGTGATTTGGAAAAAATAGGTCTTGTAATAGAATTCGTTAATATGATAACACATTAAGGGAGACATAGCTCTTCTTAGCAGAGCAATGCATGTTAAAATCCACAGTATGTTGTTTAACAGTCGATAAGAAATTTCAGGCAGGCTGTGCTTTTAGGCATCATGGGTTTACGCGTTTCAACAAATCGATTTTTTTTATTGCCTTATCAAATTCTACAACACCTCTAGACTATTGTTCTAAGTTTTCAAGTTGATCCGAGAAATAGTTTCGGAGATACAGCTTTGAGAAGTTGTGCGTTCGCGGCTAGCTAGGCTAAGTGCGCCGTCTTTAACCCGTTTTTCTCGAAAATGTGTTCTTGAAGTCGGTTGGCAAGATTTCTCGAGCATTACTCAACTGATCTTCATGAAATTTTACACAGGTCTTTGAGATACCTTTCTTAAAGACTTGGATGAAGGACTTTTTTTCGATTACAACTATTTGAAAAAATAAATGTCGCGAAATTTTATTTTTTTTTTTTTGTAAAAATGTCTACCAAAAATCCAATTTTCAGTTTTTTTCCTTCGTCCAAGTTCTAAGTTAAGGTTTTAACTAAAACACATATTTTTTCACTTTAGATGATCCTGTAAAGAGTTATCCTGCCAAAGCAGGCGCATCTACCCTGTCTTTCAAAAGTATTTGAAAAAGTATTACTATCAAAGATAACTCCTTTCCTCCATGAAAATAATACAATACCGTCAATTCGGGTTTCGTGCGAAACATGGCACAATAGAGCAAGTAAATAGAATTACTATCGAGATAGGGAAAGCATTTGAGCACAGGGAGTACTGTTCAGCAATATTTTTAGATGTAGCTCAGGCGTTTGATAAGGTGTGGCACGAAGGTCTTTTATACAAGATTAAAAAAATTCTACCTTTAGAACTGTATAAAACATTGGAGTCTTATTTAAAAAATAGACGTTTTATGGTAAAAGTGGGAGATTTCATATCTAATGAACGACAGATAGGGGCTGGTGTACCCCATGGCAGTGTTTTAGGCCCAACACTATACATCATATATACAGCAGATCTTCCAACAGCTAATAATGTATTAACTTCAACTTTTGCGGATGACACAGCTATAGTGAGCCGTAACAAATGCCACATTTTAGCATCACGAATATTAGCGAAGCATTAAAGTTCTGCCGAAGAGTGGCTAGCGAACTGGCGTATAAACGTGAATGAACAGAAGTGTAAGCATATTACATTTTCGCTAAGATCAAAGATGTGCCCGGCAGTAAAAATAAACAATATATTAGTACCCCAAGCGAACGAAGTAACATATCTTGGTATTCACCTACATAGAAGGCTTACGTGGAGAAAACACATCTCTAGTAAAATAACATGTATGAAGATTAGAGCTCCAAATTTAAATTGGCTTTTAAATAAAAACGCAAAACTTAGCCTAGACAACAAAGTGATTTTGTATAATGCGGTCATAAAGCCGATTTGGATGTATGGCATTGAACTGTGGGGTACGACCTGTGCAACCAATATTGATATATTACAAAGGTTTCAATCAAAAATGCTTAGAACAATCATGTGTTCACCATGGTACATGCGTAACGAAAATATCCATAAAGACCTTGGTATCCCTATGATAAAGAAATAAGTAGAAAACAGCAGAATTAAATATACATATATCTAAACTCCGAGATCACCCAAACCCTCTGGCTAATGCTTTGGCACATTCCTGCGATCAAACACGACTTAAAAGAAGAGATATGCCTGCGTACTAAGGAGCAACATATCACCAAAACAGCTCAATCACTTGCTTGAGCCTGTCTAGTTTTTAATTAGATTTAAGATTTTATAACTTATTGTTAGGCTTTAAGAAAAAGCAGATCCAATAAATAAAATAATTTTAAAACAAAAAAAAAAATCTTTTTTCCGAGGGGTTACCAGAAATGGCGTCGCAATGGCCGATTTTAAAATATTTCCAGAAATTCACTGTTAATAGTGTGTAATTGTAATAAAATATTTCGTTTTTTATATGAGAAAAAAATTGTTGAAAAAATGCTGTTTTTAATCGGGGAAGCCTATGTAACCGCTTAAATTCTAAGCGGATCTATATCCGGTTTAAGATTAGTTGGTTATATAAATATAATATAAAAAAAATATTTGGTACAGAGTTGCCACCTATTCCGAAAAATTAAAATTAGCGAAATATTTCAAAATGACAACAAATAGGAAAAACTTCCATAAAATAGTCGAAAACACTAACATTGAAATACATACATATGTATGTATATGTTTCATCTGATCAAATTTGACCCGGACTGACATATGTCTAATGAATTCACTACCTTCAGAGAGTTCTAGTAAGTAGGCGGAAAGACGTAAATTGAAATAAATATATCATCTGATCAAATTTGACCCGGACTGACATGTGACTGATGAATTCATTATCTTCACTGAGCGCTTCATGCCAGTCAATTACTTGTGTTAGTGAAAAAGTTTTCAAACGATTCTACAAAACTTCAAGCAAAATAGTTATACAACTTTTTCCAAGGTAAAAATCGCCAGAAAAACTTTTCGCGTTGTAAACAGATAGCTGCTTTACTCACACTGTTTGAAATTTGCAGTTGAAACACATTTTCTTTTTCGATTCGTCTTACGCGCGCAGTTTATATGAACCAGTTCGGGTCAAATTTGATCTTGGGTGTATAAAAAATTATACCTAAATTGTACCATCTGATTCCATAAACTGTCCCTAAAAAGCTTTGTAGGGATCTAAATAGGCACATTATTATCGTTTCTGAAATAAGTTAAATTTATCCATTGTATCCCATAACAGCACTGAAAACCAGAAAAAATGGCCACAGCATAGATCAGAAAAAATACTGAAATGACATCGAAATGCTTCAAAGCAGCCTTGAAATTATCACGAAGTGATTGAAAACAAAATTTCAATGACACAAAAACCGCTTGAAAACGCTTTTTCTTGTTTGCCAATTTTTTCAACGAAGTTTAACTGGAAAGTTTTAACCGAATACCTGAAATTAAATTTTTTTTAGTAAAAGCTGCGAATGCCGTGATTATTCCATACAAAAAAACGGATAACTCAGTAAACATTCTTGAAGCAAAAGGATTGTCTCAGTGGATATATGAAACTATTCTCCTAAGATCCATTTACTACTTCAGTAATTCAGTTGAGTTCATAATATAGTATTAAGAACAACTCCATTAATTACTTAGAAAAATTCGAATTATTGATTTATTAAAATTTTACTTCTATTCCAAAATTGATATTCATGTTGTTATAACAAGAACCGCAATTTCTTTAATCAACTAATTGCAAGCATTATTCCCGTTTCCAATCCACCAGTGAGATTTGTGTGTATAAATAAAACCTAATTAATCAATTGGCGAAGTGCTGGCCACTTCATGTAAGTATACAACTACATAGATATGTATCAATGGACATACGGAAGTACACACGGAAGTACCTGTAGCAAATGTTACTCATACGCACTGTCAGCTGCAGGGGAAAGCTGCGAAACACTTATTCACCCATGTATTACAGCATATCCGTTAGCTATGTGCTAATACATGAACGTGATTTATTTTCCACCATTAATTTTCACTTTCCATTTTTCTTCCGCAATATTCTCATCTTCCGTGTTATGCGTTTGCTTCACATCCGCGCGTGCGCTCTCGCTAGTAATTGATATTGATGTGTAATAATTCACGTAGACGTTGCTTTCTTCCAATTGCTTTTCTTGCTACTAAGTTATCGTTGTTTTTATTGTTGTATGCGTATACTGCAATGGATGTTAATTGTCATCGTGACACGTGACTAATGACAGCTCAAAGCAATAGCGAGCTTGACTTTTGTTTTACTCACACAAGTGAATTCATGCGGTCATTTTGCTCTTTTATAGAGGCAAGTTCGACATGAATCTGCTTTAGCCTCAATAAATTTTTTGAAACTTAGACCAATGTTGCGTTTTGAAGAAAAAATTGATATCCAATGTACTTTTCTTGATATCTTCATATTTTTATTTTGTGTTGGTGAGCTTCCTGTTTCCATCTTTTACTTTCTAAGAAATTCCCTGTCAGCTTTACCGCAATTTTTTTACTACCCTGTCAATTTAATAAGCCTTAACGCTTTCAACAACCAACCAAATTATAATCAACGCTCATAAATGAAAGATATCTTAATTTTTATTAGTCTGAGATTTTGGCACGATTAATGTTGCTTGTTGACCGAAAAGCAAAGGAAGCAAAATTCAACTAACCCAACTAATTAACTAACAATAGAACCAACTCTCAAGGATATGCGGATGACATTGTAATCATAGCTGGAAAAGAATGGTGCAGAGGAGTTGGGCTGACCATAAACTCCTCGAAGACGACCATCGTCCTGTTTCCTGCCCTCAGGAACCTAACGCTTGGGGCAGAGACATATAGATGACTAACATGGTCTAATACCTTGGTCCTGGATTCTACTATACATGACCTGACCATGGTTAAAGCTACTAAATCAGCTTTGGTGTGCAATCGGCTAGCTGGTAAATCTTGACGCTATAAGCCAAGGATTGGCAGGTGGTTGTACACCATGCTCGTGCGACCGATTATTATATATGGAGCGGTGGCTTGGTACCCCGAAAGCATTGCAGACTTCGGTATGACTTCAACTATAGAAGCTGCAAGGACTTGCCTGTATCTGACTGTCGGGTATCATACACACATGTCCGACGGCGGCAATTAAAGTCATGCTGGATCTCGCATCGCTTCACCTAGTAATTGGTCAGATTGTCAAACACTCACTCCTCCAAATGACAGCAGAAGGGTTTACCAGAGATAAGATAATCTCTTCCCAACGCATGCAGTACGTAAGTGGTGAAACCATTGGCTCTTCTCCCAAGGGACAGCATTAACCAAAGTGAAAATCTTCACTAAGAAGTTCAAGGTTCCCCTCAGCAGTAAGTCTGAAAGGAACGATTCCGTTCTCGAGCTACTGCTTAGGGATAGTACACCGACGGCTCGAAAACGACTGAGGTAGTTTTCCGCCCATTTTACAAACAGGTATAAACTCGGTTCTGCTACATGGAGCCTGAAACTCCAGAATACCTACAAAATGGCTGCACAGGTTAAAGAACCTTGGATCCATGTTTCCAATGCGTTCCCTTGGTATCTCTGGATGCTCACCTCCAAATTTTACACGTGTCATTTGAAGGATAGGTTTTACTACAAAACAAATGAACTGAATAGTAATGGTGCCGTCTCGTAGAAATGATACGATCCAACATAGATTTCAGACCTTGAACTTTTAGATAATTTTCGAAAAAATAATCTGTAACCACGCTCTTGTTTTCGAGTAAATATGCCGTAAATGAGTGAAAACGCCAATTAAAAATGGAATCTCAAGCTTCTAAATTAGCCGAACCCTTTGCAGTTAACCACGACTTCTCAGAACTCCAACACTGATAAATAACAACCGAGCGAAATTGTTTACTCAGCTCACAAAGGTATGCAGCTATTGCTGTTTCTGTCTTCATGATTTTCAAACTTAGCAAAAATATGGAAATAACAGTAAAAGAAAAACCCACTCACGGCGTATTTTTGCTGATTTTTTCTCCAGCGATATTCCTTCACTCTTAATTCCATAAACCAGCCACAGCCACGTGTACGCGTGCAGTCCGCCTTCGCTGCTACTTAATTCGTGCCACAAAGTAGCATATCAGCTTTGCCCATCAAACTTTTCCTTGGGGTACTTTTCAGCATTATTGCTGTTGCAGCTGTAGTAAATCCCACTTAAGTGGCAAATTTACTATTTAAGGTAAACCACGGACCATGGAAAAAGTAAAAATCGCAACAGCGAAGGCAGACTCTTGCGCAAATGGAAATGCAATACCCTGTAGGAAATCGAAAATCACTAGTTTTGAAATTATTTGACTTTGATAACTTCTTTATTTTACTCTTTTTGCAACTCGCTGGCAAATTTAGAGCTTTAAAATTTAAACTAATATAAAAAGATCTCTTCTATAACGGTTTTCCTACTTTGGAAAAGCATAAATGAGACTACTTCAACTAGGATTTTACAAACTGTGAAGATAAACGAAAGTTGTATCTTTAGTTGCAGTTTTGGAATAGGCGATTGATTATACTTAATCTTGGATCTTTCCATTGAAACAGTTATCGGAAAAAGCTAGCTATCGATCGAATATATATCAAATTCAATTTGGTTATGACTCTCCGATTGTCTTGGTGAGTGCTCTTGTATCTATGAGAATTTCAGACCAAAGTCAAATCATCTCGTTTATGTGTTGAACTCCGAAAGAAAATTTGTTTGCAGTTGTACTGATTACGATAACTTTTGCGAACTATTATAAATATCCACGACTGTCATAAGCATTTCGAGCAAAACTGAATTTTTTTTCACAATTTTGTCGAGCGATTTCGTTTTGTAAATTTTTTTCTACATCAGCCATGTTTCTATTATTTCGAGGAAAAAAAAACGAATATTTAACTGGCATCCGAATTTATTAATAAAAGGCAGTCACCTTTCTACTCGCTTCGGCAAGCTTGTGCTCTGGTCAAAAATTTGTTTCTATCTATGCTATTTATGCCAGTTAATCGGGTTTATACCAGTTGTTTGTTCGATTCGCCATTATCATGTTCAAGTGTTTAGAAAACAGCTTTTACATATAATAGATGCGGAATTAAAAATATTTGCCTAAAAGTCTACTGTCTGCTCAACCAATTTGCGAAAATTTTCTTGAACTACTAAATATGTACGCCTCAATAATTGAAGATATGTCCTACAGGGTATCATTAACGCTCATGTTATATGCATATACTGTATGAAGAGTTACGTACGTTCGCATAACATAGTTCCCTGACCAATACGCACATATGTTTGTTGATGCCCATTCAACTGTAATTCTGTGCAATTTTTCCCGTTCGTAATTGAGCCTGGGAAAATTTTTATAGCAAAACAAATGTATATATGTAAGTATGTAAGTTGGACAGCTTCGTTAACAAGAAATCGATGGAATGACTGCTGAGCGGGGTTTCGTATTTGCTGTATAGCTATTTATTTTTCTTGCGAGGCACTATTATGCTACTCTATTATGATAGGAATGCAATGTGAGATCTCTAATGAAACACTATAATTTGTGTATGATTGTAGAATGTACATACATATGTATATAGGAATAAGAGTCCAAAAAAGACATGTTTAGGTGATATAAATCTGATTAGGTAAACTACACATGCACATAAACCAAGCTTGCAGAAATCAATCGAATAGCTCAATCGAATGATTATTTCAACTTCATAGTGGTTAACTCTGGCTTTGTGAAAAATCGAGAATTTCATAGAAACAAACACACAAATCTCAAATGTGATTACGAAGAGCTTGACAAGCTGGCCGACAAGGGTAATGCTCGAAAATTCAATGAAAATATGCGGCGACTAACAGAAGGTTTCAAGACCGGAGCATACTCTTGTAGAACCTCCAGAGCTGATCTGGTGACTGATGCCCAGAGCATACTGAAATTATGGAGGCAACACTTCTCTAACCTGCTGAATGGTAGTGAAGGCATAACACCAGGAGATGGTGAACCCGATTGCCCATTCGTTGACGATGCAGCGGACGTTCCATTGCCCGACCATGAAGTTCTAATAGCTATTACCGGTACTAAGAACAACAAAGCGGCGGGAGCCGATGGTTTGCCGGCCGAGCTACTCAAATACGGCGGCGATCATCAGCTTCTTTGTAAAATATGGTCGGACGAAAGCATGCCCGGCGATTGGAACTTAAGTGTGTACTGCCCAAACCACAAACAGGAAGACCCACAATCTGCGCCAACTAGCGTGAATTAAGTCTAATCAACATCGCATATATGGTTCTATCGAGCGTATTGTGTGAACTGTCAAAAAACTGATTTAATCTTATAAGTGTGGCTTTAGGCCCGGCAAATCGAAAACGGACCAGATCTTCACCATGCGCCCAATGTTAGAAAAGACTCGTGAAAAGAGGATCGACAGCATCATCTCTTCGTCGATTTTAAAGCTGCTTTTGACAGCACACAAAGAAACTGCCTTTATGCCGCTATGTCAGAATTTAGTATCCCCGCAAAACCAATACGGCTGTGTAAACTGACGTTGAGCAATACCAAAAGCTCCATCAGTAGCGGGATGAACCTCTCCGTGCAATTCGATACCAAACAAAGCTTCAGGCAAGGCAACTCCCTATCGCTCGACTTCTTCAATCTACTGCTGGAGAAAATAATTCGAGCTGCAGAACTAAATACGTTACAACGTTAGACGAGATATCTCCTGTCATCAAACAAACAGTCGCCGCACTCGCGACTTGGCTCCCACGTCACTGTTGACAGTCATAACTTCGAAGTTGTAGATAATTCCGTCTATCTTGGAAGCAGCATTAACATCAATAACAATGTCAGCCTTGAAATCCACCGCAGAATAACTCTTGTCAACAGGTGCTACTTCGGACTGAGTAGGCAATTGAGAAGTAAAGGACTCTCTGGACGAATAAAGACCGAACTGTATAGTCACTCACCATCCCCGTCTTGTTATATGGTACAGAGACATGAACAACGACAACAGCTGATGGGTCGGCGTTACGAGTTTTCGAGAGAAAGGTTTTGAGGATGATTTATGGTTCTTTGCGTATTGGCAACTGCGAATACCACACTCGATGAAACGATGAACTGTACGAGATATGCGACGATATTGACAGATGTAGTTTAGCAAATTAAGAGACAGCGGCTACGCTGGTTAGGTCATGTCGTTCGAATGGACGAAAACACTGCAGCTTTGAAAGTATTCGACGAAGTACCCGCCGGGGGAAGCAGAGGAAGGGAAGGACTTCCACTCTTTTGGAAAAACCGGATAGAGAAGGACTTGGCTACAAGTCCCACAGTTTTCAATACATCGTGCTGAAATTTTGCACACGTCTTTCTCTCTCTATCATTCGGAACCGCCAATATCGCACCATGATGTAACATAGTTTCCAAACCAGCGGACCTATCAAAATCAAGTCCTTGTCTTATCTCCACGAAACTTAACACGAGCCATTATCCAAAGCAAAAGTCCATTTTCCTAAGAAGTTCTTCAGATCTAAATTAAGCCCTGGTATGAAAAATATTTTTTTGGACAAGATATCTTCACGGCATTTGAATCCCATTATTTTCCAAGAGAAAGGTAAAATCTCCGTATATATTGTTCGGATCGGATCACAATCAAACTTATGAATCAGAATAATATGCTTATAAGAAAAAAACTTTTTTTGCGAAGAGTTTGTTTTTAGTTTTTGTTGAATTTAAAGAAATGTGTTGCCCAAAAAGGATGAAATTAGTCAAAACATCCTTTTAGTCTTCATATACCTTTGAGAACACGTCAAAATCGCCGGCTATACTACAAACTTGTAAACTTATCATGTGGCATAATACTTTATTGTATTTCTTTGATTTTTCTACTATTGTAATAAAAATCCCAACTTCCTGTATTTCAATTTGTGCGAGTTGTTGTCAACAGACACGTCTCTGCATTTCCCCGCTCGTATTATTTTCAATTCGTCATGCAGTCCATCACACATTGGTACCTTGCAATCGCATACGCGGAACACGTAACTTTTACTCCCACGCATGCCGTGTTCAAGTATTGCATATGCCCAACATTATGCATGTGGCATGCCCCAAGTGAGTTGCACACAATCGTCCATTGAACTCGGAAAGTGGAAAATCGCAAATCACAAAATTTCGCAACCAAACACACATACATAGGCGCACATACATATTTACAAACTTACACACAAAAGTTAAAAATGCAATAGAAGTAAAAGGCAACACTGGTAACTGTAGACTGGTTTGTGAAAGGGAAAAAAGTTGCTTTCAAAATCACCAGAGAAAAAACACTCACCCACACAACAAATTGCAAACAAAATAGAAAAACGGTAAACTAAAATCACTTTTTGGCTGTGGAAATGGACATCGTGCTGATCGAGAAACTCAAAACTCACAACTCCCCCGAGGGAACGGATTAAAAAAATATAAAAATAAAATAATGAAACAAAATATGAAAAAAGTTAACGGTCTGCTGCCCTTTCAAAGATTGCTTTGCACAGTGGTTAAGGTTCGCATAAGTTGGTGGTAAATTTTTTTTGGAACAAAAGTTATTTTTATTAATAAATTTAATGTGGCAACGCTCAAAATTTTTTTTAATATTTTCGGCTTTTAGTCTTCGCCTTTAATTTGCTAATCACATTTTTATATTTATTTAATGTTTATATTTATATAATGTAATTAATTTAATTTAAAAATAAATTTATACAGGTGGCTACATTACACAACTTTACACTTTTTTCTTTCTCTTAAAACTGTTAATTTGATAGCCAGATTGTAAAAAAAATACTTTTCGTTGAAATTTTTTTTAATTAGAAATTTTAAATAGGTGGCAAGGCTTCTTAGAGATATGCATATGTATATGTTACTACCTGAAAGGAACTTTAAGCTGTAGGTTGCTTCCAAGACTGAACAGTGGACACTTTTTTCGTTCCGTTCCCACGACAGTCTCGTAAAACGGACCCGGAAGTTTTTAGCCGGTCAAGGACTGTCAACTCGGCCGATTTCTGCCGCCACAACAGTGGATCCTATGCGTGGAGGCAGTGAGCCCACAAGTGTTTTCTTTAGGCGAAGGATTAAAAAATTTCATGTTTTTCCTAATTTGACGAAAGAAACTCTCAGCTAAACTTGGCAGTAAAAAAAATATATTTTCCTCGAAATCTGCAACAGAACCGCAAGCACTAAGCATGTTTTTTAGGTATGGTAACAGTAAATATTTTTACAAGTGGATCCGTTTGTTGTTGTCACCTTTTAGAACAAGAGAGTGTGGGTTCGAAAAAGAATTTAAGGCAATAAAACTATTTATGAAAGTTTTTTTCATGTTTTTTTTTTAGAAGCTGGAAAACTTTTGTTGTTAAAATTTCTATATTTTCATGTATTTTAATATAAATCTTTACTATTGCCTTCAAAATAAGCCTTTTCTGAATTCATATTGTTATAAGCCTCGACTAGGATAGCCTTCAGTGCCTTCAACGAATTTTAGTTTTTCGTTTTCGAATCATTTTTAAAGCGCCATTGCCAGATTCTTGGAGAGGTTCGACGTCTTATTCATAAATCCATGTCTGGTCACTAATACTACTATTATATGTTTAATGATGTAGCGTCTCAGCTACGTTTTCAAGCCTCTCTTCTGAAACCATTACTCGAAGTCAGTTTTGCATAAGATTCAGGTCCTGTGATAAGTCTCAGATGCCAATACGATAATTTTCAAAGACTGTTTCCTTAATCTTTTTGATATTATTGACATTAGCAGGGCTAGACTTACGACTCGCATAAGGTAAGTTCTCGATAATTTCACGACCTTCACAGAATGTTTTGTGGCACTTAAACGCTTGCGTTCGTATTAAATTTTTTATTGATTCCTTAGCCGCAATTCTTCTGGAAACACAAAATTTCAAACAAATTCGATCAATTATTTTTTATGGTACAAATCGTCGGACGAATTTTTCGCGTCGTAACCAAAAATGATTTTTCGGAAGGATCTCGGTTTGAAGGTTTAGAAAACCCAAATCGTGCAAGAATTGAAGTTGAACGATTATCAAAAGCGTCACACGTCCTGTGAATAGACCTCAAATGAGATCCTACCGAATTTTTATAAGTCAATTTTGTTCAGCGATGAAAGTCACTTTTGGTTGAATCGGTACGTTAATCAACAAAATTGTCGCTTTTGTAATGATGTTAATCCACAAGCCATGATTGAAACGACGTTACATTCTCAAAAAGTCACTGTTTGGTGTGCTCTATGGTCAGAGGGTTGTTTTGATCCACATTTCTCCAAAAATGAAGCCGGCCATACAGTCATGATTAACACTATTGAGCCATGATTAATGACAGAATTGGTGGATGTTGGTGTGGACGACCTTCAGTATAACTAGACGGCGATACATGCGAACGAAACAATCAATTTATTGAAAAAAACTTTTGTTGAGCGCATTATCTCCTCTCGAAAAAAAATTTTCGGAATTAATTCAGGAGTTTTTTGCTGAATCCAAAAATTCTCAAAATTTTAAGTTTGTGAATTTTTTGGCAAATTGTTAAAAATGGCCAATTTTCATCTATTGTTTTTTTTAATATCGAGGGGTCATCAATTTTCGGAAATGACGTCGCAATGGCTGAGTTTAAAATATTTTATTTTTCCATAACACCTCCAATATTGCCCTAAATTTTCATATTAATCCGTCTAATAGTTTCGGAGATACAGCCTTGAAAACTTGTGCGCTAGCGGCTAACTGAGCTAAATGGCAAAGTGCGCCAATTCTTAAAAACTTGGACGAAGGCTTGTTTTGATTAAAACTACTTGAAAAAAAATTTCTCGAAATTTTAATTTTTTTGTACAAATTTCTGAAAAAATCCAATTTTCAGTTTTTTTTTCGAGGGGTCACCGGAAATGGCGTCGCAATGGCTGAGTTTAAAATATTTTATTTTCCAAAATTTTCAGAATTACTTTGTTAATAGTGTGTATGTTTGTAACAATAAAAAATTCTAATAAAATATTTAATTTTTTATATGAGAACAAATTGTTGAAAAAATGCTGATTTTACCCGAGGAAACCCATGTAACCCCTTAAAGTGAATATTTGGCACGTTATTTCTGACATACGCCCCAATCATAGCAAAAAGTGGTCGAGTTTGGCCACTCGGCTGGAATTTATACGAGCCACCGTGGCTGATTACTTGCACGAAATCATTTTCAAAACATGTCTTTATAGTAAAAGTAAATTCTTGGCAGTGTATTTCTTCTTGGAAATCTTGTCTAAAAAAGACCCTAAACCTAACTTAAAAATATCTAAAAAATATTCGACAATATTTTATGCGATTTTCATCACCGAACTCCAAACAAATTATACGCATTTTCCATTTCGCGTCAATTTTTAGCGCAAACGACACACTGTACTTTGGCAAAATCAATGCTGCACTCGTGTTCGGCCCACGGCGACTTCCGTCTAATGCCACTAACAACAATCAAAATGGCAGTGGTGGGCACGAGTAACTGCCGAAAAATTTGAATTTCAAATGAAAGACACACTTTGGCTGCGCCCCAACAAAAACAACAACAACTGCGAATACATATGCACGCCAACAACAGCAACATGCAACAGCGCAGCGTGGCAAATGCCATAAGGATAGCGAAAAGCGAAACTTATATGCAGCAAAATAACTGCAACTCGTGTGGCAAGAGGCAAATGAACTGTGGTGAATGTCGAGTGTGTTGCAAGCAAATGAAGGAACAGTGGAAAAGCCACACCTACAACCCGTCGCAAGTATGTACATATGTATGCATTTGTGTTAACGTCGGCTGACAGGCAGTAAAGCGAGCAATAACAGCATACCAAAGTGCTGCCACACAATGCTAAGTATGTGGCAAGTAGCTACATTCATGTTGCAAGCAATTGTTGCAGTTGCATTTCCTTTTCATTGTTGCTTATCTCGACGAATGCATCGGCTACGACGTCCACCAATTCAACCGAACTCAGTTCATGCCACAAACCGCACATGCATACAAACGTGTGTACATGTGGTACGTGTTGCAGCCACACAGCACCGCTTGAATGCAATGCCTCTCTGCACACACACTTTGTGTACACACACAAATACACCATCACCGCCGTTGGCGTGGCTTTGTGGCGGCGGTTAGGCGCAGCCCTTTTTTGTGGCAGCCACGTCGCTCTGCCTAATCTGCATAATGGAAACATTAGAAACCGTTGTCGTACTCGCTGCTGTCGAAGTACATAAAACAACAACAACACCACCAACAACATCAATGGTTGCTGGCAAATATGCAGCGACTTTGGTTGGCAACGCATCAGCCGTTAGCTGCGCCTTCGCCGCGGCACACACTAGGAAGTGAAGTGAGTACTCGAATAACCGTCAAGTATCAACAGGCCATATGACTGTGTTGCATGTATAATTATTGCCTTTCATTTGTAATTGGAAATGTGCAAAGACAGCTAGCTGCTAGCTGCAGAGGTTAGGAAATTGTGAGAAAATTGCGTAAATGTGGATTTATACCAGTATACCACTTTTTCGCTATATATACCCTTTGAGAAAAAAATTTCCAAAACTTGTAGGAAAAAGATTCTGCTTCACCGAAGCTATAATACACTTCTCATATGCATTTTACATCGCATAAAAGGGTATAAACATATATTATATATATATGTATATATTATTTTGATTTTGATCGGTCAGTTTGCATGACAGTTATATGTTTTAGTAGTCCAATCTGAACAGTTTGTTCGGTTATCGTATCGCTGCTTTGAGCAATAATCTGTGCCAAATTTCGTGTCAAATAAAAAAGTTTTTCATATAATTTCTGGTTTTTCATTGGTCAGTTTGTATGGCAGCTATATGATGTATCAGGTTTTTCAATAAGGACCGATAGGGACAGCAAACGACTTCATATTTTTTCCCGATCTTTTGGCATTTTTCTTCAATAAAGTTGGCCATTTCATCATGGAAAGATATACAATCTAACAACGAGTCGAAATTATTAAAATTTACTACCAAAAAAACAAAAAAGTGGTTTCAACTTTAAATTTATGGTCGTCATAATCGTCCAGTCAGATCAACATTTGAGCATCTGGTGGAAAATTTGAATTCACAGACACAGTACAAAAGGTTAGGGTGCCTTAGAGACAACGAAGTGCCCGTAGTGTCGATAATATCGCTGCCCCTAGCACATCAAATGAGGAAGACCCAAATCAATATCTCAGACATCGTTCTCAAACGTTGGGCATCTCTGTCGTTATGGCGAATTTTGCGAAGAGATCTTGGCCTACATCATTACAAGATCAAATTGACACAAGAACTGAAGCCGCTTGACCACCAGAATCGTCGTATGTTCCGGAATTGGGTTGAGCAACAACTTGAAAATGATCCAGGTTTTCAACGAAAAATCATCTTCAGCGATTAGGCCATTTCTGGTTGAATGGCTTCGTCAATAAGCAAAACATAGGTTATTAGTCAGGCAGCAAAGCACACGTACTTTATGAGTAACCATTGCATTCTGAAAAACTACGGTTTGGTGCGGTTTATAGGCCGGCGGCTTCATTGGACCGTACTTCTTCAGTGATGATCAATACCGGCACGTTATTGTGAATGGGAATCGCTACCGCTCAATGATAACAGAATATTTTTGGGCCAAATTGGATGATATGTACTTGAACAATATGTGGTGCCAATATTACGGCACCACAAGCCACACAGCGAACGTCACAATGGATTTATCGAAAACCAAGTTTGGTGAACGTATTATCTCACGAAATGGCCCAGTCAATTGGCCACCTCGGTTGTGTGATTTGACGCCTTTAGACTATTTCCTGTGGGGCTACATCAAGTGTATTGTTTATGCCAACAAGCGAGCGACGATTAATGAGCTTCGTACGAATATCGAACGAGAAATTGCAGCAGTATCGGCCGATTTATGCTTGAAAACCGTCGAAAATTGGGTTTAGCGTTTGGACTTCTGCAAGCGTGCTCGTTGTGGCCATACCAAAGAAATCGAGTTCCACACATAATGGCCTCGAATGTACTTTGACACGCCGTTAGTAGTCGGATATCACTGCGTACGATGATTGAGCAGCTTTTTTGGGAGCAGAAAACGTGAGCAAAATTTCAGACAGGCAGACACAGAGCAATAAAGGGAGAAGCAAAGCAGGAACTGAAGCACCTAAAGAAATTATCTAATCAAATCACATTAACGAGAAATACAAGAAACCATGAAAAACCTTAAAATGGACCAATGAAAAATCTGCTATATCCTCCATTTACAATACTCAGAAAAGTCTCTCCAAAACAAAAAAAAAAAACGCAATCTTTACGCTTTCGGCGAACTCGAAATATGAGTACTAGGTATAGTCAAAGCATATGTTCATGATCCATTTCTTTTGCTGCCATAGTTTGTATCCAATTAAATACTCCCAGAGCTTGACATGAGTTCTCTGAGGTGCTATGTTCAATGTATTCGACCGAACATGATGAACTTTACTTTGCTTTCTATACAGACTTATTCCTAAGAAGCACTTACTGCACAACCCCGACCTATTTGGCTATTTTAGACAGTTATCTTATGAGTTGTGATGATATATCAAGAGCATTTCTTCGATTCTAAAACCATAAATGAACTCTTCCATGATCGAATATTTATACCCTGAACAGGGTATATTAAGTTTGTCACGAAGTTTGTAACACCCAGAAGGAATCGTCAGAGACCCTATAAAGTATATATATAAATGATCAGTATGTTGAGCTGAGTCGATTTAGCAATGTCCGTCTGTCTGTCTGTCCGTCCGTCTGTCTGTATGTATATACGAACTAGTCCCTTAGTTTTTAAGATATCGCTTTGAAATTTTGTAAACGTCATTTTCTCTTCAAGAAGCTGCACATTTGTCATAACGACCGATATCGGACCACTATAACATATAGCTGTCATACAAACTGAACGATCGGAATCAAATGTTTGTATGGAAAACTTTCACATTTTACAATATATATTCACGAAATTTGGTATATGTTATTTTTAAGGCAACAATGTAATCTCTAAAAAACTTGTTCAGAACGGATTACTATAGCATATAGCTGCCATACAAACTGAACACATAGTTACTAACAGAAATGCACCTGTGAAGGGTATTTAGCTTCGGTGCAACCGAAGTTAACGTTTTTTCTTGTTTTATTTTCTGTTGGTTTTATGACAACTGCTTCTTCATCAACCATGTTATCTTAACTTTCAGTTAAATCACAAAATTTTGGATTCGGAATTTATACAGTTTTTGATTTTGTTTCGAAATTTTTTGACATTTTTAATTTGACGTGATCTAACTGTCAGATGCTATAAACTGTCAAACATCAAAACTGCTATAAACGAGTGTGTGACCCGTTTACGCCATATGATCTAGAAATTTATGTGTATATATGCTAAGGAAACATTTGTATAAATACTATTATTTAGTACAAATACAACTTCTCTGCGCAGTAGCAGCAAATGTGTTAAATTTTAGGCGCCAAAAGAAATTATTACGACCAACTTTGCGAATCAAGCAAAGGAAAACGGAAGTGCACGCTGTTACCACAAAAACACTAACAAATTGTTGGCGTGCAGCGTATTCAGAGTAATTAACAGTTTCCACATATACAAATTACAATTAACTGTTGCAGTCGAGCAGTTGTTAAACGCTTTTCAACATGCAACACAATAAATGAGACCACTGAGCGTTGGCGGGTGCCAAGTGAGTGCATGAGGAGCATACCTTGTAGGAAATTTTGTTAACAAAATTGTAATGAAATATTTTATATAATGTTTTTGCGTTCAAAATAGTTGGAAAAGCTTCTAGTTGTTGTTAATTAAACATCACTGTAAATGGACACTAAGAAATATTGTGTGAAAACTTATCAAAGGCTTTAGAGAAATATGTATAAATACAATCTACATGAAATCCAGCGGAAAAGGTATGCATGCAATAATCACTAAAAACAGCTAAATTTGACAAGTAAAGCGACCAGAAACAAACCCATACTTATTAACGTTAGTGATTGATTTAACTGCAAAAGAAAATTATTAAAAAATTTTGGAAATGGTAGAGAGTTTAGAAACAGGCCTGTAATTGGAGACTACCAGGTTGTTCAATAAGTTTTGTCGTTTAATAAGAAAAACATAATTTTATGATTCAAAATACCCTTTATTACTCAATATAATCTTCATGAACGTTAATACACTTGCTCCAACAATCCTCCAATCTGTGGATCCCATCCCTGAAGTGAGAATCCGGAAGGTCTGCTAAATACGCTTCAACAGCCGTTATGATCTCTTCATTTGATGAAAAATGCTTGCCACGCTTAAATTTTTTGATTTCTGGAAACAAATGGAAGTCGCTGGTGGACAAATTTGGTGAATACGGTGGATGCTCCAACAATTCGTACTTTAATTCATAGATTTTAGCCATTATCAAAATGCTCTTGCGACACGTTGCATTGTCTTGATGAAAAATTATTTTTTTTTCTGCAAATCGGGTAGTTTTTGACCAATTTTTTCCTTAAACTGGTTCAAAAGGTTGCAAAATATTCAGAATTAATTGTTTTACCAGTTTGCAAGTAATCCACAAACAAAATTCCTCTCGCATCCCAAAAAACTGATGCCATAACCTTCTTGGCCGATTTCCGGACACGAACTCGTTTCGAAGCCGAACAACCAGGTTCACACCACTCTTTAGCCTCTTGTTTTGATTCAGGATCATGGTGATAGACCCAAGTCTCATCCATAGTGATGAATCGACGAACAAAATCCACTTTATCCTTTTTAAAACGCTCCAAATGTTGCTGAGAAAGTCGCATTCGAATGTGTTTTTGTTCCATTGTTAGCGAATGCGGCACCCATTGTACACACAGCTTTCTAAAACCAAAAATTTCACTTAAAATATGGCTCACACTGGCTAATGAGATGTGTAGAGCCGCTACTAAATCTCTCTCAGTCAATCGACGTTCTTCCAAAACCATATTCTGTATTTTGGCTATGATTTTTGGTGTTGTTGCGCTTTTTGGACGTCCTTCACGTGGATCGTCTTCAAGGCTTGTACGACCACATTTAAGTTCAGCAACCCATCTTTCTACTGTTCTAATTGTAGGTGTATAATCATTATATACTTTGAACAATCATTCGTTAATTTCTTTTGGTGTTACACCTTCCAAAAATAAGAATTTTATCACTGCACGATATTCAATTTTTTTCCATGTAAAAAACTACTGTGACACGGCGACACAAAATGGCTTGTAAAGAATGAATTGACAGATTGAAATGAAACTTCACATACGTTCATATGAAGAGTGTACCAACAAACAAACAAACAAAATTTGGCCTAGTAGCAATGCCTTCTCTTATCTAACGAAAAATTTTTTGAACAACCTGTTACATCCTTTCTCCTACCTTTAAGATTAGGTGTGATGAATGTCAATTTACATACAATCTGAAATAAAGTTACCAGTTGAGAGAGACTTATTGAAGAGAAGCTTGAGAGGATAAAAAAGGCAAGGATTATTCTTTATAAGTACAGGTGGCAGCCCATCAAGATCAAGTTTGAAAGAAGGCTTGATTTAGCAGAAAAGGTAGAAGTAGTTCCAAGCTCATCATGATTTGATTTGAAGAATTCAGCAAACAAGTTGGAAATTTCACCAGCAGTCCACTTATCACCCTAGCGTAAAGCGAAAGGAATGGCCGAAGTCGCCTTTCTAGTTTTTGCAAAACTACAAAAAGGTTTAGAGTTCGGCTTAATGTTAGAAACCGTGCTGTCAATAAATCTTTTTAGAGTGATTTATCCAAATTATTAATCAGTTTTGTGCAGTCTTGAAATTGTTTGGTTGTAAAGAATTTAGTGATAGGCAAAATTTTGTAAAAATTAAATAATACTCGTATAAATAGTAATGAAAGGTACTGATTTTAGAGAAAAGAAATTTTCAGTGTAGTAGAATTGTTGTGGTTTTATGAGTTCTCATCAAAAATAATGCCTTAAGGTATCGCTTGACTAATTTTAGAAGCCTTGATAGATATGATGTGTTCGTATTCGACGAATGTGCTTTAAAATATGTTTTTTCTTATAACATGCAGTTTATTTAGAATCTGTCTTAGTATTAAAATGACAATAACTAAATTTGTTCACGGAAATCATGCTGTTGGAGTGTAGAACAATATTTTACAAAAATGAAGGTGAGATCAATTGACTCGAAAAAGGAGATCCAACGAATGATATCTCTTTAGTTTTCTAAGTTGTTGACTACTATCCAGCAGCTAATTTTTAAATAATCAAAAATCTGTCTTACACAAACTTTTGTAATAGGCATATTGGGTGAAAATTGTGTTTCAATAGAGAAGAGTCGAAGCTTGGAAGAATAGTCATAATAGCCATAAAAGTCTCATTAGGCAATTCTTTACAAATACATCTGATCAAATTTAACTCAGAACCAAAAAACACTGTATCATGTATCTTAGTACAGAATCCTTTTTATCGCTTTAAAATAAGTTTTTTTTTGTGAACCGATACAAGCATGACAACTATTTACACAATTTTCTAAACACCTGCCTCGTCTGAGATGAGTTCCATTCAGCGAATATTGTTTAATTCGGTTTCAGCTCATTTTTGCAGCGCTATTCGCTAGATTGTTGACAGTTTCATTTCGTTACCATAATGAAGCATTTGATGAATGTAGGGTCCTCAGCTACGTTGTCAAGCCACTCTTTTTCGACCTCTAATCGACATCGCTCTTTCAAAAGATTCCGGTCTTTTGGTGCGAATCAAGCAGTGACCCGTTGGCGATCCTTAAGAGATGTTAAGATCCTCACTTATCTTTCTGATAGCAAACCGACGGCTTTCAAGCACCTCAACTTTTTACAAGTTATCATCAACAACGGTGGTCATGGACGACTCCCATAATGCAAGGTTTTGATGACTTCCCGACCTTCACTGAATATTTTGTGACACTCAAATACTTATGTCCGTAATAAAGCAGACTCCCCAAAACACTTATAAAACATTTACGAGAGTCAACTGTTTAATTTAAATTTTTTATTGATTCAGTTTACGCACGTAGTTTTTGTGGACCAGTCTGAGTCAAATCTGACCAGATTGATCTTGTGAGAGTAAATTATTGAATTAATGACTCTTATTGAAGGTTTTCAATCCGATGATACTAAGACATATTCCCAGACCAATAATGAAACAAAGTATCAATCCTCTATATTTTTTTTATAAAAAGCTTCTTATATTTCCTGTTGGGCGTCCAACACATAAGTCTCGGAAAATAACCAAAGTAACATAATATTTAAGTAGGCATAAAAAGTGACGACAACACAACAGCAAAAGAGAAAGAAAGGTAACCATATATGGCTGTATATAATGGAAATAAATTAATGTGTGGCTCAAGAAGTAAGCATGCAACATGCAACATACTGCCTGCTGATTATGTTTGTCGTTCAATATGGGTTCATTAGTGGACCGCTGTTTAACGCTCGCAGCAGCAACTAAACGTCAAACGCCAAATCGAAAAACAAATAACAGAACAACAATAACAACAGCCAAGTAACATCAAGTGTTGCAGCATGCATGCGAATAATTGTTGCAAATGTGCAACAACTGCTGCTGCCACAGCGTGCTACATGACGGCCAACAAGCTGCACGCTGCGCCAATCGCACCAAGCCAACTATGTACATACAAGTATATGCTCGCAGGCATGTACATACATGTCGGAGTGTGTGTGTTTGTACGATTCATAAGTTTTCCGCAAAAGGAAGCGGAAGCGTTTACGCGGCTGTCGCACTGTCAGTGCAATTGATTGGCGAAAATGCACAAATTAAACGCTCATTTGCTTTCTGTCGATTTCGTTAAGCGTTTTGCCGACGAGTGCAGATTCGTTACTGTCGATTGCACTTTGCCAGCCATTTCGTGGTGATTTTCTTCGGCTCTTCATATTTCACTTTCCACACTTTTCCAATGTCTGTCGGGGCTTCCGCAAATTGAAATGCTAATAAATTGCCCGGCGTCATTGCCCTGACTAAATTTCGTGGCGTACGGGCGTTGGTTGGAGCAAACAATGGGCAGTTATTGTAAATATTGCATGTAATGAGCAAATATAAATATACAGTGGTGTCTAAAGTTGTAAGGATGGCGGTTTTTTTAATTGATATTGAATATTTTATATAATTATGGTGGCTAATAAACACGAGGATGGAGTCATGTGTAGAAGTGCACGCAAGTGAGGAAAGTTCTCTGAATTCCATTCACTTGGGAGTGGCCAGAAACGATTCTTTTACATATGGCTCATGCAGCTCACGACTTCCGGTCTTAGATCAAGTATTCTCTGGGTAGCCAAAGAACAACGGCGCGCTATAATGAGAAGGCGATCCATTCCTTTCCGGGGTTGTGCGCTGGGTTTGGGACACGCCACGTAAAAAACGCCCCTAATGAAAAGCAAACAACTGCCTCGGACGAGAGACCCCCTTTTTGTCCTCTCTCGACGAACAAAAACCAAACTCTGTAAGTCACCCATTTTTCCCGTCCTACTATATGGTGCAGAAGCATGGACGTTAACAACATCTGATGAATCGATGTTATGAGTTTTCGTGAGAAGGGTTCTGCGGAAGATTTATAGTCCTTTGCGTATTAGCCACGGCGAATATCGCATTCGATAGAATGAAGAGCTGTATTAGATATACGACGACATTGACATAGTTCAGCGAATTAAAAGACAGCGGCTAAGTACGCAGGCTAGGTCATGTCGTCCGCATGGATGAAAACAGTCCAGCTCTGAAAGTATTCGACGCAGTACCCGCCAGGGGAATCAGAGGAAAAGGAAGACGTCCACTGCGTTGAAGAGATGAAATGAAAACGACCTTGCTGCACTTGGTATCATGAATAGGCGTCAAATAGCGAAAAGAAGGAACGACTGACGCGCTGTTGTTAACTCTATAACCGCGTAAGCGGTGTCTACGCCAATAAAGAAGAAGAATAAACATTTAGGACATAAGAAGGTAATTTTACACTAAATTTTGTGAAAGAAAAAAGTTTTGACAAGATAAAAACAGAAAACCCAAAAGCTCGGTTATTTAAATTTTTCACATAAATTTTGAGGTTATGTGAAAAAAGACAATATAAAAGAGATATAGATCTTTTCTTTACCTATAACATTGTCATATAACTTTTTTCTATAGGACTCATTTTAACTCTTAAAAATTCAACCAAGTCCCTTTCCTTCCTTTTTCAGATCACAAATAAGCTTTTTTCTTTCAGTTTATATGGCAGCTATGTGCTATAGTGGTCGGATCAGAACAATATAGTAAGAGATTATAACGTTGCTTTGTACCTTGTAATTCATACCGAATTTCGTGAAGATATCTTGTCAAAGAAAAAAGTTTTTCAAAAAAGGTCTGGAGTTTGATGGTCAGTTAGTATGGCAGTTATATGCTATAATAGTGTCGGTGGTTCCGACAATTGAACGTCTGCTTAGGATGAAAAGACGTGTGGTAAATGTCAGATCGATATCGAAAAAAGTTAGAGACCAGTTACGTGTATACAAAGATACAGACGAACATGACTAAATCGACTCAGCTCGTCGGGCTGGTAATTTACATATACATGTGTAAATGGGTAAAACATAGAATGACGTCTGTATTTTTGAATGGATACCCTATGATATTCTCCGATTATGATTAACATTTATGCGACAAATCAATTTATAGCTAATCGAAAGTATTGGAAGGTTTAAAAGCGATTCCTGTTCTGTTTCATGTAAGACAAACCAAAGAAAACTTTGACAAAATAGTATGCTGTCTTCGATTCCAATCGATTTTCATCGTCCACAGTATTCATTTGGTCTGGACTTTAGCGACTTTCACCAAGATCTTAAAAAATAGGTAATCGTAGAGAGTAAGACTTATTTCGAAGCAAACTCGTACTACAAAAATATATGTAAAAGTTGAAAAAAATGCAAAAAGATATCGGTTGTATGGGGCGCAGGTTACAAAGATAATAGAAGAGGTTGTAGTTTAGATATTATGGCACTCTCGTAAATTTAAATTTCGTATGCTGATACTTTATTCGGTAACATATGCATTTCTTCGATGCCGGAAATCGACATTCATGACTTTAAAACTTGAAAACAGTCCAAATTCTTCCATTAAAGCTCACTATAATGATTAATCTAGATAAAACAGATTAAAATAAAATTAAGGAAATTTCAAAAGACATCGAGTTGTTTACAATATTAAGGAAGGATTATTGTACTGAATAAATGCTGAAAGTTACACGGCCTACAAATCCTGATAAGGAGTTTCAGACTTTATCATGTCTGGTAGTCTTCTACACTTCCAAAAGTTGACTTTTCGGAATTTTATTTTTCTCTTGCTGTAGACCTGCACTGAAAAATATATAGATTTGTACAATAATAAAATACGAAAAGTTTTCATGCTCTAAATTGATCGCCTACACGTTTTATGAGTTTTAGTAAAAATTCAACACTGGTGGCACGTATTGTTTTCTTATATGTATATATACTGGTAATATGTATATACATTAGGGCTACAGCGTCAGGCTTGAGGGAGGATTTTTTGTTTGTCAATCACTAACATTTGAGGGGGTAAGAGTTGAAAAAAAAAATTCAAAAATTTTTTCTGAAGCACCCTAATATACATATACATAGAAGATGACAGCAGTCAGACCATAAATTTATGGTGGAGAGTAGGATTGTTAATAACAAAACTAAGCAGCTTTTTCTAGAGATTATAAATCTTACAAATTTGTCGAGATTCCCTCTAGTGAAATCTACAGAAAAATTAATTTGGTTCTCTCTTATCGCTAAGACGCATACATACAACCAAGGAGCAAGAAATATTTTCATTTTTTTTTGAGGCGACCTTTTTTTTTGGATCCGCTACTGTATGTAGTACGTAGTTGTATGAATTTCGTGCTTTTATGAGAATTGAAGTGTGATTTCCTGGTTATGCAATTGCTAAGTCAAATAAAGCTGGAATCAAAACCAATAAACACCAACATATGTACATAATGTTCATATGTATGTGTAAAATATTACTTAAAAACAAATTAAAGATTGACAAATAGAAGAAAGCGCCTAGTAATCAGTTGCTTGTAAAAAGGGTGTAAAATAAAACGATTAAATTGATTGGAAATTGGCTGAAGCACTCGAGCAGAACGATACGGCACATGGAGAAATCAAAGTTGAGAACAAATTATCGACTCGCTTTTGCATAATTGTTGTCTCTAAACCACCCTGTAAACCTGTAAAAACTAAGTATTGTCCATGAACTAGTTACAAATGCGCTGTTTTAGAAGTGGAAAGTACTCTTCAGGAAGTGAGTTTTTGAAATGAACCGATTGAAATATTTTTTTATTGTTCGTTGTAAAACTCGTCTAGTTTACAACAAGAAGGATAAGACAGAAAAGTTGCCACCTGTTTGAAATGTATAGGTCAAAAAACTACAAAATAAGGAATCGAAAAAATAAGTATCAAATGGAAGATAATTAAAAAACATACGGTTGAATATATTTTTGCAAAGGGTTGCCACATATTTGAAATTTAAAGATAGAAAAGCTATAAAATAAACAACCGCTATAAAACATACATATATCAAACGGAAGAGAATGAAAAACTTATTATTGAAAATATTTTTGTAGAGGGTTGCCACATGTTTGAAATTTATAAGTCAACAAACTGTAAAAAAAATAGTCGCCAAAAAATCAAACTATCAGATTGAAGAAAATTACAGCACTTACAGCTGAAAATATTTTTGTAAAGGGTTGCCACGTGGTTGAAATTTATAAGGCAGAAACTATAAAAAAACGCTACTCAAAAGGTACCAAAGGTAGGAGGATTAAAAATTTACAGTTGAAAATATTTCCGAAGAGAGTTGCCACCTAATGGAAATGATATATTTCAATAAAATTAATAATATAAAAGAAGAATTTCAACATAGGTAGCAAACTAAAAATCATTTTAAAAAATTCTCAAATAGATCAGTTTGGAAAGAGTTACCACCTGTTTAAAGTAATATAAAAAAATTGGAAAGAGTTACCACCTGTTTAAAGTAATATAAATATCACAAGATTAATAAAAACAGGATACTGAAAAAAATTTACTTGAAAAAACGTTCTGTAGCTTAATAAAATATATTACCCTTGGCGGTATTTTCCGGAAGAGTTGCCACCTGATTTAAATGTTTAATTAAATAAATAAAGGAGATATGAAAACGCTATAGAGAAGGTTTGAAAAAGTTACAATTTAAAATATTTTAACCAGAGTTGCCACCTGTTCAAAAATACTTTAATAAAATTTAAGGGAATACTACTTTGTGCAATACAGATGTCAAACTGAAGTGCTTTGAGGAAGCTTAAGAGCCAAAATTTTGTTAAAGAGAGGTGATCTTTTCTCAACCATTAAGAAAGCTTCAATTTAATTATTGACTATTACCAATTTCTCAAATAAAGGTATTTGAGAAATCTGAGAATTATACAACTCAAGAACCGATATTCTTCACCATAAAATAGCTAATATCCGAGAGAATATAGAATCCGATATTCTCTAAAACTAAGGACATATCTAAGTACGTCGGCTTTATACTCTTAATCAAGTTTTGGGTACATTTCTAGTGAGTTGAGAGATCAAGCTGTAATTTTATTTTCTATATCACTAATGAGACACCCTGTATCAGCAGTATGCACATTTATAACAACAACAAGACATTCGAAGGACATACCATGCGAGTGTTTTACATTAGCCAATGTAGAGTTGGTGATTGCGACGCACGCGTTCGCTGGGTTGATTGTTGCTGACGCTGACGCTGCTGCTGCTGTTGCTGCTGTATGATGGCGCTCCCCAAGACAATGCTCAGCAACCAACGATGATACGGTGGCTCCGTTACTACGTCCAATGTGTTGTCCACTGCCGTTGGTGTTGCCGTTGTGGCTACAACTGCTGCCGGCCGACGAATTTGAAGAGCAGCCGGATGAGGACGATGAATGCGATTGACAGAATGAATGGAGACCGCTGTTGGAGTACAATGTACCTCCACCATTGCCGAGCGCAATGATATGTGCGGCTGTAGCGGCTGCTGCACTGCCGTTACTCGCTGCTATTGGCGATGTGGACGAAGCTGTGGACGACGACGAAACGGACGAAGCCGGTGTGGACGCGGCTGATGACGATGAATTGCCAGTATTGCAAGCGATACCACCGCCGTTGATGGATTGCGCAGTTGTTGTTGTGTTATTGTTCGTCGAGCCCAAATAAGCGACGCAATTAGACGGTATACCTAAAGATGGAGTGCCGCCATTTAGTGTGACCGTTGATTGTTGTTGATGATAAAAGGACGTGCAATCATCTGTCAGCAATTTCAGCGATTCGCTTACTTCCGCATTTGTATTGCAATGGGAATTTATCGTATCGGCGATGTGTAATTGTGCTGCTGCTGCTACCGCCGCTGAGGCTGTCACCGCGGTGGACTCCTCACTTAGGGCTCTACACCGCTTAGCGCATGTAATTGTGTTGGTGGTGGTGTGGGTGGTGAACTGGTGGCATAAGCATCGGATTCAAGCGAACCAGCGTCACTGAAGGCGCCCTGCGTCGACGAATCGTCGGGCGTGTCGAAGAAGTGCAAATTGAAATCGGAATTGGCATCAAAACTCACTTCGGGCAAGGGATCGTCTTCATCGTCGCAATCGTCGCCATTCGCATTTATGCTATTATAAAGTTGTTGCTGCTGTTGGTGTTGCAGCTGTTGTTGCTGTGGACGTTGTTCGACTTGGTGTAGGTTATGGTGGTTGTGGTTGTGGTGATGTTGGTGGGTGGTGTGTTGCGGTTCGCGATTGTCGGCGCCACCGGCTATGCCGCCGGGCGTATATAGATTATGTGTTTGGCTACTGTTATTCGTGCTGTTGTGGCTTTCAACGAGACTCGAATGGATATGCGACTGTTCCAAATCTATTTTGAATACATCCATGTTTCGCTGTTGTCATCCTCCATTGTCAACATTGTGTGGATAAGCGAAAGCAGCGATGTAATCAAATTCTCTTTAGAGCGGACACGGTTTTTTTTTGTTTTTTGATATAGTCACTAGGCTTGCACTTAGGAAAGTATTGTCTATGGATGCTAGCGCATTTACTGAGATTTCATTTCGCACGAGTTTTTTAACGAGGGCGTGTTGTAGCGCGCACAAACAAATGGAATTATTCACGGAAGTATCAACGAAACACTAAAGTTTTTCGCAGTCATTTTTTTATTTTTTTAAATTATTTTTTTAATTATTTTTTTAACTCACGTATGATTTTTGTTATTTAGTTATATTTATTATTAACTTTATTTATGTTCAGTATCACTATCAAGTCATATATTCTGTTTATTGCATTGATCTGAGGCTGTGGATACAACAAGGATTGGACGAGTACTTAAGAATTCGTGAAGTGGTGTATACATATACTTACGGATCATGAACGGTGTACTCAAGCGTGTGGTATGGTATTGTTCTTGAATGATATTTTGAATAAAAAAAAACTCATATTTACTCGAATGAATAACTGGTTGTATCTGAACTGTTATGATGGTAGTTAAAGTGCGGTTTAAGTTACGTTTGAAAAGGTCGATAAGGGAGGTTTCTTATACCATATATTTACGGACTCAACATTGTTTGAAAACTTGAGATGTTTACGGAAATATTAGAATGTCAATTATAATAAAGAGGAACATAGTAACACCTTCCGGTCTATATAATCTAATTAAAGAGTAACTTAAGGAAGGTTTAACCAAAGACTGCGTGTTATTGATTAATATTGTGGTTCAAACTGCCTAAGCCACAGCCCTAAAACTAGCAAACCAAAGTAGCTAAGCAGATCTAATATTTGTGTTGTGACATTGAGATTTTTTAGCTCAAAACGGAATTTAATAGGAATATCTTTGATTCGAGACGTTTAAAAAACTTCGAATTATAAAAATTGAAAAATAAATAAGAGCCAACCAAAAACGTAATATTAAGCAATTTAATGGGTTTTAAATAATTTCAATTAGATCCAGTAATAGTTTTTGAGATACAGCCTTGAGAACTTGTGCGCTCGAGGCTAGCTTGGCTAAGTGCACCGTCTTTAAATGCGTCGAAAGTGTAATTTAGAAGTCGGTTGACAAGGTTCTCAAGAAATACTCAACCGATCTTCATGAAATTTTACAAAGGCCTTTGAGTTGATATACAATTCTTGAAGACTTGGACGAAGGATTTTTTTCGATTATAACTATTAAAAAAAAAATTTACTGCAATTTTAATTTGTTTGTAAAAATGTGTGCCAAAAATCCAAGTTTCAGTTTTTTTCCTTCATTCAAGTAAAGGTTTTAACTAAAACGCGTATTTTTTCACTTTAGATGATCCTGTAAGGAGTTATTCTGCCAACGAGAGCGCATCTTTTTTCCGAGGGGTCAGCGGAAATGGCGGAGTTTTCCCTAAAATTTCAGAATTTCTTTGTTAATAGTGGATGCTTGTAACAATAAAAAATTCGAATAAAATATTTGATTATTGAAAAAAGTTGTTTTTTAACCGAGGAAACCCATGCGACCCCTTAAGCTCGTTTATGCATAGTTAGAGTCCTTATTCCATCTGCATTCACTGTGTAGTCAGCTGATCTTAGCAGGGTTGAAAAAAGTGGAGAAGGACATGGCTTGGAAAAAGCGACTAAATCACTTCGTCAATCAAGAAGAAGAAAAATCGGAAAATCATTCGTGGATTTCCGAGGAGTTTATGGAAATTTGATCAGAAAAATTTTGGAAATGAGTTTATTGAAATCTAAAATCTAAATCTTCGAAATGTGTTTTATCTTTGTTCGAATAATTGTCGATATTAGTAAGGCCTGCTTTGAAGATGGCTATAAATAATTGATATTTGAAACATCGAATATCTCTATTTTTCGGAAATTTCGAAAATAAAGTTAAACGCCAAATATCGATATCAACAAGAGTCAATTATAACAGCAGATAATAACAAGCAAACTGAAAGCCTTAAGCAAACTCGCCGTTCCTTGTTGCCACAAGGAAGTATCCCATGTCATGAAGTATCCCATTTGGAAAGCTAAGAATGTCAGTCCATGGGGTGCCACCTAAATATGGAACGACAAGACCCTTGTAAATCATCAAAGCGCCTTGAGTCTGTCATAAAATTTCTAGAGGGAACTAATATCAATTCTGGCGAATTCGCCGTAAGTGTGGCTGTGTTTTAACCGCAGTCTAGCGAAAATTGGAAAGTGTGCACATGTTTCCTACGCTCCTTCCTCTACAGGACATAAATTTGGATATTTACGTAAAGCAAACTGGCCGATTCTTGTGGAAATATGGCCCGCCAGGACCTTCGTAAAACGTCAAAGCGGCTTGAGCTTCTCATAAAATTTTTAGAGTGTGGCTGTGTTTTAACCGCAGTCTAGTGAAAACTGTACAGTGGAAAGAAAAGTGTCCACATGTTGCCTACACTTCTTTCTCTAAAAAATTTTGACAATTAGTGCCCAACATAATGCGTAAACTCAGCGCTTGAATCAGTTAATTCTAGTTAAGGATTGATTCCAGTGAGGATGAAGCTTGCTAAGAGCGAGAAATTCAGTGTCTTATGTTCTATAGCCAGAAATTCGAGAGTAGATTGCTAGCTTTATAAAAGCTGGAAAATTATGTTTTTAAATCTCTCTTTTTAAAAGTATTAAAGTCACTGAACTAAATTATTATCTTAATATATCTTTCTCAAAGTGCTAAAAATCCCTGAAATCACAAATTAACTTTAAAACATTTTTAAAACTTTTGTTTCATGAAGTATTTGGATGTTGTTTGTCAGAAGGCACACCGAACTGTCAAATAATTTTTCTATCGAAGCTAGCTGTCAACTTGAAATAAACGCTTGAGCTTAAGATGGTAGCGTGTGATATTTGAAAATAATATTTCAAAATCTTTAATAATTATATTAAAATAGCCAGGAGTCAACGAAATAGTTCTAAAACCTCAACATAACTTTCGAAAAGTCAAGGAAAATCACCCGATTATTAAGATTTAAGATGAGAGCAGTATGAGCTGGAACCGCTTTATGGAAAACATCGTTAATTTTTTTTTTGATTTCTAATAAGTACGTTTAATCCTATTCCATTTAAGTTCGCACGTCGGGATCGTTGAAATAATAACGATTTGTAACAGTAATTCAAAAGAAATTATTAGTTGAAACTATATTTACATATGTACATAGTCTATATGCTTATAATAGCGATCTTTCATATACAAGTGTTGAATAATAAAACGAGTTCCAATATGCCGCTAAGGTCTCTATAACTATAATTAATTGTCAAATAGATTAAGGGCTTCGGGGTCTTAAATGGGTTGCATAGAAACTTGTATACACTTCCTGAATGATATGAATGCGTAAAAATTTTTCAAAATTCCTTTTCTGGTTATCCTTGTGTATCCTGTTTTTCTCGTAGCTTTAAAAATAACAAAACAAAAGATCAGAGTATTTAGTTATATTTTCACTAGAAATCAAATTCACAAAATTAGCACTTCCTTCATTGCAAGCTTTCACTTCGTTTCACACTTGAGCTTTAACACTTCCTGAAGAACGTTCAAAACTTAAATAAAAATATTGCACAAAATCGATTTAAAATTGTTAAAACAGTCCGAATTATGTGTCCACACGCACAACGCGACGCGAACGCTCGTTTCGTACGCGAAACTGAAAACACACGGTTGCAACTGGCAAAAATCTCAGCCAAAGACACAGGTCGTGTCACGCAGTTCAGTTCGGTTTATTTATGTTTGTGCGCACTTTGCTTGGCTGGCGTGGCGAAAACTCTATTCTCGAATTAAAGTTTAGTTTAGATTTAGAAGTTAAGCGCATCCATGAGCGCGCGCGCCGCCATTAGAATGTGTGGTGGAGGAAGAAAAAGTCCAGCCACGCACAGCGTTCGTACAAAACGGCCGACGAACGAATATACGGAAGCGAACCGTAAGCGCGTAAATGACGATAGATATACTGGTGGACAAAAGCCTGCGAGAATTAGCGTGCTAGCGAGCTAAGCGTTAGCGTCGAAGCGCTCCAAATGCGCAAACGAAATCCAAACCAAACCGTAGAACCTTCGGGTATAGAAGAATAAGAACAAGAATTCGATTCCCTGCTTGCTCCCGAACTCCCGAACTCTCGAGTTGGCGCAAGCGAATGGGCGCGAACTGGCGAAGAACTAACCACACCAGAAACGGCAGCAACAGCAACAACAACAAATCACTCATGCAAACACACGTACACACACACACACAGTGAGCACCGATCGTACATACATACATACATACGCACAGAAATGCCATGCAACGCCGTTGCAGCAGCGATTTGTACGTTCTTGTTGTTGTTGTTTTTGTTATTGTCTTGAAGTTTTGTTGTTGCTGCCACTACACTACTGTCACTATGTTGTTTGCTTAGTTATTGTTGTTGGCGTCGCTGCTGCTGCCGCTGTCGCTGTGGTTCTAGCGGCCACTCAGCCCTGGCAATGCCGCGCCAAGACTCGCAGTCGTTGCTGTTGTTGTTGTTGCTGTTGTCGTCGGATCTCTGCAAACAACTTTGCTTATGGACACGGCGCTACTCCACTCCGGCCGTCTAAGACAGCATATTGCTGTGCAGCAGTTCCTGGTTGTTGTTGTAATTTGTGCTGTCTTATTTGCTGTTGTTGTTGTTGGTGTTGTTGTTCTCCTCTATCTATCTAATCTATTAGTAGTACGATACTCAGCCGGCTGTAAAGTAAATTCTAGGCAGCGCTGCGGAGGCGGTCAGCGGCAGTGTGAACGAGGTAAGAGCAAGTCCCTTCTAGAGAGGCGCCCCTGCCTCTTCGCTACACTCTGCCGCAACTTCTGCAGCTAAAAGAAAAATCAGCAAAGAGTCAAGCAACTCTCAATTGGGACTTTTCCTGTTTTTCTTCAGCAGCTGTTGTTGTTTCTTGCGTTGTTGTTGTTGCTGCTACTCGCTATTGCTGTTCTTGACTTGTGCGGCGACTGCTATTTTCAATTTCTATTTCACAAACACAAAAAAAAAAAAAACACAAACAAAAATCAAGAGAAAAATAGCAAAAACAACGCGCATTGCAAATACAAAACGGCAACAACAGCAAAAAAAAACAGAACGGCGGAAAACAAATAGCAAAATAGACAAGGCAACAACTTCAAGACTCAAGATCAATTCCACACGCACACACACGCACGCCTGCAGTCGGCTATTTTCACTTACTCACACACACGCGCTCACACAATCGCAAGCAGAGAACCGTTACGGCATGAGTGGGCTGGCGAGGCGGCAGACAGATCATTTGCTGCCGTACCTCCGGCGTCTACTCGACTTCTTCAGCCTGCAACAACAACGCGCGGTGCTGCGACTTCGCTGGCAACCGCTTTTACTTGCAATTTGATGTTGTAACTATTTATTCTTATTTTTGTTGTTGTTGCGCTTTTCTTATACTCTAGCGCTTTTGCTGCTCTCTGCTCACAACACACACACACACACATCCTACATACATACATGCATGGAAGAAAGTGCATTAAAACCCGCTGCCAATTGAAATGGCTCTTTAAAAGGAAAAACTGACACAGCAACTAAATTGAAGAACAAGACGAAGCCGCAGCCACAACCGAAGCAGAGAGAGAGCGGGGTTCGACGAAGCAGCTGAAGAAAATTCAACGAAGCAGGAAGTATTTTGCGATTAGCGGATAATTTCATTTTCTGGATGCAATGAATGCAGTCGAACAACAATTGAGCGCCAACGTTCGCTTATCAACACACACACACACAGAAGCGCACATAGAAGCACACACATAGGCGCATACATACATAGACAAATATATGTATGTATGTGCTGTGGCAGCAATTGCAAAAACATGCGCGCAGTTGTTGTGATGAGAGCGCATTTTTGCTGGGATCAATAGCCGGCAGGGTCCCCATTGAAGTGGGCGGCGGCGCAGAGACGCAACAGCTGTCTGGCGCGTTTGATGGAAATTAGATACGAACTCCATTAGAATGAAAGAACACATAAAGTAAGCAATGCAATGCGACCATAAATAAAATATTAAAAGTCTCTTTTGAGATTGACTGCGGATTTTTTTTATTGAAAATATTGTAAAAAGGTTCGATAGACTTTTTTTTATTAAAGAAGGGAATAAGTGGAATATCGTTTACCAAATTTTTTTATACTTTATATTAAATTAAATAATTATATTTCACATTTGGATCCTTCGTAGTCATGTGCTTTGTGTTAGTGACTACCGCAATTTGTCGATTCCAAAACGTTCTTAAAAAATGAGAACGTCTAAGGCCACAACCTGACGGATTTTGAGAATGGATTTGGGCTTACATCCGTATAACAATGTACTCACTCAAAACCCGAAGCCATTGGGCCATCTTAAACGCCGCGAATTTGCTGATTTTGCCTTGGAACAACTCGAAAACCAAAACGACTTTTTTAAGAAAGCCATCTTCTCTGATGAATCTCACGTTCGGCTGAGTGGTACGGTAAATAAAGAAAGCTGTCAATTCTGGTGCGCAGAAAATCCAAATTATTCATGCACAACCATTACATTCACCTAAATTGACAATTCGGTGTGGTTTTTGGTTTGGTGGAAACATCAATCCGTACTTCTTTCGAAATGAAGCTGGTGGCGCCGTTACTGTCAATGGACAGCGGTATATATCGATGATAATCAACTTTTTAAGGTCGCAATTGGAAGAAGTTGATCTTGACAACATTTGGTTCCAACAAGACGTGCAACAACCGAATTATTGTGAGAAAAGTTTGAAGACTCGATTATTTCAAGAAATTGTAACATTGAAGGCCTCCAAGAAGTTGTGATTTAACACCATTAGACTACTTCTTGTGGTGTTATTTGAAGTCATTGGTCTTTAGCAATAACAAATACTCTTTTCAAGCTTTAAAGGTCAGTACCTGCTATTTATGACTTACGACTTGACTTAGAGGAAAAGTACTCGAAAATCGGGTTCATCGAACTCGTTTCTGCAAAAGAAATCGTGGAGGCCATTTGAAAAGTGTGGTGTTCAGAACTTAATTGTTTCGATTGTACTTCACATTAAATAAAAAACATTTGAATGTCTCTAACAAATAGTGTTTTTTTTTAAGAAATAATATCACTCTTGCTGGAAAACCCTATATAAGGTCTAGTAAAGCAATCAATTTTTTCAATTAAACTGAAGGTTTTAGATTAGGTTAGGCATGATCCTTGCACGAAAGATAGCGATGGATCTCATTTAAAAAGCAGTGAGCGGTGGTTCTTTGTGGTACACAGAAACTCTTAAAAAATGGCTCATCAGATCCTCATAAATCGACAAAGCGTTTGGATCTCACCTCAAATTTATTAAAGCGAGCAATATCAATTCCAGGCCGTTTCGAAAAAGGTGAGTCTACCGAGATATTTCAATATCAGTTTGGCAAAAGCAAGCAATAAAGGAAAAAGTAGCAAGACCATTCAACCTCTTTGTTAATACTAAGTAGTTTAGAGTCCTCTATGGGTCAGAAAAGTCTGACAATTGCACTAGTTCTAGTTAATCATCACCACTTGTCGGGTTGACGGGAGGTCCATAGTACAAAACTGGAGTACATGAGAACAACAAAGTACCGGCTAGTTTCCATTCGGTTAAAATTGGCTTTGTAGTTTCCGGCGAATTCGTGCATCTACTGCTACCTTAATGACATTACAGTGGTCTGGTGATTTGATCATGTCAATTATGCACCGTTTTATTTGATAAGTTGTTGTCATTTTGTAGGTAATTTCATAATGTCAATCTCATAGAAACCCTTGTCCACATTGTCAAAAAACTTCTGCAGTCGATTTTCACATATTCCTCTTGTGGCGAATTTTTCACCAGCAAGTTGATTCGCCATAGATAGAAACAGGCAATAATCACTTAGTGTCAGGCCCGGACTGTATGGGGATGTATAAGAACCTCTTAACCAAGTTTCCGGAGTATTAGGCGAGTCACTATCGGTGTATGTGGCCTGGCGTTGTCCTAATGGAATACACTTCCACTGTTATCGGCCAAAGCTGATCACTTCTGAGCGAGTGCTTCTTTCATCATATTTCGCAAATTTTAAAAATTTCATGACCCAAGGAGGGCCCTATCTTTTAAGAAACTTTTTCGTGGCACAACCTCATTTTTTCTGTACTAATAGAACAAGCTTACGTAAGACTAATTTTTCAAAGGGCCTATTATATAGATTTGAGAGATTTAAAATATGCGAACCCTTCTATCGCCTATGATGCAAGATTCGCCCAGAATTTCAGCTTGCAGTGCTGCGTGGCATGCTTGTTTCGTTTAGATCCATTCAACTAGTATTTATACACCAAATATTCGATCTTAAACTTTTCCTGGTACCGTTTGGGAAGAGAATCTAATTTGCTTGGGTGCCAAAATCATTTCCTTATGCCATTGGCGAAAGCAATTGTTGGAATGAGGAAATTGGCAAAGCAACAAAGACAATGTAAACAAATCCCACATGAGGAGCCACTGCAAGTACTCACACCTACATATATGTACGATATATTGGAAGTAATGAGCATAAAGCCCAAGAGAGGCTATGAAAAAGGTAAAAGAGTTAGGCAAAAGGTAAAAAAGAGTTAGAAACAAGAAAAAACGTTAACTTCGGCTGCACCGAAGCTAATATACCCTTCACAGATTACATTGGTGCCTTAGAAAATAATTTATACCAAATTTCGTAAATATATCTTGTCAAATGCAAAAGTTTTCAATGCCAGCATTTGATTCCGATCGTTCAGTTTGTATGGTAGCTATATGCTATAGTTAACCGATCTGTCCAATTTCTTCGGAGATTACATTGTTGCCTTAGAAAATAATCTATACCAAATTTGGTGAAGACACATTGGCAAATGTGAAAGTTTTCCATACAAGAACTTGATTCCGATCGTTCAGTTTATATGGCAGCTATATGTTATAGTGGTCCGATATCGACCGTTCCGACAAATGAGCAGCTTCTTGAAGAGAAAATGATGTTTGCAAAATTTCAAAAGGATATCTTAAAAACTGAGGGACTAGTTCGTATATATACACACAGACGGACGGACAGACGGACAAGCTAAATCGACTCAGCTCGACATACTGATCATTTATATATACACTTTATAGGGTCTCCGACGCTTCCTTCTGGATGTTACAAACTTCGTGACAAACTTAATATACCCTGTTCAGGGTATAAAAAGACAACAACAACAATGAGCATTAGAAAAAAGTACACTACTTTAAAGGCAGTTTCCAACACAAGCGCCAATAGATGCGATCGCCAGAGGCAACAATAACAATAATATGGTGAGAGTACGCACACTATGGAAAATTCATTTTCTCTTGCGATCACTTGCAACAAAAATAACAAAAACAAATGGCAAAGCAAAGAAAATTACTCGAAAGTCAATGTTCAGAGGCAAACACATACACACATACGGCTAGCTGCAGCTAAGGAAAAGCGCATGCAACATGAAAAGTGCATAGTGGAGTGGAATGAAGTGCTGCATGCAACACTGGTGAGGAGCGCGCGCGCAGTCAGCGCCCGAGCGATGGAAAGTAAGGAAAAGCAAGAAATTGCAAAAACAAAAAGTAGGCAAAGACTACGCCTAACCCAACGCGAAAGCGAAAGAAGCCACAGCAACAACAAGTTGAAGCTACAACAACAACAAGAGCAAAAGTAGTAACAGCAATGCCTAGCTGATCAGCAGTGACTGCCTCCCAGTGACATCCTCAGCGCCGCGCACATTGTTGTTGCACTGAGTGCCGTGAGCGCTTTTAGCGAGAGTAACTATTGTTGGCATTGTTGTTGCTGTCGCTGTCACTGCCGCTGCTGCTGCTGCTGCTGCTGCTGCCGTCGCATAACGTAACAATCCAGTATTGACTGCGACACGAACCAGGAAGCAAATTGCACGTACAAAACAACTATGCATAGCGGCAACAACAGCAATAACAATGCCAACAACAAGCAATAAAGAAAACAACAGCTAAGGTTGTGGCAGAGCGATTGTGTAATCGTAAGCGAGTGTCGGCTGGTCGCTGACTTTTGCTGTTTACTTCTTGTACTTGCAGGCAAGCATGGATGAGTGTGTGTGTGTGTGTATGAGTGCGAATATGTATTTATGTAGTGGTAAGTGCAATAGGCGCATAGGAAAACTATTGACAGTCTACACATACAAATTTGTGTATGTATATATGTCAACTCGTGTGCTTTGTTGTTTTCATTGCGATCCACGCGAGCAACATTTCCATGCTGGCGACACACTAGTTGCTTGCTGCTTACTGCGGCAGTTTCAACGTGTTGCTGGAACTCTGAGGCTTGTTTGGGCCAGTGCAGCCTTGCCCATATATTTATTACACACCAAATACACATATACATACATACACATCTTTACCTACTCGTACATGTATTTGTATGTAAATATGTTGCTGCCTATTTTTACAGTAACGAAGAGGTTAAAAGTTGCATAGATCATGCAACACGCACACCCACTCGCTAACTTGCAACGAAAGTGGAATTGCACATGACTCTGCTGGTGGCGTTGCCATCCATTTTACTGCTTGTCACCGGATTGATTACAATGCGTGGCGAAAGTAAATACATACATACATGTACATATAAATATTAAATATTGCAAAGGCACACTTATGCATGTGTATGTGTATATGTATGTGTGTATGCGTATATGTATGTGTTCATGTGAATATGTGCCGTTTGTTGTCACACACACGGTCGTAAGGAAATGCAAAGGGGCTCGCTTACTGAGCAGCAATTGAAAGTCGCGATCAACTCACAGCGATTATGTAATATTTATGTTCATGCACTTTCCGCACTGGGTGCAGTTGTTATTTATATAATAATTAAATTATTTACACCTTTTTGCTCTTACAGTGAAGTCAACGAAAAGAAGAAACGCAAAAAATACAGAGCGGAGAATATGTAAATAAAATACTTAATTATTCAATTATTAATTTATTATTTCGCCTTCAAAGTAATCCTCAGCAGATGTAATACACTTATGCCAAGGATTTTTCCAGTCATCGAAACACTTTTCAAAAGCATTTTTTAGGATGGCCTTCAGCTCTTCAGCGAATTTTGTTTTATTTCTTCGATCGACTGCAAATGTCTTCAGCGGATTTCTATTTGGGGAACAAGAAAAATCACCCGGAGCCAAATCTGGTGAATATGGTGGTTGATCGATGGTATTCATTGCGTTTTTGCTTTAAATTTAGTCACAGTCGTGGCTTGACTCGATGGTACATTATCATCGTGTAAAATCCATAAACTCTTATTCCACAATTCCGGCCGTTTTCGACGGATGTTCTCACCCAAACGCCTCAATATGGCCGAATATAACTCCTTATTGACTATTTGTTCCTGTGGGACAAATTCATGATGCACCAAACCACGAATATCACGAAAACAGTAAGTATCACCTTGATTTAATGCTGTCCATAAATGTGGGATCGGAATTCGGACGTTCAAGCATATCCAAAGAGACGTGTTTACGGTACTTTTTTTGAAACAAAAATCAGCTTTATCGGGACGAGTCGTGAAAGAATGCGTTTCAAACCCAAAATATTTAGCAAAATCATTCGAACGGATTCGCTAGAGATGTCGAGCTCTTTTCCCATCTCCCTAAAACTTTCCTGACGATTTTCAAGCACCATATCCTTAACTTTTTTATACTCTCGCAACAATGTTGCTAAGGAGAGTATTATAGTTTTGTTCACATAACGGTTGTTTGTAAGTCCTAAAGCTAAAAGAGTCAGATATAGTGTTATATATACCAAAGTGATCAGGGTGACGAGTAGAGTCGAAATCCGGATGTCTGTCTGTCCGTCCGTCCGTCCGTGCAAGCTGTAACTTGAGTAAAAATTGAGATAAAATGATGAAACTTGGTACACGTATTCCTTGGCTCCATAAGAAGGTTAAATTTGAAGATGGGCAAAATCGGCCCACTGCCACGCCCACAAAATGGCGGAAACCGAAAAGCTATAAAGTGTCATAACTAAGCCTTAAATAAAGATATTAAAGTGAAATTTGGCACAAAGGATCGCATTAGGGAAATTTGGACGCAATTTGTTTTAAAATACGTGAAAAAGTTTTTTGTACATATCTCGGAAACTACTATAGCTATGTCAACCAAACTCTACAGAGTCGTTTTCTTCAGACATTGCCATATACAGTTCAAAAATGGAAGAAATCGGATAATAACCACGCCCACCTCCCATACAAAGGTTATGTTGAAAATCACTAAAACCGACTAACAAAAAACGTCAGAAACACTAAATTTTACGGAAGAAATTGCAAAGGATGCACCCAGTCTTTCTTTAAAAATTGAAAATGGGCGTGGCCTCGCCCACTTATGGACCAAAATCCATTTCAGGAACTACTCAACCGATTTCAATGAAATTCGGTATATAATATTTTCTTAACACCCTGATGACATGTACGAAATATGGGTGAAATTGGTTAACAACCACGCCTTCTTCCAATATATATTTTGATCCATCTGATAAAATGATGATAGCGGAATAAAACTTTTACGGTATTTGAAAAATATGTAAATGACTGATAAAGAAATCTCGATTATCACTTTATCGTGCGAGAGTATAAAATGTTCGATGACACCCGAACTTAGCCCTTCCTTACTTGTTTAAATTTTCATTAGTTGAAGAGGTCGAAGGTCGTCCAAAACGAAAAATGCTGAAAAATTTCTCGACAGACTTTGAAGGCTCTAAAGCTTGTGTTTGTGAAAAACTGAATCACCGTAAGCCTTTTCCAACATTCGCAATGATGCCGCACACGAAATTTGGTTAGAAATACAAAATCTGATACAAATTCTTTGCTCAATATTTTTATCCATTGTAAAAATCGCAACGCACTACTGAGGTGTACCGACTTAAGCAGCTGCGCGATCATATTTGGCATAGTAATTAAGGACAGACCTTCCAACTTAGCAAAATAAATTTAAAAAAGACCATTCATTTGGAGAATTTAATTACAACTTCCGTGTTCTTTTTTGTCACAATGTAGTTCTTTTCAAGAGTTTCAGGTTCGGCGATCACTCTTTGTTCGACGAAACTTTTTTCCCAGCGAACATTCTTTTCTGATCGGAGAACAGGTAATAGGCGCTGGATACCAAATATGGAGATTGCGGTAGATACGGAAGCAATTTAAAGCTCAATTCAAGGATTCTTGCCATCGTTTTCATTGACTTGTGTCACGGTGCATTGTTTTGATGAAACTACACTTCTTTTTCTTCAAATGCGGCCATTTTTCGGTGATTTCGTCCTTAAAAACCTGTTTATGGTTCTTTCTTTTTAAAAGTAGTCAATAAAAATTATGTGCAAATCAAAATACAGACGCCATAACTTTATCAGCCAGTTTTTCCTCATTTTCCTCATTGGAATAGATTTATCGTATGCAGTCCACTCAAACGACTGTCGATTGGACTTCGGAGTAAAATGATGGAGCCGTTGCAAAAACTCGGGTTTATTACGCTTGAACATCTCCAAACACTGCTCCGAGTCATCAACTCGTCGTTGTTCTTGGTAAAATCTCTTCATCGAATAACAAAAATTTCTTCACTCAAAATAATACAATTTACAAACTAATGATCCGTCGGCTGTCAATATAAGCGGCATTTCTAAAGTTACGGCTAACTAAAAACCATCCGGATTTAATTCTAGCAGCGCCAACCATTTTACAATTCGATCACCAATATTGCTTTTATTCCAAAGGAGAGTGGGATAGGTGTGAGGTGGTATGGGATACATGGATAAATTTCTATACGGTTGGGTCTAAACTAGATAATCGAGTAAAAGGTATATTTTCAGCAAAATTAGTTACCCGAATCGCTTTTCGAGTACCAGACCACTGCAGTGCCTCCAAAACCTTGTTGTTCTGACAAACAGTGATATGACAAGGATATATGTATGTATATATTTAAATATGCAGCGAGCAAAGTACTTTTGAAATCGCTAAAGTTTCTTAGGGTTTCATCTAAGAGAGTGAAAGGATGCTATGATTTCTTGGTGGATCCAACATCTTATTTCTCAATGGATTTCAGGAAACAGTGGTATTCCGGGCAACTGTGAAGCATGTGAACTAGGTTATACGTGGAATGATTGGAATATGGGCCGCACATGTCCACAATTAAAATTTAAAAGGTGTGACAAAAGTACTCTGATAGGAGTGCTAACAGGTCACTGTCTTATTGGCAGCAGACTGGAGATACTAGACGATTAGGCTTCATATAAGAAAATAAACGCAACTACGGGTTGCACTTTCAAAACATTCGGAGCACAGGGTGTTTCACAGGTAACATAGAGAGTGAGAGGATTTTAGCTCCTTTGTTTCACAATGAGCTTCCTAAAAGCCTAATTGCCTCGTCAGACATGCATCCTACCTAGCTACCTATCTAGAATCTCATTTTAAGTTGTAAAACACCTTTGAATTATACAGCTATTTGAAAAAAATGTCACGAAATTTTCACTGAAATTTAAATTTTTTTGTAAAAATGTCTGCCAAAAATCCAATTTTCAGTTTTTTTTTCTTCGTCCAAGTTCTAAGTTAAGGTTTTAACTAAAACGCGTATTTTTCACTTTAGATGATCCTGTAATGATTTATCCTGCCAACGCGGGCGCATCTTTTTTCCGTGTGGTCACCGGAAATGGCATCGCAATGAGTTTGAAAAGTTTTTTTTCCAAAAATTTTGGAATTTCTTTGCTAATAGTGTGTGTTTATAACAAAAAAGAATTCTAATAAAATATTTCATTTTTTATATGAAAAAAAAAAAAATTGTTTAAATATTGTTTTTCACCCTAGGAAATCCATGGAACACCTTAACTAAGAGACTCGTGCTTACTTTTTCAAGGAATTCGGAACAAAGGCGATCCCTACACTCTGCCCATCAAGAACTTTTCCAATTATTTGAACGCCCTTGGTTTCCACACCTATCATTACATCCACAAATTGTTGTTGCATCTTCAGTGGTTCGACATTTTAGGTGACGAAATATTTGAGGGTCTAATCAATGCCTATCTTTGAACAGCATTACATCTTCAGTATATTCAAATCAATTGTTGCGAATAAATCAGCTGAAAATATTGTCCTTTTGGTTCAATAGGAAGAATAAATATTAATTGGGTGAGATCATAGACATTTTATTTAAATCTGTTTTTAATCAAATTTATCTGCTTTCTAAAGAACTTACAAACTTGATTACTCTTTCTAATGGCCACGCTGAGTAATCTAAGCACCGAAGGCATTTGCAGATAAGAAAGTGGGATTGTCGCCTTCACTTCGAAATGGCGTAAGTAGTTTGTGTTGTTGGCACAAGCAGCTGTTCCTGCGATTGCTGCTGCAGCTGCTGCACACAAACACACATTAACAAATACAAATATCGTAAGTGTGTAGCGTAAGTAAGCAAGCCAATTGCTGCCGCTCCCGCACCACACTTTTCGTTTTGACTTTTGATTGGTTTGTTTGCATTGGTGTTAGTGCGATAGCTACCGCTAGAATTTGCAATCTAAAGTTCAATGACTTGTGCCAGCAACGTCATGGGCAAGAGCGCAATCACAACAACAACAACGACAAGAGCAATGGCAAAAATAATAAACATACTCGTGCGTATGTATGCATGTATGTATGTGTGTGTGTTTTTATAGTAGAAACTTGCTTTTTGCTTGCGAGTATATTTATGCCCGTGCGTATGTACAAATGTATGTGTGTATGTGTGTGTGTGTGTTTGTTTGTGGGCGAATGTTTTTCTTTTGCGCTTATTTACAACGTGCTAATCTGATAATAAAAGATAGTTGTAAACAATAAGCGATGAAATGAAAACAAGCCAGCTGCGAGCACAATAAAAATACAAAATAAGAAAGTAAAATGAGGAAGCAAGCAACTGGGAGTTGAAGAATTTAGAAATTATACTGTAATAAATGTTTTCGAAAATTTGTTATCAAATTTCAAAATTTTTTTTAATTTCTTAAAGCACAGTTCTCATCAGTGTTGCCACCTTATTTTTAAAAAGATTAAGTTTTGAAAAATATTTTTTGAAAAAAAATACATACTTTCGAAGAGTTGCCATCTTTTTTTTAAAGAAATTAAGTTTTGAAAAATATTTCTTGAAAATATATATTTTCGAAGAGTTGCCATCTAATTTTAAGAAATGAAATATTATTATTCAAATATTTTTACAAGAGGTATAAACATGATAAAAACGTTTGGATAAGGTTGCCACCTAAATTTAATAAAAAAAAATTAGTAAGTTCTCTTTAAAGGTTACTTAAAAAATCAGCATTGCGCTAATATATATTTTTGTATTACCAACTAAATTTTAGCATACTTCCCAGTAGAGTTGCCACTTTATTTTTAGGAATAATTATTTGTATGCTATGTAATAAAACGTTAAGGCAGAATAGAAATTTGCCAAATTAATGGATTATTTTTTTAAATACTTTTTCGAAAAATGTTGCCACCTAATTTTAAAAAGGGTAAATTTCATAAAACATGAAACAGGAGGACTGATTATTTTGGGGAAAATAAAATTTTTTTCTTTATCTCGATTTTTATCGGACAGTTTATATGACAGCTCTATGCTATGGTGAGCCGATTGGGTAAATTTTTTCGAACATTGTATATTTGTCTTGGACAATTATCCATGCCAAATTTGATGAAGATATCTCTTCGAATAGACAAATTTCCCATACAAGTACTTATTTTGATCGATCACTTAGTATGGCAGCTATATGCCACAGTGATCTGATCTGAGCAATTTCTTCAGAGATTGCACCATTGCCTTAGATAATAACCCATGCCAAATTTGGTGAATGTATCTCGTCAAATGAAAAAGTTTTCCATACAAGCACTGATTCCAATCGTTCAGGTTGTATGAAAGCTATATGCCCCGGTGGTCCGATATCGGCGGTTGCGACAAATGAGCAGCTTCTTGGCGAGAAAAGATCATGTACAAAATTTCAGATCAATGTTTCAAAAACTAAACTTTAAGCTCATCACGCTGATCATTTATATATACATATTTTATAGGGTCGACGTATGTAGGTAGGACGTTTCTTTCTGGGGATTACAAACTTATTATACCAATATACATATGTATATGTATGTATAAAGCATCAATTTCAACTACAAATTCAGAAAGCAAAATAATTCTAATGATGCAACACATGACTGTAAATAAGAATTATATACTACATCATGTAAGTATGTTCCTTACAGTTTTCTTGCATCAATTAGTCGTATTTTGCCTCGGAATCAACGTTGCATTTGAAATGTTGCAACATATGCAGCAAATGTTGCACGTACAGCATTGGACAACTCATGATTTATGAGCATGTTGATGGGCGCCAATCATGTTATGGCATATTATGAATTCGCATAGGACTCGTGTGGGAAATAGATTCGTTTAAAACCATATTACCGTAAATATGTATGTATATATGTACATATGTGTATATTTACTATTTCTTCATCATATTTGTTGTTATTTTGCACTACAACTAGAAATGTGTTTACATGCCCATCAACACAGCTACAAATCAATCATTTTGCCAGAACTTTACAACTAGCCATTTGTAAAATGAATCTTGCAACACTTCCTGCAACATGCCACAATGAGCTCTGTTGCACCGCGTATTTCATGGCAAATTTTATATGCCACTAGAGTGCTCGTACTATATAATTTTCCCTTCTACACACACATAAACACGCACATACACTTTTCTTTCTATTTCTTTCTACGTGAGTGCTTTTTGTGTCCACTTTCTGTGTTGCCATTCGTCTCGCACAAAGTGGCAAGTTCGCGAAATACCAGCGCGAATTCTTTAAATCACTGCGTGGCTATTAAAAATCACAAAATGTTGCTGTCACATTTGCAACCGCCAACCAGGCGCTTTTTGTGCGGCCGCCTTCAACATTGTAACTTGCAACATGCGTCGGCCGGCAGCACGCCTATTTACGCTGCAGCGGCAAAGGCTTTGAATGTCAGCCACCTCAATAAAAATTCACGACTTTTCCTGGGTCATGATCCTCTTCGTAGTTGGTTGAAGCATTTTTGCTCTCCAACTATTTTCATTAGAGCGCTGCGATTCTTTGCGTTTTGTCTATTAGTTCCGTTATACATAACATACAAGGTGTGTTCCAAAGTAAACAGGACTTTAAAAAAAATCAGAACAAATTATTTTTTCGGCAAAATCAATTTATTTTATTAAAAAAAAATTTCCCTTTGGTTCAATACAGCTTTTTGCACGGTCCAAAAGCATGTCGAACGAGTGTTTTAGCTCGTTGGCCGGTATAGCCGCCAGTATGCCGGTGCAAGCCTTTTGAATGGCCTCTACGTCTGCATAACGCTTTCCTTTCATGGGCAAATGCATTTTTCCGAAAAGGAAGAAGTCGCACGGTGCCATATCAGGTGAAAACGGGGAGTGGTTAATGGTTAAAATGTGATTTTTGGTCAAATAATCGTCCTTCGAATGTTGGATTCTGAGCAATTTTTGGTCGTCAGTCAATTTGTGCGGAACAAACCGTGCACACACCTTTCGTAAGCTCAAATGTTCGGTCAAAATGCGATAAATCGATGTTTTGGAGATGTTCAATTCCATTTCCATGAATTTCAATAATGATTTCGGCTGATTTTGGATGAGTTCACACACAGTTTCGATGGAATTTCCGGATGATCACGAATTTTGATTGGCCCACATGTTGATCGTCATTTATGTCCTCACGACCACTTTGAAAACGTTGAAACCACTAGTGCACTCTGCTACGGCATAGGCAATCATCGCCATAAACTTGTTTCATCAATTGAAACATTTCGGTAAACCGTTTGTTTTACCAATTTTAAAACAAAATTTAATGTTGGCTCTTTGTTCGAAGCTCATTTTCGCACCGATAACACAAACATACTGACACTTAAAACGCAATAACTTCACTTCCAATCGATGAAATGTCATGAAATTCTCACTGGATAATCGATAAAGATAGCAGATTCTAACGCACCAGATGGCGACACCAGGGGGCGCTAGATTCAAAAAGTCATGTTTACTTTGGAAATCACTTTGTATATACATATACCGTGATGTATAATATGGACTGGCAGTTCTTTCAATAGAGGCAGCGATTTTCACAATTAAAGTTGATTTCTTGCGAAAGAATTTGAGTCTTAAGTACTTTGAAGGTCTAGATTGAGATTGTTGGTGAAAATAAGTAATAAAATATTTTTATCGAGTTGATTTTGAGTTTTCTAATAACGAGAAGGGATTCTCTGAACGAACCATAACCATAATTGGAGTACCCGTTGTAAAACACCATCCGAAATCAGAATCCGACTAAGTGATCGAAGATTATATTTATGTGCCCATCTCATCTCATCTCACGATTTCAATACCAATAATAATAACTTTTAATAATAATTAAATATAGCGACAGAACATCTTAATAATAGGTATAATGCACTGACCTTAGACAACCTATTTGTCAGGATTGCTTATAACCCGCTTTTGTAAAAAAAGGTTAATAAATTCTGTTTCCTGAGAGACCCACACTCGTAGACTAAATGTTAAGTTCAACTTCTAGTTGCTCCTTCTTCTTCTTTAGCGACGTAGACACCGCTTCCGCGGTTATAGCTGCGTTTAAAACAGTGCGCCAGTTCTTTCTTTTTACGCTGTTTGGCGCCAATTCGAGATACCAAGTGCGGCCAAGTCCTTCTCCACTTGATCTTCCTCTTCCTCTGCTTCCACCGTCGAGTACTGAATCGAAAACCTTCAAAGTTGGAGTGCTGTCTTAAATCAGGAAAACATGACTTAGCCAGCGCAGCCGCTGTCGCTGGTTTCGGTGAACTATGTCAGCGTCGCCGTATATCTCGTACAGCTCACCGGTGCATCGACTGCGGTACTCGCCGTTGTCAATGCGCAAAGAACCATAAATCTTCCGCAGAACCTTTCTCTCGAACACTTCGAAGACCGACTGATCAGATGGTGTCATTGCCCATGCGTCCGCACCATATAGCAGGACGGGAATGAGAGGACTTTACTTTTCAATTGCTTACTTACTCCAAAGTAGCACCCGTTGGCAAGAGAGGATTTCAAGACTGTTGTTGTTGCTGGTGTTAATATTTCAAAGTTATGACTGTCCACAGTAACAAGTGAGACAAGTCGCGAGTGCAATGACTGTTTGTTTGATGACAGGAAATACATATTTCGGCTTGTCTTCGTTCACCACCAGACCCATTTGCTTCGCTTCCTTATCAAGTGTGGAGAAAGCAGAACTATCGACGCGGTTGTTGAGGTCAATGATATCAATGCCATCGGCGTACGCCAGCAGCTCGTATTATTCTCTCCAGCAATGGATTGAAGAAGTCACACAATAGAGAGACTCTCCTAGTTTGAAACTTCGATTGGTATCGAACGGCTCGGAGAGGTTTTTGTCGAGCCTGACGGAGCTTTTAGTGTTGCTCAACGTTAGTTTACACAGCCGTATTAGATTTGCGGGGATACCAAGTTCAGAAATAGCGGCATAGAGCAGTTTCTTTTCCTGATGTCGAAAGCATTTTTAAAGTCGACGCAGCGGGGTGTGTCGATCTTCCTTTCCTGGGTCTTTTTCAAGATTTGGCGCAGTTTATAATTGAGTTATACATTAAACTTCGAATATATTTCGGTTATTCGTCAGACCCATATCATTGATCCCATTGACACGGTTCATACCCAAAACATTAATAAAATGTGCTGATACATTCCATTTGAGAAGCTGAGATTCTCTGATACCAGCACGACTATTTTCGAGAGGTTACTGTTTCTTAATCTTTTTCGATGTTATCATCATTCACAGAGTTGGATAGATAACTAGCTTAAGGTACGATGACTTCACGGCCCTCACTGAATCCTTTGTGCCACTCAAGTACTTGTATTCCATAAATTAGACCCTCAAAAAACTTCTGCAACATTTTTAAGAATTCCGTAGGCGAAATTCCGTTAGTTACACAAAATTTCAATTCAAACACGTTGTTCAATTTTTGTTTTCGTGGTAAAAACCGTCAGATAAAACTTTCGGTTAAACGAACCCAACTACACACCAATTGACATTTGGAGATCAAATTTCTAGGAAAACAATGTTTATCAATTCGGTTTGCGCATGCAATTTATATGGACCAGTGCGGGTCAAATTTGATCAAATAGTATACTAGTTACATTTTTATGGCAGAAATTTAAGTTGCAACTCTGTTCCCTAAAACGTTCCAGATTATTCGATTTATTTCATCAATATTAAGTCTTTTAAACTGATTTTAAGTATTTGGTAAAATCTTAGGTCAAAACGTGCTGCTGAGCTGGGAAGAAAAGGTACTTAATCACACATATCAGTGGTACGAGTTGAATCTTCACTATCTTATTGTTTTTTTTCTTAGTTTTGAATAGCTAAGCTTCACGGAAATTTGGCAATTTGTCTAGTCGCAAGGCTCTCTAGGTCTAAAGCTTCGCCTTCATTAGGGTTAGCCTATTCCTTGTTATAGAGGTTCTAATTGGATATGCGATAAGTTTAAAAATCTCACCGGATGCCGGTTACAGAAGCTGCTTGGAAGAATACGGATATAAGGTAAAAATATATCAAAATTTCTTTCTGAATCGTTTCGCTTTGCAAGTTCAAAACAAAAATTCTTTTTTTGTTTTCGGACTTTTATACATCGGCGAGCTAACGGGAATGAAAATAAAACGTCTAGTTGGTTTTGTGTTGAATGCAAGGCACTTTGACGACACATGCGATCTTATTACAGGTTTCTGGCTACACAAATGACTATAAAAGGCAGGCTAATGTAGTCCCCATCTTAAAGATCAGCCATAGAATATAACCTCACCAAAACTAGCTAACGTCAAAATTCGCTTAGGTTGTATTAAAGCAAAAACTGCAATCCTCTCCTCCGTTATAATTTTATGCGCAGATTTGAAAAGACTGATTTACAATAACAAAGTTTGGTGAGACTTAAGCTAGTATGAAATATGGTGTGCAAGACAACAACAATACGTTTGAGTTGGGACAAATAAATAATGAAATTTGACCGAATTCCACCATTATTGACCCACTGTGCTAGACAAAAGCTACTGCATTTAGAGAGCTACATTTTATTGGAGAAAATTTAGAAACTACAACAAAAATAAGAAACTGAAGTAAAATGTTGACACAAAAGCCATAAATAAAAGTGTTGCCTCGTAGCCAAAGGGGAATTGTAACAACATCGCCGAAGAGGCATGCAACTATGCACCATTCATACATACATACATATGTACGTGCTACTTACAACAGCTAGGAAGTATACAGCTTCTTGTTGCAGGCTGCCATCACATTATGTAACATGTTTATGTGACATTTTGGACATGCGCTTAAGATAACCGACAGACTGTCGGTGGCGGCGGTCAAATGGCGCATAGTGTTAAAAACAACAACAACAACAAAGCACAAAACACAACAACACTAATTTCTTTTGCATTACATTAGCACCAACACATGTTGTTGCAGTTGTTGTTGGCATTGGTTGCCACTGCTGCCAGTTTACTCGTTGGCAGCGGACGACACGAGTGACTTGCAACATAAGCTTTGCATTTTGCACGTCAACTTGCCGCTGTATATTTTAACCCAATCTTTTTTTCCTGCATTATTTCAGGCATTATTTGTAGCTACATACATTTGTTGTAATGAAAATTTAGTAAATTACTTATGTTTACCACCAGCGGGGCAAGTTGCTTGTCGCTGTCATGTTAATCGCACTTGTTAGTAAAAGAATTGCGCATGTTGCACATGACAGCTTGGAGGAACATAAGTAAGGTAGAGCTATGTGTGGGTGCAGCCGAACATTGTATACTTTGACATTTTCCCACATTTCAAGCTTGTCTTACAGGTATCAGGCATTGTTCCTCGATTAAACTAACTAGAAGAATGGAAACCGTTATATTAGTCATAAGGAGATTACATGAATATTTGAACTGATTTCATTAATTTGTAGGACGAGTGTCATGTTTCATGTATGTTCACTCAATGCCAAAAAAATGTACACTCATTGAACAAAATGTCCTGCGGAGTAAGGACGAGGGTCCGTGCATATTGATATCTCTCTCCATCTGTCTACTGAACTCTGCAAGCATTTTCCAAGTGGAGGTACTAGGCACGGAGAAGGCCCCTTCTACTGAATAACTACTGGAGGATAAAGCGAGCTACCATATACACAGATAGCCAGGCGGCATTGCCAGCCTTGTCGTCATCAAAGATAAACAGCAGAGTATTCAATATATGTTGAAAGGCCTTAAACTCACTGAGAGATCAACTCCACTTGTCTATAATTAGCGCTCCCGATCATAGAACATTTTCGGCAACGAAAAAACAGAAAAGTTGGCCAAGTCAGGAGCCTCTCTGAACGATTCAGAGACAAAGACAAAACCGGGTACGCAATTTGAACAAATAGCTCAGAACAGCTGGAAAGCAAAAGCAAAATAGTAAAACAAATATGTCCAAAATATTACATGACAAGACAAGAACTAAGGACTTATTAAATAGGTTCAGGAAAAGTATAGATAGGCTTACAGAGATCACAACGGGCATTTTCAATTTAGCGAAGCCGGGTTAAAAATACCTCGTAACAATATTTGCCGCAGCTGCAAACTCGAAGGTAGTAAGGCAACGGTGCTACACTTCGCCTGCGAGTGCCCAGCTCTATCACAATCCCAATGTAGAACTCTTGAGTCCATCATATTTGTATATCTATCTATAAAAAACATATCGAAGATAAGTAGTTTCATTGAGGACACCAAATAGTTCGAACAAAACAATAAATCGAGATAACGATATTTAAAGGTTTGACGAATAGTGTATCAAAATGGCGCATCTAGCAATAGTTAAGACCGTAGGCCCTGCACTCTTACCTACCAGAAGGGTGAAAATCACATTATTAAGGAATTGCTTTTAGGAAAATGTCTAGATTCCCTTATTCCACTTTCGACATCCAACAAAAATATGTTCGAAAAATTATTTTCACCCAATTTAAGAAAGAACAACAAAGCAGCGGAGGCAGATGGATCGCCAGCCGAGCTAATCTAATATGCCGACGAAGAACTAATAAGGAGCATGCACCAGCTTCTTTGTAGAATATGATTGGACGGCAGTATGCCCGACGATTGGTATACATGTGTGCTCTGCCACAAAAAGGGATACCCAACAATCTGCGCAAACTACCGTGGGATAAACCTTCTCAACATCGCATATAAATTTCTACCGAGGGTACTGCATGAAACACTGAAGCCCACCGTCAACAAAATGATTGGACCTTGTCAAACATTGAGCTATACCAAAGCTCCGTCATAATCGGGAAGGACCTCTTTAATCTCTGGCTTGATCTCGCTTGACCGATGAAGGAATATAGGAAAATATTTCCTCTAAATTCAGTTGATTTAGATTTAGTAGTTTCTGAGATAAATACTTGAAATCTATTGGGGGACTAAATCACTCTCATTTTCTAATAATTGGTAAGATGATACATATTTTTAAATGTATCAATTTTTGTTTAAATTGTCGTTCCCGCGGACAGACGGACGGATTCTTAGACATGATATCAGACAGTCAATTCTTTTAGTCATCGTTATAAATTTACTATAAAAACACTATATCATCTCGATTAGTTCTACGTGTTACCAAGAAGAGTTACAAGCAATTTTACTCTCTGCGACGTGGTGCATGAGTATACTCGTAAACAAATAATCGGTGGGGTAAAAAGCAATAATTTGACTCACCTGAAATAGTATCACTGGAGCCGGTCGAACTAACTGATGTATGACCGTCAGGACTTTGGGATTCACGGGGACTAATCGGTGTGGGTGGTGTCAGTGTTGGTGATGCTGCCACTGGCACAATGCCAATGCCTTCGAAGTTACCGTTACCGTTGTTGTTACTATTATTGTATACACTGCCACCACGTCCGCTGTGCTCAGTTGTTGTGGCGCTTACTAAGGTGTTGCCAACTGTTGTTGTTGTACTGCTTATAGTTGAATTACTGCAGGATGCTGTTGTTGAATTTTCATCAATTTCTTGCTTCAATTGAAAATTGAAGTACGACACCGACGTTGTGCTGCTGGCGAGCGCAATTCTAAAGGAATTGGAAAGAGGGAAAAATAAAGCATTTTAACCAAATTTTAATTGCAGTGTATAACTAACTACAATGCAGTAATGCAGACGGTGTAATATATAAATTATATTATGACATATTTTCTATATAAAATGACTGCCAGCATAAGTTGAGTTTGAGTTCCATAACTTTGACTTAAAATTCAAAATTCCTCCACCTACGCCACTACTTAATCTGCTAAACTGTCTCGGACTTTCGGTTACTGAATAACGCTCTAATAGAAGCTGGGTATAATGAGAGTGATGTGCCTAAGAGCTGTGCTATAAAATTAACTATGGTGGCCTATAAGTTTTATTTGAACTTATCCGCGACCTATAACTATACCAAAATCGGCTCAGGTAGGTTCAAATGAAACTCGTTGGCGTACATTAGGCTTTATAAAGACGGTGCCATCAACCTGAGTCATGATTGGTTAATTCGGTCGTTAGGATAAAAATAAGACGATAAAAAGCTATTCCTCTATTCCATTCTTATTCACAGCAATGGTCTGAATTAGCGTCTGTGATAATCAGTCCACCCAACCAAATAGCGGCCAGGGGAAAGAATTTGACCGCGCTAAGGTATGCCTGGGGCAAGAGGCGACTAAAATCTTATATACACTATGTCTGTTATTTGGCTTGCCTCGAAATATCAGCATAGTGTTGTCAAAAATAGTGCCACAATACTCGGTTTGAACTGTTATTATAGACTTTGAATGAGATTCCTTCTAATGAAAAGGCATTTGAAGATCAAGCGTCAAATGTCACCAGTCATTAAGTTTGATGACAGAAGACTTAAATTTGGTACCACGGGCAGCAGTTAGGCCTTGGAGTTCGCTCCAATCTGCTAAACCTAATTGAAAATTCAGTTCAGTGTGGAGTCGCACTGTGGCCGGGTGCCGGACCCACAGCACGCCAGAGGTTTTAGATCGGCCTTGAGCCCGACCAAGGTGGAAAAAGTGTCCCTTCTACCTGACTTATTGGAATCAAATAATACTTGCAAAAGCTTGTATTATTTGGAGCTTTGATCAACACATTATTTTGATCTCTGTGCTTTTTAAGCACCGTGGGTTAAGGCCATCGTCGACACGTACTCACGCAGAAACACAAGGAATGTTGTTATAGTTGGAGTTCTTTGATATACGAGGCCTGTTCAAAAACTTCTTGAAACACAAAGAAAAAAGGAAAATTTCAAAAATTATAATTCATTTTTAACGGTCTTTTTTAGCTCAATACACATGACTGAGCTAGGCTCAAACTTCTTTGAATTCTCCGAAACGGTGATGACCTCTTCATTCGACACAATATTCTGCAAGTTTTGGAAACAAAAAGACCGGCACGGGACCAGATCTGGAAAATACGATGGATGGGATAACAATTAGCCTAATACACTAGCCTCCGTCACTACGCTGCTTTAGCCGATAATACCGCCTATGATTTGCAGATCTCAGGTCGATTTCGGTTGCAAAGAAAACTGGCTGTCGTGGGATCAAATAACTTTGAAAAAGTAGTAGCTTCTTGGGAAGAAAAGAACGTGTGCAAATTTCCAAAATGATATCTCAACAAATGACGGATTTGTTCGTATAAATATAGGCAGATAGAGGGGCATAGTTAAATGGATTCCGCTCATTACATTTGTATACACATTGTGACAAAATATTACCACGAAATTGTAATTTAAATTCGCCGGATAATTGATATTTCAAAAAACGTTTTTTGCTAAGTTGGTAATATTGTCCTTAACTACTATCCAAATATGGGGCAGATCCAGAGTAGAATTTTATTGGGTGGAAACTATATTATTTTGAACTTGATTTGAGAAATGTGTAACTGTAGACTCACTGGAAATAATGTATAACTTTTAACTTTTCGGGGTTTTGGCGTTCTTGCTCGACTTGTCCTGATAAAGCTCAAATTTTTTCAAAAAGAGCACCGTATACAGATTTTTTTGGACCTGCTGGATTGTACTAATTCCGATCCCACATTCATGGAGAGCATTATAACTGCCGATGAGACATTTGTTTATGCGTTTGAAATGCAAACGAGTCAACAATCATCGGAATGGAGGGAAAAAATACTTTCGTGGTTAGGTGTATCATGAACTTGTATCAGAGAGACAGACGGACGGTCAATAAGGTGTTCTAATTGGTCGTATTGAAGCGTCTGCGTGACAATATTTGTCGAAAACGGACGGAATTGTGGAAGAACAATTCATGGATTTCACACGATGATAATGCACCACCGCATCGAGCCGCGGTTGTGACCGTATTTAAAGCCAAAGCGCAATGAATACCATCGATCAACCACCATATTTACCAGATTTGGTTTCGGTTGCTTCTTGTTCCCCAAACTGAAATTGCCGCTCCGTGGAACCCGTTATCAGTCAATCGAATAGAAAAAACAAAATTCACTGAAGAAGCTGAAAGGCATCCCAAAAAGTGCTTATGAAAAGTGAAAAAGAGGACCGGAAAATCGTTGGCATAAGTGTATTGCATCTGGTGGAGATTACTTTGAAGGCGACCAAATAAATATTGATAAATAGTTAAATATTTTTCGTTTTATTAACAAATTTTGGACACTTTTTTGTCACAATTTATACTTGTTGGGATTTCCGACTTTTTCTTTTGGCTGTTACAAGCCTCGCGACAAACTTAGTATACCCTGTACTGAGCATAGTTAATGACTTTTATTCAAATTATATTTTCATTTTATTTCTGTATTCCATAACTGCAACTTTTAATCGATGTTCTATTATATTGAAGATTCCAAAATCAGTCTGAGCCCAAAGTTTTACACATTCTTTTACGTAAAATTAAATTTCGTCTTACAATTTCGGTATCTAGCCATCACCTACCGTCATGAGCTCTCTCACCCAGTTTCACTTTCGTAAGTACAAACTTGTTCGCCTCGTTCGCTGCCATCGTCGTCTCATACTCGTACACACGCACTCACATTTGCTTGCATTGCGAAAATATTATGACAACAAAATATTTTCAACAAGGATGCTCATGTCAAGTGGCTAACGACAGCAATGAGTATCCAAACAGCCAAAGTATAGCCACAACAACAAATGCAAAAGTAGAAAATACGTGTATGGAACGTGAACTGGTGTGAGAACAAAGGGTTCAAGAGGGCCAATGCGAGCACATAACTGTATCTGACAGTATGTGTGTGTGTGTGTGTGTGTGTGTGTGTGTGTGTGAGTAGAGATGAGTGTGTCCGCCATCTTAAAAGCCCATACACGTACATGTGCCGTTAGCGCGTAGTTCCTTATGTGTGTGAGTTAAAATGCTGTCAAATGCAGCAGCAGCAACGGCAAGCGGATAACGGCAAGAGGCACAAAAAGAGGCTACGTCGAAAGTTGGCGCAGAAAATCGATTTTCACATTTAAATGCCTGTGTGCATTTGGCACGTGCCAGGCTAAAATAAAGCAACACCGTGCGTCAGCTATTTCTACCGGAAGTCTCAAAATGGCTTAAAACTACAGGCGCACACATACTTGCAAGCATTTTCATATACATATATGTATGTGTATGTATTTGTCTGTGCACGTGCAAAGAATGGGAAGTGAAGCTGAGGCACACATTTCTGTTATTGCTTTGTGCGGCACATTTTCGCTTTCTTCCCACGCCGCGGATTATATCCATGGCAGCGCTTGTTCTTCTAGTAAAACGAGATACTTTGTTCTTTAGGCAGAATGTTTATAATTTGTGAATTTGATATTGTTTTTTGTTTGTTTTTTAGTTTAAACGGGATTTTACGGCCCAATATAAATAACTGTAATGAGCTACCTTTGGCGTTCGCTGTGTAAATTAAGCATTTCTTAGGGTGCGTAGTTTGGGTAATAATTAAACTCATTGAAAGGTCTTTGGCAGGTCTTTGGCAGGCTCGAGCGCGGGTAATTGGATAATGAATAATGAGCTAAGTATGTGGGTTGCAAGCCAGTTGGATTAAAGTGAGAAAGTTTTCCGTCTGGATTCAACTTCTGAAAATCTTGAATTTTTTCACAACAGATACTATGTGTAAGCAAATTTACTACTGTGGGCAAAAAATAGTAAGACAATTTATTTTTAATTTAAATTTTAGTAACGTATACTCATGTGTTTCTAAAGTACATAAAGTGAAGCGAAATAATTCAACATAAAAGTTCCATTAAATTTTGTGCGCGGAATCACATTTCTGGTGATGAAACGTTCAGAATGTTGGAAAAGGCCTTCAGTGATTGCTGCGAGCAAGTGTTTTTGATTGGTAAAAATTATACAAAGAGTGACGAACCACGCCCAGGATGGCCAACAACAACAACATGTCCATAACACGGCCATGAAATAAAGAAATTGGTGCTTGAGAATCGACGGTTAAAAGTCAGAGCTCTTTTAACATCGTTGAAATATCGAAACAATCAGTGAAAACTATTTTAAAAGATCATTTAGGTCTAAGAAAAGTGAAAGCACGATTGATTCCAAAATCATTGAATTTTTTCGAAAAACAGCATCGCTTAAACAACTGTGAAATAATGCTTTCCGACTACCAGGATGTCATGAAACGTATTATTTCTGGCGATGAGTTTTGGAGCTACGTTTACAACCCGAAAACAGGTGCTCAATCGACCGAATATTGTCAAAGTTTAGTCCAAATCGAAAAAACACGTCAAAGCAGGTAAAAACTTAAGGTTATGTTGACAGTTTTTTTGGATTATCGATGCTATTTGTGTGTTATGCATCGTTTGCACGAAGCGATTCGTAAAAAGAGGCCGGAATTATGGGCCAACAAATTTTGGCTTTTGCACCAGTTTGTATGGCAAGTTCGTAAATCCTATAATGGTGCGATGTCGGCAGTTCTGACAAATCATCAGCTTCTTATGGAGAAAAGGAACACTGCAAAATTTCAGTGCAATATCTGAAAAACTCGGCACAAACTATGGTCACAATGGGAAGGATCTTCGCAATTCTTTTCCCACCAAACACAGAGCATCATCAGCAGTCACAACCCGATGCAAAAACCACTTCTCTTCGTCTTTTTGTAGCGTTCAGGCAGCATTTCTCACATTCAAAATCATCATTGAACGCCTCTTGACTTCAATTCATATGACAACCGATTTCCATGATTTTGGACATATTCGGCTGCTTATAAACGCAGAGATTTTGTGTGATGTTCTTGTATTTGACAACAATCGTAAGCGAGTAGTGCTTCCAGTTCCTCATCTCCAAAGTTGTTTGTCACGGACGTTTCACGTCTTCTAAGCCGAAATAACCACTTTTGAAATATTGAAATCACTTTTGACACGTACGTTGAACTAACTAGGGAATGTTCACTATAAACATCTTCCAAAATGCTATTACTTTCGGCTGTCTTAAAACTAGCCAAGAAGTACTTGGCCTCATTTAAAAAAAGATCAAGCTTCTTCCGCAATAGACTTCGACCGGGCTTGACCACAGAGGAATCGCCGGAAACTGCAAAGCCGCTGAGTTTGCTAGGAAGGACTTCAATTTTATGCCGTACCTCGTTTTCCTATTGCATTTTTGCGCTAAACATGAGCTCGACAAGCACTGGCAGCAACCAGAATTTATGAGATTGCGAAATATTCTGATTCTGAGTCGCTTGTAAAAGGCCCTCACTACTTGCTCTAAGTAAAGTTAATCTCGCCGCAATTGTAGGTGTTCCGGTTTAATATTTTTCTGGGCGATTTTTGACGAAAGTGTATGAATGAAGAGGAGATGGAATCATAATTTTTGCTCAATGAACCTAGCAAAATGGCTGAGATTGATATAAACTGCTTTGAAAAATTTGTGGTAAACTCCAAACCTTTTTTGATATATGAGGATCTGGTTATTGTATTTTTGGAGTTTTTGGATATCACAAAGCACCTTCACAGCTTTCCAAGTAAGGGCCATCGATAGGACCGTACCTATTCTTATGAACGTAACCTAACACATCAAATGAATGACATGTACTGTAAAAGGGGCAGAAGAACAGTAGCTTTCTAACGTGTGTTCTGAGTACTGCAACAACTTACTCCATACGAATATAATCATAGAACCATTACCTAATGCAGTAACCGATGTTTTAGCTAAAAACGGGTGATCCAAGAAAAGGAACTTTTTTCTATAGCTCTTTTTTGGCAGAATTTTTGTTCTGTTGTTTGGTTTTTTATCTACGAAAGACTTACGCCTGAATAACGTTCTGTAAAGAAAGTGTTTCACGCGCTTCGCTCAGCTTATTGTCAATATAGTCTGCGTACAAAATACAGCTTTTGTGCAAGAACTGAAGCCGCTCGACCTTCCCAAGCGACATCGCTTGAAAAGTTCCTAGAAGATCCGACGTTTTCGAGCCTAATTTTGTTCATCGATTTCTAGCTAAATGAGTATGTAATCAAGCAAAATTGTCGCATTTGGGACAAAGGGTTTGGTATGGGTTGTGACGCGGTTTCAACAATACGTCGCCACTTCTCACATATCACATCAATTAATGAATTTATTGAAAGAACGCTTTGGGCCGGTCGATTGACTACCAAGACCGTTTGATATTACATCGTTAGACTTTTTCCTGTGGGGATATGTGAAGTCTAAAGTCTATGCGGACAATCACGCTTCGATACAGGCCTTGGAGCAAAACATCACGCGTGTCTTTCGCCAGTTACGAGTCGAAATGCTCGAACGAGTCATTGAAAATTGGAGTCAACGGATGGACCAACTGAGACGTAGCCACGGTCAACACTTGGAAGAGACAATCTTCTCAAAAGTAATGCCAAAGAATGTTTTTCGAATGATTTGAAGTTTCTGTGTTTTTTTTTTTAACATAAGGAACCTCGGAATGGATCACCCTTTATTTCAACAACTTAAAATGTGTTTCGCTACTTTCTGGTTTTCACTCAAAAAGCTTCTTTTTAGATCTTATAAATTTGCAAAATAAAAAAAGCATATTGACATTTGCTCGTACAGAGATTACATAACAACACACATGTATTTCTAGTTACATATAATATGTATGTATGTGTGTCTTTCACATACATAAACACAGCATATATAAATAAAATGTATGTATGGTATATGGTGAAAACTTAAGCGCTTCAGATTTTCTCGCATTCGGTCGCCTCGCATGCGCCCACATAGTGAAAAAGTTTGCGCAACAAAACAACGGTAAATTGCATCAACTAAGAGTGGCATAATGGCATAAAGAACGTTGCCACTTCAACCAAAAAAAATTAAATAAAAGTGGCTACAGCATGCCGCCGGTGCATGCGGGCACTAAGTGCATGCAACAAAAATAACGAAACTTAAAATAATGGAGAGGCTTAAAAATGTGCAAAGTGCAAATAAAACAACTATTAAATGTATAATCAAATAACGGTGCTTACTACCGTTCGTTGCCAGTGTTGTGTTTGTGTTTGCGTAGCATGTAGATGTGACTGGCATCCAGCAGCAGGATGTGGCGCTTCAACTGAAATCTGGCACAAGTCGCAAGTTGCAGCCACAACACAATACAACCCTGCCGCACACTCAATTAGGTCAGCAGCGAAACTCTGCCGTGCATACAATAACGCCACCTGACTTGTGGGTTTTTAAAATATTTTTAAAATCTTATTCATTTTTATTATTGTAATTGTACAGAAGGGGAGTAACTGTAAATTACAGTAAAAATGTTGAAAATGATAATAAAACAAATATTATTATGAAATATGTACATGACAAAGTTAGATTTTTTTCAATTTTGTTGAAATTTATTCATAGCAAATACAAGGTGCGTTCCAAAGTAAACAGGACTTAAAAAAATCAGAACAAATGGTTTTTTCGGCAAAATCAATCTATTTTATTCAAAATTGTCTCCTTCTGCTTCAATACAGCGTTTTGCACGGTCCAAAAGCATGTCGAACGAGAGTTTTAGCTCGTTAGCCGCCAGTATGCCGGTGCAAGCCTTTTGAATGGCCTGTACGTCTGCATAACGCTTTCCTTTCGTGGGCAAATGCATTTTTTCGAAAATGAAGAAGTCGCATGATGCCATATCAGGTGAATACGGGGAGTGCTTAATGGTTAAAATGTGATTTGTGGCCAATTAATCGTCCTTCGAATGTTGGATTCTGAGCAATTTTTGGTCGTCAGTCAATTTGTGCGGAACAAACCGTGCACACACCTTTCGTAAGCCCAAAGGTTCGGTCAAAATGCGATAAATCGATGTTTTGGAGATGTTCAATTCCATTTCCATGAATTTCAATGATGGTTTCGGCTGATTTTTGATGAGTTCACACACAGTTTCGATGGAATTTCGGATGATCACGAATTTTGATAGGCCCACATGTTGTTCGTCATTTATGTCCTCACGACCACTTTGAAAACGTTGAAACCACTCGTGCACTCTGCTACGGGATAGGCAATCATGGCCATAAACTTGTTTCATCAATTGAAACGTTTCGGTAAACCGTTTGTTTTACCAATTTTAAAACAAAAATTTATGTTGGCTCTTTGTTCGAAGCTCTTTTTCGCACCGATAACACAAACATACTGACACTTAAAACGCAATAACTTTACTTCCAATCAGTGAAATGTCACTGGACAATCGATAAAGATAGCAGATTCTAACGCATCAGTCGACATATGATTCAAAAAGTCCTGTTTACTTTGGAACTCACCTTGTATGTTAAGTACACATATGTACTTAGAGGGTTTGCGCACTAAAAATGAAAAATTGCATTAAAGTATGGAAGAGCTAAGTTCGAGTGTAACCGAAAATGTCATACGCTTGCGCCTTCCAGAGATCGAAACCGGAGAAATATCTTCAGGTATGGTCGAAACTTTATTTCAGAAGTAAAGAAAGACTAAGTTCGTGTGTAACTGAAAAATGTATATTTTTGCACTAATCTATATGTGTAAAGTCAGCCGGATGTTCGAATATCCTGATATTAGTTATATAGTGACTAGGTCAAGTTTTGACCTAATTTTATCCATTTTAGGCACATAGATAAACTGTTATGAATAAAATACGCTCTGCATATTTCATTGAGATAGCTCAAATATTGACAAATATATGGGATATAAAGTCACCAGGAAGTTCGAAGTTTGACCCGATTCAACCTAATTTTGTAATACACACACCTCAATAAGAAAAATATTATCTCCAAATTTCATTCATATATATCACACATGGACCGATATTTTCAGTCAAAATTCAAATATAGTTACTGAGGTCCACATATTCGGTACCTAGGGGCTTGAACAGTTTTGGTTGGATTTGGGCAATTTTTGGTTATAAGGTGGCATACTTCAAAAGAATTATTCGTGCAAAGTTGTATCCCATTATATTAATTGCTTTTTGATTTGTACACAGGAAACTGAAATAATCAAGCGGAATTTAGAAATATGTTATATAGGAAGTAGGCGTGGTTGTAGTCCGATTTCTCTAATATTCACACTGTTGCTTAGGACTTTCAGTAGAATGTAATATAAAGAGTTTGGTTGAAATCGGTGGAACAGGTCCTGAGATATGCGATTTCACTTAAAAGTGGACCGTATCACACCCATTGCATAATTTTAGCACCTGGTCCTATAAAGCCTTATTGTGCCATCCTGGGTGTGAAATTTAATATCATTGACGCATTCAGTTATTAATCCCACTTTTAGTAGTTTTTAACAAAATCGTTATATGGGGAGCGGGCGGGATTTTCATTCGATTTCACCTATTTTCAGGCTATCGTAAAAAGGGTTGAAAAAATGTGGCTGTGTAAATTTTGAGTGATATAGCTTTGGTTTGGAAGATATATACATAAAACTTATTAGGGGCGGGACCATGCCCACTTTTCAAATATTTTCAAACCACAGGTGCCCTTCCTTAACGCGATTCGTTGTGCGTAATTTGAGTTCTGTATCCTATTTTACTGCTTAGTCATAGCACTTATTACGGCGATCTGTCTATCTGTCTGATCAACCATTGAGAGTCTAGTGGAAAAATTTGAATCCATAGGCATGGTACAAAATGTTCCCTTGCCAGTGAGATAAAGAAGTGTCCGTAATGTCGAGATTGTTGCCGCTAGCGCATCAATTGAGGAAGACTCAAATCAGTCTCTCACACGTCGTTCTCAAGCGTTGAGCACCTCTCTGACTTCGTTGTGGCGAATTTTGCGAAAGGATCTTCGCCCACATCCTTACAAGATCAAATTGACGGAAGAACTGAAGCCGCTTGACCACGAGAATCGTCATATGTTAGTGAATTGGGCTGAGTAACAATTTAAAAATTATCCGATATCGATGAGGTTCATTTCTGGCTAAATGGCTTCGCCAATATGCAAAATATTCATTATTGGTCAGGCAGCAACCCACATATACTCCACGAGTCACCATTGTATGCCGAAAAAATGACGATTTGGTGCGGTTTATGGGCCGGCGCCGTCATTGGGCCGTACTTATTCCGTGATGATCAAGACCGGCACGTTACTATCAAAGGGAATCTCTACCGCTCAATGATAACTGAATATTTTTGGCCCGAATTGGATGACATGGACTTACATACGTCCCTACTGCTAAGGCTAAGCACATATTTAGTGGAGCGTATAGTAAATAAACAGAGATATCACAGTCGTTATAATAACTCACGAAACGTCATTTGCCATCTTTGATTCGCTAGCGCGAGAAAAAAAGGCGAATCGAACAAACAACTGGCATAAATTATCTAAATGGGTGTACATTAATACCTCTCTTTTATTGAATTCAACTGACAAATTTCAAAGAAAACGTAATCTACTATCTGCTCACAATCGACCCGGCCTAATATGAGTAACTTTATTTTCACGTATTTTAACAAAATATTTTATTATCGCCTTCAAAATAGGCTCCAGGGGCATTTACATGCTACAATACGACGATTTTCAAGCACTGTTTCCTTACTTTTTTTGGTGAGGTAGATGGTGGACTAGTTTTTAGGCAAGTTTTCGATGACTTCACGCCCTTTACCGACTGCTTTGTGTCACCCAAATACTTCTGTTCAGCTTCAGAGAATACTTATAGACTCGATGTAATAATATGTACTAAGTGGCCAAAAGAGTTTTACAATACAACAAAAGCAATAATGGGTTAATCGCCGAGCCAAGAGAATAAGAATAAACTGTTGTGATCAAAAGCAGCTTGCCAGAGTGTCCCAGAAGCAATTAAATTTAAAAAAATCAATTTTATACCCCGTAAATTAAACTGGCGCTTGCATATGAATCTTTATCATATTATGTGCAGTACATATGTACATAAAAGCCACTATGTAACACACCATTTACTCTACACAATGCCTCGCTGAAATTCACTTTTGCGATTCACGCGATAAAAACTGCGAAAAATGCAGTGTCCAATAAAGCCTTTGCCCATAAATCTCAGTAAAATCAATTCAAAATATATGCTATATGCATTAGTATATATACAAACAAATGAAGAAGAGTCATAAATTGTGTGCTTTATGGGTTTTTTTCTAGCGCTGGCACAAACGCAGGCAGCCGGCCTAGTTTCATAGACTCAAAACCGCACAGCAGCATCCCGAGGCAATAGAATGACACAGAAGTGTTGTCGCAAGCGAAGAAAGGCGCACACAAATTTCTGCATATATTTATTCAGATATGCAAGTGCATAAATATGCCGTTAAAAATACCATGCTGGCTGGCATTTGTAATGGAAAACATTGTAGCTGAATAAGTGTTCTGAAAGTTATGAAGTCATATTTGGTTATAGTTTTGCGAAATTTACTTTAGAGACTGAAAATATATTTCTAACTTCAAAAATTTGGCAACTTTTACAATATAACTTGAAATATTTGCTGTTCAAAGAATAATTTGGTTTAAAAGATTAATAACCATTAATAAAATATATTTACGACTTTAGGTTCTTGCTTATACCGTCGACTAAGAGGAAGATCAACCTATGATATTCTGCTGTTTCGAAAATAATATACAAATAATTCGAATAAAATCTATATTTTATATTCTATATTGAAGATTATGGGATGATATGGCATATTAACAGTCAGACCTGGTGTTATTTAACCAATTATTAAGGCATCATTTAAGAGTACATACATAATAAATCTGTATAAAAATCACAAAAATTTCGCCAGAGATTGAAAATTTGGCAAACTTGGCGAAATTTTAACTTTTCTATCTCACTCACTGATTCCATCTATATCTACATCCGTCACTTTCTGCCTCTATTCACTTATTTGTCTCTTGCTATCCTTATTTCTTTCTCAAGTCATCATCTAACTCATACTAAAATTGACTTGTCTATCTCACTCACTGCTTCTTTCTATATCTACATTCGTCTCTGGCTATCTCTATTTACTTATATATCTCCCTCTCTCTCTACATATATATCTTTATCTCTTTCTCAAGTACACAACAGCCAACTGTTTTTCTCAAAGCAACCTTTCATTATATTAAGCGCCGTTCTTTTCTGGGTTCTCTAAGTGTTATCACAATTTTCTCTGCCCCAAGAAGCTTAGTAAGAGCTGGGATTATAATAATCATATTTTTCTTCTTTCCAGCAATCCCAACTTAACACTCACCTTTCGATAAATTTTATCAAGTTGAATTTTTGATGGACATAATTCTAATTGGTTATAAAATAATGGACTTACACCCTTTCAAAAAACAAGTCCAAAATGTAGGAATCTTCCACTGTACCCGTTCAACGTGCTACCAAAAATTTAGAGTTAGGGTATGTAGCATTTATTGACCCAGAACAGAATCGTGAACTTTTTTGGTTAGTAACTGGTTATTTATCCTCACATAAACATCAAAATGTAATCAATCATGTCTGATTTGTAGAAAAGAGAAGTCGAAATGCTATGTTGAGGCTATGACAAATGCGACTTTTTTGGAATATTGTTTTGTGATAGGCTTTTTAGTACGAAAAAACGACATTGCTTAGTCTCTAAATTTGAATGTTTCAGAGCAAATTAAAAAAAGCGCCACAACACAGAACAATGAACAGTCTCAAACACTTCATAAAATAATGGAATGTATTTCGTTTTTACTTTAATGGACTACAAATGTCGAAAACTGTGAAAATGATAAAGCTGAATGTGAGATAACGAAGGATTTTACCAAGAAGAACACTGCTAGGAAGTGAAAACACAAGTAAATTAACATTCCCAGTGCTTAATCTTAAGTATCATAAAGAAATAAGCTAATGGAACGACAATCTCTTGCTAGACTTTGTATTGCGTGGATATTGGCTGCGGTTGTTCAAGTTTATAAAATTGTGTGCGTTTAAAGAACTTAATCAAAATCATGTTTGAATTCAAATATATTTTAAATCACTTTAACGGGTGAAGTACTTCTTTCAATAGCCTTTTTTGACAGATCTCGGTGAGCCGTGTTAATTTGTGATGTTAATATTCTGTACTATTTGGCATTTCATCATGGAAAGACTTACGCCTGAACAATGTTTACAAATCGTTCAACTTTATTATGAAAATTCACGTTCTGTAAAGAATGTGTTTCGTCCGTTTCCCTTAACTTATACCCAACATAATCGGCCTACCAAGCGTACTATTCGCATCACCATCAACCATCTTGAGACCCAGAATTCATTATTGGATTATATACGATCGAATAGCTACGTCCACCATCCAGTGAGGAAAATATAACAACCGTAGCTGAGAATGTACATCAGAACTGTGGAAAGTCGTTTCGGCGCCGTTCGCAACTCGAACTGACGTATAGAACGACTTGGCACATTTTATGTCGAGATCTTAAATAGAAAGCGTAAACAAACAGTTTCTGCAAGAACTGAAGCCGCTCGACCTTCCCAAGCGACATCTCTCTGCTCTATGGGCTCTTGAAAAGCTCCAAGAAGATTCGACGTTTTCCAGTCAAATTTTGTTCAGCGATGAGGTCCATTTCTGGCTCAATGGGAATGTAAACAAGGAAAATTGTCTATTTGGCAAACTGAAGAGATTCGAGAGCTACTATATCATCTAGAAAAAACAACGGTTTGATGTGGTTGATGAGCCGGTGGAATCATCGGTCCTTATTTCTGTAAAAATGATGCCGGTAAGAACGTAACCGTCATAACGACCGTTATCGAGCAATTATAACCTACTTTTTGATGCCTGAAATTGAAGCTCGTGATCTCGGCGACATTTGATTTGAACAAGACGGCGCCACTTCTCACGCATCGCTTCAATCAATGAATTTTTTGAGAGAACATTTCGGTATGCAGATTATTTCACATTTTGGGTCGGTCAATTGGCTACCAAGATTGTGTTATATCATACCGTTAGACTTTTCCCTGTGGGAATATATAAAATATAGCGTCTATGCGGACAATATCGTTTCGATTCAGGCTTTGGAGCAAAACATCACGCGTGTCATTCGCCAGTTATCAGTCAAAATGTTCGAACGAGTCATCGAAAATCGGACTCAACGGATGTACCATCGGAGACGTAGCCGCGGCCAACATGTGAAAGAGATAATCTTCAAAAAATAAATGCAAAAGAATGTTCTTTTCTAACGGTAATAAACATTTCCCATTAAACTTGAAGTTTCTGTATTTTTACTTTAAAAAAGTAGGGAACCTCGAAATGGAACACCCTTTGCATAGGTACATACATACTTAAGGTGGTATTCTTGTATAGGATTTTGAAAAAATCGATTTTTTTGCATATCTTGAAAGTTTAGACTTTCAAAAATATGACCTTGGAAGGATTTTTCAAAATTCGACTTATTTTTGTCTCCTACACTTTAAACGCGTTTTTCTCAAAACTGACTTTTTCGGAACGATGCCCACAATTTCTCAGGTTCTACTGGACCCATTTACTTGAAATTTTTATAGAGTCTTCCTTATAGGCTTGTCTATGGTTGGAACTAGCCCTATCCCCAAATTTTTATTTTTATTATTTTTAAAAAATTCGAAATAGTCAGAAAAAGTGATCCAAAAAATCTTTTTTTTTCATTTTGTGAAAAAAAATTTTTCCCACTTTTCCGTAGTTCCGGCCATGGCGACGTTATTCTAGATTAATAATCTTTTTTTTTTTGGTTTCAGATAACTAGGAGGGTTGAAATCATGGGTATGGTCACGTGAAAATTTTTAGAGACCCCCCACTTCGTCAGCTCATAATTTTTGAAATTTTTTACTTTTTTTAGTTTTTAATTTTTTTCTGTACTCTTCTAAAATTAACAAATAACTAATAAAAAAATGAATAATAAAAATATTAATTGCCTTTTTTTACGACACTTTAAAAATTACCTGAAATTCATGCTTCTAGACCAGAATACCCCCTTAAATATATGGCCTCCAAAGCTTTCTTCTGTATGCTACAGACTTAATATGTCCTGTGCAGGGTATAAAAGTACCATATACGTGTTTTTAAAATTTCTCTGCATGAATTTGTAATTTAAGCGAGAATTCTTTTGTCGCGTGCCTATCATTGGATCATCAAAATATCAAACAAATATTTAAAATAGCTTTTCTAAGTATTTCACGGATTTGTTTTATTAAAAAATAAATAAAAAATAAAAATTAAAAAAAAATCTTTTAGACATACCTGTTAGTGTCAGTGACGCTTAAACTAGATTTGGTTGGAAACTCCATGTGTCGCCGGCCCTCGATGGGGCTGGCCTAGATATTGAAAAACACTAAAATACATTTAAGCTGTTGCCGGGTGCACGGAGCGAGATTTGATTTAAAAAAACATAATGTTACAAATTTAAGTATTAATTTTTAAGATTTTTTAGAAAGTCAAGATTTATATTTTTCAATGTTTTGTGTTGAGCATATATTTTCTCACAAGCGATTATACATACATATATAATGATGATATATTCAACTTAACTAAATAACTTATTTTTTTTAACTCTATTTTTTGCTGTTCTTGGTGATTTGTTTGTGGTATTACAGTTGCTAAGTATATTTGCACACACTGTTGTATTGAATTAAAATGATTTTTGAATTTGTTAAAGTGATTTATTGCTTTTCGTTTTCACAAAGTACAAATATTTCTGGAAAATTTTTTGCATTTATTTACACTTTTAATGCTTTTTAAAACACATTTGCAACAACAACAATTTGTAAACGCACTTTTTCCAAGACTGTAACGCAGTGTGTGTGCTATGCTCAGTATTTTCAGTATTTACACTTATATTTTCAAATATTTTCACATTTATTCAAGCGAAATAATTTTAATCCATTTTCACTTAACTTCATTTGCAGGTTATTGCCAGTTGTTAAAGCACTTTTCGCCACTATTTTCACTTGTATATTTTGATTTCGATTGCTTTCTAATGGATTTTCCACCAAATCGACCGACTGCTCCCCGCCCACAAACGCTTTGCGGCACTAGCGAATATGCATCTACAGTCAGCCACTGCAAAGCGCTGCATTTGTTTGCGAGTGTAACGGTACGTACTTGTGTTGCGAGTAGCACGTGAGTGTGTATGTGTGTGTGTGCGTGTTTTGGGCTTGTGAAAACCCGGTCGGTCGGTTGCTTAGCTGATCGGCTTTTAGTCGCCGTTTTGTTTTTAGTTACTTGGCTGCATGCCGCCAGAGCTTTTTCTGCATTCGAGCAGGCATTCCGGCACACAGGCACCGAGGCTGTCGTGCCGAGTGCGCGATGAGCCTACCGGCGGTCGTTGGTGGTGTTGGTGTTGTTTGTTTTGTGCAGCTTATGCCCGCCCGCCTGCCTGCCCGTTAGCCTGTCTCACAGCTCTGCGCTAATAATGTCAAATAGTGTGTGTGTTGTTGTTGGTAAGGAATAAATTGCAGCTTTTGGATTTATGCAGAATTTGCAGTGCTTTATTGCTGTTGTTGTTGCAAATTTTTAATGCAATTTATTTGCATATGCGGCACTTAGTATTCGAAATGTTGGCTTTTGTTGCACAAATCAATAAATTTTATTCACACACACACTCTTGAAAATGATATTTACCGTTATTGCAATAATTTCGCTAATATTCACTACAAATGCATTTCGGTAATTCACTACTTAACCAACGACGACTTAATCCGCTTTGGTTGATGCGGCTTGCTCACCACCACGCGTTAGAAACTTCACAACCGCTATTTCCCAAACATGCGAAAAATGCAGTGAAATTCATCTTGAAAGCCCTCAGCTTCGGCAGCGTGGTCGACAGCACCGTTAAAGTCAGCAAAAAATAACAACAAAAACGGTGTGTGTTTTATTGACCACAATGCGGATGTGTCGCCAACTAAAACTGGAATAGCCACTGCCCGTACCTTCGTGCGCCTCAGCACACACGCCCGCTCTCTCTCTCTCCATCTCTATGTGTGCGTGTGTCTCTCTCTCGCACACTCGCTTGCTCCTGCACTGCACCGCCCCGCCACTGCATTGCAGCGCACTCGAATAGTGGACCATTAAACTTTAAGCTAGCGTATCGAAGAGTCAGCGAGTGGCAGCGGCAGGCACGTTTCGGCCGCAATATGCACCGTTAGCCCATCAGCAATTGTAAATGTACGCCTCGTTAGCTTTCAAATACAGCCGAAGTTGTTGGTTATAGCAACAAAAAGGATAACAGCGGTCACATGTGCGCGCTGCACAACAACTGCAACAACAACAGCAGCAAGCAGCAGCGAGCAATGCACCGTTAGCAGGACAAAGTACACCGAACCACCGTTGAAAAACATAAACAGAGCGGCGAACGTGAAAACACAGCGCAAAAGCGCGAGTGTTGGTGAGAGTAAGTGCGTTATAACGGAGAGTAAGAGTAAGTAAGTGAGAGAGCGCTGTTTATAAAAAAATAGTAATTGTTGGGTACTGGCTTTATGAGTTTAAGTATTCGCTTGGTAATTTTTTGCAATTTTTTTGTAAAACACAGGTCCACCAGGAAATTGATCAGAAGCAATCATTAATGTAATAATCAATAAAGCATTCATTTGTATGTTTATTTTCATTTTGTATGTGACTTCAGAATTCTGCGCGTGGCGTATGAGTAACTTTTGTAATAAATATTGTATGTTCTGGAGATCACTCATACGCCTAGTTGGACACGTTGGAGAAATTGTAATGTGAAAAATTTTAAGCCGAACAGAAAACTATGTTAAGTAAGAAGCATTGCGTGATGGCCTAAAAAATGCAATTTTTGCGAATTAAGAATAAAAACTATTTTTTGTGGGGCTACGTCAAGTTATCTCTAAAGATTCCAGCTTTGGAAGACATTGAAGAAATTTCCGGCCGAAATGCTCGAAAAAGTTGCCCAAAATTGGACTTTCCGAATGGACCACCTAAGACGCAGCCGCGGTCAACATTTAAATGAAATTATCTTCAAAAAGTATATAACGTTTCAAATAAAGAACCGATGACCTTGCAGTCAAAAATTCACAAAATTTCACCTTAATAAAGATGAATTTTATGATTTTATAATAAAAAAATCTATTATGTTTTCTCTTGAGTAGCATTTACTTTTGAAGAAGTTCATCAAACCAATTTTTTATATAACCTCTGAGATGCCGTCAAGAAATCTTCCACTGATAGTTTTGATTATTTTCCTATATAAAGTGTTGCATTCGCATAGAAAAAGACTTATATGATCTTTTTCTTATACATTTTGAAAGCTTCTACAATACTCATTGCATGGTGATTACGTTACTTGTTATGAGCACACACTTCATCAAAACAAGAAGGTTTTCATTAATTACTGTGACCTCAGCTTGGAAGCAGTGGTATGATATAGGGAAGGCCATTCTTATATCTAAGTTTGCTGAAAAAATACCACCTCTTTCTCTATTATCTCGTTTGGACCCATCCGTATAGATGGCTTTCCAACTCTTCTCTGGAAGGGAAGGCAATAATAGTGAATGAATTCATGTTCAATTCTATAAGAATTCGAAGATCCGTGGTTCTAAGTAGAAGCGAGAACTTATTCTCTTATTACAGGCGGCTAATAGGTAGGGTATCCTCAGTCTAAAAACTGACTTCACTACTAGTCACTTAGAGAATAGGTGTGTTTTGGCAGTAAGAGTAAAAAAACAGTTACTGCCTGTCTTAGAGATCCACTGATGCTAATACAGCTGCTCTTTGTATCCTCTCCCTACGCTTTTTGCGTATTTCTTTTCCTTTATTGGACACCATTATCAATATCCAATTGCAAAAGTCAAATTTAAAAAATTTCGAATTCATAAAATACACCTACTACCAAGGAGCTGTGAGGGGAAGAACTTTCTTTGTATACCAAGAAGGATTTGTCTAAAAGGAAGATAAAAGCTACAGTGCTTTAAGGATCATTGACTATTACTAGCCGCACCAAACATGGCTAGGACGCCGGACTGTCATTTATTGGAACGCAGAATAGGCTTTTGTGAGAATCATTACGTATTTTATGCTGAACCTCTGGGTACAGTTTGTAGCGATAATATCCAAACCTCATTACAGCGAGAATTTGGTGGAACAAAGTATTAAGAATCCTGTTGGTACTACCTATTTCTTGTTTGTAAACCAGAAAACATACTCAATGGAGAGGGAATTAGGTCGACTCAATGAACAAACTCTGAAGCAAAAGCTAAGGACTTGAAATTTTCAGGACTTGAGATTTCAGCCAGTCTTTTCACTATGTTGACACAAAAAATTATTGCTAGACACTCTCACATTAAATCGAACTGATGGCTAGAATGAGGCTTAATCTCTATCTAGAAAGACTACTGTTCATACTTCTGGACATAATAGTCGTCATCGAAACGCTGTTTCTCTGCTATTCATTTATAATTGTATATAAGTAATTATAACGGACACTAACGAAGAGGGTATTGCAAATTGGCGTAGAGCGAGGAATTCTTCCAGAAAAAAAGTTATTCTTTGTGTTGATTTAGTGTGTTAAAAATTAAGCAATTTTGGACAGTGGTTTTTTAAAGCTGCCAATCTTTTGGAACAACGATAACATCAAAAAAAGTAAAGAAAGAGTACTTGGATACCATAATTTTGTCATCCGAAAGTAGCAGGGGATCTCAATGTGAGCATCTAACATCTCTTATGGAACGACTAAACGCATTTTGACTAATGATTTGGATATAACGCGTGTCAATATTAGAGGTATACCATCTCTTGTAAAAACTACGTGTAGAGGTCGTAAAATAGATGCTTGGCAACTTAGCTGATGACCCTACATTCATCACATTCATCATTACTGCTAACGGGAAGGTTTAATCTGACGAATGGCGCTCCGAGAAATTCGCTGAAGCCACTGAAGGTCACCCCAGTCGAGGCTTATAGCAAATGTATGGAAAATTGGGTTAAGCGTTGGCTTGCTGGTATTAGCTCAAGCCTAATTTGAAGGAGTATTAAAATATGTGAAAAAGTTGTATCAGTCCGGGTCAATTTTGATCAAGTTGTAGGCTACCTTGGAATGGCAATGAATATGCGACTTTCCATGTCCAAATCTTAGAAGCAATCAATATTACCGCAAATTAAAATATTCAGTCCGGGTCAATTTTGATCAAGTTGTATGCTATCTAAGAATGGCTGATGAATATCCGCAGGTCGACTTTCCATGTAAAAATCTCAGAAGCAATCAATATGACCGCAAATTAAAATATTTATTTATGTTCTACCTAATTCTTAAGTAATTATCTGCGCTGACTTCCAAGCAACATAAGCCATTTTCCTCAAATGTCAACAATCGCATTTCCACATTTTGCCTTACTGATTCATTCATTATGAGCCTTTTCAAAGCTTTCGACAAGCACTCAGAAAAGCTAACAACACAAACCCATACAAGTAAACAAAACACACACACACACTACCACAGGCGAAATCACTGGGTTCTCACACTTTTCAGGATACGAGCACAAGACGGAACACTAGCCGCTGCAATAAAAAGTGAATCTGCTCCCAATAGCTCATTCTTTTCAAATTATTTGCTTGTGCTTGTTGTTGCTGCCAGCGCTGATGTTAAGTAGGTCAGGGCCGTTGTGCTCATTGCAGCGTCTTTCACACTCACTCGCGCATACACATACTCACCGAGTATGGTCTGCACTTCCGGCAACAACAGCTGAGCGCCGAGCCTCGTGTTTCGAGTGTGGGATTTCGTTGGAGCTTTTTGAAGCTCATTCGCCGCTACTGCACAGTCGACGCTCTCTCTCATATATAAGTACAGTTTTGACAGTAAATCATCAGAAATGCATTTCTGCAAACGTTTGCAGACAAGCTACAAATGTGGAGTAGCTCGGTGGCAAAACCGATAGGAAAGCACGTGACCGGCAAAGTATTTTCAGCGGTTTTTGTTGGTGTTGCTTATATCCGGTGAATAATGCTTTTAGAACAATGACATTTAGGAATGTCCAAATTTATTAACAGGCATGAGAAGGAGAAATATGACAATGCATGCCACAAATATATTATAGAAGCTTTAAATAAGTTTTAGAAAATGTAAGGAATTCACATTGATGTTGGAAATAAACTCGTTCAACAATTTTTGAGGGATTCCTACAGTTCAAATCGCAATCCACAACTCAGGAAGTGGTAGCCAAACTTAAAGTTCTACATACCTGTTCCGCTCAGACCTTCGAATTTGGCTTGGCGGAAGCAGGATAGGCAGTCATGTGTGAGAGTCGCTCACTTTCTCCGGATCGAACAATGTTAATAAATATTTTTCATCACTAATCTGATCTAATTCTGTTATAGTCTCGAACAAAAGCCAAGATATATCTAATCCCTCCGAAAAAGCAAACAATGGAACGAGAACTGCCGATCAAATGCTGAAACCGTTCGAAGGAGTCAGGTCTATGTTATCGGAACGGATTCACCTCAGCATTCCTTTAAATTACCTCGGGCTGTTTTCTGCCGCTACGAAAACAACATCAAACGTTGAAAGCTGATGGTAAAAACAAAGACGGCGATAAAAAGTTAGAAACTTAATAATGTAGACCTTTGTAGACTCTGGAATAACTACAAATCCCACAGAAGATCTAAAGACAACGATGAAGAATATGAATGAAACCTGTTAGAATGAAATCACGGAAGAAGATTTGGCATGTACCGTTTTCATGAAGGTCGAGTCTACGTCACCGGAACGAACCGGGATTTGTGTCCTTCCAACTTGACAGCATTACCAAAAACGGTATTGAGGACCGTTCCCACGAAAGTCGGGTCTACGTAAACGGAACGGACCCGAATTTTTATCCGACCAAGGACTGTCAACTCGACAGAATTCTGCCGCTACAACAAAAACAATAACAACATGGTATTGAGGGATTGTCTTTATTGCTACAACAACAACAGTTGCCGCTGTAAAAGGTAAGATCGCTGTAGGGTAGAAAGACGGGAAGAAAAAGCCGCAACTTGGGTTTAGTGCTTTTAGAGATGACCATACAACCTCTGTCATATTGTAAAGTAGATATCGGGGAACTAGCTAGAGTCTGGACTATAGGAGAAGGGGTAGTAGATCAGACAAAGGAGTTATTACCATCATAAATCAATAGATTTATTACGAGCCCCAAAGAAAAATTGAGCTAGGGATGCCGGATCGCACGATTCACCTCGAAATCTTCGTTATTGTTGGTTTAGCGGTTTTTCAATCTCCGTTAGGATGCTAAGGATTATCTGAGTTGTCGTCGACATCATCTAACGGGGGCCCAAGAAACGTGCTGTTTCGACGGTGTCGGACCAAAGGAAAAAGGGTGTGAAATGAGTGGGGTTGGCTGAGCATGCACAGAGTGTCATGCGGAGACTCATTGCACGAAAGACATATGTTGGATATGTCGGGGTCTATTCTGGGCAAGTAGGTTTTTAACCTGCTACAGTATCCAGAACGAAGCTGCGCAAGGGTCACTCTCGTTTCTCGCGGCAACTTGAGCTCTTCGTCTGCAGTGGGTGGTGGCTTGACTCCAAGAACGCCATTTACTGGAAGGGAGTCGGTGAAGGTGTTAATAGTTCCGCTGTGAATGGCGGTCCGTGCTCGTCGGAACTTTGTTTTGTTCGAAGTACGGTCGGCATATTGTTCGATGCCGTCGACGTAATTGAGGAAAGACCTCTTGATGTTCTTAGGAGGCGGTTAGGTAATTTACTCCCGCTAGACAAGATATCTTCACGAAATATGGTATGGATTAAAGTTCAATGTAAAGCTACAATCTCTGAAGAAGCTGTTAGAATCGGAAAACTGTAGAATATATGTAGCTGCCATACAAACAGGCACACCAAATTCAAGATAAACAACTTTTGCACATTTGTATGCGCTAAAAAATGCATAAATTACTAACAGATCATATTAGAGAAAGTTTAACGATTTCTATTTTTATACCCTGAATAGGGTATATTAAGCTTGTCACGAAGTTTGTAACAACCAGAAGGAAGCGTCGGAGACCCTATAAAGTATATATATAAATGATTAGTATGTTGAGCTGAGTCGATTTAGCCATGTCCGTCTGTCTGTCTGTCCGTCCGTCTGTCTGTCTGTCTGTATATATACGAACTAGTCCCTCAGTTTTTAAGATTTCGTTTTGAAATTTTGAAAACGTCATTTTCTCTTCAAGAAGCTGCTCATTTTTCGGAACTGCCAATATCGGACCACTATAACATATAGCTGCCATACAAACTGAACGATCGGAATCAAGTTCTTGTATGGAAAACTGTTGCATTTGACAAGATATATTCACGAAATTTGATATGGATTATTTTCTAAGGCAACAATGTAATCTCCGAAAAAATTGTTCAGATCGGATTACTATAGCATACAGCTTCCATATAAACTGAACAATTAGTTACTAAAAGAAATGCACCTGTGAAGGGTATATTAGCTTCGGTGCAGCCGAAATTAACGTTTCTTCTTGTTTTTAAGTGACTTCATGACACCGCACCCTAATGAACAAGGAACAATGAAAAAACGCTTCTCTTTAAGTTTTATTAAAAAAAATACTACATTAAATTATTTTATTTGTTATTTTGGCTATTACATAATATTTAAAATATAATATACGAGTATAAAGTATATAAAAATATCAAAATATATAACAGCAATAACAAAAAATTTATATTTTATTACCGAAATTAGTACAAAAAAATAAAAACATAAATCAGTGGGTGTTGAAAGTAGTTAAAATTAACGAAATACAACTGTGGTGGCATTAATAATACAGTTAGAGCACCGACAAAACAGCTAAAAGTTAAATTGGCTTCTTAGAATAGCAGAGATTAGTAAACAAATACATAAAAATATATTAAATAAATTAATTGTTATGCGCCATTGGGTGGGTAGTAGTAGTAGTTGTTGTTGTAGTTGTAGAATTTGACATTTTACAGTTACCACAAAGCATAATTGACTTAAACACACAACGTGCAACATTTGCATACGGAAAACGCTGGTTTAAAAATAGTTTGTATATATGTAAATTACGCATAAAATTGTTTTTATAAATTACTAAATATACTTTGTGCAATTATTTTCATTATATGCGTTTAATTTGAGTTAAATGTTTGCGTTTATTAAAAATTCCGACGATTTTAGGCACTTTTGTGGTTTGGCAAAGGCGACCGCATGCAGCGCAGTTATGCAATAGACAAAGGCCTACGCTGCTTGCGGTAAATGGTAATTTCGTATTTATTAAATGAGTTGGCATTTTCGTTGTGCTTGGCTTAAATACAACACACATTTTTAGTTTTGCATTAGTTTTAAGCGAAAATGTGCTAGAAACGCGCTGCATAAGCTCATACAAAGGCAGCTGTGATAATATTTCTCGCATGCGCTTTAGCGTTTCATTTTATCCAAAATCGGTATGACCATATCGAATTTCGGTCGCTTGCCGGCGTCCTCATTCATGCAGATCGTGATCAGTTTCGACATGTGCGGCGACGTGCCCGGCGGTATTTTCACGCGCAGACCCTCCAAGGCGATCTTCATGCCGCACTCCATGGGCGACCATTCGGCAAACGGCACCTCACGCGTTGTCAGCTCCCATAGGATGATGGCGAAGCTCCACATGTCGCACGCCTCCCAATTGCGATCGCCCGGTTTGCGTTGCAGCGCCTCCGGTGACATCCAGGCCGGTTGGTAAATGCGCCCCTTCTCTTGGAAGGAGAATTTCGCATCGCCCATATTGATGCGCGCGGTCAAATCATCATCGATCTGTGGTAATAATTTATATTACAACAAATTTAGTGTAATTAGTTATTGTCGAAAATTTATAAGTATATGAATTATACTTACCATGACGTGATGACTGTTCAAGTTGTACGTGGGTATGATGCGTTCCAGCGAGTGTAGATACGCCATACCACGTGCTATGTCCAAGGCGCAACGCACTGCTTGCGCCGTATCCACGACAATACCAGTGGCACGATGTAACAAATTAAAGAGTGAACCACGCGTCATAAACTATTCAAATGTGTTTGGAGACAATTTTAATAAGATAAATGTATTATGTAATGTTTACGGCAAAAGGTGCATGTTTAAACGGGATGCGGGAGTGCATATGAGATTTTGATTTGAGGTTATATCCACTTCAGAATTTCAAAAAATCGCTTCTAAACCTAGATACGAGTAAGGTTTAACACGTAGTTTGTAAGAACCGGAATAAAACGTCAAAGAACTTTTAAAATATATAGACATATAAATAATCAGCGCGACGTCTGTCTGCATAAATGCGAACAAGTCGCTCAGTTTTTGAGATATCAATCTGGAAATTTGCACATATCCTTTTCTGCTCAAGAAACAGCTTCATTAACGTAACCAGTGATATTGGGCAACTATATGATATAGCTGTCATACAAACTGATCCATCAGAAGCAAGCTCTTGTATGAACAACTTTTTTATTTGAGGAGATATCTTCATAAAATTTGCCACAGATTACTTTCCAAGACAATAATACAATCTCCGAATATTTTTTTCAGATCGAGCCTCTATAACATATAGCTGTCATACAAACTGATCCATCAAAAGCGTATCCTTGTATGGAAAACTTTTTTATTTGACGAGATATCTACACGAAATTTTCCACTGCTAATTTTCTAAGACAACGGTACAATTTCCAAAGATATTGTTGAAATCAGAGAACTATAGCATATAGCTGCCGTACAAAATGATCGATAAAAATCAAGTCCTTGTACGGAAAACTTTTTTATTTGACGAGACATGTTCACGAACTTTGACACAGTTTAATTTCGAAAACAAGGCTACAACCTACGAAGAAATTTTTTAGATCGCATTACTATAACGTATAGCTACTATACAAACTGATCGATGAAAATCCAGTCATTGTATGGAAAACGTTCGTATATGGCGAGATATCTTCACGCGATTCGACATGGATTGTTATCTAACGCAAAGATACAATCTCCGAAAAAAATTTTTAGATCGGATTACTATAGCATATAGCTGCCGTACAACTTAAACTATCAAAATCAATTTTTTGTTTGGAATCTTTCTATTTTTCAAGGTTACTGCAGCTTTGATAGAACAGAAATTAACGTTTTTTTTTTCTTTTTTTATTTATTAATTTAATAAAATGTCTCCTTACAAAAAAAAATCACAATTCTGGCTTACAAGTGGTTATAACCCCTTAAATAAAGATGATAAAATCACAGCAAGAAATAAGCAAAATTATTGAAAATTGCGCCAGAGAGGAGATGCAGATGAATGAGGTAGGGATTAGATGATTTGGGTAAACTGTTAGATGGTTGTAAAAAATAAAAGGATAGGTATGCTACACAATAATACTCAGTATGTATGATGTATGATATAAAGATGAAAACCCAAGCATTTCAAAAATAAAATAAAAACAATCTCAAAACTCCTGCACTCACCTGACTAATTGTAATAAGATTTGGTGGCTGATTGCATGCGCCAATTATTGGCAAGATATTCGGATGTGAGAAAATGCGCAGCTTTGGAAACTCCTCGTTGAAATCACGCGATATACGCGCCGTACAGTGACGCACCGCTAAAATCTGTAAATCAAACCAAACAATAGCTGTCAAAACAAACTGCAATATCATACACCTACGCACCTTTGCTATAACATCGTTCTTCTGCCAACGGCCACGCCATGTCTCACCCGACGGCGTACTGGCGATTTTTGTATGCAAATCCAATTCACCCAAATTAATACCTTTAAAGCGCGAGAGTGTGGCATCGCGTGAACGTGTTTTGGTACCCAACCAACTTTGTTCTTTAAAGCTGATTTTCTTGATGTCATGACCATTTCGTTCGGCTAAATCATGCAGACGCTTTGACAAACCAGCTTTGGCCTTATCTAAGGGTGTATCGTTATCTTTGTTGGCAATTGAAACGAGCGCACCAGCATTGACTAGATCGTCACAGATCATATCGTAACCCCAAAAGCAGGCATAATGCAACGGCGTGTTGCCGTGTTCATTTACCGCGTTGACATCAGAGCGCTCACGAATTAACTATAATGGAGAAAAAATAATTGATAAAATTAAAATTAAATACAAACATATATTGACTCACTAATTGCACAATGTCGCGATGTCCATGTGCAGCCGCAAGATGTAGAGGAATATCATCGCCCATATTAGTGGCATTAACGCGAGCGCCACGCTGTATTAGGGTTTCCACCAATTTCGTATGGCCCTCTTTGGCACACCAATGTAGGGGGCTGAAGCCGTGATCATCACTAGGAAAAATAATATTTATGTAGATTTCATTTAAGATTATTTAATTAATAAATAAAAAATAATATAAAAAAACATCATTCAATTGCATCCATTCCGCCGGTCAAGTTCTAAAACGATCTGCATAAATCATCATAATATGGATCACTCTATGTCATACATCCATATCCATAGTAGCCATTGACTAAATGTGTTTGGTTTTTGTTTTTATTTTTCGGAATGGTACATTCACACATATTTTGAATCATATGCACAAGTGGCATACATATACAAATATGTTTTCATTTTCGAACGAGATTTGCCTCTGGAGTTTTTGTTGTTGTTCTTATTTATGTAGTGGGGCCATTTGGTATGCAAATGTTTACACAATTTTTCAAAGCAATCAAGTATTCATCATGACGTCACTCAGCAGTTTATACACTCACTTCTATAGAATGTTGCCAAAACGCGTTGGAGCATAAAGTCATAATGGTGGCAATTATACAATTTAATTAATTGTTTTCTTACCCTAAATTCATATCATTGCCTGTATCTTCGAGCCAAAGGCGTACTTGTATCGAGTTTCCCTCACGGCACCAATGAAATATATCTTCCATATTTGTACTCTTTTCAACGCAAATTAACTAATTTTAGTATGTGCACGTAATTCAGTGGCACATTAACAAATATTTTCCACAGAAATCGCACTAAATAACACTTTTGTAACAAATTTCTAAATTAATTCAACAGATTGGCTTCCAAAAGAACTTGAAGAATTTATTTAGAAATTAAATGTCAAATTCCAATTGGAGCTGTGATGTCATAAATGGTTTGGGTACTTGCTAACGAAAAGTGTTGTACAAATGTTTTTTTAAAGAAAGAATATTAAAGGAGAAATTGAAAATAAAAAAACTACAATTAAACACAAAAATGTGTTTACAATTGATAAACGTATACAAATTAAAAAACTGAATTATATAAAAAGTAGTAGATATGTGTAAATAGTTATTGCAATAATTTTAGCAAAATAATTTGCTGAGCTATGTTTAATGAGCATTCTGTTTTATGCACTGAAAAGATAATTTTGAGAGATCCGGCAGTATTGGAAGGGCATTTGTTTAAGAACGTGGTAAAAAGGTGTAGTTTATATTTTTAATAGCTTTAGTAGTGTTTTTGAAATAACAAACAAATATGAGGCTCAGCACTTATAACTTCTTAACATCTAAAGCCATAAAAGGTGTAAAAGTTGGCTTTCCACTTAAATTAACTGTAAGTAAAACTAACATGTGTTTATGCTACTCCGGGCCCGTAACACTTGGTCTTTCTTTAGAATGAAGTATGCAACTATTTAAAACCATTTTGCCTTTAGTTATATAAAAATAATGTACTTACAGATAGCTAAACAGGACGTTGTTGAAGCAGAGTTTAATCCAACATTTATAGAGCGTCTACTGCCTAGACTTGACTGGTCAGGTATACGCTTAGCCGCTGAAGTGGTATGCTTTTGTTTTTGTAAAACAAATCATTTCAACTTATTAAAATACATATTTTGTTGCAGGCTGGGCTCAATGATGACATTCCTGCCGAACTACCCGCAAATGTCGCTGAAAATGAGGAGTTATTAAAAAAACTGCACCATTTGTTGTTGGAGATTGATGTCCTTGAAGGGCAGCTGGAATGCCCTGAAACGGGTCGTGTTTTTCCAATAACCGATGGCATACCGAATATGCTGCTGAATGAGGATGAGGTTTAAGACGTGCTACTATTTTTTATCTTGTACATATTTAGTTATTTTTAATACTTATTGCTAAATCAAAACATCTATGGTTTGTTAATAATTTTCATAGTGACAAAATGAAGTAAATTTAATTGACACAAATAGACTTAATTCTAAAACCAAAAAATATTACTGGTTTACACTTGATGTTTTTGACATGGAAGCAGCCTTAAGTGAATGTGATGAAGTAGGTAGAATGATGATTGAAACTCTCGCTACTCATGTAGTAGCGAGTAAAATAATCTTCGGTTTCAACGTTACCGAAATTGACCCAAATTAAAAATAAGTAAAATGCCATTCCCACGACAGTTGGGTCTACGTAACCGAAATGGAACTTTTATCCGGCCAAGGACTGTCAACACGTAAGAATTCTGCCGCTACATCAACAACAATAAAATAAGTAAAACATCAAAGCAGTTTAGCTCTTTATTAAAAATACAGCTTTATTCGAAAAAATATACGTATTCTGAATTATGTTCTGTATAAGTACACACTATCGGTTCCAAGAGCTACAAGCTTTGATAAACTTACGACACAACACTGATTACATGTATAACGCACAATTTTTTTTAATAAACATACGTACATTTGTGCACATGTGTTACTAATATAAATTATTTGTATTTTTTCTTGGAATATTTAATACATACATACATGTTCAATATATTCTTACGAAATTATTATTGTAGAGATTTTCGAAAGTGAGATTATATTGGAAAACTTATTAGACAGTGTAATTACTAAGTAAATGGACGAATATGTGCAAACGCACCTTCTACTACCCAAAAAAGTTCAAAATATTAATTGAAGTAAGAATACACAAAGCGTTTAACTACATTTGGCACGTAATCACACTCAAAAACAGTAGATATAAAAATGTAATATCAGAATTGTGTATATGTTTGTATAAATATAATTTTTGCACAAATTTTATTAATTACATTTAATGTTTGCCGTTTTCGTATTGCCAGCTGCAGCGAGTTGAGCATAAATGCTACCTTTAGCCAAACCCTTTTGGACACCCTTGCAAAGTTCCGGATTGCGTCCAATGGCTGTATAGCTGCGCTCACTTAATTTACCCGCGTCTGGACCCTGTGCCAATTGTTTTTGATTGTTCCCTTGCGGCATATCGGGATTGGCGCCATTCCAGGTCACATAGTCGGCGCTAAACAATTAAAGGGGAAATATTTTTGGAACAAAGAAAACAACCACAAAATTTAACTTACAGCAGCAAACTCTCATCTGCGCCTTTAGCCAATTCTGCGCTGTGTCCACTTGTCGTTATACGCCCTATAATGGATTTAAAATCTTGGCGCTGCTTATAAGTACTTGCGCCATCAGTGGAATCTTGTTGTGCGGCGCTGTTTTTGGTGGTGTTGGGAATAAGAAATGTGATGTGAGTTTAAAATTTATATAAAAATTTGAGAAAAATAATGGAACACAAACACACATACAGAGAAATACGTTTAAATGCTAAACAAGTAGATGAGTGGAGTCTGAAGGATTGAAAAAAGCATGCCAACAAATTAAATGTGCATAATTATATACATATTTATATACAAAAAAGTAAAAAACGAGTTCCCTTTAATTTTTAGTAATCGAAACGAAGCAAAATTTTAAAGACCGAAATAACCAAAAACTTGGTTTTTGTATAGAAATTTTATAATCCACTTATGGAACTAAAAAGGTTTGGCATTTTAGGAAAATTTGCAAATACTCGATTTTTGAACACTATATATATGTAGGTAAGTATAAATAAAAAAATAATTGAAGTTTTACTTTTATTTTCTAAAATTTTCGAACTTCGAGTTTTGATGCATAATTAAAATTAAATTTATTATAAAAAATAGAAAATCCTAATAATTCAATTGAACTACTGAGAAACAACACTTTACCAAGTCCACGATGCAAAGAAAAGCAAAAATCTATTTTTACAAACAATCAAAAATAATTAAATAGCATCCTAAAGAGCAAGAAAAATATTTAACAAAAAAAAGTAGAAAAAGTAAAAGTTCCAACAAGCATTTCACAGTTAAAGTTCAGCGTACTTTAGCGGTTCGGTCTTTTCGCGCAAGCGTGTCAATTTCAATTTGTCCAAAATAGAAGCCGAAGTGTTGGCAGCTTTATTGGAATTTGTGCCATGCAGATATCCCTGGATGCCAGAGGCATATGTATTGCAACGCGCCAGTATGCTTTTTGTAGTCAGTTTCTCATACTCATTGGCGACTAGATTAGAAGTTGATGCAGCGGAAGATGGCAATTCGGATGATATGTGAAGTTCTTTTAAAGCTTTGGGCGGTGATATAGAGGTTGATGATGACGTAGCTGATGGATTAATGATTGTGGATGAGTTGGGTAAGGAGTCAACGACATCACCAGCTGCTATTACAACTGCCGGCGCCTTCGTTTCCTTTTCGTGGCGTTCAATGCAAGTGGGTGAATTTGAAAGTATAATTTGTGTAGTAGCTGTAGTGGGCGTGGTTAGGTTTATGGAGGGAAATGCTACCTTTTTGCTACCAATATTTCTTGTGGCGTTTATTTTTGTGGAGGATTTTAAAGCGCTGCATGCTGCTGAAGATTGTGGCAGCGATGATGATAAAAATGCTGTTGATGATGATGTTGGTGATGGTAATGATGTTGATGTTAAGGATGTGGGCGCATATGTGTTATGTTTCGTTGAAGCATTTTGAAAGCTTTTGCGGTCATCGTTGTAGCTATTTAACGGTGTTTTGACAACGACAGTGATGATACTGCTTAGTTCGTTTAAAGTGTTGCGGGAGGGAAAAACGATTTTTGGGGGTTATTAGCACAAATTAAATGCATATTGTTTGAAAAAAAAGAAATAAGAAAGCGAAAAATCGTAGTAGGTCAAGTAGAATGACACATTCTTTACGGTGAAGTTTTTTTGGAAAGTGAAAAAATGCGGCGAAAAAATTGTTCAATTGCATTTTTTTACTTTCCAAAATTGAAAACATTTAATGATGTAACTTTCATATACAAAATTATCGTTATTCATATTTGTATTATAATTAAGGAAAATAATACAATACATTTGTAAGTAAACATGAGCGAATAGTTATGCAATTTTGAGAAATAGATAGCCTCATAGCATTATAATAGAAAGTAGACCAGCAAATAAGTATGACTTTGGCATCTATAAGAAATTTGAACATTTTCGAATCTATTATAATAATATTGATAGATAATTTTCAAAGCATTTACAGTTAATTATAAAAATCCAATTGTAGAAATGCAACAAAACATACACCAGGAGGTTATTGGTGAAACATGAGAGGTCACAAGGATTAACACTTTTTCGCACTCCGAAATTGGTCCATTACAAAAATGAAGTCAAAAACAAAAATCACCAAACACTTTGCAATTACAACTAAACTCACCTATCATCAGCGACGGCGCCAACACCTGGGCCATGCATACCATCCGCTGCACCCAAAATCACTTCGGCATCATGTCCACTCGTCGATTGCATTGCTGCATCGGTCGCAGCAGCGGCAGTAACGGCATTTTTCTTAGCATGCAACTCATCCTCTTCTTGCACGATATAGAGAATTTGTGTGGCACGATCCTCAGCATAGTTGACCGACTCCAGCGCCATGAGTATAATCCGTTCAGCTAACTGTGGAAATTTCTCCTTCATATGCGCTTGTACTGCAATGCAAATATCAATTATTTTAGCAATTTATTTAACAAAAATATTTTTTAAAATTGTTACTTGTTGCTTTTTCCTCCGCTGTGTAAATCTTTGGTTGCAAGGGTATAATTGTCTCCTCGGCAGCTCTTTTGGCAGCTGCGGCTGCGTGCGCAGCTTCGTGATCGGAGCGATGTGATATTTTTGGTGGTATAAAGTCACGCTTCGTATAGCCCATCGAGATGAGTTTCTCAGAAGCGGTTTGTACATTGTTGTCCGAGCTGGCAAGTATGTCAAGTAGTACCATTTCGTCTGCTTTGGGGAAAATGGTTTTCAAATATCTGTGGGATTGCATAAATATTATTGTTGTTGGTATATTTTGAGTAAGCGTTAAAGTTAGGTTGCGAGACGTATAGAAATTAGTTGCGATAGGGAGGCTAAAAATATAAATTAAATATTTAAAAATTGAATAATATAATTAAAACAATTATAAAATAATATTAATAAATTAAATATTAAAGAAAAAATAGAGTTTTTACTTTTTAATGTACAAAATTTAATAAAAAAAAATATTTTGAGAAAAATAATCAATCATTTTATTATAAAAAAATTAAAAATTTGTTTTTAATTTTTTTGTATACACAGTGCAATAAAAAATGTTTTATTTTTTTCCGTACCAAATTTTGTAAAAAAAAAATTAATTATTTTAGTAAAACTAAAAATTTGTTTTTAGTTTTTTTCCAAACGCGATTAAATTAAAAAAATGACAAAACATTGGGATTTACTTTTAGTTTTTTATGTAAAAATCTTTTTGTTAATAAAATTAAATTAAAATAATTAAATATTTTAAATTAATTTAATTTTTTTATTATTAATGATAATTTTAAAACAAATTATTTGAAAATATAAACTTTTTCTAAGGTATTTAATTAGTAAACGATTTTTTAAATTTCAAGTTTAGTTTTTGGAATAAAATAGTGCCAACGTAAATACTTCAAAATATATTGCCTACATTTAGGCGCATTAACTTCTGTCAATTTAAAATTGTTATTAATCGTATTAATATTTTGGAAAACTTGTTTTTTAATATTAATTAATTTACTTTTTTCATAAATTAAGGAAAATATGAATGTTGCTCATACGCACTGTACTACCAAATAGCAAATTGGCAATAAAAAAATAAATAAAAAGTTATAATAAATAAAATATGGAAAAAATACTTCAATTTCATATAGCAAAGCTTTAGATATGTATAGTGGAGTGAAAAGAAAAACTGCTGAATAACAAAGCACGAAAAAACCTTAAGAAAAGCAAAGAAAATGTAAAATTAATTGTTGTACATAACATAAATGCATTGAGTTTTAAAATTACACGAACAACAAATCAAGTATTTTGCACAGCCCTCAAATTAAACAAAAAAACTACACAAACAGAATATTACAACAAAAGCAAAAAATAACAATAAATTGCATTTCTTAGTACTCCACCGGACCTCAATTTCATCTTCGGCGACGAGTGCGGCTTCGGTGAACTGCGCCATTGTTCGAAGCGCGGCGAACCCTGATGAAACGGCATGGCCGCGGCAGCAGCTGCAGCCATATAGCCACCGCCGCCGCCACCGCTCCCAACGCCACCATGCACGCTTGTGACACTACCGAAACGGCCGCCCGGCAGAGGACTGGCTGTGCGTGAGCTGCTGCCGACTGCAACACTGCCATTGAGGCCGCGTGCCGTTATGCCCTTGTCCAGGCGGCGCGCTGGTGGTGTCAAATGAAACACGGTGTTGCTATGGTAGAGATGACGTTGGGCCGGCGGCGTGACATAGGGACCTGGCATGGTGACCGGATGCTTCTCCACTTGTAAGGCGCTAATGACGACGGCCTCACGATTGTAATACCTGGACGCGTACGAGTTAATGTTGTACATTTGTATGCGTGTATTGTGTGCGCGTGAATGTAAGTACAAAAGTGATACAACAACAACACATTTGGAGGTTAGTAACAGTTGTTAGTGGATTATCATGTACACACATATATATATATAATGTGCGTGTGTGTGTAGTGTTAATAAGTATTGTATGCGGTGACCAAAGAGAGCACATTTTGATTTTTTCAAGCGACGAGGTAAGCGTGTAAAAGCGAAAGATTCGTGTGATTAGTACAGTGAAAAAATTTAGAAATTTGTTTCTCTCAAGAAAAGTGCGGGTGATGTGAGTATAAAAGCGCACTCACTTTTTAAGCAGCAAACGTATGTGATCCTCGCTGGCGGTGGGAAACATATTTTGTATCTTATTGACCACCGCATCCGTATCGATGGGATTTGTGAAGGAAGTCTCCTGTATGGTCGAACGTCGTGACATATTACCCAAGCGTGGCGTCTGCGTCAGTGAGCCGCGTTGCATACGCAACGGCGATAATTCCTACAATTTAGAGAGCATAAACATTTTCAATAAAATATTTTTAAAAAAATGTTAAAAAAGCTTTGTTAAAAACTCACCAAATTCCCGCGAGAAGACAGCAGCGGACTGGATGACATGTTATGCAAACTTGTGTTGGTGCCAGGACCGGCCTGAAAGGCACGTACTGCCTGCAAATTGTTGCTTGGATACACGTGATAGGGTGAGCCGTTTATGGGCTGCACAAACAAATGCATGAAACAGGGTGTATAAGAGAGAAGAAAATTAGATGAAGGTTGTATATAAAAAAAAAAAAAAAAAAAAAAAAAAACAACAATAAAATAACAACAATCTCTGCCAAATTTCGTGAAGATATCTTCCCAAATGAAAATGTTTGCCTTAGAAGAACTTGATCTTTGTCGGTCAATTTGTATGACATATGTATATAAGCTATGTATATTGGTCAGATCAGAACAATCTGTTTAGAAATTATACCGTTAATTTATAAATAACTTAAGCCAGATTTTTTGAAGAGGTATTATCAAACAAAAAGGTTTTCCATGCAAAAACTTAATTTTTCTCGGTTAGTTTGTATGGCAGCTATATGCTATATTGGTCCGATCTGACCAGTATGTTCGGAGCTTAGAGTCTTGCCTGGAGCAATAATCTGTGTCAAATTTCGTTAAGATAGCTCCTCACATGAAAAAGTTTTCCATACAAAGACTTAATTTTGATCGATCAGTTTGTATGACGGCTATATGCTATAATAGTCCGATCAGAATAATATTTTCGGAGATCGTAGCCTTGCTTTGGAAAACCGTCTATGTCAAAATTTGTGAAGATATCTCGTCAAATAAAAAAGTTTTCCATACGAAGACTTGATTTTAATCGATTAGCTTGTATGACAGCTATATGCTATAGTGGTCCGATATTGTTGATACTGTCAAATCACCAACTTCTTGGCACGAAAAGAATACATATGTGTAAAATTTCGTAACTATATCTCAAAAACTGAACGAATTTACCTGCATCGCTATGGATTCGGTGGAGCAGCGTTCGTTCTGCAACTGCTTATAGCGTCCGCGCGGGTCCTCCAACTGCATTGCCTTTGTGAAATAGTTGATGTAGTAACTGTAAAATGCAAAAGAGAGAAAGCAGCAATAAATGTGTGTACCACTAAGTAAATATATATAAATATGTATGCACTTGCAAATAACTACAACTTAAATTACGCGCAATTATGTAAATCACAGCAAGCCTATTAGGCGTCCTTCCTCATTTGGCCATGGAAATGTCCTCGAACTGCCGTAAAGTTGTTGCTTGCCTTTTGCCCTTTTCGATTCTGCACACATCGAAAGTTGAAGGCTTTCAATAAGCCGCATTCATGGCATTTTGCAAGTATAGGCGTGTGTGTGTATGTGTGAGTAATAACGGAGCGATTCACGGTAAAGAACAAGGACATTGCATTGCCTTGGAAAAGTATTTTGCGGTAGTGTTTGTGTGTGTGTGTGCAACTTTGCGGTTTGCAAATGTGTGCGTGTGCAGACTCTAAAATGTGCAACGACAGGGTTGCCAAGGGTTGAAGTCGAGAATTTGTTGCTCATGAAGTGATGTTAATTCTAAAGCAATGTGAAAGGATTTGTGTGGTACTAAAGATATTTTTGCTTTCTCTGGAATTTTGCTTTGGAAATTTATCGCAAAAATTTCTTTCTTTGTTATATGATCAGCTGCGATTTAAGGGCTTACATGAGTTTACGAGCTTTAAAAAACCGGATTTTTTTATTATCTTATTAAATTGTAAAACACCTCTAGAATATTGTTTTAAATTTTCAAGTTGATCCGATTAATAGTTTCGGAGATACAGCCTTGAGAACTTCTGCGCTCGAGGCTAGCTAGGCCAAGTGCGCCGTTTTTGAATGTGTTTTTCTCGAAAATGTGTTCTTGAAGTCGGTTGGTTTCTCGAGAACTACTAAACCGATCTTCCTGAAATTTTATACGAGTCTTTGAGATACAATATTTTTTTTCGATTACAACTGTTTGAAAAAAATAAATTTGTCGAAATTTTTATTTTTTTGTAAAAATGTTGGCCAAAAATCCAATTTTCAGTTTTTTTTCTTCGTCCAAGTTTTAAGACAAGGTTTTAACTAAAACACGTATTTTTTCACTTTAGATGATTCTGTAAGGAGTTATTCTTCCAACGCGAGCTCATCGTTTTTCAGAGCGGTCACCGGAAATGGCGTCGCAATGGCCGAGTTTAAATTATTTTTTTTCAAAAATTTCAGAATTTCTTTGTCAATAATGTATGTTTGTAACAGTAAAAAGTTCTGTTAAAATATTTAATTTTTTATAAGAGAAAAAAGTTGTTGAAAAGGCTGTTTTTACCCGAGGAAATCCATGTAATCCCTTAAATAAATAAATCTAATGCGAATTTCCAGAATTGAATCTACTTCAATAATTATAATCGGAGTTGCATTTTGAAAAAAATTTGTATTTCCTTGTTACCAGAAACGATCTCCAGAAGAGCCTCCGAAAAAAGATTTTTGACGGTGAAGTTGATTTTTCTGCCTAAAATTTTCTCAAATCCAAAAATCAAAAAAATCGTCATTACAATAGATCAATAAAAGTGTTTTGACTAAATGGTGTCTTCTAAAAAAAGTTGTCCATTTTGTGAAAAATTTTAGACGTCAAAATGTTTTAAAAAATCATGTTTTTCGATAATTACCTAACAAATATATTTACGAGGTCGTGTGCTATCGGATAAATTAGGTTTGCTTGACAAATATATCAAGGGTTGTGTTCCTTCATCAATTTTTTGAAATTCATAAGTCGACACGAATAATGGAATATGGAAAGCTCTTAAGCGAACTTTTTGTCAGTTTTGGAATTTTGCTAAATATTTCTTACCCCCTTAGATGGAAGAACTTTGAAGTAATCTTATACGACCTGCAGCTAATCAAATCACTTGGCAATCTTTGCAGCTTTACAACAAAAACAATAATTTACATCGCGCCTTTGGTACAGATTTACGTGACTCTGTGTTTACATGCGCAAACCCTCACACACACATATATATATATGGATACATATTCGAAAATATATGTACCATATACAGTTAGCCGTGTACATATGTACTTCAGCAAACGAAAAGTCAAAGTCCTTGAGTTAAACAGCATTTCACCGGCTGCCATTTCTGTTTTTCTTCGCCAAAAGTTAAGGACCTTTCTGGCACAATTTTCTTGCGTTATCTGCGCATACAACAACCTTTAATTGCATGCATTTATTTGTATTATATTTTAAATTGTGACACGTGATAAACACAGCACTTATCTAATGTGAAGTGTAGGCTTTCAGCGACAAAAAAAACACATGTTGAGGGTTGCGAACGGTACAATGACAGCAGAAGACACTTGAAAATCTTATTTTTTCTACGTTTTGAAGTTAAAATGTGTAAGCTGAAGTATGACTGGATATATGGTACATATGTATATATGTATATTTGCAAATTTTTATGTACATTTGTGTGTACTGTTTTAATTTTAGATTGCTGAATTCCTGCACTTTTATAAGCTGCAGCTTATCTTTTCACGTTAAAATTTGCTGAGTCGTACAATAATCAGGTTTTCTTCTTAAATTTGAGATGTTTTTATAATTTATTTATAAAAATTTACGAAACTGATAAAAATTATTTTAGAATTTTGAAAAAATTTAAAAGAGAAAGTTATAATGTGAGCTTATACTATATGCATGTCAATGAGTGAAGCTTTTAGTAAAATTTCCCAAGAGCTCTTGACTCGACTTTTGTTAGAGGCAGATCTACGTGAATGGAATGGGGAGTTTGGTAGGAATATCCGACCAAGAACTGACAGTATTTTTGAAAATTATTTAGAAAATTTGTTTGTCTCAACAACAACAAAAACATAACTATATGCACTTTCGCCTTGGAAACTTATTTTCATAGCGTTAGTTTTAGGCATTTTGTGAAAATCTCAGAAATAGTTGGCTGGGTTCATAGATTGAGAAATAATTGCCAGTAATACCCTGAAGGAAATGTCGGAGACCCTAAAAAGTATACATATAAATGATCAGAGTGACAAGCTGAGCCAATTTAGCCATGTCCATTGGTTTGTCTATACTCTCCGAATAAATTGCGTTAATTGAGTGTTAATGTGAATATTCTTATATTTTATTTTTCCCTTTTTCATTTTCAAATATTATTATATACATATATTTATATATTTATATTATATATTTTTTATAACCAAAACTCAAATTTTGTTTCATTTTAGTTTTTCCTTCGCCTGTTATGTATTTTTTTGCAACGAGATTTATATATTAGATTTTTGTAATACATTCCATCTATAAAAATTCTATAAAGCCTTACTTAAAAAACCGAATATCTCGAGAAGTATTAATGATAGCGATTTTGACCTTGGACCTTTTTTATAGCAAATCAAATTTCCTACAAATTTGTCATTCAAATTTTTTCTATAGCTCTTGTCATTTACGAGATAAATACAAAAAAATGCGAATTTCATGGAAAAATCAAGTTTAAAGCCCCGTACTACCTCGCTGGTGTGAGTTACGACTTTGTTGCACTGGACCCTTTTGTAGAGTGAACAATTCTGAGAAATTTGCATCTAAAGTCAAAGCGATGCCAAAAAATACCACTGATCTGTAGGAATTTAAAGATGGAAACTCACGATTGTAGTGTATTTTCTATGGACAATTTTTACAGGCCTTGGTGCAGTTCTTAATGTTAATATTTAGGGCTAAAATTTTTAGGGAATTTTTTTTAGGGTATTTCCAAGGACTGAAAAAAATACCCTACTTTACATATATATACATATATGTATGCATATATATTTTTAAATTATTTTTTATGTCTTTTAATTTTCTCTATCATAGTTATATTTTTTTGAAATATTTTTTTTTTGTTAAAAAATTAAATTTAAGTTGTGAAATTTTAGTTGTGTAAAATATTGCATTTAAACACAAATATCTAAGAAATATTTTTTTCGGTTAATTATTTCCTATTTTTTAATGTTTTTCTTACATAGATTTTATATTTTCTGCACATTAATCTAAGTATGATTAATTATTTTCTAAAATAGTTTGAAAAAGTTTTTTCTTTTTTATGCAATTAAATTTACTAATGCTTTTGTATTGTTTTTTTTATTTGTTTATTTTATTATGATTATGTTATTTATTTTTTTGATCATTTAAAAATATTTAAATTTGAGCTGACATGTTTGGGCCACATACAAATCTTTAAACAGGCTGTTGTTGTAGTTGTTTTTGTTTTTATTCATGTGACGCCAAATATAAAAATGTGTACAAATATTAAATCTCCATATATCCAGGATATAGATTTAAGCAAACCAAGCAGACAATATTTACTTGAGTGGGAACAAAATACACACACACGCATGAACATATATACATGTATGAATATTTAAACACATTTTTCATTTCTACGAGATTAAAGCAAATGACAGTCGTAGCATCAGCAACATTTCTACAGACAAATATGCGTACTTCAATGCCGCAACCACATGCCCACAAGCTTAATTAGTGCGCGTGACTTTTTTGCATTTTTCTACATTACAGCTTTTATTTGCAAATTCAAAGGATTTGCATATCCTTGATATACAAACATATTTTATTTGCATAACTGGGGATTATGCATTCTAAATAGCTGCACAGGCGGCGTAAAATATTCCACATGAATATACAAATATTATACATATGTATTTATTTTTGTAAATATGTATGTTTGTAGATATGTTCTTGCATTAGAATATATTGTCGAGCACATATTTAATATGTATGCATGTATATATGCTATAATATTCGCATATAAAGCTAAGTAGGCGCATAAGTATCACTTCAAGTCGCTGTCGACCCATTTTTTAGGGCTACAAAGTGCTTTAATTACACCTTAGTCTATTTACTTGGTGCTGGATTATGAAAAATTATAATAATAAATAGGTAAATATTATAACCTATTTATTATTGCAATTGTTTTGGTTTTTTTATAATTTTTTTTCCTTTTTATATTTTTTCACTTATTTTTTATTTAACTTTTCTTATTAATTTTTTTTTTGATTTTTCATTTATCTTTTTTTTATAAATTTTTTATTATTATTTTGTTTATCTTTTATTATTACTTTTTAATTATTTTCTATTTTTTTACTGAATTTTTATCTAATTTCAGTTTCTTAATTATTATTTTTTACATATTGCTTATTCTTTTTTCATTCACTTTTACTTCTGCAAGCTTCAGCTCATCTCTTCGCCCTAAAAGTATGCTATGCAACATTTTAACTCGAAAACATGCTCCCCCTCTCCTTGATATTTTTATGGCCGCCATTTTGTAAAACTCTACACACTTCCTTAAAGTATGCGGCGGAATTCCTGGCTTGTCTGCCGACCAGCAAAAGCTGTCTGCAGTGCGTTTCCTTTGCCTTTCACACGCCCATTTTCAAATAGTTGCCACTTATAACTATAATAGTTAACAAAAAGGCGTAAAAATAGCAACAACACATACCAATTTCCTGTTGCTTGGTCGTATTTGCAATCCCAGCCGGGCGGCAATTTCTGATATTGTCCTTTAGCATCCGTCATTTTCAACAAAATTTTAAATTATTTCAACTCTTTCAGCTTTATTTCATACACTAACAGCACTTTTGCACTTGTCTGACTGGCTTCGCAGTTTATTTACACTTTATTTCCTTGCGAATTGATGTCCTTGTCGTCAGCGCGAGTCCCAAGTTGCCCGTTTCTGTAGCCTGTGTATACCAAATGGAGCTGAAGGTGGTGTGGTGCGCCTTCTGGGGGTTGTAAAGTCACAACAACACACATGCAATCACATGTATATACATATGTATGTGTGATAAACACTCAGCTCACGTGAAGCTGTATTCGCCTTGCGTTCGACACTTTTCCACTACTTTACACTTCGAGTTGCGGTCACGTACTGACTGCTGTACGATTTCAGTGCGCTTTTGATGCTTTTGGGGTAAACGCAGTGTCCGGCATCTGTTATGTACGCACAGCTCATATTTCGTTTGATTGCTTGGAGCTGGCGTTCTTCGAAATTCGAACTCGCACATTTTCGAATAGCTGTTGGGATGCGCGTTGTGCGCCGTGCCGCAAATGCCAGTGGTTGAGGGCGCGGCGTGTGGGTTGCTTAAACGTTGGTTGGGTCGTTGGTGGGCTGTTGGTGGTGGTGCAGCGGCATTATGAAAGCGAATGCGCGTATAAAAACAAACGACGAATAATTTTCAATACAATTCCGTGTGTATGTATGAAAATGTGATTTTCTTTTGTTTTGTTTTGATCCGCTCTCCGCAGTTACTGCGAGGTGACTGGCACCGGTTGCTTGAAAGTTCAGCGCGTAAAAATGGAATTTCGCGCGTACAAAAAAACAAGAAAAATGCAAAAAAAAATATTTGTTTGTGGTACTCCAAGTGTGGCAAGTATTTGATGTTGGACGGGAAATAATAAAAAATAATTTAATTTAGTCGATGCTTCACTTCGGAGGGTTCAAATTAATGTGTCTATGAAGGTACATTGCCGAAGTGAGATGATTGAGCTTTTTGTTTGTTATTTGCAGTAGAAAAAGTTACCTATATGTATGTATGTATGTATGTATGTATGTCCAAGCATTCAAGTAATGATTGCCAGACGTGATGAGCTTAAATTACGCTAACGCTGAGACAATGTTTATCAGCAAACATATGTACATACATACATACTTGAATTGTGGAATATTTATTTATGCGAATATAGTATGTACATACATATATTTGCATTTTTTTCATACGAATATAGATATATGTACATACATATACATACATATGTATATTAGGGTGGGTAAAAAAAAAATTTTTTTTTTCGTTTGGTACCCTGAAAAAATAGTTGATAGACACCTCAAACAAAGGCTCTCTAAGTATGAGCTCTTAATTGTAACGAAAGGATCCTCCACCTAACGGATTTCATTTTTTTTCTTATTATCAGATAAGAAAATGCATATCTCGCTTCCAGTTTAGGTTAGTCAGATAAGCTAATGAGCCACTCATAGACTACTTTTGGTACTTTGCGATGCCACATGGAGTTCAGTTACGAAGTCCATGAGGAGGAATCATCATAGCGCAGGCAACGTACGCTTGACGCAAATTTTAATAGACTCTGTGGCCTAACTCTTGGTACCTCTTCCAGTGTTTCATACCCCGGAACTCCCAAATGCTTAAAGGGAAACCTTGCCAATTGCCAAGAGCGCAAGAGATGCTCCATTCTTTCTCTGGTGCCTTGCTATTTCCGCAGTTTTCTCGATCTGTTGGGCCCATTCTGCAGGCGAGTGCCGCCACCAGTGAGTATTCCAATCAGGTAGATTTTCCTTACCATGCTTCTGTCCAGATCGTCGTGTAGACAATTTATGAATTTTGCAATGTGGATCACGTTTTCGAATATCAGCTGTATACCACTCTTGGTAATTTCGTCCACTATCTCTTAGTCCTCGATGCCTTTACGGACTGTCTCTGGAGTTGCCAGCTGGTGTATTTGGTGCTAGCTCCTCGGCTTTCGCAATATCAAAGATCTCTGCTTCGAATATACTGCAGGGATCCGACAACTTAAAACATTGGCTTATGCCTTACTCTGTACAATATATCCCCACATCAACCCCATCCATCCATTTTCAAGCCATTCGTATAACTGTTTAGTGTGTTTCGTGCATCTAACATGCTTTTACGCCAATTATCTTTTTCTATGTTCACTGTGAACCTTCTTTCCCAGTTGAAGAGTAAATCGAAAATCTCAAATCACAACAAAAATCATATTCTATAACCGTTCAAAAATTAAAAATATATGCCATATTATTCATATTAAGAGCTCAATATTTATGAAAATTGTTTTTTTTCGACATTTCAGGCGATATTTTCACGGTATCTAAGGAAAAAAAAATTTAAAAAACAATCAGCAGTTTTTTTTTGCACACCCTAATACACATATTTTGCTGTATTTTTCTAAGCACGATATTCTTATTAAACCTAATTGTTTCCACTGTATGCCATTTAGCATTTATTTAACAACACAAGCACATAGCTTCATGCAAAAACAACAAGACAGTCATCTCTCCCCATCGGTTCGGTTATGGCATTTATTCAATTAGGTATTTTAGAATTATTTTATTTGTAAGTAATCGCTTAATGGTCATGTGAGTTCGCCCACAATGATCTGGACACTTGAGATGACGTCATGCGAGGCGAAGTCAGCGCGAAATTTTCGGTTTCGGCTAAGCATGCATTTCTTTACAGCGTTTATTTATCGCTTACTTACATATCTATTTCTCTGAAACGCTGTGTGCAGTTCTGCGTTTAGCTATAACTCACTAAGTTAATATTTAAATGTTTTTATTTACGATAATAGCGCTAAGTTAAGTTATTCGCACATTCTTGAGTGATTAAGGTCCCCTCACAATGTATGCATTTGTGTTTTATTGCTTAAGTGTCAAATATTTAACACTAAAAAAAGCAACAATCTTCATTATTACTTGCACCGAAGCTGTAATACCCTTCACAGCTGTATTTCTTATAAAATAAAAAGGTATTTATTTTTCGTTTTTTATTATAGATATATGTACTTGTATGTATGCTACAGTGGTCCGATCTAAACAATATACGTAGAGATTGTAGTGCTGAATGCCTTGAACAGTAGCCCATGCCGAAAATCGTGAAGATACATATTTCGTCCAACAAAAAAGTTTTCCATAAAAAGGCATGTTTTTGATCGATCACTTTAGATTACAGCAATATACTAATCCCTCTTCTTCTTTATTGAGCGTTTTCATCAATTCTCTCGAAAACTCATAACATCGACTTATCAGATGTTGTCATCGCCCATGCCTCTGCATTATAATGACTTATAGAGTTTGGTCTTTGTTCGTCGAGAGAGGACTGTACTTCTCAATTGCCTACTCAGTTCGAAGTAGCACCTATTGGTATGAGTTATTCTGCGTTGGATTTCGAGGGTGACATTGTTGTTAGTGTAATACTGCTTTCATGATAGACGAAATTATCCCCGACTTCGAAGTTATGACTGTAAAACACACCGGATGTTGTCAACTGTAACAGAGGAGCCAAGTTGCGAGTGCGACGACTGTTTCTTTGATGACAGGAGATATTTCGTCTTGCCCTCGTTCACTACCAGACCCATTTGCAGTCTGGAGAAATCAGAACTAACCCCTGCGGTTGTTAAGACCAATGAACACTCTTATAGAAGATTGTACCTCCTCTATTCAGATCTGCAGCTCGAATTACTTTTTTCAGGAGTAGATTGAAGAAGTCGCACAATATAGAGAGTCGCTTCGTCTGAAACCTCGTTTGGTATCGAACGGCTCGGAGAGGTAATTTTTTTTCAAATTAATCACCTATAGAAAGCAATATTCAACAGCTTGAACATGTTTCTGATACCAAAATGAATCTTATTAATAAACGACAGCGATTAGAGAACGATCTCCAGCAGTTAGGAATCTCTGTTTGTCATTAAGATAGATACCAAAAACCAAATTATACTACTATAGACGTTCAAATCTACTGAAATACCATGTGATCAAATATGACCCGGACTAGAAATTTTGTAGAAGTGTTTTGGGAAGTATATTTTATCACATGTATTTGAGTCTTACAAAGCGAAGCATGAAGGTCGTGAAGTCATCGAAAATTTAAGCAATTTGGCGGGATAAATGGGTCGAAACTGAAAAAAAACATACGCTGAAGGCACTGAAGACCATCCCTGGTCGAGATTTATAAGAAGTCTATTACACGTTGGAATACTTGTATTGGCTTATGAGCCTATTTTACGGCGATAATAAAGATTCGCGTTAAAATACGTGAAAATGTTTTTTATTTTTTGTCAATCCGGGTCAAATTTGATCAGATGGTATTAACGCCTTGGAGACTAGTTATTAGAATTAGTTTCACATATTAAAATGTTTGAAAATTTTATATTTTCTTAAATTACATATCTATATAAAAGCGTGTACGTTTATAGTAATGTCAAAGTCACTAGAAGCCTCGTTATAGGGTCGCAAAGTCACTAATAATTAAAATAATCTTGTTTGCAATCGAAGTACACCTACCCGTACTTGTATTTACCTATGTATTAAACTCTAGGCCATAAACACATAAAAGCATAAACTTGTTGACATTGTTTGTTCGCATTTTTCTCAAAGAAAAACATGAAAGCTTCATTCCTTACATACATACATACATACATACTCCAGTAACTACTTATCAGTTCGAATTAGTATTCTAACTTACCGACAGTTTCCAAAGTTATCTACAATTTTAGGAACACCTTCTATTATTTACAATCAGCAAATGCGAAAAGAAACTTTCAGATCCAAAAACAAATATTTGCATTACTTTTGTTATCAACCAAATTGCCAACACTTTTATGTATTAAACTGAAAGTCGCGACTAAATACTTGTATAGCATGTGCCTAAACTGTGTTGTTTGTTGATGAAAAATATTTATTGTGTACATACATATGTATATATGTATGTATGTATAGTAAGCAATAGGGTGGGTCGAAAAAATCAATTATTTTTTCCAGTTTATAGTCTGAAAAATTGGTTAATGGACGCCTCAAAAAATCTTTTTTCAAGTTCGAGCTCCTAGGAAGGTGAAGGTATTAGGCAGATGCTCCGCTTTTCAGTTGCCTACTTTGTCTTTAAAATAGGGAAAACATATACACATATATATATCAGCAATTACTGTTTGAAAAAAGTGTATACTTATATATATTGTATATAAATGGTCTCTTACAATTTTTTCGGAAATTTCATCTTTGACAATTTGTTAATATGGTAAATTCATGAATATGCTATAATTGATTTTTTAATTTTTAATTAATTTTATTAAATTTATTTTAAACAAATGAAAAAAATAAAAACTAAAAAATATAAAAAAAATATTTTTTTCTGATCCACCCTAACATGTATGTATGTACGTGTAATGCAAATAAAAAGCTAACTTTAATTAAAAGCTTTAGTCGCTGCAGCGTTCTATCTTAAACCGTCAATCAAAAAGCTCGTTTGTTTTTTGTAAAATTTTTTATATTACTTTGGTTCTTTGTTAGAATTAAAAAAAAAATACGATTTATATATAAGTGAAATGCGCTTAAAAATGCAATAACAAAAAAGTAATAATTTACATCTTAAATTTTATAATCAATAGGCACATCATGGATATGTTAGCACTAACATACGTACACTGTACCGTTATGTGTACTTGCTGCCAGTTAGACCGGCTTAGATTATACAGCAAATGCAATTACAGATACATATGTATATAAAATGCAAAGATTGTAAAGCCATAACGTATATATGTATGTTTGTCTTTTGCTACTTAATTAAAGCTTAACGGTTTAATATTTAAGCGTTCGGCTAAAGCCGCACAAGTCTTTAGTTGATTTTCCAAGTACTGGATGCCGCCAGCCTTGTCCACCGCTTTCATATTCAAGTCCTCTTTGTCACCAGCAACCAAAACGGGCTTGGAGGGGTCGGTCTGTAAGGAAGGAAATCAATTTTTATTCAATTATTTTTAATATAACTTTTTAATTTAAGTAAAAATTATTTAATTATTTGTATACAATTTTTTTTCTCAATTTTTTTTAGTTCTTATTTTTTAAATATTTTTTTAATTGTTTTTTTTTTCTTCCTATTTTCTTTAAAATATTTTAAAAACTTTTCCACAGTTAAAAAAAAAAGAGTTTTGTAATTTAATTTTTTTCTTAATTATTTTAAGTAATTTTAAAAAAGATATTTCAATTTAATTTTTACTATCAAAAATATTTATATTTTAAATAAACTTTTTTTTAATTTGTTATTTAAAAATTAACTGTAATTAATAAAATTATCTTTTAGTAAAAAAAATAATAATTTACTATTTTATTTATTTTTTTTTTAATTTTCCTGGAATTTCTTCTATAAATATTTTCTTAAATTAATTGGTTTAAATATATTTGAAGTTATTTTTTTAGCAAAAACAGAAGGCTATATAAAAAAAATATTTTTATTGTAAAAAATTATGTAATTTATTTTTATCTTCGGAAATATGTATAAGTAAGTTATTATGTTTAGCTAGACAGCATAAATCATAATATTAAAAGAAAAGTTTTTAAAAATATTCTTACGAATTTTATAAAAAAAATTTTTGGCTTTAAATAAAATATTTAAATTAAAAAAATATATATTTAAATAAAAAAAATTTAATTTAAATTTTATTATTATCGGTAATCCGCAAACCGTATTGTTTATAAACATTTTTAATAATTTTTTTAAGAAAGAATATAATAACTTGATTTATTTCATATAAAGTAAATATCTTAAAAAAAATTTTTCGAGAAATTTTGAATTATTTACAAAAAAAATATTTTTATAAAAAATACTAACAAATGTTTTTTCAAAAAATTTTAAATAATTTACAGAAAAAAATTAATAAAAATTTGTATCACTTTCTTTTAATTTTTTTATGTGAAAATAATCAATTAAATATATTCTTTTTGAAAAAAATTAATTTAATATTAAAAAAATTAATAATTTAATATTTTTTTTTAAGAATTAATAATTTAATATTTTTTTTTAAAAAGAATATTTTTATGTATTCTTTCATGTAACATTTGTAAGAAAATATTTTAAACTCAGGAAAATATATGTTTAGTTTTAAATAAATAATTTTCTTTAAAAAAAATATATTTTTTATTCATACGAAAATATGTTTTTAAGAAAATATTTAATACTTTTAGTTTTTGTCGTAAACATTTACTATTCACGCATATTTTTCTACTCACCGGTTCGCAGCCACGCAGACGGCCGTTGAAGTCAGTCATACGATCTTCAAAACCAGGCGCGAAGCAATTGGGATCCACAGCAATGAACACTTGACCCAAATCGGCCGCTGTATTTGCGCCCGCATGCGTCCACTTGCGCACCTTCGTCGAGTAGTTGGCACCCGCCGAGACACCAGAGAGTACATCCACCATAGCGCCGAGACCGTAACCCTTGTAACCGGAGGAGATTTCCGGGCCACCGAGCGGCATTAAACAGCCTGTGCTGAAAGCCAGTTCAGCGTCGTTGGTTTGGTTGCCTGTTGGATCTTGCGCCCAACCATCGGGCAGGGGATCACCTTTGCGACGTTGTATTTCGATCTTGCCCACCGCAACCGCAGTGGTAGCCATATCCAATAGGAATTTATCATCCTTAGCGGGTGCACCGAATGATATTGGATTCGTGCCTAAGGCAGCCTCCTTTGAGCGTGTTGGCGCCATCAGCGGTGATGTGTTCGTTGTGGTAATGCCCATTAAACCCTCCTTCAGTGCACGCAGCACATACCACGAGGCGATGCCATAGTGATTCGAGCCCTTGGCACATACCCAACCGACACCAACTGCTTTCGCTTTCTTAATAGCCAAATCCATGCAGAAATTACCCACAACTACGCCCAAACCATTGCGGCCATCCACCCACGCAGTGGAGGGAGTTTCCTTTAGGATTTCGGGTATGGCACCACCATCGGTCGAGTTGATTGCCAAATCGTTAATATACATTTCGAGACGGTTCATGCCGTGACTGAAGTGACCACGGTAATCGGCTCCAACCAGCAGATCAGCCATGGCCTCGGCATGATCCTTGGGCACGTTGACGGCCAAGAAGCAGTCGGTCATGAACCGTTTGGACTCGGCGACCGCCACCAATTTGGGTTGCTGAACACTCGACATTTTTCGGTGAGAAATGCGACGGTTATCTGAAACAAATGAAACGAATTCTTTTATGGCGAAAAGTTTAAGATTACTCTTTTTTATTGCACAAAAAATCGAGCCAGTAAAACGGATGCGACGATCGCGTTCGATTGTCCGCGTACGAATGAAATCGGTTGGGTTGGCTGACTGATATTTTCGTTAAAATCTCGCAAATAAATGAGTGTGTTGCAAATCGCAGGGAGAGCGCAGGGTAGTGTGTTTGTTTGGTCTACTGTACATGACCAATGTATTGGTTTGCGTGTATGTGTGTGTTTGCTTTTGCTTTACTTTTAAATTGGTTATTTTACGTTGAAAGTTTAAAAAAATTTGTTATCAGGCTTTGCTTAAAAAATTGAGCAAAGGGTCGTGGTATGCGAAAAAAACAACAATGTCAACATGAGCAGAAGTCTGCTTGGCAGCACCACAAATGGGCAGCATGTGTGCGTTACTTATTTAGGTCTGCTATGTACATGCATACATACAAGTTTCTGCTACACAATAGTTCAAAATAAAGTATACACTTATTATGTTCTATGAAAATTCTAAAAAAAAGACTTATGGAGGGAAAGACATGTTATATTAATAGAAAAGTGTTTTGTTTTTGAAATACATATGTACATTTTTCAGACGTCAGAAAGCTTTCTAGCACACTCTCACTAAAAAGTACTTGTCTACATACAAAACATATTTTAAATTTTATATATCCTCAAAATGTGTTCCCTTAAGAAAATTTTAAGTGAAGCAAAACAATTTTAAAAAAATTGTACTGAACTAGACCTGAGAACGATGCACCTAAGAATGTATAATTATCTTCTTTTATAAATATAATAACGTGATTTGAAGAAAATCTTTGAAGCTAACATATTTCTACACACTATGGTATACTACAAGATCAAGAAAAGAACCTGATTTTGATCGATAAGTTTGTAAGACAGCTATATGCTATATAATGATCTGATATCGACGGTTATGACGAATGAGCAGCTTTCTGGGAAGAAAAGGATGTCAGTAAAATTTAAAGACAGACAGACGGACATGGGTTAATCCACTGTTCGGGGCATACAAAGTCAGTCTTTGATATCCAATACCACAAATTAAATTACTGTAAAAGCTCGCAAAACGTATAATATATTGTTGTTGTCATAGAGGACCATTTTCGAACAAATTTATCTTACATGTTTTCATAACAATTGGATTACACTCAGCAAACACAAGATTTCTTTAAGACCTTGAAGCCAACGTGATCGCTACTATTCTTCTTCTTGTTGGCGTAGACACCGCTTGCGCGCTTATAGCCGAGTTTATAATAGCAAAGGCTGTTTACTTTTCATTGGGGGCATTTTTACGTGGCGGGTTCCAAGCCCAGCACACAACCCTGTGGAGAAATGCGACGCTTTTAAACGGATGTTCTTTGATGTTCACTAAATTAAGATAAAAAACTGTATTTGTACAACAACCGATATTTACGAGTTTTCAGAGAAAAGTTCAAAGATTTATGGTCTTTTGCGCATTGGGGAGATATACGACGACATTGACATAGTTCAGCGAATTAAAAGACATCGTTGGAAGGACCAAGTAAGGACAGGCGCCACGTCACGTCTGGCGCGCTGAACATAATCGCGTAAGCAGTTTGAAAAAGTTTAAATAAGTTTAACATACAAATCTCCTAAACTACTAAGGCTACAACAACTAAATTCGTCCAGCACAAATTTTACAAGAACCCCTACCGATAGTGTGAAAATAGATGAAATCGGATGAAAACCCCACACACTCCCCATATAACGGTACTATTCAAAACTGAAAAAATCGATAACTAAATGCGCCAGAAACGTAAAAAGGCTTTATAGGAACCGTGGTAAAAATTGGACGATGGGCGTGGCACCGCCCACGTTTTTGTGAATCCTATATCTCGTGACCCGACTGACCGATTTCGATAAAATTTGGAAAATGACATTCTTTTCATATTCTCATATCACGCTTTGAAAATGAGCGAAATCGGGCAATAACCACGCCTACTTCTCATACAGCACAACTTTATATTCTACTTGATTCGTTCGGTTTCCAGTACACAAATCAAGAAGCAAACAATATAACGGGATAAAACTTTGCACGAATAATGTTTTTAGCGTGTGCCAGCTTATGACCAAAAATTGTTTAAATCCAACAAAAGCTGTTCAAGCTCCTAGGTACCTAATAAGTGGACCCTGGTACCTATAGTTAACTTTTGTTAAATCGGTCAGTGTCTGAGATATATAATTGAAACTCAGGGATAGTACTTCTCTGACAATGGTTTGTCCGTATGTCAAAAATGGGTTGAATGGGACCAATACTTCCTTTAGCCCCCATATACCTAATAAAAAGATTTTCGAACTTTCGATACCAATATACGAGTTATCTTAACGAAAATTAGAAAACGTATTTTACTCATAGAAATGTATCTTTGTGCCTAAAATAAAAAAAAAATTTGCAAAAACTTGACATAGCGCCTATATACATAACTAATATCAGGATTTTCGAACATCCGGCTGACTTTACTCTATATGATTTGTTTCTTAGTATGTGACATGTCAATATTGTGTGGTATATGGAAAAATAGATAAAATCTGCTCGATACTACACCAACTGCCTTATACTACTACATATAATGGATTTCGCTTTTCTACGTCTTTTTTTCCTTATGTGTCTGTCAGTATAGGAGTTATACATATACAGTATATTGATATACAAAATTGCTTGGATATCGATTCTCAGGTTGAGGTTTTACACCTTAAGCTATTTCCCTGGCTTTGATTCTTGTAAGTTGCAAGAGTATAAAATGTTCGGTTGCACCCGAAGTTAGCACGTCCTTACTTGTTTGTATATAAATATTGTATAATTTTAATCAAGTGTAGTTATTTCTATGAACATTTTAAAACATGTGTTGAATACAAATAAAATTTAATATTTATTTTCACCCAGACATCGCTGTATATATCGTAAGTATGTGTGTGAGCCTTGCGAATTTTAAGATAATGCTAATTTTATTTATAAATTGAATTTTATCAGCCTCATTAGACATACACGTGAATATGTATGTATGTAGACTGTATTTGCATTTATGGTAGGCTAATTGTATAATTTTTATTGATTTTGCTTTGATAGCAGCTTAGTGGAACTTAATATTCAGGTGGTGAGGTGTATGTACTTTTTAAGTATTTTTATAAAAATTAATTAACGACTTAAAGATAAAGCAGCCACAATATACTTGTATATACCTTAAAATCTCAAGAATTTTTAATAAAAGTTAATTTGTACTAAGTTCCTCTGCTTAAGTGGCATCAAAATGTGGTTAAAAAAACATTAATATCTTTTTATAGCAAAATTGCAATCATTTATTGTTACTAAGAAACTTTGAACAACAAATAAGGTGCTCATTCATTATGAACAACTGATAACACTTCAACACTCAAGCAATTAAGACAAATTACAAACGTGCCAACACACAGCCAAACCTATAAGGTTAAGGTAGTGATTGATATTTACAATTTGTTTAAATTAAAGCCTTGAACTTGAGAATTAAGAGCGCGCACGAGCCTCCCATGAACAAACCTATCCAGCGCATTTACAAACAAACATGTATTTCTATATACATATATTTATAGATAAAAAATATTCAAAAGCAATAATACGTACATAGGAAAGTTATATGTATGTATTCTTAAGTGTCACAGAAAGGGGTGTGCGTCACTTTACTTTACGTAAAGAGCTTAGAATTTACTGCTGCGACGATCAGCCAACAAAAAATACGCAAAATGAAAAAAATACATATGGAGAACAATAACATGTGCCAAATAATAGATATTCGTGTATTTGTGTGTGTATTTTGCGTTTAAAACGGATGCCGTAGGCATTGTAGTGAAAATTTTTTAAGTGTCAGCAAGAGACACTGGTTCTTAACTACTTTTTTCGAGGTTGATTTTAAACTAGTTGCTAAAAGCGAAGTATGGGTAAAGCACGCTAAGGCCTTTAGTTAAGTCAACTAAATTTCCACGACTTATATAAATTTTTTGCTTGAAAAAACTTATGCAGTATTAAAAATTCCAAATTTTTTTTTATTTTGAATTTTTTAAAAATAATAAAAAAATAAAAATTTTAGGATGGGGCTAGTTTCAACCATAGACAAACCTATAAAGAAGACTCTATAAAAATGTCAAGTAAATCGGTCCAGTAGAACCTGAGAAATGGTGGGTATCGTTCCGAAAAAGTCAGTTTTGAGAAAAACGCGTTTAAAGTTTAAGAGACAATTCTAGTGAACACGGACGCCACGTCACAAAATCGGCTGTATCTCCGAAAATAAGTCGAATTTTGAAAAATCCTTCCAAGATCATATTTTTGAAAGTCTAAACTTTCAAGATATGCAAAATCGGTTTTTTCAAAATCCTAGACAAGAATACCCCCTTAAGTTTACAGAAAAATTTAAAAAACAAGCTGCGAAAATCTTTATATTCGGATATTGTAACATTGTCTTGCCAAATTTCGTGAAGATATCTCGTCTAGTACAATGATTTTTATACAAGAACTTTATTTTGATCGATTAGTTAGTAAGGTAGCTATATGCTATAGTGTTCCGATCTGAAGAATATGTTCGGAGATTGTAGCGCTGCTTTGAAAAATATTACATACTAAATTTCTTGAAGTTTATTGGTGAAATAAAAAAGTTTTCCATACAAGAGTTAGAATTTGATCGGCCAGTTTGTATGGCAGCTATACGCTACAGTAGTCCAATATAGACGGTTTCGATGAATAAGCAGCTTCTTCAGCGAGAAATGGTCGTGTGCGAAATTTGGAATCGATTTCGCCAAAACTGAGGGACTACTTCACGTTTATACACATATAATTTTCTAACACTTCAATTTGCTGCGTGGTTAAACATCGATAATATCGTGAATAAAGCGTGTGAACCGTGAATTTTTAATATTGTTCTCTCTCCTGATTTCATTGTTGTTGTTTATACAATAATACACTCGTGATCTCGTGTTCGTTATGTAATAGATTTAGCAAAATTTTTAATTATATGCGCCCCAAAATATACAAACGCACACACATAAATAACTTTTTGCATACAGTGAAACTTTTTACGTAAAATATTGTCTGGATCCAATACAAAAATAATGAATTATCACTCGCACTAAGTATGTGACTAATATGTTAGGCATACTGAGGCTGACTATAAAAAGCAGGCGTTTTATTTTTATCTTTAATTGTTTACTCCTAATTGTAGGCAATGTTTTTTATGTGATGCGTAAGGCTAAAGAAGAAGGTACTAAGAGACCTTAAAGGAATTGCTAAACTAAATTAATTTGTATTTCAAAAAGTTTGAACATAAAATAAGATATTTATTCGACCATTAGAGTTAAATAAAAATACAGAGCAAACTAATTATAAAATGTGAAGTCAGGAATAACTTATGTATATGTAAATTTAATACTTAAGAGCACCAAGATAACAAGTACAAGGGTTGATTTAACGAAATCACTTTTCTTTTAAATTTTGTGGTAGAATTCAAGTCTGGTCTGAGTAATTTTTAGAAAATACAGTCAAAATAATGCAAAGCAAAAAAGTTTTCTCCGAAAAAAATGTTTCTTGAAGACCACAATCAGTTCTAAGTAAATGCGGTTTCAATTATAATTACCCGTTACAAAAACAAAAAATAAATATTAAACCACATTTTGGCACCGATTTTCTTAATGAGATGTTAAGCTATAACTAAGAGCGTAAAAATTCTCTTTATTTCACAAATTCTAGAATAACAAGGCACTCAGAGAATTTACAAAATTCCAATAATCTACTCACCATTATAAACATTTTCCGCAGCCACCGACACAGATGTCAGCTGATTTAGTTTTCCACAAAACATTTTACCGCTTGCAGTTAAGCTATTGAACTTTCTGGTGAACACAGCTGTGGCCAGCTGATTAGACGTATCGTCTTGTACATTGCCACGTAAATATTTGATAAGTACAGATGAGGAACAACGCCACTGTGCATTATTGATCGTGCGTGTTGGTAGGCTGAAGAAAGTCAAAGATGTCATGTTGTTGTTGCGACTAAGATCTGAATAGACAAATCAAATACGAAATCAGACACAGCAACTATTTCTTATCAATAATTAGCACTTTGTCTTGCTGAGAGACTAATCAGCTGTGATGATTATGTGACGGGTTTGTTGTTTTTTTTCGCTAGTTAGTTGTAGAATAATTGTTGAATGATGACGTTAAGCAAGCATAGAGAGAAAGAGAGAGAGAGATAGAGAACGAGAGACGATAAATTAAATTAAGTATTAATTGTTCTTTAATATTTCCATGCACACTTGTATGAGTTTACATGTATTTGGCACCAGTAATAAGTTTATACAAAAAGTATAATTAGTATTAAACACTTATATATAAATAGAAACAAAATTGCAAAAAATGTTCACTCGACAAAGTTCTTGGTTTAACTTTCCGCCTTTTTTACTTTTCGCTCTAAGCCTGTTCTTCACAAATACGTGTCTGAATTTAGTTCAACTTTAGGGCCAAACATTATTTTTGCACTTTAAAACTCACTTCGCTAAAAAATTTCTTCAATATTCGCTGGCACGCGAGTAGTCGTAAAGTCAGCAACCAGTAAAAAAAAAAGAATCAAAATGCTCAAACCACAGTAAACACGGTATAGCGCCCGCGTCCAGCTCTCACTGCCCACTGATGACTGCCGTGTCTAATGCTAAAAATTATACAAGTAACATGTACGAGCATATGTATTGTATGACCGCACAGCCAACTATGTAATCTTCGTTGAGAACATTGGCATCGCCGAAACGTTTCGGGAACATGCTAAACTAAAATACATTCGCTCATTCCCTGTAGTCTCTTTCTTGAAAAATTGCTCGCTTAAGCGCTTACGAAGTATTACTATTTGTTTATATACCTTACGTATTTGTTACAATTTTCAATTGTGGTAAAAGTCACAGAAAAATTTACGTTTGGTCACTAGAAAGAACTCGAGCGAATTTGCAGTCTCTTGAGCTATTGTGAATACATATGTATGTGCGCTGGTTGATGGCGAGCAGAGCAAATTTAAAATGCATTTTGAAATTATTTATGTAGAGTTATGTGGGTAGTACATATATGTACGGAAATGAGTATATGGAATTTAATCAATACTTAGTATTTTTAGCTTTCAAGTATGTATATATTGCGGTTTGGGGATTCATGTGGACCGGTTAATCTTTCAATACTTTAAAAGGTCTGTTTAAGTTACAACTATTGTGTGGGTTTAGAAAATGAAATTAAAAAGGCTAATAAGGTTCAGAGATGTATATGTATGTATATATTATAGAATATTCACCGGAAATATGAATGTGATCCGGGAAATAGTTTGGGAAATACGAGCGTATTTGTTTCCTTGTTGTTATTGGCGCTCAAAACTTTAAACGGGTTTTCGCGAAACATTGTTTTCAGAGCCAATGAGCAAAATTTTTCTTAAACGGCTGGACCGATCGACTTCAAATTATCACACGATCTTCTTCGATATCAGTTTATGATCTCCGAGGTGGCTGGTCCAATCCTTAGATATATTTGTCAGATAATGATCGAACGAATAGGATTTTGTATACAATTTTTGAGTTCTACGCCACCCTGAAGTGTAATTTTTTTCACAAAAAAATGATTTTTTTAACCCACCATTTTGCCAATAATAAAAAAATGTCCTAATTTTTGGTCATTACCACTATAATAATAATTTTTTTGGTTTTGGGTTTATTGGGTAATAATAATTTTTTTGGGTTTGGAGTTTCATGATAATTTTGAAAAATCGTCATCATTGCCAGACGTCTTTTACCGGACGTCCTCCTGGAGAACGGCCACGGGATCAAGGAACCACAAAAGTTTCTAAATGAAACGCTGGTTATTATAATATTTTTCAAAAATGGAAGTAATTAAAGCCATTAATCGATGTTTTCGACAAATTTGGCGCGCTCGCACTGTAAAAATTAAAGCTGATGGTTCTAGACCTCCGGCCACAAGACAACGTCTAAATCTCATAATATGAAAAGTTCTAAGAACTCCACTGATTCCCAACAACTGACGGGTTTTCATGTACGCTTATTTCATCTCAGATATAGTCTTTGAGTTCGGATTTTTCCAGAGTGTTTTTCACAACGTAACGTGTGAGGTGCTTTCAATGGGCTCTGAATATATGTGAGAGCAAAAAGGTATATGGCGACAAGATACTGAACTTAAGATACTACGCTTCTCAGACCGGAAATGCAAATAAAATGTGTTTCAGCTTAAGCAGTGATAGTTGATAATTTAAGCATTTCTTTGAAGATTAAAAAAATTGTATTTTTATATGTATTCATTTGAATATTTTAGTAAAAATTTTATTTTTTTGTCAAAATTTAAGATTTTTTTCACAATAAGTGTGCAATACAAAACTTTTCTCCCAAAGCAACAAAGCTAACACTATTTGCCACCACTGTACAGCTTTGGCGCACATGCTTGTTGGCAAAGCCACTTTGCGATAAGAAACAACATAGACGTCAATTCTCATTTTACGGCGAACTTCTCACGAACACACACACACAAAATATACATATTTATGTTCAAAGCAAAATAATATAAAATTCTGACACCATAAAAAACATAACGCGTCGCTTTACTCTAATTTGCTTTCCGCTTAGACAGTTCGGTAGTAAATTTTTAATTACAACCGAGTTAATCCGCAATTGACTGCGAAACGTATCGAAAGAGCTGCTCGGCGCGGAGTCGTGAAAATAAATATATAATAAATATTATATATAATAAAAACGCGAATTAGCGGGTCTGAGTTGTTGTTCTTTACGTTTGCGGTTCACCTTCGTGCTTTCGCGTAAGTGGGCGACACAGGAACGCCAACTACCGACAAATTCGCTGACAATAAGTGCAATTAAGGAATTTTGGCGTTTAATAATAGATAATTGTGCAATAATTAAAAGTAAATGTTTGGAAGGTGTAATTTTGCTTTATTAAATAAATATTCTATTGTTTGCAAAACTTTTTATAAGCCGCACTTAAGCACAGCCGCACATCTGACTGCAAATTCAGCAGTGTTAGGCAAGAGACGACATCCACACAAACTACTAATTTTGCGTAAGTACCCAGAAACATACTATATTTGTAATACGTTTTTCTTAGCACCCTTTTAGGGCATTGAAATGCATGTATGTATATGCATTAATTATTATCTAACCCCACGCTAATAAATAATAAAGGCAGCTTTTACCCAACCCCACTTGAACTGGTTCTTTGTGCCCATACATAAGTATTTAGTTGTAGAAGTAGACTAATGGGGGCGCTTCCGCCTCTGCCTCTCTTCCGTTATACCTGTACTTATGCAATGTAGTTGACATTTTGCAACATTTGCCAAGTAACAGCCCTACGAACCACAAAATCACACACGAAAGCGCTACATACATCAATATGTATTTGTTGCCGCAAAAGCGAGACAATAATAAAATTAACTATATTCACTTTTTGTTTTGGCGCTAATTTCGTGTTATCGCCTTATGCGTAAACTTGTTCGTGATTCGTGTATCATTGTTTTGAACATCAAATTCTGTGCGCACATTCACAATAGAGTGGAGAGCACAGCTAAGAGAGGCTGTTAAATAGTGTTGCCAACTGTTAAACTATAAAAAGTAACAAAATTTTGCACAAAAATCACCAAATATGTATTTTATAACTAATTGTGTGTTAACGGAATATATAATGCTTTGTATAATTCGTCTAAATATAATTTTTTCGTTCATAGTTATTCAATAATATTAACCATTTTATAATATTTTGTACTTAAAATATAACTTCTGAAGATTTTTTGCTTTATATTAATACCACTTTAGTTACTATTATCACTAATTGATTTAAAAAGTTATTTCAATTTTATTCAGTTGTCCTTGAACCCTGCTCCCAGCATTTTTCATTCATATTACAATTTAAATGGTGTGGTAAGGAATATAAGGAGTCAGGTAACAATTTTTTTGTTAAGGTGCTCAGCTAGTGTACCTAAAACGGAGATTTTAGGGAATAAAAAAAAAAACTCCTTCAATTATTTTAAAAATTTCATGGTATATTTATGTGTATTTTAGAAATACACAGAAAATATTTTTCATATAAAAAATTAACAATTTTTCGAGATATACTTGATTTTACACGGTGAAAATGAAAAATGCAGTTTTGAGAAAAATAGATTTGTTTTTTAATTTCACACTAGGTATGCAAAAGACTAGAATAGATTTTGCCCACTACTTTTTCGTTCTACGAAATATACTACAGCACACTATCAATAAAAATAAAAACATTGGGTTCCGTCGTTCCTGTAGAAGACCTCTTGAAAGTCCTCTAAAAAGTGTTTGGCGGTGAGGAAGATATCTCTGATCCAAATTATCTGAAATAAAAATACCAAAAGGATTACTGTTAGGATAGATTAGTACGGCTAATGATCGAAGAAATTGTCAAAATTTTGATTTCAGACAAAATGGCTGCTTCCCAACAAAAAAAATCTTTTTTTGCACGAAAATTTACAATTTAAAGTGACTTAAAAAATCGAAATTTTTATCAGAACTTCATTCCCTCGATCATTACCTGACAAAAGTATCTAAGAAGATCCTGTGAAAATCTCAAGTCAATCGGTTCCTCATCGACTTTCAAAACATCGTTTCGAAAAAAACGCATTCAAAGCGCAGCAACTTCGAATTACGGTTCCGCCTACTTTCAAATGCTCGAGAACTTCTTTACAAATACGCTCGTTACTCCGAAACTATTTACCGTATTAATTCGAATTTACAGACAATATTATCGAATCGCTATATAGTACATTCAAAATATGGAAAAAAAATACGATTTTTTTTTTCAAAATTACAAGTGCATATAACCCCATAAACAACCACAATTTTGGGTAATAACAAAGTTTTTTTTAAAACAACTCACCCTTTGTCAATCTTTTTTTGGCTGTGGGTCATTGTACTGGCACTATCTTCTAGAGAGAAAAAGTTGTTTAGGTTTCATACAGGCTGGAATCACTGCAACAGTGGAAGTCCTTGATGAGCCCTAAAGCGCTATTATGTCAGCTCTGGTGTCAAGTTTATCACCACAAATTCAATTAGATAGTTTAATGCTTAAATTTTTACTTTTTTTAAATAAATATCAGTTATAAAGTTATCGAAATGTTTAATGTAATAGTAATAGTTATTATTAGAGTGGTTGAAAATATAATTCTGAAATGCCAAAATTAAACTTTACTATTGTGAATTGCAACTAGAATACTATCCACATAGGTATGAGAATTCAAGAGAGGGCACCCAGTGTCTATTCACTAATCATCTCGGCTGTCGGCTGTGCAGCACCTTATTGTTAGTTAGTGGAACAAGTTAAGCGACACTTGTTGAATCCAATTGAATACTAGGACCGCGGCAGTTGGCAGAACATTTCAAGTCTTCCGTACTTTTCGTTTTATCTAACTTTAAAAGCGTGATTAACAAGTTAATTTGCAAGTGAAGAAATACAGTGAAGAACAAAAAAAAAAATACAAAAATAAATGCAATAATTGAAAGAAAACGAGAAGTTTTAGGTGATTATGAATTGCAGTGAATTCCGGTTGTTTTGGTTTGGTTGCTGGCTGCTTGCTTTGGCGTCTCAAATTGTCTATCAACTGGCTAGTCTTTAACGGTAACTTAGATCATCAGCCTAAGAATAAAATTTCAAATACGACACAGCGAATCAATGCGAATTGATGCGTGTGAGTGTTTGTAAACAACAAACAAATCAAACTGTTCAAGCGACATCTTCTCATTGAGCACACACTCGTTATGCTCATACATGTATGTTTGTATGCTGTGGGTAAACTATTTCAGAAATCAAAACCCGTAAGAGAAAATACTAAAAACAAAACATGAATGACCATAATAATCATTGCTAGAATTTACCGTATAAGTACCTACTGATCGCATTTCTAAAATAAGAAAAAAAAAACAAATAAAAAATTCTAGCAACGGAAAAATTTAGTTTCGTCAAAAAAGACAGTTAAATACATTACAATGATGATTAATAGGGTGTGCAGATGGTTATATACTTATTGTTTAATCTTATCTGCTTTTGTTGTTAAAAAATGTTGTGTATGTGTGTGTATGTAAAGACCCAGGCCTAGTTAATTAAAGTAAGTATGTACAGTGTATATAGATTAGAATAGTAGGGAGTAGCTAAAGGGTGTCTTTTGAGGAAGTATAGAGTGTTATTTCAAATAAAACAAAGATTAATATAGAAAGATGACTGAAATAGACAATACTTTGAAGTTACTAGTTCAAAAATTATCTAAGTATGTAAAGGGATTCCGATTTCGAACAGAATTTCAGACATATGGCCACCCCAACTGCTGTTAAAGCAATACATGGGGTTTAACCTTGCCTCTATATTTTCCAAATTAGCCAACTTTATCTGATTCTGGTTAATCAGCATAAACACTAGTTGTCCAGCGGTGTCAAATCACTAGAGCTAGTAGACCATTAGATAGTGCAATTCTTCTCTAAGCCTACTTCGAACGTTGAGTATAGCCTTACGAAATCATTAAAAAAACAAGAAAATACATTAACTTCGGCTCCACCGAAGCTAATATACTCTTCACAGGTGCATTTCTTTTAGTAACTATGTGTTCAGTTTATATGGAAGCTATATGCTATAGTAAGCCGAGCTGAACAATTTCTTCGAAGATTACATTGTTGCCTTAGAAAGAAATCCATATCAAATTTCGTGAATATATCTTGTCAAATGCTAAAGTTTTCCATACAAGAACTTGATTCCGATCTTTCGGTTTGTATGACAGCTATATGTTATAGTGGTCCGATATCGGCAGTTCCGACAAACGAGCAGCTTCTTGAAGAGAAAATGACGTTTGCAAAATTTCAAAACGGTATTTTAAAAACTGAGGGACTAGTTCGTATATATACAGACAGACGGACGGACAGACGGGCAGACAGACAGACGGACATGGCTATATCGACTCAGCTCAACATACTGATCATTTATATATATATATACTTTATGGGGTCTCCGACGCTTCCTTCTGGGTGTTACAAACTTCGTGACAAACTTAATATACCCTGTTCAGGGTATAAAAATTATGGTAATAAAGCGAGTTATAAACAACTAACAACTAACAACAACTAAGGCAGAGAAAATTATTCAAAATATTGTTGTGGTAGCGCAAAAATAGAACTTCATTAGAAGTTGCCTACATCGCGGCGCTAAGGAAAAAGGCAGGCAGCAGTCAAAACAAAAGACTTAAGCGACAAACTAGATTCTTTCACTTTTAGAGAAACAGTTAAATTCAAAAATTACCATGGACTATTTAAATTGGTGTATCACTAAAATACAAGTAATATTAAAAACAGTTAAATAAATCAACAAATATACATATATTCGGAAATCACTTATTTTAAGGTATTTAGAGTTTTTTTGTTAAATTAATATTTATTTAGAAAGAACTGGTAATAAACTTCCCCACATATACAAACTGATGCCGATTTTGCTTGTCAGAAATACTGCTTGAACGCCATAAAAATACAAAAATAAGTAGTTTTTTCTTGAGATTGTGATTGGTTATGAAAAATAGATCCATTACGACAACCCTTCTCTTCTTCTTAATTGGCGTAGACACCGCTTACGCGATTATAGCCGAGTTAACAACAGCGCGCCAGTCGTTTCTTTTTTTCGCTACGTGGCACCAATTGGATATTCCAAGCGAAGTCAGGTCCTTCTCCACTTGGTCCTTCCAACGGAATGGAGGTCTTCCTCTTCCTGTGCTTCCCCCGGCGGGTGCTGCGTAGAATACTTTCAGAGCTGGAGTGTTTTCATCCATCCGGACAAAATGGCTAGCCAGCGTAGCCGCTGTCTTTTAATTCGCTGAACTATGTCGATGTCGTCGTATATCTCGAATGCGATATTCGCCGTGGCCAATGCGCAAAGGACCATAAATCTTCCGCAGAACTTTTCTCTCGAAAACTCGTAACGTCGACTCATCGGTTACTGTTATCGTCCAAGCCTCTGCACCATATAGCAGGACGGGAATTATGAGCAACTTATAAAGTTTGGCTTTTATTCGTCGTGAGAGGACTTTACTTTTCAATAGCCTACTCAGTCCGAAGTAGCACTTGTTGGCAAGAGCAATCCTGCATTGGATTTCCAGGCTGACATTGTTGGTGGTGTTAATGCTGGTGGTAATTACGACAACCCTAAACGCAGAAAATCATATGGGAAACTAGGACAAACAGCCAAAATAAACAGTAAAGCCGAATTTCCATGATGCTCAGTCAATTTGGTGGAATCAACAATCAACAACAATGCTTTCCGACTAACAGGATATCATGAGACGTATTATTACTACCGATGAGTCTTGGATCTATGCTTACGACCCGGAAACAGACGATCAATCGGCGGAATATTGTGGCAAAGGTGAGCCGAAGTCGAAAAAACCACGAAAGAAACAGGTCAACAATAACGGTTATGTTGACAGTTTTCTTCGTTTATCGAGGTGTGGTGCACTCCGAATTCCTTCCGACCGGCACTGCGATAATGCATACTGCATTGATTCTTCGTGAGTTCTTCTCGAGATTTTAACCAATAAGGTGTCGCAACCACTGTATTTGCCTGATTCAGCTCCTTGTATCTTCTAGGTATTCAGCAAACTCGAAACGACCGCTCCGTGGAAATCCTCTTGACTCAATTGAAGACAATAATCTTGAATCGCTACGCGCATTGAAGGCTAAACCGGAAATTGACTTTAACAACTGTTTCGAGGATTGGAAAAATTTTGGGGTCAATCGGGATTTCTTAGAGGGGCACGACATAGATTTAACTTAACGATAACTATCATAACAAATACGAATTTCTTGACGTCTGAAAATCTCCTTATAAAAGTTTATAAACATTTTGAAAATGACTAATAACTTGAAAAGGTCTAATTACACGAAGAATGACATCGACTCGTACAAAAAGAAAGTCTGCCAAATATTTACATATATACACATACACAAACATTTTATTTTAAGGCGATCTAAAAGTAATTTACTAACTTTTTGTACTTGAAATAGACGAAAAATACATTTAACAAAACTCATTTGTTGCAATTAATTACCTTTCTCACCACATGATAGCTCCCTTGGTTAAGTTTACAAAACAAAATTTGTAGCTTTTCATAATCAATTATCTTTTAGAACCCATAAACACCAGATAAACACGCATTCAAGCAACACAAATCGATATAACCGTTAACTGTTGAGCGACTAAACAATTTAAAGTGATTAATATGCTTGAGAAGTAATTACCTTCATTCACAAAAGTAGATATTATTTACATATGTATGTATATATACATATGTATACATGTATGTCTGTAAGTGTGCTTGTGTATACTTTGTAGATTCTTCAATTCTTTCTCACAAATGTTTTTCTTTGCTGACATTGACTGCATATATTTTCAAGCATTTTCAAGCAAAGCAGATCATCAACACAAATGGAAAGCTTCAAGCTCAATTATAGAGATTGTAGAATTGAAGAGGCCTCCAAAAAATACAAAAACACAGTACGCACTCGCAACCAGCTGTAAATTTGTATGTGTATGTATATATGTATCCACTTCCTCTTACTTCCGCACCTCCAGCGGCACCAATGGTGGCGCCCAAGTCTGACGACCAGCCGGCCGGCTTCGTCATCCAGCTCAATGAGCCACTGATATATTGTATACAAGTACATACATACATACAAGCATACATGTGTATATATGTACATATCTATATGCGCTGATGAGTGTCTCGAGCGTGTATTCTAGTCATGCATTCGGTGCGATGGTCGTTTCTCGTTGGTAAAAGTATACTGTGGTATGTATGTATGTATGTATATGTATGTATGCGTGTGTTTGTTGCTGGTATTTAGTTTGTCATTTCCATTGGTATTTCGGTGTTGTCAGTACTAAATCAACTAGCACGGTAGTAGCAACAGCAACAGCAACAGCACTGAGCATAACAGATAACGCAAGCGTAGCAGCCGGAAAGGCACCAATTAACCAACCCAACCGAATAATCAACTGTTCAACCAACCATATATTTAATAATAGCAATAAAACAATTAAAGTGTCACTGGTGTTATTTTAATGAAAAAGTTGCTACAACATTTTCAGCGTGTGCGGACCGATTGCAAAACTACAAATAATTATATTTAAACAAAAAAAAAAAATAAAAATAATAACAAATTAAAAAGAGTTCCAAAAACCTTTGTGGCGTTCACTGGACACGTAAGTAGAAAATTACAATCGTATGATTTATTATTAGCGCGAAAATATACATATAAATTATATATGTACATATGTATGTACCTAGGTAGTGACTAGAAAAAAGATGGATGGTAGTTGTAATAATTTTTATTTGAAAAAATATAAAATATGAAAGGCTTTCACATGCACAGAAGTGACATAGTTGTTATACCATATGATCAGATTTGACCCGGACTGTTAAAAAAGTTCGTTTTTATAATTCATCTTTAAAATCGGCTCCAAAATATGCCGATACAAGCATGCCAATGTCTTATCCAATTTTCAAACACTAGTTATAAGCCCCTGAGCCACTCGTTTCGTGTTTGTCCAAAAAGTCGGTTATAGTCATGTATAATACGAAAAATCTATGAAGATTTCGCCCCCAAATCGCGTCGATACTTCACATAAATGCCACAAAACTGCCAAATACTATTCCTTATTGATCTTTCGAGCTTGTGGAACGAATAAGGGGACCACACTGTGGTAAGCAAAGAAAACGATCAGCATTACCTTGATTTGTGTCCGACTTTGACGCGGTTCTTTCAATTAGAGCGTAATTAGTTAGAGTTGGAAAGTTTCGATATCATATTCATAAACCCACATCTCGTCACCAGTAGTGATGAATTTGATGAATGTAGGGTCCGCAGCTATGTTCTCAAGCATATCTTTTGCGACCCCTACTCAAATCTGTTCAACCAACCATTTTTTGGTTCAAGTCTAGCATTCATAAGGTTTATAGCAAAAACCTTAACCGAAATGTGTTGATTCGATTCATGAAATGTCGTAAGCTTCTGCTATCTCTGATATCAACACGACGATTTTCAAGCACTTCGTTGAAGAACGAAGACACAGACAAAAATATTTTAAAATGTTTAAACCATTATTTTATTAGTACGGGTCTTCATTGCCGATTAATTAATCTATCAAAGAAAGTGGTACTAATTTTCGTTCATAAAATGACATCATGATATTTTTGAGCATTTTTCAGATCAAATTTAATACTTCCAAAGCACCACGGAATCAAAATCAGTTTCGACAAAGACATTAAATATAATTCTATGTTAAAATGTTATTTGCTTCTAAAGATTTAAATTTTTCCTCAAGGCATTCGTAGATTGTTGGATATTTGATCAGGCAGGCATAAAAGCTCATTTGGTACAATACAGCGACTCGATACACAAATATTTTTAGAAATTTCTTTTATAAACACAATTCTTCGAGGGAAAAGTCTGGGTCCGCTGCTGTAACGTAGACTCAATGGCCGTTGGAAGAGTGTATTCTGTATAAATGATAGATAAAAGCTTCATCAATTCAGATCACGTTTCGGTTACCGAAGTTTCCCGAAGACCCTTCATGTGAAAATTTGCGTTAGGGATGCCGATTATAAAGCTATTTTTCGTAATATAATTTTTCTTTCATTTATAACTTATAAAAAATTTACAACCCCCCTTCCCCACCAGGCGTGTTTTCAAGAAAATTATTATATTTATTACTCGGATATAGTATTATATAAAAGGGCACTTCAAAAAATGAAAGAAAATCCTAATAATTAAGACTGTCATACTCCAAGAACACTATCAGAATTCGTGAGTGACACTTCGTACATCGTATGTTTTTAGAAAAAATAAGGTTCAGGAAGAAGTATGGCGGCCTGCTGAGCGTTTCCGCCGAAAACTTTCCGGTCAATGATCTTAGTAGACATTTCAAACGATTCTATATTGCCAGGTAAATGATAATTAGTTTCCGGTAAGATTTAATACAACTCTTCGTGGAATTCAGGGTCCAAAGTTTTAAAATTATGACAAACAACTTTTCATATTCAAAAGAAAATAGTTTTGTTGCGCGTATTTTATATAGTTTTCGCATTCCACTATCAATTATCGTCTTTTAGGTCACTGCCTAGACAAAACAAATTTATATATTTTTCTTTTCTCACGAACTTTCCAAAGTATTTAAGCGTATTCTTTCACTGATTCATTTAATTACGATAATTTTGTTTGCTTTTTCTTCCACATTTAACGATATGATTTATGCCGGCGGCAACTGATTGCTACTTCATTCATACATTTATGTTGTTTTTTGCACAACTTTATTGTGTCGTCGCATAAAAAATAATAATAATAATTGCCATTCAATAATCATCGACAGTCGCCAAAAAATTACGACGAAATACCAATTGTGATATCGAACACAGAGTCAATAAGAAATAAGCGCAAAAATGCATCAATTCAAATTAACCGAAATGAAAACGAATCTGCTGTACGCGCCCGAGTCATACGCGCTGGCCCATGCCGTCTCTGCCGATCTGAATACGATGAAGGGCACGCTCGCTTGGCAATTTGCCGTGATTTTCGGCAACTTCGAGGAGCTCAGCAAGCAGCCGATAACCGTGGGCAATGTCGCCGTTATGGAGCACCAGTCGCGTTTCATTTACTTTCTGGTGACAAAGGAAAATGTCTACGAGACCACAACATACAACACATTGCATGCGGCGTTGATTTGTATGCGCGAACATATGGTAATTTGTGTGATTTCGATAACACATTTCTCAATTTTGACATACCAAACTAATAAAAACAAAAATTTAAGCGGTTAGCGGTTTCAAGCAACGCGATTTGCAATTAAATGAGCTAGTATAGTATTAACAAGTGGTAGAATATAGGCGAAGTAAGATTTTTTGTTTTGTATTTGGCAGAAATTATCAGCAAATATGACCATTTTATATTTAGACTTCCTACTAAAAACCGCAGATTACGGTACTTCATTGTGGTGATGTCACTTTCAAACATAAAAAATGCACATGAGCTGTTACAAAGTTTGAGAAGGACTGTATTTTGAGAACTATAATATTTCAAAAGAGTCCAAGTAAACTTCTCCAAGTTCTCTTAAGTCCATCTAGTCGATTCTAAGCTGGATTTAAATAATTGACGTTGTAGACACTATAATATTGTTATTGTCATTGAACGAGAGAAAGGGAAAAAGCATTTTTTATTGACTGTTTTTTGTTATAATTTCAATTTTGAAGAATGAAACTCCGATGTATACACTATAAATTTAAATCAGCATACCTGTAAAGAGAAGCCAAGAAATTATTGGGTAGTCAAAAAAAAAATCGTATTTTGTCAATAGATGTCGTTGCAGTCGTATATCTGTAGTGCTAGAGTGCAGAGCAGAAAGGTGAAATCTCGCTCTGGACGACCTGTCGTTGAAAAAGTCGATGAAATTATGGAAAATATTGATCAGAACCGTCACATAAGCAGCCATGACATCGCTGAGGAACTTACCATTCATCATCAAACGGTTTTGAACCATTTAAATAAGGCTGGCTACAAAAAAAAAATTGATGTTTGAGTACCACATGAATTCTCTGTGAAAAATTTAATGGACCGAAATAACATCTGCGATGCTTTGCTAAAATGAAATGAAATCGAACCATTTCTGAAGCGAATGGTAACAGGAGACGAAAAGTGAATCAAATATGACAATATTGTGCGAAAAAGATCATGGTTCAAGCGTGGTGAAGCTCAACAAATGGTCGCAAAGTCACGATTGACGCCTCGTACAGTTATGCTGAGTATTTGGTGGGATTGAAAAGGAATCAGCCACATTCCACATTTTACTGTCAGCAACTGATGAAATTCAAGCAAGCAATCGTAAAAAAACACGGTCAGAACTGATCAACAGAAACGACTTCGTCTTCCATCAGCACGACGCTAGACCACACACATATTTGATGACTCGGCAAAAACTGGGAGAGCTTGGCTTGAAAGTTTTGATGCATCCAACATATAGCCATGACCTTGCACCATCGGACTACCATTTGTTTCTGTCAATGCAGAACTCCCTTAATGGAGTAAAGTTGGCTTCAAGAGAAGCCTGTGAAAATTACTTGTCGCAGTTTTACGCCGAGAAACCAGAAAAGTTTTACACTGATGGAATAATGTCTCTAGCAGAAAAATGGCAAAAAGTGGTCGAGCAAAATGGTACATATTTGGTTCTTTAAAGTTCATTATAAATATAAAAAAACTTCACCTTAGTATGACTAGAAATACGAAAAGACTTTTTCGACTACTCAATATAAGGGACATAAAAGATTCCCCAAATAGTTGTAGATTGTTGCCGAGTTAGAGGTTCTTGTATAGATAAAATTTAACTCCAGACCCGCAGATCCGACATATGGTATGCATAAATTTGCAGCGTGCCAAGCTGAGCTAATTTATCGTCTCCGTTTATATGCGCATTACTCTCTCAGTTTTTGAAATATCGATCTGAGATTTTGTATATGTCCTTTTCTCCCCAAGAAGCTGCTCATTTATACGAGGCGGCGCTACAAAATCCGAAGAAATTGTTCAGATCGGACCACTAAGCGGCCGAGCAAAATCAAGATACAGTCCTTTTATACTTTTATGCTATACGAAATGCTCCTTTGGAGGGCATTGGTACTGCCGAAATTATTTTTTTCTTGCTTTTCTAACAATATTGCTGTTTTTTTTTAGACTCAGAAGAGTATCTGATCCCCAAAGTTCGGTAATAAATGATTTTATCCTTTCAGTATAGAAAATATACTATAAAGATGCCTAACCGATCACTAAACAGAACATTTTTTGCATAGCACTTACATACATATGTATGTGCATATAGAAATATGCGAGCATTACCGACATGCGTAATAGAAAGTAAGAGTGTAAATAATGCCACCAACTCCAACAGAACGTGCCGTGGCTTACCGCTAAGTGGATTAAACACAATACTAACACATTTCAACTACAATAAGACACTCAGGAAATGACGTATACTCGTATATATCAAATTTCATTAAAAAAAATTCTAAGCTTTTGAACTTGAACCCCCGATTTTTTCCCAAAGCGCATACACGAGATCACAAAAATCGCCATGCCGCGCATTTGCTGTGGCACGGACGGCTTGGAGTGGCGACGTGTCAAGCAGTTAATACGCACAGTATTCGCCAGAGAGACCAACGTGGAAATACTGGTCTGTAGCTACAATCAAACGGTGGTAAGTTGAAGCCGCTGACACTGAAATTTAATATTAATGAATTATTTATTTCAAATACAAACAAGACAATACCGCCAAAATGCCAAATTGTCGAAGAGAAGGGCAACATCTTAAGCGCGCCGCAGGACTTCTCGCTGGTGCACTCGACAAGCGCCGACTTTGCCATGTCCAGCGGCATAGGCTTGCACTTCAAATGCAAATTTGGACAGATCAATGAGTTGCAAAAACAAAATAAACATGTTGGCAATGTGGCGGTGTTGAAGGATAACAACCGTTATATCTACAATTTAATAACCAAGGAACGTAGTCATGAGAAATGCACTTATCCGGCGCTTTACTATGCGCTGATGGCAATGCGCGAGCATGTGGTAAAGTTTCAGCACAACAAAAACAAATTGAAATTATTTTTTTGTGATATTACTAATTTGCATTTCTTCTTTTGCAAACTAGGAGCAAAACAATGTGACCAAGCTGGCTATACACAGATTCGGTGGCGACATCGATCGCTTGAGTTGGTTGCGTGTTAAGAACATTGTGGAATTCGTATTTTGCAATAATGCCGTGGAAATCATTGCATACGTCTATGATCCACCAGAGGTAGTACGCAGACGCTCACGTGATTCACGCTCACGCTCGCGCACTTTGGAGTCCATGGTTAATCGCATGTCGCTTTCACGAGACTTTCCTTGAATGAAGTGGCAGTTGATGCAGGCGAAGATTTTAAGTTAAAATGTGAAATGTGTTTTTTTTACGCCCACATATAAACACACAGAGACACAGTTAATTTAATAATATTTTACTCATACACCACATATTTATAACCTTAATTTTAAGTTTATTATTTACACTGAAAGCGGTGTTCCAGAAGGACAAACATTGAAAGTGTTTTTTTTTTTTTTTGTTGGAAAAAATAACGTTTTAGCAGAGTAAAGTGTATTTGTGATGAAAAAAAATGAAAAAAACGAATGTTATTTATTTTGCTTAAAATATCATTCAGAGTGTGATTAAACAATAAAAATTTACACAGAAAAGTATTTTCAGGCAATACATACATATGTATGTGTTTTCATTGCACATTTATTACTTTTTCGAGTTTTCTAAATTATTTTTAGGCAATATATGCTTACATTCCACATATATAATTTTTTTGAATTTTTTAATTTAAGACTAATATTTTTAAAACATGTTTTAAATATTATTTTAAATTGTTTAATATATTATTAAAAAATTTTATCGATTTTTTAAGACATTTAAACCAAATTTATATTATTTTTACAACATTTAAACTGTATAAAAAATCTCTCAAAAATCCAAATTATTTTCGCAAAGCGACGTTTTCTTAGTTTTTAAGTATGTTTATATGCATTAAAAATGAGGTATCATAGATAACGCAAATTATGATAAGAAAAAATAAAATTGTCACAATTCCAAATGTAAACAAACGATGTCAAACACACGCACACATGCACACACACGAAATCTAATTTTTAACAAAAAGTGTAATTTAACATTTTTGCTAACTACACTGTTGTTCAAAGTAATAAATAAAACTCTTTGATAACTAAAAGCATTCCAAGAAAACGTATTTTCTTTTTTTCTTATAAAAAAATTGTGTTTAACAAAAAATCTGCACATCTTTTACACAACTCATTGACTCATTTTCACAAATTCCAGCGCCAAGCACAACTTTCAGCCAAGCACCATTTCACATCACTACCGCACAACAACTACGCCAAAACATGTCTGCAGATTCGAAATTCAAATTGACTGAGGTTGAGGGTGACCTTTTCAGCGCACCCGAAACACACTCGCTGGCGCATTGCGTAGGCGCGGACTTTGCCATGGGCGCCGGCATTGCGGTAAAGTTCAAACAAATCTACGGACAAGTGGACCAGTTACGGGCACAGGGTGTACAATCCGGCGGCGTTGCAGTGTTGCAAGATAAAGAACGTTACATTTACTATCTGGTAACCAAGCCACAAAGTTGGGGCAGTCCCACCTATGATAGCTTACGCGCATCGCTTGTGGCCATGCGTGAGCATATGGTAAGCAGTTGAAAGGGTTTATTATTTTAATTACGGATTATAATATTTTTCTAAATTTCTTTTTTTTGTTCAATAGCGCAAGAATAAGGTGCACAAGTTGGCTATACCGCGCATTGGCTGCGGCATCGATGGCCTTGAATGGGACAAGGTGAGCGCTGAATTGTGTAAGGTGTTCGACAGTGAAGAACTGGAAATTGTTGTGTACAATTTTGTGCCGAAATAATGCTATTAAGCGAAGTTTGTTATTTTGTTAAAATAAATAAAAATATCACTTAATGCTGAGCATTGCAGGTATTTCTACTAGATGAGACTTGATAATTGTTAAAAAATAAATAATAAAAAAGTTATAACAAATGCTTTTTTATTTCTGCATATAAAAATAGAAAAAGGTAAGTTGTAAGATTTGTAAATAAATATAGTAAAGCGTAAAACATAAAACACAAAAAGGAGCTTTAATTACAATACTTTAATTTATTTAATTTAATTAATTTAATAACATCTAAAAATCTTATTGTTTATTATAATAAATAAGTTATATTAATATTTGTACTTAACACTTTATGGCACATAATTATAAACAAGTATTTCAATCGGCGTATCCTTGAAGACTTCTTGCAACAAATCCTTAACTTTTTGCCAAACCAAACCATCGAGACCACAGCCAATACGCGGTATGGCCAATTTATAAATCTCATTTTTGAGCTGTCGAGATATTTATAAACAATAGACAATAAATTAATAAAAATATGCAGTTATAATAGCAAAAAGGATTTGTGTATTTAAATGTCATTAAATTGAACATAAATAACGTATGCGTTTAAAACCAGCTACTCCAACAAAATTTATATTTCCTTATTTATTACTTACCATATGTATTTTCATTGCGTGCAGTGAATCGTGTAGTGTTTGATAGGTAGGTTTACCCCAACTACTCTGTTTGGTCACCAAATAATAAATGAAGCGCGACTTGTCCTGCAAAATTGCTACGCCGCCTGGCTTGACATTTTGCTGCTTTAGTTTGGGTATTTGACCGAATTTATTTCTAAAAAGTTTGCAATATAATTAGAGAGCTTTTCATTCAGTCATACGTTAATAAATTAACTGCTACTCACCTAAATTTTACAGCAATTCCTTTGCCAAGTCTCATATCGGCTGCTACACAATGCGCCATTGAATATTTCTCATTCGCGCAAAACAAGTCGCCAGTAATTTCCTTAATTTGACAGATAGACATGTTTTTAAAGGTTTCCGAATATTTAAATTTAAATTAATTTTTTTTGTAAATCAAATACATTATAATTATTCACTGGATTCCCGCGAAACTTATTGAGATGAGAGAGTATCGATATTGTTATCGATAGTAATTCTTTCTTGAATTTATAAAGAAATAATTGTGCTATTAATAACAGAATTCAAGAAGGGCAGACATTTTTATAAACTAAATAATTATATATAACTTTAAGAGAAGTCAATCTATATAAAACATCTAATTAAATGTGTAATAAATTACGTTTCCAATTGGAGAGAGTAAACCGAGTGAAAGGTGATATGCATAATTACCCAAATAATGCTAAAAAACAATTGGGCTGAAAGGAAACAAATGATATATTTTATAACTATACTTTCCTGATCATGCAATATTAACATTGTGAAGATTTATTCTAAAATATTCCAATATAAAACATTTGTTTAGTTTAATGCACTAAAATAAATTTTCTTATAATAATTTTTTTTTATGTACCACCCTGTTATAGAGTGTGTATTCAGCACTTTCCTAACATTTCCTAAATGCCTATTTGACAATCCGCCAACGGCAACTGACTTCATTATTGAAATGGCGTTTCCTGGTTCTTTTCGTCATCGTTGTCAACAGAAAAAGGTGAGCATTTATAAAGTTTCGGCGAGTACATCAGTTGGCACGTGGAAGATGTAGCAAAAAGTGTAATAACCTATACTGGATATTCCTGTGTGTGGTGCAATATGGACAGCAACTTCCTAATCATTGGTAATTGGCTTTTACAATAAATAATCGCACGTGTTTGACGCAAAATGTGGGTTGGGTTCCCGTGTCAACTGGTGTTATAATTAATTTCCATGATGATCGAATTAACAGAAGAGTTCTTGAAGACTATAATTCATCACCCAAGACTGATAGCAAACTAATAATTTCCTATTTATATCGGCATTTAGCAGTTCAACAAGTAATTTATTTAACATTTGTGTTTTCAGACTCGAGATGGCCACCACATCGCCTCATCTTAACTGGTTGATCATCCGCAACAACAACTCCTTCCTCTTGAAGAAGCGTGATGTGAAGAAACCTTTCAGCACTGTAAGTAGCTAATTGAACATATAATTTAGCTTAGTTATATAGAATTTAGTGATGTTATATTAATTCACAATGATATTTGAATACGATATGATAGGAACATAACCAAACTGATATCGTTTTGTTAATCAAAGCTAATATTTGTTTGAAATTTCACTAAATTTTATTTTCCCTTATTAGGAGGCCAACAATTTGACCAATGTGAGCTCCTTCCGCTACAGCGGCTTGGTACACAAGAAAACCGTTGGTGTTGTACCGGCTGCCGACAAGAAGGGATTCTCGGTCGTTTTGAAGAAGGGCAAATATGCTCAACGCCCCGCTAAGAACACAGTTCGTGTTTCATTCAAGTCAGGTCCCAGACGATCATTGAAGAAACTGAGGAACCTTTTGACCGGTGCTAAATACCGCAAGGACTTGACACAGGTAGGTTCGAGACAATATGTCTAACGTAAAATAGTTTATTATGATGATACCTTATTTTTTTTGCTACACACCAAGATCGCAGAATGATTATGTTGAGAAACCAATCTGATTGAACACATTAAAATTGTGTTATACGATATATATGCGGCCATCTTCTAAACTGTTCTATTTTTGTTTTCAGGCTGCTCTCCGCCGTGCGTCTGCCGTGCTTGCATCGCAAAAGGCTGCCCCAGCTAAAAATGTAAAGAAACCTGAATAAATATAAAAAAATCAATTTTGTGAATTGAGTTTGTATTTATAAATGTTGAATAAAACATAAATAATTTGTAATTCTGTAATTCACTACACAAAATATGGCACGAAAAGTCCCGTTCTCATGATGGACAATTAGGGATTATTTTAATTGTTACAAAAAATAAAGTACTGAATGAAAGTGAAACCTTTCTTTTATTGCAATAATTTTAGGGAAGTTTAGTCGTTTCAAGAAATTCTTTTAGGAAAGGCCACCTGACCCGTCTATTTAGAAACATTCGGACCATATCCACACGTGCTCGCATAAGCCAAATGAATACGGGTTTTTTATGTAGAAATCGGGTCTCATACCAAAGATTGTGTCTTAGGAGTAAACTAAGTTCGTTGCACACGTCAAAAAGGGTACTTAGTGGAATGATCCCGATGTTCTCTCTCGCCTCTCTCTCTTGTCTCGTCTCGAGGCAAGAAAGGAAATCTGAATCGTGAATTCATGTTTCACAGGCAATTGAGACTCTTGTTATTGTTGCCATTGTCCATACGCTGTGTGGCTGGCAAGACGCAATATCATACAACGAGCTGTTTCACAGGGGTAGGCCCGTGGAGATGTTGAATAAGTAGGTTTCATAGGGAGTCGATTCAATAGCTCTTGTGCGGATAAAATACAGGTCAATTTCGAAGGCGTGTAATCGGTCGTTGGGGGTTTTGAACTTCAGCTCTGCATTTTCTGTAGCTGATTATTTGATACATATTAGATCGGCTTTGTATTAGGTGACCATACTGGTGTGGCTAGCGACTTGAGGATTTTGCTTTATTCTTTGGCAATAATCGCGAGGAGTGAAGGAGCACAGGCTGTCGAGTATAACACCTAAAATCTTGGGTTAATTGACATGAAATTTTAACGCCATCTACTTCAATATTAAGGTCAGGTCTGTACTCCTTCGTCCAGTTTGTGAATATGGTCGCTGTGGTTTTAGTGTGGCAGAGTTTTGAGTTCCGTGCAGCAGAAATTGAGAAAGGATAGCCGTTTACTTTTTAGTACATGCCTTCGATTCCATTGCCCGACGTCGTGAGCGTGCAATTATCAGCGTATGAAGTGATTGAAATTCTCTCTGTTTTTACCTGGAAACAGTACGAATGATTGTCGACTGCTCAGATCGTTCATAGACCACCTCTTCAACCATGTATTTTTCGATGTCCTCAAGTAGCGTTGAGGACAGAGCGTCAAAATCGCTTGGAATGATGAACATGCATAACGAATAGGCGCCAATATCATAGTTTTCGAGTTTTTTCGAACTGTTGGATGCATATTTGCCTTTAGCTTTCTTATTTGTCTCAAGAGCAATTCCTTCGAAGCATATGAAGGCATCGCTTTTTGACCAAAACTTTGAATTGTCAGGGCCATAACTACAGTGGCCTCCCCGTGGATATATTCTTCGAAACGTGGTTCTCAAATGAGCTGAACATTATCATCTCCGAAGTCAGACTGTTCATTGAGTATCGGCTCGTGGTCACCAACAAATGTAGGTCCTTTTCCATTTCCTGATTTGCAATATTTTCCTGTTTTTCTTCCGTCAATTCACGTCGCATGTTGACCAAATAAATCGACAATTCCTTCTAAGTTTAAAGTGAGATTTGCACTGCAGTTTGAGGTGTACTGTACCCTCCCATCTTGCAAACAGATCCACATATCTCCAGCACTCTTCTAAATCTCAGGATCTTCCTACTCCCTACTCGTATATACATATGTATACAAGAGCCTAGGATGTACGCAGATCTAAGAGGTTATAATCTCCCAGTAACAGCTTTGGATCTCCATTCTCTTCTTCTCTCCAAACAGCTACGTTATGATGTGGGAATCCATCGCGGAAAAGGTTTCCGGGTTTACCATCCTAGAAGTTACTACGGAGTGAGCAAATACGTTAGTCAGTTCAGTAGCTTTGTACCCGACACGCGGATAAGGTGAACTCGGTAGCAGACTGACAGGCTACCTTTACACACACTCCCAAACGTCTAGCGATTTACCTCGTAAGATGAGATCGCACCGAGTGCCGCCTGATTATCACTATACGTGCATTAGGATAAGTTTGTGAAATAAGACACGAAGTATTTACATATTTCTCAAGCAGAGGACAATCATGACAAACTCGGCACCATATCTCGAAATTACTTCAGTACAAAATGACAAAATCTTAATATTTTTGTGTGGGACTCGCAAAATCTGACAGCCAATGACAGCAAAATATTGGGTGTGGCCTTTGAGAGTTGCTCAGGAACAACAAGAAGACACTCCAGAAACACTCCGACGACGCACGACAACTTATGGGTCAGACTTCGAACTCTTTTGATAGGAACATGTGAAAATGCCATTTACATATGTATATAGAAGCAATTCGCACTTCCTTAAACTTATCATCAAAGAATGGCGTTGAATAAGTCAACACCCATGGTAGATGAAGAGCTGGAGTTGTTTCGTAAATCCAGAATGACCTTGGTAAAATTGTGATCTGAATTCCTACTTCTTCTGGCTTGCCTCAAATACATATACCCAACATATATCATGGAATGAGTTCCCTTTTCAAAGCCTAATATTCCTTTTCGTCTGTTCTGGCAACATCGAAACAGCTTGTTTTATGAAAATCCTGTTAGATGACGTCAATGACAATATCTATCCAACCAAAATAAAGTTTAGATAACCGATATTTAGTTTTTGATAACCGATATTTGAGTCCAACAGGGATGGACTCATTCGAACAATAAACTTTGCTGTAAGTGCTATGAGTCAGGCTTCACCACTCGATCAGACCAGCACATCGGAGTACTACATTTTTATTTGGTACGGCGGGGTAAAAACGGTCGTTTTTTTGGACTCACAAGGTGTGAATCGACTACTTAGAGAAAGACAAACCGGTCAAATGAGACTATTAAGCAGATTTAGAAGAAAAAACGATCCAATTTATCGACAAAAGTGCTCTTCCTCCATCTTCCACCAAAACAATGCAACAGAGAACACTTCGTCGGGCATAATTTTGAGTTGAAGTTAGTCAAGGAGCCTATCTTGCAGACCTTCTGAAAATTTCTCATTACTATATTTTAAAAATTAAGTTTTCATTTTTGACATATTTCGAAATACTATTTATTTTTTACCGTGTAGTCTTAAAATATACCCCTTAAACTTTTAAACACTGATTCACTAATGTTTTTTAATTCCCAATAGTTTCCTTTCTTTAAGCTGTCACACTAGGTGTGCCCTTTAAAGCAGTTGGAGCTTCGCTGGCTCAAGTGAATCAAGCTAAAAGGAGACTATGTTGAGAAAATGTTTTCAAAGACTTCGTATTTCTTTTGTAGGCTCAGTGCTTATCGAACCAAACTCGCAATTTATGAGACTCCACTATGGGTCCTACGGATATGGATGTTTATAGTTATATTATTTTATTCTATTTTATTGATATGATATCACATAATCTCGTGGTAGTTATGATCTTGACTATTCCAAGTAAATTCTAAGTTAAGATAAGTTTGTGAGTATACCGCGTATTTGGTGCCGTCGAGTTGTCCACCCTTCAGTCTTTCTTAATAATATTCTCGATGGTGAAAGCGGATGTGAGTGCTTTTGGTTGCGACTGCAGCTGAGGCTGCGTCAGCGGTGGTAGCGGCTGCGTGCTACGAGCTGGTGTGATGGGTGTGAAGGCGCTGGGTGAAAAGGAGTTTGCTTGTCGCGTGCTATCCACCGAACTGTTGCTGTTGGAGTAGGCACCACCGGAGAGATCGAAGCTGTCCATCTCACGAAATGAAGTCTGGCTACCGTCTTGATTTGCGCTTAGTAGAGGCACCATTGTGCCCACATGTGGTAAGGCCAGTTCGCGCTGTGCACTAAGATGCGTTGTTGTGCCGGCGGTGCTGGTGGCGTTGTTCGGCTGTGCTGGCGGTTCATTTCGAAAGAGTATGTTGAATGGCGCAATCGAAGCCAAATACTGGCGATGCAACTCGGTAATGCGATCAGAGTAATTTAAACCCATTGGTGCGGCGTGTTTGTTGCAGAATGTGTTGAGATCGCTTTGTGATGCAGCGGAAGGGTCATCCATAGTGTTTTCGAAAGCTTGATGCTTTTCCAGCTGTTAAGATCAGTTAGTTAATATTTAATATTTATATTAAGAGAAAATTCAACTCACTTGGTAGTTATCCTCGGAGCCGCTAGAACTTCTAATACAATGCCTTTGCCGTCGCGTACGTCGACGCCGATAGTTGCCTTGTTCGAACATATCATTGGCCGATGCGTCCAGCATCCAGTAGCTTCCTTTGCCGGAGTTGTCGTTATCATCAATCGTATTTTTATCACGTGGCACCTTCACGAAGCAATCGTTCAGAGAGAGGTTGTGTCGTATGGAGTTTTGCCATCCTTGCTTGTTTTCCCGGTAGTAAGGAAATCTGATAAGAAGAGGCAGGTATTTTGTAAGAAATTTAGATTAACTTAAGGGGATTTAAGGGGATTAACGTTTATTTTGATTACATTTGAACTCTTCTCATTCCTGCCTTACTTCTTCGATTACAAAAACTGATAGTTCTTAGGTTGTTGGGAGGAAAATTCTCTATGAGATTAATGGATCTTTACATACAGATAGTTTAGCGAATCCAAAGAAAGCGGCAAAGACGGATGCGACAGATATTAGAACGAAATTAATCGAAATGGTACTACTAGCTGGTCATAACAGAGTTAAAGAGGTCTTATGTAAAGTAAATTTTCGAAACAAAGAATGAAGCGTGATTGTGGAGCCAACCAGTCAGGCTTAGACCCAAACTAGAAGCAAATGAGATCACTAATCTAATAGCCTTGTTATGCTACTTAAATATTCCTTGGAAACGAAACGAAAGAAACTCAAGAATCGTAAAATTTAGAAAAATATTGAACATATCGTGTGGTCATATTTGACTCGAACTGTTATATTTAAACTGTTTTGAAGTATGTTCTCCATATGTTAATTAGTGTGTGTTTCGAAATTTTTTTGTTAACGACGCCAACAGTTTATCTGGGGATTTTTTTCATGAAAAAATTAAGCAACGAGTTTCCTTGAAATTATAACGATTATTGTTCGTTGAAATGTTACAGAAGTGTTTCTTCTTTATCCCAAAGCTTTCAATAAAAATCGTAAAGCCATCGAAAATTTCCCTCATGCGAGTTGTCCATCCCCTTATGTTAATTACGAAAAGATCAAAAAAGTTATAAAATCAAAGTTTGAATATCGATCTGTGTTAACTGACGATCTTATGGACCGACACAACACATTGCGGTTACGTGGAGTTACTACGTCGAGTAGATAGATGCTTGACAGCGTTGAGGACCCTACCTTTATCAAAAACATTATTATTGTTGACGAGTTGTGGATTTATGAGTATGATGTCGAGACTGTGCAGCAATCTAACGAAATCAAAAAAATCGAAATTTCCTGAACGCACTGAAGTCCATCCCAACCGATGCCAATTTTGAAGGCGATATTATAGATTTGTATTAAAATACGTGAAAACGTTGTCTGGTTAAATTTTATCAGATGATGATGATCAGTTACAATGAAAATATACATCGAAGAAGTTGAAAAGTCTTATGACTAAAAAAGTCTCTCTTAACTTCAAATTTGTTTATGGATAAATTTATAGGCATGATAATGATACTCAGAAATCTTTTAAATGCGAATTGTGGGCAAACAAAATTTAATTTAAATCATGTGAAAGTGGATTTCTTCGTGATGTACATAAGATCTAGAGGACAACATTTGCCAAATTAGGGCTGAAAACTCTTTTATTTCCAGTTCGATTTCATCTCGTTAAATGTTTTCAGGAAGGCTTTCTTAAACTTTTGAGGACTGCACCCATTTAGTTGTTCTCACAAATCAGTTTGTATCCAGAGATGCATTAAGGACCTCAAACAAATCTTGTACAACTCAGAAATAAAATAAATGTGAACAAAGCGATAACACAAAATCTTTTAGTCGACACTTCTCAAGCTATCAGCAAAACAGACCGAAGACTAATATCAGAAGGTTTACAGTTTGTGACATCAGTGGGCTATACTTTTCGGCAACGATACTGACAAATGCTATATAATGATGAGAAACCAGATATTCTGGACAAAATTAAACTACCTTGAAGTACCGGATTCAAATACATGTTATGTCAAGATGGCCAAAAGGGATCACAAGAAGATTTGATAGAGTTTTCTGGTATTGAATTCGGATAAGACATATATTAAAAAGTACTTTGAAATGGCTCTCTCAGGAAGTTTGTAGTTTGTTCTACTCTTTCAGAATACAAAGCGACGATTCGATTTTAGGTGGAATCCAACAGCATCAGTTTTAAATAAGAGCAAAAGCCGACGGAAGAGAAACTTGAAGAAATGTCGTAACTTTTCAACAAAAATATACCAACCTTTTGCAGCAACCAACTAATTTCATAATTAAGATCAATTAAAGTGGGCAGAACGTCCACAGCAGCTCGAAAAAGTTTAAAGTGTTCAGGAAGAAATAGTGACGACTATCTAGAGCCGAGGATATTTTTCACCACTTCAGCAGGATAATTTCTGTTCATCTAAAACAAAGCGAAATGGCTGTAAGGCATTTAGTGGCGATGGAGCTTCGACGCCTACTTGGTCTAGAAGTTTTACTCTTTCATATTCTTGACAAGGTTATTGGATTATTCTCATATGTAGTAACACATTGAATTCTTTTAAAAAAACTAGACAAATAAACATAAAAACTACTGATAATTTGAGAATTCACCGTATAGTCCAAGTCTAGACATAATTTGAAATTTTTCGAATAATTTATAAAAAAAAACGTCGGAGACCTTATAAAACATAGTACGATGTGCTGAGTCGAATTAACGAAAACTAAACCTCAGTTTTTAGGATATTCATCTGGTATTTTGCATACAGCCTTTTTTCCCCTCAAGAAGCTTTTCATTTATCGGTATCTTTGATATCGGGCCACTATAGAATTTCGCTGCCATACAAACTGAACGATCAAAATCAAGTCCTTGGATGGTAAATTTTTTTATTTGAGGATATAATCAGTATCAAGTTTTTGTATTTTCGGTGCAACCGAAGATAACGATTTATTTATTGTTATTCTAGTTTTTTTCTGTTTGCTGGAATATCCAGTAAATTTCTTTGATATACAGGGTTTGTCCGGAAAATAATAGGACTGAGTCGATATAAAAAAAAAATTATTGAACCAATCGTTAGAATTCTTTAAAAACTTTCAAAATTGGCTCCTTCTGTGTCGATGCAGTACCACCAGAGCGATCTCCAAGCATTGAAGGCGTCACGGAAGGCATTTTTCGGAATAACCTTGAGAGCCGAGGTGCATGCCGCTTGAATCCCCTCTGCCGTCTCAAAATGCTTGCCTTTCATCGCCCTTTTTAGGCAAGGAAACAAAAAAGTCTGGGGGGCCATATCTGGGCTGTAGGAAGGCTGCATTTTCGTCTTGCACCACTCACAGAAACACGTCGCGCGAAAATGTTTGTTCTGACTCTCCAGGTGCTCGGAGACAACTGACAAGCCGCTAATTCATTAGCTAGGAACGCTTTGTCTCCCAAACTCTAGAAAATTGCTATACTCAATTCTAACGAAAGCGCAGAAAGACAGGAGAGATACACAGCCTATTAATAAGCCAAGCTTTATGTGCTACAAGAAACTTAAGTTCAGATAATAGTTGCGAAGAGCTATAAGAACAAACTCCAAAACAACTTTGTTTGGTTTGAAGTGTGAAAAATCTAGTTTAAGACTTTCAAACGAGCTGAAGTCTTCAGCGTTAAATTTCACTGGGACCTTACGTTTTAGTTAATCACACATACACACACACTCACACCATTTTTAATTAAAATGTACACTTTTCGAAATTACTTTTCCATGATGAATTTGTAGATGCCACTCAGCGTGAGTCGCTGATTCGGCGCGCTGCTGATCGCCATCGCGATCAAGGCAATGTAGGAAAAAGGTGGCTTTTCCGGTCGGTGTGAGCTCTGCAGAAAGGATAACGGCATTGACCAGAAGTTCGGATTGATGCGCAGAAAAGGATTCAGTTGCTGATAATAGTAAGCGGCGGCAGCAACATTATTCTCCGACAACAAAGCGGCCACCGACGGATTATTCGCACAAACAAACTCGCTGCGCGCCAATTGCAGCTCATCCAGCGCGGTGGCGGCCGGATAATACGGCGAAGGTAGCATCATAAGTATATTATATATTCGATAATATAAATGTATGTATGGTACAAACACTTTCACTTAGTAACTTTGATGTTAACTGCAACACTTGACAAATAATAATGGGCGCCTTCACGATCGTTTCACAAAAAAGGCGTCTAAAACACGAAACTTCCGACGCGTTGCGCCACGTTGAGCGTATGAAACGTTAGTGCGACGGTGGTATGTTAAGAAAATTTATAAATTCCGTTGAGAGGCGCAGGAAAATGAGTACATCACACATGGGCGATGATCTACTACAGACTGGCGGCTAAGCAGCGCAACTCTGCAGGCGCGATCGTGGAGGAGTTGGAAAATGAAAAACACTTCCCTCATTTATCTCAGCACTTGCTTATATGCATATACGAATGAATTTTTGTACGCATGTAGTTGTGTATGTGCGAACGTCGTATCTCTTGGAAAAACAATGGCTGGCTGGTTGGCTGGGTGACTGGCTGGCGGGCGATCCTCACAAGCATAGCAGCGGAGGTTCTTAGGCGAAGGCATGCCTCCTATCAAATTAGAGCGTGTGGGAGCGCATTTGCATGCACACATAGATATATACATATATTAATGTATGTATATTTATGCTTATATTTGTGCATATGTGCTTGTGTGCCTATGGAGGCTGCTGTGTGGAAGCAGTAACGTATGAGTGATCATATCTTCCCTGTTTTTGCTGCTGACTGCTCGCTCTGTTTGCTAGCTTAGCTGTTGTTATTGTATATGCATGCGTGTATGTATGTATGTATATAAAGATATATATCTTTTTTGAAACAGTTCATAAATTCTTAGTGCATTTTGTGCAGTTTGTATTGTGTTGTTGGCCGCTAAAGCTACAACTGATTTGTTTGCTAAATAAATAAGCGACCTACAAACGACTATTGCAGGCACTCGTCAACTAAGCTTGCACACACATACACAAACATATGTTAATATGTATACATTGATATACTTACATAAACATATACACATATATACATACATATGTATATATGTACATATAGTAGTAAGTGCAGGCTGTGCGCTGGATTAGCGCAGCACACGTCCAACTCGACCACATCACATCAACAACACGCCCATTAACACCAAATGCCGAAACACTTTCACACACACACACACACACGAACATGGAAATGCAGCACTTACACACATGTACATATATATGTGTCCATGAGTATTGAGCATTGCATTTGCATATGGTTACAGTTCGAATTTTGATGATCGAGTTAATGTTGTCGTAAAATTACGTCAATAGGCCGCAAAGTACTCGAAATTATCTAAACTATGCTGGCACATATTCACACACGCACCAACATTCATACCCATACACATACACACATGCATGCGTGTATTTAGAGCGCTCGGCAGTAGTTGGTAGGCAGGAAAAAAGCAAAAGCGGACATGAAAGGAAATTATATTGCAGCGCCTGCTGTGGTATGGATCGTAAAAATCGCACATTCTGCCGCTATGCTCTGCAGGCAGCACGTATGTATGTGTGCGTGCTCTGCGAAATGAAGTATCAATGCACATAAGTACATTCATATGTATGTATATATACATATGTATATATTTGTAAATATGTTTGTGTTTAAAGGGAAAGCTGGTTATTTGGTCTGAAGGTTGAAATACCACATGCCTTCTGGTACTTGATTAAAGTTCCTTTGAGTGAAATCGTTTATTTTCGAAAATAAACACAATAAAACAACAAAAATAAACAACTGTTTTATGACTCTTTTTACCGTATTTAAAACTGTCTGTTATCAGTCAGCTTACGAATCTATAATTGTATAGTATGATTGTAAATTAGAAATTTTCCAATGTTTGGCCTCTTCGATTCCCCACTTTTTTGCTTGCTGCGTATGAACTCTGCGTCCTTGTAAGCATTTTGCATATGAAAACACCAACAATGCTATTTAGCTGAATACAAACCACATTAAACTGGTATAAACCGCTTGTTATTCTATTTGTATTTGATTATGTCAATATATGTGATTTATACCAGTTGTTTGTTCGTTTTTAAAAACTATGTTCGTCTGATTCTATTTGATTTGTAACATTTGTATTCTCTTTACTAATCTTTGTCGTTTAGATTTAATTTAATTTATACCAGTTCGATTTATAGCAGTTGTTTGTTCCATTTTCCAATACATGTTCGTTTGTTTCTATCAGCTTTATACCAGTTGCTTGTTTTATTTGCCCATATTTCTATGTTCGATTGTTTCTATTTGATTTATACCAGTTGGTTGTTCTATTTTTCATTGTATGTTCCTTGGATTCTATTTAATTAATACCATTTGAATGCTCTTTTTACTAATATTTTTCATTTAGATTTAATTTAATTTAACTAGTTCGATTTATACCAGTTATTTGTTCCGTTTATCAATATACATTTATTTGTTTCTATCAGGCCTATACCAGTTAGTTGTTCTATTTGACAAAATATGTATGCCCCTCTTTTCTGTTTATACCAGTTATTTGTTATATTTGTTCATATATATTCCTTAGATTATATTTCCTTATACCAGTTTGTTTTAAACTAATTGTTTGTTAGATTTGGCAAACTACATTCGTTTGATTCAATTTTATTTATACCATTAGTTTGTTCGATTGGTCAATCTATGTTCCTGTTTTTGATTTATACCAGCTGCTTGTTCTATTTGACAATGTGTGTTCGTTTCATTATATTTGATTTACAACAACTATTTCTTAGATTTGGCAAACTACGTTCATTTGATTACTTTTGAGTTATACCAGTAGCTTGTTCCATTTGTTAATTAATCTCTAACTTCACTTTAGATAGTTCGGTATATTTTGATTGAGGAAAGTGGTCTTCATGACGTTTTACATTGCAAATAGTTCTCAACGGACATGTCGGCGAGGCCCATTTCACACGATTTCACGGCGTCACTGGGTGCATTTCGAATCTATCGAAGATCTTTTAACGAAGTTAACGTTAGTTTTTCATTTGCGTCATTGAGCCATATTTTTTAATAAAAACAATATATTAGTCAAATGCATTTAAAAGGTCTTGATGATATCTGTTTTCAAAAAGAAGTCGCGGAATTTCGCACTACGAAACAAAGTATTCAGTTTGTGCAAAAAAATAGCTGGGCGTTTGATGTAAAACGGATGGGACATTGAAATTGACCGGCTACCCGGATCTTCTTTTACTACTTGACTCTTCTGATTTCTTTTTGTGTGGCAAGGCAATCGTCGGTCTACATATTAGCGAATTCGAGGAAAAAATGTTGGCCGAAATCATCACTATACTGTCAGACTGGCTCGAAAAAGAGGTGAAAACTGCCTCGAAAGTAGCTGTTCATGTCTTATAATCAATAAAAAAGGCCTCCGCAGCTTTACTAGTTCCTCACTTTATCATATTATAAATATTTAGATAATCAGTGCTGAAGCTAACGGTAATTTGGAACTACGGCGGGTTCGAGTCGTATTGCTGAGTAATCTGCCTATATAAGTATGTACATAAATTGTTATTTCGCAATAAAGATAGCACAGAATGCCACTTGGATCGCGGTGAACGCTAGTCCTAACATAAGTCTTACCGAAAACTTCTAAATATGGATCCCCAGAATCTCATGAATCGACAAAGCTTTTGGAGCTTTCCACAAATTTGTTAAGATAACACCAACCATAGCCACTTCACTATATTCACCGAAGTTATGTCTCTGCCGTAATATTTTAACCTCGGTCTGACAAATGCTGGGCAATAGAGGAGGAAATGCTTAGATTTATACCTATCATGTCCGAGCATATTCTACAGCGCTCAGTCAGAACAACTACAATTGCGACGAGATGAACTTTGTTAAGGGTAAGAAGTTCAGAGCATCTCTAACATTCCACTCTGCGCCAGAAGTTTTTCGCAGTTACATTAATTCTGGTTGTTGATCTACGCTTGACCAGCTCACGATTGGTCCATAGATATCGCTGGAGTGCAACAAGACAATGGCGTCTTGTTCCCAATCTTTATCGTTTGCTTTGTAGCTTCCAGCGTTTCCACTGTGACCAGGCAGTCAAATAAGCTGGAAAAAAGTGGTCTGCTGCTATTGATAAAGAGTTTAGACACTGCTTGACTAAACTTGTGCTTACTCGGCGAGCTCAAGGCCAGTATTGCCCGCCAGCCATCAGAGTGAAGGCAAAGGAAGCTGTACTTCGAATCAATATAACTACTGTTACCCTGACGAGAACCACCTTCACTTGAAAGATAATGTAGTGCTCTGGTAGACTGGAGTTATGGTTAATGGAGAGCTGCCGACAGCAGATTCCGTTTCCCGTCGTTTCTCTGACTTTCGATACATCCGTGAAAAGGCTCACTGCACAACTTCTTCAGCGGCTTCGCACTTTCCTACATATTCCTTATAGGAAAGTGCGCAGAGAAGAAAGTAACGTAAGAAGATTTCGCGTTGCAGTGGTCTAGATCGCCAGCGATGCAAACCAAGCAGAGGAAATTATGCTATTTTCTGTCGATATTAGATTATTTGTGAGTAATCAAAGAAATCTTTAGAAATTGGAGAGTTCCGTGAAATTTTGCAAATTTGGCCATAAAACACCGAACTCTTTTAATATTAAACGAACGCACCAAGTTAATAAGAGTTTATTCTATATTTTAAGGCTTCTATGAGTTGAAACGAAATAGTAAACAAAAGACTTTCATCAAAGTTCTCCACACAGAAGCTACACGATTTTATCATTTGTTTGTTTATAATTGTAATTTCCAATTAATCATTACCGCGGGCACATGCGGCTTGTGCAATCAAGTGCAGCAGTGATTGAATATTCCCAAGAACTACCCACACATATATGTATATGTGTGTGCGTAAGTATTTGTAAATGAATGTGCATATGCAGGTGGTTCTATGCCAGAAGGCTTCGCACTCAACTCATTAGGGTGAGCGAATATTTTCAATTTCCCAAATAAATTTCTTTTGTTTCACTAAAGTTTAAAAAATATGACGAAATAGAGAGTACATCAATGAAAAATAGCGCCGACACCCCTAGTATTACACTTAGCATACCGCCCGCCATGCGCAGCGCTTTGATATTCAATGGCCGCATTCGTTGGTGGTGGCTCATGATCGTAAATATTTTGAAAGTATAAAATTGTATCAGTAAACAAATATAATAATAATTAGGTTTTTTTCAATCGCTCTTTTTTTTAAGCGCACGCACATTTGGAATTCCCTTTCTTTGGTGTGAACGCCACGGGCTTTGATCGCGCCAGACATTCAGGCAGCAAAGTCTTCTGAGCACCGAAGTTGCAACGCTGCACACCGCATCAAAGCGCGCCACTGTTGTGTGCACTGCTTTTCAATTACATAAAAAACTCATTAAATTTACGAGAGCATGTGGCATCTGAACTTTTACTCTCGTCAATGATCGCCACTTGAGAGCGCACGTGTATTGCCTACGGATACTAAGAAGTCTTTTTACAGCGAAAATGTTTACTAAAACTTAGAGACCTTTTATTGAATGCATGGATTAATGATTTGTTAAGTAGCTGATCTTAGCACGGGACTGGTATGTTTGTTGTCTAATAAGACTTCCCAATCTTGCCGAAGACTAATTTTCAAATTAATTCCCAATTAAATAATAGTTAGCGTTCGGTCTTCAGGTTTCATGTCCCTTTCTTCTAGTGTTAGTAATGAAGAGGCAAAATAGGCTCTTAACTTCTCTTATAGTTCGACCTAAACAAATTTAATTTACGTTTTGGGTATGAAGAAATTGTAGCTAGATTAGTGAATAAGATATATATATCTATATATATATATATATATATATAGAGAGAGAGAGAGAGATAATCTGATTTTTATACCTTGAACAGGGTATATTAAGTTTGTCACGAAGTTTGTAACACCCAGAAGGAAGCGTCGGGGACCATATAAAGTATATACATCTATAAATGATCAAAAAATTGTTCAGATCAGTTATTTAGCATAGTCTGCCTGTATATAATGATCGGAAAAAAGTTCTTGTATGGAAAACTTTTGCATTTGACGTGGTATCTTCACGAAATTTGACATGGATTACTGCTTAAGGAAATAATATAATCTCCGAAAAAATTGTTCAGATCGGATTACTATAGCATATAGCTTCCATATAAACTGAACACATAGTTACTAAAGAAATGCACCTGTGAAGGGTATATCAGCTTCGGTGCAGCCGTTTTTTCTTGGTTTTTTTTTAAATAATGGCAAGTATAAGAAGTATGGATGGGAAAGTGCAGTGAAATTAAAAAAGCTTGGATGATGTGATTTTACTCTGGGTTGGTGACCATCAAAAATTGGTTCAACGAGTTTCAAAGGGGTTATCACAATGTCCATATTCTCAATAATCGACCGCCGATTGAAGGTGCGCGAGTTAGTTGACCCATCAGGCATCTCAAAAGGCCGTGTGGGTCATATCCGAAGAAGTTTTCACATCTTTTTGTGAGACTGCTGAAGCATGAGTCTACTGGTATAAAAATGAGATCAATGAATTGTTGCCCCATTGCAGAAAAATGGTCCCATTTGACGAAGAAAAAAGCTATCTTTCAATATGATAACTCGCCGACTTACATTCCCGTCGTTACCACGGACAATTGGTTTGAAGAAGGATTCGAACTACTACTCCAGTCAATATATTCTCCAGTGGCACTTTGATATTATATTTATTTTCTTCAGAAAGTAGCTTTAAGTAAAGAAGTTGAATCATCACTAGGTCGAGTATATCAACATAAAAAAATAATAATAATAGTAACCTCGGATGACAAATAGAACGCCGTTTTACCAGTATTTTCGACATTCTTTTGGAAGCTAGAGGAACTTATACTCATAGTCAGCTTGAAATAGAGTTACGATTTTCGATCTGTCTTCTGCATAAAGATACCAATAGAAGTCCGTTATCTTCAGAGAAATTTTGACTTTTTCAAACTATTGTAAGGACCAGATATGGTCTTTCTCTCCAGAGGTGTGGGATAGAAGGGAGAAGTATAAGGACACAGGATAAGTATCTATACCAAAGGGTAAAAATAATCGGATGGAAGGTGGTGTCAAATCAGAAAAATTTAATATCTTTCGACTACCAGAACAGTGCAGGGTCTTCGAAGCGGATAACATAATAATTAAAGAAAACGTTCTGATTCTGACAAAACAGGTGCTTACAACAAGAAATATATTTATATTGAAATGTATATTGAAAGATTTCCAAAGAATATCTTTAAGTTATTGTGGATGTAGCATCGTATTTCACGATAAATCTGCAATGGATTCCAGCACGCAACTTGGAAAAGGTAACTGCGAAGCAGATGAACTAGTTAGTAGAGGCACCATCCTGCAATTATATTAGGATAAAGAAAAAATATGAATGCCTCTGCCTACTTATAGAAGAAAAATATTTTCTAATAATACTAGACGAAGTCTCGGCAGTTGCAAACATAAAACTTTTGAATTGGTGAATTTCATCAAGAGCACAGGAGAGATCAGTGAGGGCTAGATAGTGAGAGGGTATTTTAGTGCCGGTGGTTTCACAATCAGCCTGCTAAAGACCTATGTAGGTACGTTGTCAGGCATCTAGCCTATATACTTACCTTTCACAAGATCGATTTCTATATAGCTTGTAATTCTGGATCTGGATTCAATTTTAAATTTTTGTTTATATCCTTCAAATGTGAAAAACTCTAATTTAGCATTATAAACTTTCAAATAGAGTACTCATACATTTTTAGTACCTCTCCAACTGCTGTCAGAAACTCTTTGTAGAGGCTGTAAGCTAAAGAATAAATCCAAAAATAACGATTCCCACTTCATCGATTATATTTTCGATATGTAAATGTGGTGGTGACCATAATCTTTTACCTTGTTTTCTATTTTCAAATGTATAATAAAAAAATAAATAAATTTTCAAACTGAAAGTAAAATTTACCGCAAAATTTCTATTTTGTTATTTAAACAAAAACATTCTAAATTTTATGTTGTGTACAAAAATATATTTTAAACAAATTATTATATTTTAAGATGTTGAAAAACGGCTACAGTTGCCAAGAAGCGTATGAGAGAACCATTTGCGGACGGCGGCAATTAGGCACCCCCTATAACCCAGAGCAGCGCAAGCCGTTTTTAATCCAATTCTAAATAAATAAAATATTAAACAAATTGCAAAATAGCTAAAAGCTAATGGCCACCACACAGCACTTCAAATATATATATATATATATATATATATATATGTATGTATATACTTAACATGCATATATGTATATGTACTCACGTACAAGTACAAGTTTTACGACAGCAGCCACCACTAACGCATACATACATACATACGTGTTGCTGATCGAATGCATGAGCAGTTTGACTTATCCTAAAAAATGTTTGTGTGTGAAATATTTAAATATATTTATATATATACATACATATGACTCTGTGTATTTGTGCCACGCTCATGAATAACATCTGTTTTTGCATTCCTTTTCGACACTTAAAGATTAAAAGTTACATTACTGCTGTTGCCGCACCTCACCGCTGCCTTCATGCATACGCACGTAATACAACAAAAGCAACGCGGTCAGCCGTCCAATTTATTTAAATGCGCTGAATATATTCTTAAATAAATAAAAGCGTTTGAGTATAAATATTTTGAAAAATACTGCGGTGATCGCGCTGTTAAAACTGTACATATTGTAGGAATAAACCGCGGTGATCTCGTCGGAAATACTTAAAGAATATTTTTCGGGTACACATACGAGTATACATATATATAAATATATAGATAATATTAAATGTAGAGAGTGTTGCTAGTAAGTCTTGTAGTCACAAGTTATTTAAGCTTTCTGAGAGCCTTCAAGAAATTGCCCTGTTATTTTGCACATATATACATATATACTTAAACTATATATATTTAATACCTTAATTAATTGCTTTATTTTTTGCGGAGACAATACATTTCGACCTCAGTAGCTATTTCCGCATCGAAACCAGCTGGTCCTTCCCACTGTACGTCTTCCTTAGCCAAGTTGATAATAAAACAGATTTTGTTATCCAGTTACCTTTAAAAAAAGAAACATAATAAAAGACAGAATTTTGACCATAGTGGGACACATCTTAGTGATCACTTTGGTGGACTTTCAAGTGCCTAAAGTCGCCTTAACTGCGAAGTAATAACCGTCAATAGGGACTTAGAACAAATAGTGATAGACGATGCCCCGAAAAGTAGGCAACATTTCTCATTTTAGAGAGTTATACACAATAAACTTAAGTGTATATTAGTTTACTCTTCCGAATATTGCTTAAGTTAATGTACAAATTTCCAAACCATGGGAACAAACGTATCACCTATAACTAAAAATGAGATAGATACATTAATGTATACAATGGCACACAATAACCATTTTGGTGAAACAATATTATGGTCGATAATTTTTAAAATCAAACTTGACACAGTTACAGTGCAAAATGGGTGAAAACAGTCTAAAACTATGCTTACTTACCATATAACAGAACTTTAAATTTCAGCTGATTCTTTTACTTTCCAGTATATGAATCAAGCAAATGTATCGATATAAAAATTTGTATGAACATTGCCTTTAAGGTTCGTCCCCAGATACCAAATTTGTGGAAACCTTTTCCTATTGCGAACTTTTATTGAAAATATTGGTCAATCTGTGAGATTTATTATCGAAGTTGAAAAAAAAAAATCTTTTCCTAATAATATTATCTCTTTCTGTTCAAAATGGATTGAGCGGATCAATACTACCTTTAGCTCCCATATACTTAATATAACAATTTTCGAACTTCCAGTTGACTTTATACCACATGTATCGGTAAATATATAAGTTATCTTAATGATTAATAATTGAGAGAGCGTGTGTTTCTAATAAAGGCTTTGTATCTAAAATTAAAAAAAAATCGGGCGAAAACTTGCCCTAGCCCTTATATAACTAATATCAAAATTTTTAAAAATCCGGTTGACTTTACTCCTTAAGTATTGGTTTTGGTTTGTGAGGTATCTTAATGAAACACAGGGAGCATCTTTTTCTCCTAATAATATGGTGCTCAAACAGTTTAATTTGTGATAGAGATAAAGAGAAAGATGAATAGATCAATACGACCACTATTTCCCATATGCCTAATAAAAGATTTTCAAACTTCCGATTAGCTTTATAGCGTATGTAAGATATCTTAGCGAAATTTGCTGAACATTTAATATGGGATATAGTACCATAAGTATTTCAATGTTTAAAGGTATTTCCCCGGCTTTGATCATTGCAAGTTGCAAGGGTACAAAATATTTGGTTACAACCGTACTTAGTCCTTCCTTCTTCTTCTTCTTTATTGGCGTAAAGACCGCTTACGCGCCAGTCGTATATTCCTTTCGCAATTTGGCGCCAATTCGAGATACCAAATGCCCTTCCTTATTTTTTAATTTTTTTAAGTTATAAAATTTGTAATATATTTTTCTTATTTTGTAAAATAAGTATTTTCTAAATATACACATATACATTTATTATTATATACATACATATATATTTTTAAATTTTCTAACAAAATTTTTATTAAAATCTTATGACAAATGAAGTTGGATTTACTGTTATAGGAATAATTGTTATTTACTTTTTTTTCATTTGAGTTTTGTGGACATTATACCATTGTTATTGTGAAAAAAATACTTTCATGCTATATTAACGGGATAGTTTACAAGTAAATTATGGTTTAATAAACATTTAAAAACAGTAACAACAGTTAGTACTAACTGTTTTAGACTTACCGTAGCATACATTTCGGCGCATTAACAATCGTTAATGCTCTCTCTTTGAAAATAAATATTATTTTAAATACTTCAAATTAAGACGTTAATTGAATAGGTTCATCGTAATATACGTAATGAAGTCTAAAAGAAAAAAATCTCCCTGGAAGATAAAATGATCTAAGGGCGAAAAAAGCTAAAATTGGCAATATGACAGTGCTTAAAAATATGTTTGGATTTTACCAAAATTTTAGTAATTTTAGATCTACCAAAATTTGGCTTTTGATTCAATCAAATAATTATATATCTATGAATAGAATATGCTGAAAAGTTGATAGTGTTCGGATGATTTTTCTCCGAGTAAACGCGGAAGCTAATTCGAAAAAAACTGCTTTAGAGACAAACTGATTGAACTAAGCAGCTACACTTTAGAAGGCTCTGACTACAAAATTACTTTAGATATCCGTTTATAATATCAATATGCTATTTTTTTGGCGAAAGCTGGGTCCAAATACCAAAAAAAAAAAATAATAATTTCAAACAATAACCTCATATAATTTCATGTAGCTTATTTATTGTGAGTAATAAGATAAAGAGGATTTTCCAAAAATAGTGACATGATTTCTTTAAAAAAAGACACTTATTGTTGAGGAATTTCAAATATTTTTTTAAATTAAGGTGAAGTACAATCGAAGCAATTAGTTTCTGAATATAACATCATTCAAATGGCCTCCACGTCCTCTTTTGCAGAAACGAACTCGATGAATCCAATTTTTGAGTACTTTTTCCACTAAATCATACTTTTTCCAATAATTCAAGTCAAGTAACCCCACAAGAAGTAGATTCTGTTCACACAAACGGTGTCACTAGCATCATTTCGAAAGAAGTGCGGACCGATGATTTCACCAGACTAATAACTTGAAACATGAAGATTATTGTATTTAGTCTTTATATAGTTTACTATCATGGTGGAAAAATTTCAAATCGACATTCTAATATCAAGTCCTACTAAATTGAAAAAACACATTATAAATCGTAGGCGTGCTGGTGACATACTTTATTGCAATGTATAATACTGTAGTCAGTTCGTGTTTTGAGCAGAAAAATTTCACAACACAAAACGATGTGGGCAAAGTTTGGAGAATCTTTCGAGAACTTCTTCTGCAGTGACTTCAATGTCATGATGCGTGTGCAGCAACGCCAGGCCGATTAACATCTTGAGGCATGTTCGTCCTCAGCAACGTTTTCATGCGGCGTAGTGTCGAAAAAGAGCGTTCAGAGCTCGCATTCATCACAGGACGTGTGCAGAATATGCGAAAAAAACTATGAAATATGGGGTATGGGCAGTGGCGTAGCTACAACTTCGGGCGATATTCTGCCGCCCCCTTTATCTACCTACCTACAAGTTTCATGAGGTGGTTCGAACAAAAGTGAATTTTTACAAAATATCTTCGATATTAAGTATATAAAATTTAGGAATTTAGAATTTGCGTGGCTTCTAATTCTGAAGGAAGACAAATTCAAAGACTGAAGAGTATTCGAGTAAAAATTAATATTTTTCATTGTTATTCAGCTTCATTTGAGGACAACTTGATACATAATAAATTTAAAAAATCTTATTAAAAGACAGAAAAAACCCATTTTCCATTTCATTTGTTTTTGACAAATATTGCAGGAATTTTTCCATTTCTTTGGTTTTCAAAGCACATACTTTTTTTGGCAGTTTCAGTTAAATCCATCCATGAGTTAGAAAATTTCTAGAAAAAAAGCGTCTTCAAATCTTCAAACAATTGTATCTGTGAGAGGAATGTACACTGAGACCCTGTAAGTATTCTTTTTTAAGAAAGTTCTCACGCAGAAATTTTCGCGTTTTGTTTGTCGTCCGCAGATTCTTGGTTTTTCTTCTTCAACTTTCAGTTCTGCCGCTTTTTTTCCTGTCTGAATAAATGGATCGAAAGCGTTTCTCAGTTTTTTGTCTTCGATTTCAGAATGTTACAGGCAACGTATCTATCATACGAGGGCTGCTATATACATATATTCTGGCCTAGGGCAACACTAAGTGTTGCCAGGTGCAATCTGACATTTCCATTGGAAAGTTTGACATTTTCTAGCATAACATCACTCAGAACGTTTTGTCATTTAATCGTGAATTGTTTTATTTACAGGGAATTAAAAAATTCATCTCGGCCAAAAAATGGAATTAACCCGTGAACATTTTCGTGCAATCATTTTTCACAACCTTCGACGTGAATTATCACGACAAGAGTGCATCGATGAACTAAAATCTTTGTATGGCTTTGAAGCACCATCCTATATCATACTGTGAAAAACTGGTTCAACGAATTCAATCGTAAGACGCTCGCTCAAAGGCGAAATTTGTTGTCAAGGTCGTCCAAAAACAGCCGTTGTGCCAGAAAACATCGATGCTTCCACGTGAACTGATAATGCAAGACCGTCATGTAATATACCTTTTTAGATAGAAGCATGCCTATCGCGTTTCTCCCACCAGCATACATTTATATTGCAATAATACCTGGCCGTAAAAACTGGTTTGTTCTAGTTGATCCCGCACAATTTGACAATCGCTCAAAAAAATTCTCGTGTGGATTGGTGTAAAGAAATGTTGAAAAACACGATCGCCGTCAAAAGATGTTTATAAGATCGTCACAGGTGACAACAAAAAAAAAAAACAAAACAGCAATCGACAAAAAAAAAAAAAAAAATTTTTCGTTGATAAATATGCATATTTACATTATTAGGCCAGAAATATATATAGCAACCTACGTATTTGATGCCTTTTCCAGACTGATAGATTCTTTCCGAAGAATCACGGTATTTCTTTATTTTTCCAATTACTATTTTTTGTCAGAGCTTTGACGATCAACGACAATTTTGCGGCAAATTGGATATATGCATCGTGCTGTTGAACACAACTAGTTTCACATAACTGGATAAATTGTTCGTCAAGTATTTTTCCTAATGCGGTCGAACGTTTGGTACACGTGTTCTTCAAAAATTTGGCCATATCTCTTATGGCATTGCATACCATCTCGATTAATCGCATCTTAACCGATTTTCAAATACTGCAGTTCAGGTTGTGGAAATAACAGGAAGTTACTGCAGCATTTTTCGCTTTGAATCCGCCATTGGTTTTACGGATGTTTTCAAAGTAAAGGTATTATTAAAAAAGAAAATTTGACAAAAGTTTACACTTTAATAATTCAGTTTTTTGCAGGTTATTTTATATACATATGTATATCCATACTCACATTCATATATGTACATATGTACTATATGAAAGAAGTAGTACATAAACAGTTATGTTCATCGACAAATGCCATAAGAACATCACATATATAAGTAGATACATATAACACCCACACACATACCCATACACCGCACGGAGAATGTTCTCCTTCAATTGAGTGCTCTTCTCCGAAATGGCATTCGAATTTGTTACGCTGCGATTGGCTGACCGACCGTCAGCCAGGCCACACCGATGTTGCGCCACACAAGAATTTTATGCTGCGTTCGGTTGGCAAGTGATCGTTTGCAGCCATTCGTAAACTCATTCTCATGTGTGTTCGCATGGGAAGTTTCTGGTTGAGTGAAAGTGATCGAATGAATATTTATGCGCTTGCACACTCACAAATTTCGGCTCTTGCATTTATGTGTGCGTGTGTGTTGCATCGAATAATTCTGCTTGCTGAAAACAATTGGAGGTGGAGCCTGATCGTGTTTTGTTGGCTACGCTGACCATCTTGTTTTTTGGCGATTTGCGTATGGTACTATATTTATGGAAGTATGAATGTACAATAGAATTGAAAATTTATGATCTTTATAAGTACAAATACTGTATGTATGTATGTATGTACGTCTCTAGGTATTTACTGTTATGTTAATGTGTTTTAATAAATTCAAAATATTTATTTTGTACAATTTATTTCATTATTATACATTTATTATAAAAATATCAATTTTTTGGTTTAAAAGAAAATATGATCCACTTGTATGAAGGTAATTATACTTCCTTTGAGTGCGAAAAAAAGTCATGGAAGGAGATATCGTACTAAAAAATTTCAAGGAGTTCTTTATAGCTTTACTTGGTAGAGGTGAGGTAGAGGAGGAGAAATAAAACATACGCATATTTCACTGTTTTTCTTCGATAAAGGCGAAAACGCCTAAATAGTGTTTATGGACAGCTAGAGACACTCTTCTGTTGTGATGTGTTCTGGCCTCTAGGCATAGATCACCAAGACCGTCGCATATCGACAAAATGCTTAGAGCATGTCAAAAATTTTATTGAGTCGGCTAATATCAATTCCAGCCAATTCTATAGATTCTTAAAAAGTATTGCAATCGAGATGCTTCAACCTTATTCTGACGAAAGCTGAACTTTTTGAGGAAAATTGTCCAGATGTTTCCAGGCCATCTCCACATCATGTTCAAGGACTTTTTACGTTTCAATCTGGTCCAGAAGGCGAAGGGATTTCGGAATGTTCCTCTCTGAGACCCTTAATGTGTTCAGAAGGAATACATCCAGGATTTTATACTTTCCGATAAATTTTCAATCAGGTCCAAAAGGCGAAAGGATTTCGGAATGTTTCAATCTGGGACCCTTAATGTGTCCAGAAGGAATACATCCAGGATTTCATCCTGGTAAATTAAACTAATTCAGTTTTATTTATTCAGGGCATTGTTGAATGCTGCGTCAATGTCGACAAGTACTACCACCGCATGCCTTACTGTAGGCATGCTAAGAACCCAATATCATGTCTCTTGGTTTGCTGCCCTTGGTGTGCGGCTTTATAAGCATTCACAGGGTCTTTAAATCGTGGGAAATCACACGAAATCTTTTATTCACACGGGGGTATGAACACTAGCCTTATCTGTCTCCAAACCCTGGGATTGAATACAGTTCTCATAGATGGGGGCCAACTAGCTGCATGACATCTTTAGCTCTGAAGTTGCATCAGATCTCCAGGACTTGATTGACTTCTTTGAATTTAACTCACATGTGAGGTGGCGAGCGCCTTGATATTATAATAGCGAAAATACCCTGGTCGAATGGCGGTGAGCCGACGGAAATAGTGAAAGTTTTGCAGTGTGTTGCCATTGCGGGATTCCTGGCTCAAACATCTACTATGAGTTGCTTCCCTTCAGCATTGGCCCGAAATGGACAGCTTTGGCGAATTGGAGTGGATGAGCCAAATATAAGTGAATTTTTCAACAGTCTTTTATCACGCATGATTCGTGTCTTGCTCGACATTTCATCATGGAAAGACTTATGCCTGACCAACGTTTACAAATCGCTCAACTTATGACGTATCACCGTTCGCAGAACTCGACTGACGTATAGAACGCTTGGCGTATTTTACGTCGAGATCTTAAATTGTAAGCGTACAAAATACAATAGCTTGTGCAGAAACTGAAGCCGCTTGATCTTTGAAAAATTCCAAGAAGATCCGACATACAATTATTGTATTCGAACCAAAATTTTTTCAGCGATTAAGCCCATTTCTGGCTCATTAGGTAAGTAGAAAAGTAAAATTGCCACTTTTGGGATGAAGAGCAACCTGAAGAGATTCAAGAGCTGTAAAAAAAAAACGGTTTGGTGTGGTTTGTGGGCCGGTGGAATCATCGGTCCATATTTCTTCAAAAATGAATGCCGGTGAGAACGTAACCGTCAATGGCGACCGTTATCGCGCCATGATAACCGACTATTTGATGCCTGAAATTGAAGCTCGTGATCTCGGCGACAATTCGTGTCCACAAGATAGCGCCACTTCCCACACATCGCATCAATTAATGGATATATTGAGAGCACACTTCAGTGAGCACATTATTTCAATTTGTGGGCAGGTCGATTGGTCACCAAGATCATGTGATATCAAACCGTTAGAGTTTTTTCTTGTGGGGGTATACTAAGTCTAAAGTCTATGCGGACAATCCCTCTTCGATTCAGGTTTTGGAGCAAAACATTACGCGTGTCATTCGCCAGTTACCGGTCGAAATGCTTGAACGAGTCATCGAAAAATTGGACTCAACGGATGAACCATCTGAGGCTTAGCCGCTGCCATTAAATTTGAAGTTTTTGTATTTTTTCTTTAAAAAATTAAGAAATCTCGAAATGGATCACCCTATATTGAAAAAATGTACAAACTGCTGAACCCCTGGCCAGAAACGGCCTCTGAGCAATTACCCGGTTTATCCCCTTACAGATCGGTACTGATGTATTGTACTCTGCTGCCTGATTCCTTATTAAAAATATATACTGAAATCTACTTATTTTATATTTGGTTCCGCCCGAATTTAGCGCTTCCCTACTTGTTTGCAAGAGAAGCTTATCGCTATAATTAATTTATATTTTGTTTTTGTGTTTTTTTTTTTAATAAGAATTATTCTTTCTTCTTTAACAACATTGACTTTCACTGCCAACAATCACTTACAGCACGATAATTGAAGAGGCCAAGATAAAGAATAATCTTCTGTGTGTTCTGTTTATAACTTTGGCGACGGCAATATGTAGGCATTGAATTTTTACGACTTTTTCATTTCATGACCCGAAAAAAGAGAAAACAAAAATCAATAATTTTTTAAAAGTTAACTGTGCATATCAGCAGCGCTACTTGTGGCGCGTAAATATCTATTTGTACATATGTATGTAGTATGTATGTATGTAAACAAAAATATGTTAGCGGAGCAAAGTAAAATAAAACATGCGCCTAACATAAAACAATAATTTGACTTTAGTATCTTGGCAGGCTCATATGCATATCGCCACATCCTTCGCACTAAAAAGTACAAGTACACATATGTAAATATGTTTGTATATGTATTACGAGAGTGTGTTTGTATGTGCGTGCATGTGTAAGCACAATTGAGCAACCGCTTCTGCCGGCAATTCAGCATGAATACAATACAGGCACGTCGATTTCCGTCAATTCCCAAAACAATGTCGTAAAAATTGTGACTTCTTACAATTTAATGGCCTTTCTTTTCTTTCTTTGATACTCTTTTGTTGTACGCAAGTACACATACATACATATGCACAGTCATACATGCTTTCTTTTCAATTACACATTCGCTGCCTATGCAGATTGCCTTTCGTTGAGCGAAAGGAGCGCCTGGGCCATGGGCCGCCTGCAGGCTCCAGCTTCACACGAATTCAACTTAAAAAGTCGTAAACGGGTTTACGCCGTCGCCGTCAAAAGCAATTGATATATGAGCTCACATGTAGGTAAATACATATACATATGTAAGTATGCACGTGTGTGTCTCTTTCTCTGGCTGCAACAAAGGAAGCCCACTTATTCGATTTACATACCGTTTGTATTTTAATGTTGCTAAAGTGTAATCAGTCTCGCTCCTTGTGGCGTCATAAACCGTTGGCTGTTCTTAAGCGTCAATCTGTTTTGGTGGCTTAGTGCGTTTGCTTTACATTTAATTGTTTGAATATAAAAATTAATATAAATATACAAACATTTTGAAGGCGAATGGTATACAAACAATGTACATACATATTCATGTGAAAAGTATGTATGGGTGTATGGGAGTATATGAACAAAAGTTGAAAATATGCAGATAAGTGCTAAGGAGTCAATTTTTTCCACATATGTATGTATGTATTTACATGCATAAGTACATATCTATGTATAAAGTATTCTGCCCTCGGTTGAAGAATCATAAATACAGTTTGTCAGCAAGCTTGTGATGATGAAAAACTAAAATCTGATAAATTTGATGGGATTGGATTGGTAAAAATTCTACATTAATTTTCCCCTATTGTAATACAAATCTTTATTGTCGCCTTTAAAATATGTTGGGCCCCTTTCGATCCAATATAAGCATGACAACAATTATTAAATTTTTCCATACACTTGGTATAAGCCTCGGTTGGGACAACAGCCTACAGATCTAGAATTGACTCGACTTAAATTCAAATCATTAACTTACATGTGTTAAGGCGATCCATACGATGTGTTGAGATCCTCTGCAATCTCTGTGAGACAAGTTTTCCGTCACTTGACGACCTTCACTGAATACTTTGTAGCACCCAAATAATTATTTTCATGATAGATTAGACTTCTCAAAACACTTCTTCAACATTTTCAGCGTTTCCGTAGCTTTAATTGTATTGCAAACATATAATTTCAAGTAAACTTCCTATCGAATTTTTTCTATGGTAAAAATCTTTCGACAAACATTTCGTAAACAAACTTGAGTTGTCGTAAACAACTTCGACACTTTTGCCACTCTGATTGAGGTACATACATATATGCCGAAACATGCTTTCTAAACGCATCAACTGCTTCTTGAGGTGTCGAAAAACACTAACCTCTTCTTTTATTTTTTACGTTCGGGAATAAAAAGAGGTCACTTGGAGCCAAGTCGGGACTAAACAGTGGATGACTCATCAGATCGATGTTATAAGACTCAAAAATGACATTGTTTCAGTTGTTGTGTGAGAGCTAGCATTGTTCTGGTGAAGAGTGAACCGACTTCGGCGGTTGGTTTTCCCAATTTCATCAAAGAGAACAGGCTAAGAAATGGTTGTGTATCACTCAGAATTTACTGCTCTGCGTTGTTCCAGTAGTATGGTGGCGACATGTCCAGTTTTTCCAAAAAAAAACAGGCAACCATTTGCTGGGAAGTGCAATTTTTTTCGATTCGGCTCACCTGAAAATGCCCATACAGTCGACTGCTGTTTATTTTTGGGCTCATATGCTATCACATTTTTTAACATTTCTCTCTACTTATCGACACGAGTCTTTTTTCGACGATTTCCAAATTGTGTGTGATCCAACGTCAACCAATTTTTTTGTATTATACAATCAAAAGTTTTTGCATTATTGAATATCTGCTGGTTCCAATAATGTCTATAGTTATCCTCATGGCACGTAAAATCACTTGATAGTCTTGAAATATGCAATATCTTGCAAGAACAAATTTTGGGCAATCTTCACGAAAGCCTCGTTGAAGTGATCTACGACCTCAATTGAATTCAACATACCATTGATAAACACTTAAACTTGAGCTCTTCAATGAACTTTTGCTGAGTTAATTCATGTCGAAAGTTGCAATAAATAATCGCCTAAAAATGTTCCCGATTTAGTTCCATTTTTTGGCCGATATGAATATTTTAAGTTACTGTAAATAATACAAATAGCGCTCATATAGCAAACTATGTACATACTTATGTACACTGCAAACAGTTATGTCAAATGCAAAGCCTTTGTTGACTGAAGCACTTCGTAGGCAATCTCAATAAATAATAAAATTACGAAAATTCCTATATATGTATACTAACTTCCGGTCCAATATTAACATATGTATCTATATACATACATATATAAAAGAAAGTTAATGTTAGTTACACCATTTATAACTCAAGAACGGCTGAACCGATTTGGCTGAAAAATTGGTGGGGAGGTAGATTAGAACCAGGGTAAGGACATAGGATACCTTTTATCTCTTTATGTCAAAGTTTAATACAACTCATAAATACAGAAATTATATTTTTAATCATAAGCATTTGTTCAAAATTCATGTTTGTAGGAATCATTTGAAGATATGCGTACATTTTTAACAGAGTCTTCTTAAAAGTAATACAATTGCTAAATATTTGGAATAGAAGAAAAGAACTGCAACCAAATACGCAGTGAAATAGATTATAACTGAGTGTGTATTATACCACGTGCATCCCAAAAGAATGATGTCATAACCTTTCCAGCCGCCATTTTCGTTTTTCCACGCCTGAGAACCGGTTCATCATGTGTAGTCCACTAAAATGACTGTCGATTGAACTCCACTGGGAAATGATGGAGCTATGTTTCTATTGTATACACCGACGCAAAAATTCTGTTTTATTGCGATTAAACAGCACTCAAACACTTCTCAGAATCAGTTATTTGTTGTTTTTGTTGGATTATGAACTTGCGAGACCCCTACTTTGCTCATTTCGCCTGTTTCCGGCTTAGCAAATATAGTATGTTTTCAACGGTGGATTTCCCTGAGCATAAATTCAACAGTATTTTCCCCAAAAAAGCAATGCTTTATTAACACATGAAATACTTTATTATTCATTTTTTTGTAAACTAACACAAGTTGCTTCACACAAATGCAATATCTCATTAACTAATAGTTATAATCCAACTAATAGAAATCATATAGATGGTAGTAGTAGTATTATCTATGTATCAGCTACAGTGAAGCATGGACGGGTCCTCTAGTCAACCTGCCATTATTATAATGGGTATATGGGCGCGAGAAGAAATACTGCATTATCCATTCTTACTACCTGGCCACGATATCTGCTTACTTTTATTTGCCTCCATGGGTACTAAGGCCTTCACATGCAGTATTTAGTAGCTTGAAAACGAAATAGCACATCTTGAAATCATTATCTGTGCAAAGTTTTCGTTCGACATCTTTATTGAAGCTTGATTTACCTAAAAGGAAATAATCTTATAGAATTTTGTTATATAAATTATAAATATTATATATATTTTAAAATTAACAAATCCCTTGGAAAAGGATTTTTACTAGAAACTTTGGCACCATTCTCACTAAATTAACATTGCCACTCGAAGCCTCTAAAAATGTTCAATTATACCATAATAACAATGAGGTTACTTTTTAAAGTTACCGTGTCTTTGTAAAAAAGTCTTGCCTTCATATTATTAGCAATGTTATTTATTTATTTTTAAATGGAAATTTCCCAATGCTTAGCAGTTGGAATCCTTGTAACAACACTGCCAACAATATTTACGATGCCATAATAAAGTTGCGTGCAATCAAAATAAACGCGCTCGAGGTGTTTTTGCATCCATACATACTTATGTAAATAAGTACATATATATGTATGTACATATGTATGAATCTGCAAATATGTACCTAAGTAAATGCACGCATGTTTGGATACAAGTGTAATTTATAAATATTGTCAAAGTGCATACATATATACATACTGATATTTAAATACTATAAGGTGTCCTATATATTGTACATAAGTATATATTTATATACTACAAGTATGAGCAATAGCAGATTTGTCTGGTTTAAAGTCGCTTCGGTAATGTCAAGACCGGTTATATACGGTCAGCTGTAATCTTTCTTCTCATGCATTCGAAGGAAACACTCATGCAAAACTGTATATTATTCGGAGCCGTAGAGAGAAAACCGGGGCGCGGTGGTGATTGTAAAGAATTGTTGGAGGAAAAAATATGCAAAAAAATGTTGCAGCGCTTTAGGCTCCTTGGGAACCCAGTATCCGCAAAGATTTTTATCCGATCTCACCTCCTCTCTTCTTCACTGATGGTGCAAGGTTTGTTCAAAATGTATCGCAAATTTTGTATTTCTTGAGAAAGTGTTTATTTATTGACGCACATCTATTTTGTCCGCTTCAAGGTCATCACCGCAGACATATTGTACTGCTGCCTGCGTTTTTTCCAATCCTCAAGGCCCATAAAAAAGTATTTTTTGTGATCTTCTTGTATCGATTTTTATTTCCTCAATCGTAGCGTAGCGTCTTCTTTTCACGGACCTCTTCAGTTTTGGGAACGAAAAAAGGTTTTTTGTTCTTGACTCATGGTACAGCCTTAATTGTGATGTTTGAGCTTTGGTTTCCACGTCATAACTATAAACCCATGATTTGTCATCAGTTATGACCCGCCGGGGCAGACCGGGTCGTTGCGGACTGCGTCCAACGTCTCCTGAGCAATGTCAACACGACGCTGTTTTTGGTCGAAAATAAGCAATTTGGCACAAGTAAAACAGGTGTCAAAAATGAACTAACTATTCAAAATTGTCGAGCTTTTCCCTGATGGAAAAGTTCGCGTATAGGGTTTGTCCAGAAAGTAATAGGACTGAGTCGATTTAAAAAAAAAAATATTGAACCAATCGTTACAATTCTTTAAAAACTTTCAAAATAGGCGCCTCTGCATCGATGCAGCGCTGCCAGCCCGATTTCTAAGCGTTGAAGGCGTCACGGCAAGCATTCTTCGGAATAGCTGGCAAGGAGGCCCATATCTGGGTTGTAGGACGGCTGCGGAAGCGTTCTGATGCCGGCCTTGGTCAGGTAGCTGTTCACAAGAAAGGCGGTGTGAGCCGGGGCGTTGTCATGGTGCAACTTCCAATCGGCTACGATGTCTTGTCGGACTCGATTGACCCTTCGTTTGAGTTTCTTGAGGATTTCCACGTAAAACTAGGCGTTGACGGTTTGTCTAGGAGGAACAAATTCCTGGTGGACGATGCCTTTGATGTCAAAAAAGATAATGAGCATCGTTTTCAATTTGGATTTGGTCATTCTTCCGGTTTTCATCAGCGACCTCTTCCCGGTTCTCCAAAATGGCCTGGTGCCAACGAGACACACCACTTCTTGCTAAAACAACATCTGTGTAAGCCTGTTTGATCATATCAAACGTCTCTGTCGCAGATTTACCGAGTTTCACACAGAATTTAATCGCGTACCTCTGCTCTAACGAACGCTGCATTTTCGGCTTGCATCACTCACAGAAACACGTCGCGCGAAAGTGTTTGTCCCGACTCTCCAGGTGCTCGGAAACAACTGACCAGCCGCTCGTTCGTTAGTTAGGAACGCCCTCTACCGAATTCAGTTGGTGTGCGCACGCTCCGAAGTACGGTCACGGTGGAAGAAAATCAGTCCTATTACTTTCCGGACAAACCCTGTATATGTACATATATAGGGCATGGCTAAATGGACTAAACTCATCATGCTGATCATTTATATAGGCATACATAGTATATACTTTATAGGGTTTCCTTCGGAGAGTATAAAAGTATTTTCATATAAGGACTTGTTCAATAGTTTGTACGGCAGCTACTTTCTATAACGATCCGATATTGACAGTTCCAACAAATAAGCAGTTTCATCAGATGACTAACGTTCACTAGCCACCTAACTTAAGGCCGATTAGATGACTAGGCTTTATTCTTCAATGCTTAAGCGATCGTTAGCATATGACTTGGAATTAAAAAAAGGTCAACAACTAAAGTTAGGATAATAATTTTAAGGAAGTGCATTATTGGAAGATCTATAAGTTTATAAGATGACAAAAAAAATCAATTTCTCTTACTAAAATTTTGAGTAAAACAGTAGCAGTAAAGACCACATAACTTATTCAGAAGTACCAAGCAAAGGTTCATAAGCTTACATTTGATGGCATGAAGTCCGAAAGTAGTGCTTGTAAGTATTAGAACTGCTTAATACACTCAAAACGTTCATAATTCAAAGCCAAGCGTATTTTTCAAAATAAGCGGCTATATTTTCGCTCCAAATGATCGCTCATAATCAGCCGTTTAATATTTTCTCTGAATTTTTATGGAGTCTCTGGCATTATTTCCACATCTAAGGCATTCCTAATTTTTACGATCTGCTTGTTTGCTTGTTTTGCGAGTGCTTTTATCTACGCAAGTGAGTGCATGTGTGTGTGTGTGCGTTGGACGGGATAACGCAAAGCTGATCGTATAAATAAATAACGCCAAGATAAGTGAAAATATTTTAAACTCTTTACACCAATTAACAAGTAAACAAGTCAAGCGTGAATTGATGGCCGCCCATAACAAATCACACCACCACAAAATTCACCAAATCTCGATCGTATTTATGGGGGTGTAAGTTTAATGTTGCCACAACAGCAACGACAACAACAACCAACGAGGAAGTGTCTACAAAGTAATGTCAAAGATCGCATAAATCGCCATTAACGAGTAGCGGTTGCTCGTTAACAGCTTTTTAATCGCCACAAAAGGTCACGTCGAACGTGGCAAGAACGGCTTTCGGCACGTCACAATGTCGGCGCGATGTGCGAGTGTGTGAGAATTTCGGGTAATTTGCTGTCAATGGCGTGTGTCGTCAATATTTATCATAATCGGGTGCGGGTGTTCAACATGTCATGACAGTTCGGCAATTGTACGCACCTACATATGTGTGTGCGTATGTATTTAGTCACTGATTTGATGGCCCGTCCCCCAGTTGATACCTTGACGAAACGTACTTAACGCGGCAGCAACTATTTTTAGTGGCATGTACACATACACACAAACACACATTCATATGTATATCCATAATGCACTCGTCCCGGGTGCTATATGACGCGTGCTGAGGTGCGGAGTGATCGTGTCGATCAGTTTGCGGACGCACTTAGCGGTGTGTGTTGAGACATTTTCATGCCACAATCTACATAGCGCAACATGCGGCTCGTCAGCACCTCCATCGTTCTATGCGTGAGACTGCGCGGATTAACGCAGTGTCTTGATCGACGACACCTTGTTTACATGCCCATATATTGTTATTTTGATAATGTTTTCACTTTTCGATTGATTTTTTCTATACCCTGAACGTGATATATGGTATTAAGTTTGCCATGGTGTTTGTAACACCACGAAGGAAATATTGGAGATCGTATAAAGTATATACATATATACAAGTATGTAGAAATGATGAGCTTGATGTGCTGAGTCGAGCCATATTCGTCTATCCATCAGTATATACGCGAACTACTCTCACAGTTTTTAAGATATTGATCTGAAATTTTGCACACGTCTTTCTCCCCGCAAAAAGCTGCTCATTTGTCGGAATCACCGATATCGCACTACTATAGCATATAGCTGCCATACAAACTGAACGATCAAAAGCATGTTCTCGTATGAAAAAGTTTTTTGTTTGACGTGATATCTTCACGAAATTTGGTACAGATTGTTGTCCAAAACAACGCTACAATCTCTGAAAAAATTGTTTAGTTTGGATCTCTATATCTTATAGCTGCCATACAAACTGATCGCTCAAAATCAAGTTTTTGTATGAAAAACTCTATTATTTGATAAGATATCTTCCTGAAATTAGGAAAGAATTATTGTCTCAGACAGCGCTACAAACATCGAAAATATTACTACGATGGTACAACTATAGCATATAGCTGCCATACAAACTTACCGTTTCAAATCAAGATAAATTTCCTTTTATACCCTTTTATGCCATGAGAAATGCACTGTGAAGGGTATTACAACAAACGTTTTTTTTTGTTTTTGTTTTTTCTTGCGTTTGGTGTTAAATTGTTGGTAATGTTTATTGTGTTGCAGCGTGAACAAACTTGCCACAATCGATCTATCAATTGCGATCGATATGCGTATAGTTATTGTTGTTGTAGAGAGTAGCATTGCCAAGTCCATCAACAAGATACCGTGTAAATATATACCTAAGATACTTCCCTTGTCACAAACTCCTCTGTACATACATACATAAATACATATGTACACATGTACACTGTGTCCACATTTGTCGTTTCGCATTTTGTTTGTTGTATGTCAGCGGAATTGTTATCGTTCCGCTTCTGTGATTTTTTTTACTTTTGCCTTCATTGTTTTCTCACATGCAACGGTTTCTTTTTACGGCATATAACTAGGTATATGTGTGTAGGCATGTGTGTTGTTGTTGTGCTGTGACAGGAAGGAAGGTTGTTGGTGCATGTCGCTGATAAGATTCTATCAACCGAAAATCAGTCTCATTTGCATTGTAGTATAGTTTTAATTATTGTAACAACAAGCTAAGAATAATAACAACATTGGCTGAACAAATATTTTAAAATAAACGCATTCATTTGTTTATACAGTGAAGATCTAAGAATGAACTTTTAGTATACTATTTTACAAGCGCGAGCACGAAAAGTCAATATAACACAAAATTAAATAGAACTAAAGTAGCATGGTTTTTTTTTTTAATTTTAACAAAATTATATTTTTATCGAAAGTTACTAAGGGAAAACCAGTATATTGCAATATTAATTAATTAAAATTTTTTTTTTGAAATATATTTTTTTCAAAAATATTTATATATATATTTTTTAATATTTTGTATATATTTCTTCCAAAATATTTTATAATAATTATATTTTAATTTTAATTGAAAAAAAAATTGCTGATAAAATCCATAAGTGTATTTAAAATATACACATAATTAAATCATTTTCGTTTCGCAATTTTTCTGCTCACATACTTGTTTTATCAAAAAAAAATGTAGAGCGAAAGCAACGAAGAAATTAGCCAGTGAAATTAAGAACAGGAAGAAACGTTAACTGCACGGCAGCTAGAATAACTTTCACAAATTTACAAATATATGCATATGTGGATATTGCCGTGAGGTTGTTTCCTATTCTATGTCATGCCATTGTATATAATTTATACCACTACACTTCTATATGTACTATATGTACAGACGAAATAGTATTCTCCTTCTCCATTCCAACCTTTTGACTATGCCCAAAAAGTAAGGTGACATTTGAATTTAAACTGCGCGCGTCGAAGGATTTGGAGAATTATTTTTTTTTAGGTTGGTAGTACTGTCAGTCATATTTATGTCAAATTTCATGTCAAAATATTCATTAGTGTTTGAGATACGTCGTTTTGTGAGCTGCTAAAAGTGAAAAATTTGTTGAGCAAAGAATTTGCAATAAATTTTGTTTACGGAATCAATTTTCTGCTGCGGATACGTTGAGGATGGTGCAGAAAGCCTTTGGTGATGAAGCTATGTCTAAAAAAAAAGTTTACAAGTGGTATAGTGAGTTCCAAGCCGGCCGTGAACGTGTCGAAGACGAAGAGCGTCCAGGGCGACCATCAACCTTAACCGACGAAGCTCACGACGAAGCTCGATTAACAATTAGAGACCTTGCTGATGAAGTTGGCATATCGAAAGGCTCAGCCAATACCATTTTGAAGGATGTTTTGGGCCTCAAGCGCGTCAAATCTCGACTGGTACCGAAAACATTGAATTTTTTGGAAAAAAGGCGTCGCGTTGAAGTGGGTGAAACGATGCTTTCCGACTACCAGGGTGTCATGAAACGCATTATAACTGGCGATGAGACTTGGATCTATGCTTACGACCCCGAAACAACCGATCAATCGAGCGAATATCGTGCCAAAAGAGAGCCGAGACCAAAAAAAATCGCGCCAAAGTCGCTCAAAAATCAAGGTCATGTTGACTGTTTTCTTCGATTATCGTGGTGTTGTGCATTATGAATTCCTTCCAACCGGTCAAACAGTCAACAAGGAATATTATTTGAACGTTATGCGTCGTTTGCGTAACGCTATACGCCTAAAAAGGGCGGAATTGTGGAAAGACAATTCTTGGTTTTTACACCACGATAATGCACCATCCCATACTGCCCTCGTAATTCGTGATCATTTCGCCAAAAACTCAACCCATATCGTTCCGCAACCACCGTATTCACCTGATCGGGCGCCGTGCGACTTCTGTCTGTTCACCAAGCTCAAAAGAGCGCTCCGGGTATGCCGTTTTTATACGATAGAGCGAAGACGGAACTGAAGGCCATCCCGGAAAGTGACTACAACCAGTGTTTCGAAGATTGGAAAATCCGTTGGCATAAGTGCATTGCATCGTGAGGGGATTACTTCGAAGGTAATGAAATTGATTTGGAAGAATAAATAAAGAATTTTCAAAATAAATACAATGTCACCTTATTTTTTGGGCACAGGCCGAATTATTTTGATTAGTATCGAGTTGGTTCAGAATTTGGCAATGTCCATGACTATTATAGCGGATCGATTTTTTTTTTTTTTATTATATAAAATCGCGTATGCGGGAAGTGTTCCATGGATCTCGCTGGCTCGAGACCGTTTTTAGACCCATAGTCTCTTCGGCAAAGTTGTTTAGAATAATTCGTAGAATATTTCCCGCAAACACGATTTTTACGTTTTACTGACTCCTTGTAAATCGGCCCGCTCTCATAACTATTACTCTTCCAACTTCCAACTTATAGCAAAATATTTTGACATTTTTACCGTACTTAAAAGCCCCTGTAACCTCTGCACAAGCTACTGCTTTCATTCCTCCTCCGTTCAAGTACAATAAACCGTTCAGTTCAGCTCCTTCTATGTCAATAAATGCAGTCATTGTAATGTATATTGCTTGAGGAGTAATGAGTTTTTTATTACATTTACTACCTCATGTCGGGCAGTCTGTGCATCGACCCTTTATACATATATGCATGTTCTGCAGCCGAAAAGTTGTCCGCTATGACTGATCTGATGTGTATATCTCTTAGCCTTTCTAGGACCTTCAGCATGAAGGAGATGAGGCCTATTGATACAAAGTCTTTGGCATTATCACGTGTACTTCTCTCTGTCTCTTGTGATTATATGCCGTCTGTTGAATCTATTGAAAGGTTTAACATATTTGATAACAAAAATTTTCACAATGCTTTGGAGCGTGAAATAATAAGCAAACAAAAAATAAAGGTTGTTGCCAAATTCGATTTTATATTTCAATACATATTAATGTCATCGACACCATTCAGATTTCCAATATTTCGTCCAGTTTTCCGATAAGAATTTTGTGGTACGGTTCACTTTTTCCTTCAAATCGACTTGTCTCATGGATTACCTCCTCGTTATTACTATCTATTTCCACCGAGTATTCTTATGAGGTCTAAGAATAAATTGAACTCATTGATTGCCACTGACAATTTGTCCAAAATTTTTATTATTTTGGGATATTGTTTTTTGACTTTATAATAACATATAACATTTTCTTCTTCTTGAAATGGAACAGTGTTTTAGTGGTTTTGTCCTTCAAGTAGTCCAGTAACACCATATTGTACTTACGTTTAAAGATTTTCTCTAATCATGTTTCCAAAAGTATAGACACCATAATTTTGTCAATTGACTAATGTGCCTCTCCACTCGTTAGATTCTGTTCATAACGTTCAATCCAATAAAGAGACCATCGATTGTATTCTGGTGTGTCTTCGTTTCGCCGTTTTTCTGCTCGCGCGCTAGTCTCTGCGTCAGAAGACATTTCTCTGTAACGTTTGGGGAATCGAAAACAGCTGATATTGAATGATCTATTATATATGCTTGAGCTGATTTGTGAAAGAGCTATTAAAATTGAATATACTTTAAGGTGAAATAAGTGATAACATTAGTTATTAATTTTACATATTTAATTTAAAAAAAACTGTTCCATCCCCTAGGTACCGAATATTTGGACCCCTGAAACTACAAATATTTGACTTTTGGCCAAAAATATCGGTTAATGTATGATAATACATAGTACCTCTAGTAGGGGTAAACAATAGTTCACATAGCCAACATGTACCCATATACCCAATATAAAGATTTCCGAACTTTCGGGGGACTTAATATCGAACATTCGGCTGACTTTACTCCACATAGATTAGTGGTGGTATGTGAGATATCTTAATGAAACCATGGGCGTACTCAATTAGCATGTGGTATGTTAGTAGTATATGTATGCTATTGAAAAAATAGATAAAATCGATTCAATACTACCCCCAAAACATATTTAATATAAAATTTTGCCAGCACCTGACTTTGATTCTTGCAAGTTGCAAGAGTTAAAATGTTTTGTTACACCCGAAATTAGCCATTCCTTACTTGTTTGTATTTAATACTAAAACAAGTAAGGAAGGGCTAAGTTCGGTTTTATACTCTCGCATGATAAAGTGATAATAATTTACATATTTTTTATTTTGCTGTAAAATTAATTAGATTAGATCAATTTGTGTACTTTGAGTATTGAATTGTATTTTCATTTCATAATGTATATATTATACAGAGAAGGCGTCAGATGGAATTCAAAATAGCGTTATACCCGAATTGGAAGAAGGCGTGGTTGTTCACTCATATTTCGTACATGTCATCAGGGTGTTAAGAAAATATTATGTACCGAATTTCATTGAAATCGGTAGAGTAGTTCCAGAGATATGGTTTTTGGTCCATAAGTGGGCGGCGCCACGCCCATTTTCAATTTTTAAAAAAAGCGTGGGTGCAGCTTCCCTCTGCCACTTCTTCCGTAAAATTTAGTGTTTCTGACGTTTTTTGTTAGTCGGTTAACGCACTTTTAGTGATTATCAACATAACTTTGTATGGGAGGTGGGCGTGGTTATTATTCGATTTCTTCCATTTTTGAACTGTATATGGAAATGCCTGAAGGAAACGACTCTATAGAGTTTGGTTGACATAGCTATAGTAGTTTCCGAGATATGTACAAAAAACTTAGTAGGGGGCGGGGCCACGCCCACTTTTCCAAAAAAAATTTACGTCCAAATATGCCCCTCCCTAATGCGATCCTTTGTGCCAAATTTCACTTTAATATCTTTTTTTATGGCTTAGTTATGACACTTTATAGGTTTTCGGTTTCCGCCATTTTGTGGGTGTGGCAGTGGGCCGATTTTGCCTATCTTCGAACTTAACCTTTTATGGAGCCAAGAAATACGTGTACCAAGTTTCATCATGATATCTCAATTTTTACTCAAGTTACAGCTTGCACGGACGGACGGATGGACAGACAGACAGATATCCGGATTTCAACTCTACACACTCTGATCACTTTGGTATATATAACCCTATATCTGACTCTTTAAGTTTCAGGACTTGCAAACAACCGTTATGTGAACAAAACTATAATACTCTCCTTAGCAACTTTGTTACGAGAGTATAAAAACATTTCTAAATATAATTCATAATTTAATTAGGAAAGTAAATTTTAAATATCAGTATTATACTACAATACACAATTTATCATGAAAATCAAACAATCAAAGATCGAAAGTACACTTTTACCTATACAATGACACATAAAGTGGTAAATACATCAATGTTTGTACATACATACTTACATACATATATCTAGTTGGCAAATACGATTCTCTTTTGGCAGCAATTCTTTGTATTTGTATTCGCATGCATTGTGCCACCTTTTTTTGGGTGCCGTTAACAATGCATCACCTAAGTTGATACAAATCTGTGTTGAGTTTCATGGAAAATTAATTTTCATGTCAAAATTTATACAATCTCTATATGTTGCAAAAACTTTTACTCATTGCAGTGAGCGCTTATGTGTATGACTATCTCTTTTTGTTGTTATTTGCCCTGCAAAAAAAGTCTGACCAAAACGTTTGCGGCAAATTAAGAAAGTGATGGATGACCGCAGTGTTGCAACAAAACAATAACAAAAACACATTTTAATTTTTTGTACAAATGTGCACGTTTGTGGGCTCTACTAGATGGGATTGCATACACACATTCATCCTGTTGTATTTACATCCAGCATATGATAGTTTTCGATAGGTGGGTTATGCTTTTTTATTAGATTTATTTATACTTCATGTACATATTTGTAGATGTGTGTGCATCAACGTTTATGGCGTAATTGTTTTAGAATTTATCCGTCATCAATTAATTTTCAAAGTAATAATATTTTGTCTATTACTCATTGCATAGTTAAGCAACTTTATAAATTTTGAAAATTCGGAGAAATATTTTTTTCGTTAACTTAGTAATTCTGAGATTAAAATTCCCAATTAATTATAATGATTTGTCGTAATATGCAATTCAAGGTTTTTGTCCATCAAAAATGGCATGTAACTTGATTTCAAAAAAGAATTTTTTTTAAAAATATTATTAAACTATATTTCAAACACGGTTGAGAGATCGTTGAAGGCATGCTTTGTTCTGGATAACCTACGACCTCTTCAACTGATGAAAATATTAAAAAAGTGAAGGATATGGTGCTTGAAAATCGTTGGACAAGTGTTAGAGAGTTGGCCAAAGAGCTCAACATCTCTCGCGAGTCCGTTCGAATCATTTTGGTGGAGATATTGGGTATGAAACTCATTCTAGCTCGACTTGCCCTGATAAAGCTGATTTTTTTTTTCAAAAAGAATACCGTAAACAAGTCAACAATCATCGGAATAGAGGGAAAAAACGAGCTGAAACCAAAAAAACCACGCCACAGCCGCTCAAAAATCAAGGTGATGCTCATTATTTCGATGTTCGTGGTTTGCTGCATCATGAATTTGTTCCCCAGGGACAGATAGTCAATAAGAAGTTCTATTTGGCTGTATTGAGGCGTTTGCATGAGAACACACGTCAAAAACGGCCGGAATTAAGGAAGAACAATTCATGGATTTTACACGATGATAATGCGCCATCGCATCGAGCTACGATTTTGACCGAATTTAAAGCCAAAAACGCAATGAATTTCATCGATCAACCACCATATGCCCAAGATTTGGATGCGTGTGATTTTTTCTGGTTGGCCGAAGTAAAATTAGCGCTTCGTGGAACCGGTTTTTAATCGATCGAAGAGATAAAACAGTATTCGCTGAAGGAACTAAAGGTTATCCCAAAAAGTGCTTATGAAAAATGTTTCAAGGACTGGAAAAGTCGTTGGCATAAATGTATTACATCTGAGTGGGATTACTTTCTAGGCGACAGAATAAATATTAAGAAATAATTAAATATTTGACCTACTCAACTGATCTTAATGAAATGTTTACACAAGTCTTTAAAATATAATTTAAAAGGTCTTGAACGAAGAATTTCTGCCAAAAATTAAATTTTCAGTTGTTTAGTTTTTTCTTCGTCCAATATTTAGTTTATGGTCTTAAGTAAAATACGTGTTTTTTTTTTGATTTTTGCTAATCGTGCAAAAAGTTCTGTTGTCAATGCAGAGGCACTTTTTTCGAGAAACTGAAACGGTGATGTTTTAATGGCCGAGTTTCGTATAATTTCACGAAATCTTTGTAAAACATGTATCTCTGGTACTATAAAAAGCTGGAATAAAATATTTAATTTTTTGTATAAAAAAAATATTGATAATAGGCCGGGTATTCGCTGAAGGAAACCCATGTAACCTGTTAAAAAACGAATTTGCATGTCAGAATGTTGTTTGAAATCTACAAAAGAAATTCGTTTTTGGATCGCATGGGGACTGATGATAAAAAAGCTATCTATGACGACAACCCTAAAATCAAAAAATCTTATATGAAACTTGGTCAACCAGCCAAGTCAACGGCAAAGCCGAATAATCATGACGCTAAAATTTTCTGTATTTGCTGGGATCAGAAGATACAGCAAGCTGAATTTCTGAAACCATGAATGGGGATTGCTACCGATAACAACTCATCAAATTGAATAGAGATGAGGCAATAATTTTCCAATATGACAACGATTGGCCTCCTATTGCCAAATCGTACAAAAAAAAGTTGGAAAGCAGCGGCCTTATAGCCCAGAGCTTGAAGCTTCGGACTTTCATTTATTTCATCTAAGCAGAATCCCCTTACTGGAACACGGTTCACATCAAAACAGGCTGTCACAAATTGACTTGAATCATTTAGGCCGTTATGCCGGCACTTTCTTTTTGGGATATTTTTATCCACCTTGGAATAGCCCTCTATCGCGATGAGCATTAGGAGAGAAAAATTATTTTACCACTATTTATTTTTTTACATATGGCTCAAACAACTCATGATTTCCGGTCCTAGACCAAGTATCCTCTGGATGGCCAAAGAACATCTGTTCGAACGCGAGCTTGAGCTAAAGTGAGAAGGAGAAACATTCCTCCCCAACGTTGTGCACTGAATTTGGGATCCACCACGTAAAAAACACCCCCAATGAAAAGAAGCTGCATTCAATTACACTAGTTTACAGTGCATTTGTTGCCGAAGAAATTTTAGCTGTTGCTGACTACATATAATATGCTATTTCAAAAAATATAATTTAAATATTTTTATCAGCTCTAGTTTCAGAGTTTCAGCTATGTAGGTATTACACAGAAAAAAACATGTATTTATTAAGAAAAATTTTATTAAGAAAATAATTAATCATTAAGTTCTAAAAAACTTCGTTTTAAAGCTCTTCTCCGATGTGTAGACTTTGGAAAATGACGTATTAGAGACCAACAATAGTCAGACATCATATTTGTATACCAGAAACCCTCATAGCCCTCTTCCATGTCGCGTAAGTCTTGATGCATACGCTCTCCCTGCTCTTCGCTCATATCTTCTAAATTTTCCGGAAACCTCTCTAGGTGACTATGGAGGAAGTGCAGTTTTATACTCATATTGCATCCCATATTTTTTAATTGTAGCACAAGGTCTTCTACAAGTTCAATATAATTTTCAGATTTTTTATTTCCGAGAAAATTCTGCATCATAGATACGAATGCTGTCCAAGCCTTTAGTTCTGACTCAGTCATAGAATTTTTAAATTGAGTATCTTTCGTAAGTTGTCTAATTTGGGGGCCATCAAAAATTCCGGCTTTAATCTTTTCCATAGTGAGCTGAGGAAATTTTTGGCAAATGTAAGAAAAGCAGTTCCCATCTTTATCTAGTGATTTTACGAACTGTTTCATGATGCCCAGTTTTATATGCAATGGTGGAAGGATAATTTTGTTACGAGCTACTAATGAATTGTGGACTATATTGTGCTTTCCAGGCTCCATTTTTTCTCTCAAGGGCCAGTTTTTTCTCACCCAATGCTCTTGTTTAGCTCTACTGTCACAAAGACATATAAAACAGGGAAACTTGGTATAACCACTTTGTTGACCGAGAAGAATGTTGACCATTTTTAAATCGACACAAATTTGCCACTCATGGTCATTGTATTTTATTTTGTTCAAGACTAGCGAAATGTTACAATATTCCTCCTTTATCTTTGTACTGTGGTCAATAGGTACCCCAGCGTATTTATTTCCTTTATGTAATAGAATACATTTAAAGCTACGTTTCGAGCTGTCAATGAATAAACGCCAGTCGTTTGGTTCGTATCGCTTCAAGCCCATTTTTATCAACAAGTTTTTGATATCTGAACAAAAGGTAATGAATGCCGTTTTCTTCAGAAAAATAACGCCGTAATTCTGCATCTCTTTCACGATAAAAACTTATTTTAGTATCCGAGGATAGCAAGTTCTTTTCTTGATGCTAACAATTCTGAAGCTTGTTTAGAAAGATTTAAATCTCTTACAAGATCATTCAACTCATTTTGGGAAAAGCGTTTTGGCTCATTAGACATACCTTCAAAATCAGCATCATTTTCTGATGAGCTTGGTCCTTCAATGTCTTGCTCTAATTGTTCAGATATATTTTTAGGCTCTGAAGAGTTAGGTGAGCGCTGCACTGGACGTTGAACACAACTAGTACTTGGGTATTGCCATTTAGCTCGATTTTTAGTGTTTAAACCGTTTATGTTCACACTACAAAAATAACAGTCTACGAGATGATTTCGTGGTTCTCGCCAAATAGTCGGTGTTCTAAATTTAAAGGCACTTCTTTTACCACTTTTCCATAATCTTAAATATTCCACACAAGATTTACAAACACAATTGGGAGCCCAAGAATTCTTATTTTTATCCTAGAGCACCCCAAAATACTCAAAATAGGTATTTTTCGCCAACTCTGATATAACTTTTCTACAATTTTTAAACACATATTCTCCGCATATGTAGCAAAAATGATCTGGTTTATTCAAACAACGTCTTCTTGAACTACTCATGACGCAAAAACTTGAGAAACTAATCTTAACACAGTAAAATACGCCTGTTTTCGATTAATATATGTATGTATATGCTTAAATGATAAAAATCAAAAACAAAGTAACTCGAGCTGCTCAAAAATTTTTGAGGGTAGATTTGACAAAACCAAGTAAAAAGTGAACAATATCAATCGCAGAATTCGCGGCAACAGACAAAAAGTTCAATCCTGTAAACTAGTGTTATTAACGAATAATTGCTTTTCAGTACTTTTTTCAAGCAATTCTTGGTAGTCGTGTTTGTTCAGCTAATCTAATAGCCATATAACCCACAACAATATAACCTGCCACCCACAAACATAAACTATTAAAATACTTAAAAAGAACCGCATCAAACGAAAAACATAAATAAATAACGGAACACAGCATACGTGGCATGTGAGAGCCGGACATGAAGGGAAGCGTTGGGAAGCTTTTCTTTGCCAATAAGAAAGAACTATTAATGGATTCGAAAATAAAATAAAAACCCAACATGATATTATAATTATGAAAAATTAGTTAGCCTACTAGATAAGCAGCATAAGCAATAGCCATCCAACAGTGCACAACCCCTTTACCTCTTCGCCCATACGCCAACGGCAACTTGCCACAACTCGACCACATAAAAGCACATTTTACAACGAAATGCAGTTTGCAACAAGATGTTACGGCAACAATCAAAGAGATTAAGCAATAATAACAACAACAATAGCAACACTGGAGAATAACTTAAATGTTAAGGAATTAATTTCGAGATTTTGCCTGCGCAGACAGTGTGGAGACGCCCCAGCCGGGAGCTGGCAGTTGGTAAACACAGGCAACCGCAAGTGCAACGAACACACATGCATACATACATATATGTATAAGTACAAGAGTGTGTGTGTGCTGCGATACATCACAACATAGAAGGGAAATCTTTGCCGAGAGCACGCAATTGGCAAGCATTTGTTTATTTTCATTTTGTAATGAGTTAAACAATTCAAATGCACTCACAGCAAGCGCAACGCCATGCCGACGCATGCATTTTGATTTGGCAGCATAACTTCAGGAGCGTACACACATATATACATATGCCTTTGCCTGTATGAGAGAGTGAGTGTGTGTGTGTTTGTATGCAAAAGCCGGGAGATCGAGCTTAAGTGGAATCGAATTTATAGCCACAAACGTATAAACATTCGTGCGGCATTCGGTTGCAATTGAGGACATACTGTGCCATGGCATGTTGCATGCCTCATACTGTTTTACCTATACGTACACAGAAGCCGAATTGTTTGTACTTATGTGTGTGTCGGTGTGCTGTTTGCATGTGTAATGAATTGAGCGTTTGTAGGTCGATTTTGCTCTGTTGGCCCAACAGCTCAGACAGTATGTCGCCGGCATAGTGCCGCAATGACGCATATAGTCGGACAGCTTGTTGGCTGCATTTGGCAGGTGAATTTGGGGCGTGTTGCCTTATGACCTTCCATGTAACGGACGAAGAAACAGGAAAAGGTATGCATGCCCGGCTGTGTGTGTGTGTGTGTGTAACTTTTTCTGTTTGCTTTTACATGCAAGCAGCTTACAGAGCTTTTGATTGTTTGCCAGCGTCGAGTATGTGCAACGCAGTTATTGAATCTGAATCTTACAAGTACTTACCTACACACATACGTACATGCATATCTACTTAAGTGACATAACATTGACACAAGCAACAATTTGCAGTTATTTTAATTAAATTAACGGTAAGTTTAATATTTCGTGTATGAGCTAAAATTGAATTTTTTATCGAAGAAAATTCAAAATTTGTTTTTAAATTTTTTTTCGAAAAAGTAAAAGTTGGTTTATATTGACGAAATTTAGTACACCTGTTCCCTGACACCATAAGAAGGTCCGTCTTGTAAATAGGTCGAATCGGTCCACAGCCATGCCCATAGAATGATTGAAAACCTATTAAATACCATATCTAAGCCGAAACTGTGGGCAGAGAGTTTCGAAAAAGTGGGCGTCATTCCGCTCTCGAATATCTTATAAGCCGCTGAAGTAATTTCAACCAAACTTGCTAAAAATAAGTCTTTCCAGCATCCTTTATTCAGTGTGAACATGGTTAAAATCGCATAAAAAATACGCCCATCTCTCTAAATAACGGATATTTTGAAAACTATTAAAAGAACGATAACCCTATAAATGCTTTAGAAATGTTAAACTATACCGCAGACTTTTTAGAAGTCGGTGTCTAAACATGATCAAAGTCGGGTCATAATTTATTAAGCTCGGTTAATGTGAAAAACGGAAACTGATAAAAGTGTTTTCAATGTCGTCGTATGACTCATACAGCTCATCATTCCATCGACTGCGATATTCGCCGTTTCCAACGCGTAAAGAACTGCAAATCTTCCGCAGAACCTTTCTCTCGAAAACTCGTAACGTCGATTTTAATATCATCGGCGTACGCCAATAGCCATACACCCTTATAAACGATTGTTCCTTCTCGATTCAGTTCTGCAGGTCGAATGATTTTCACCAGCAATGGGTTGAAGGAGTCGCGCCATATTGAGTCGCCTTGTCTGAAATCTCATTTGGTGTCGAACGGCTTGGCGAGGTCCTTCCCGATCCTGATGGATTGAAGGAGTCGCGCGATATTGAGTCGCCTTGTCTGAAATCTCATTTGGTATGGAACGGCTCGGAGAGGTCCTTCCCGATCCTGATGGAGCTTTTGGTATTGCCCAACGTATTAGTTTATTAGTAGACATAGCGACACACACGCTGAAAATAGCAGCTTTAAAATAGACAAAGAGGTGATGTGCGTCGATTCTCTTTCCACGGGTCTATTCCAATACTTTAATGTTTCACACAATATGCTTGATAGAACTTTATATGCGATGCGTTAGAAGACTTAGCCCACGGTAGTTGATGCAGATTGTGGGGTATTCCTTTTTATGGATTGGGCAGAGCGCACTTAAATTCCAACGATGGGCATGCTTTCGTCCGACCTTACATATTCTACAATTCATAAATGCTTCGCAGCCGTATTTGAATAGCTCGGCCCATCGGTGTTATGCTTTTACTGCCATTCAATAGGCTGGAGAAGTGTTCCCTCCATAATTTAAGTATGCTCTGGGAATCAGTCACTAGATCAACCGTTGTGCCAAAAATATCCTCTTTGCCCACCTTCACTTTAAAGTCGAGAAGCACGAGTTTGGCATCGCGGCGGGGGCAGCTCTCATGGGTGCGTTCCAAGCGCGAAATAAAGAATAAATCAATTTATTTGATTTGGTATAACCTTGAGTAGATGTTAGGATTTCTAAACTAAAAATCTTAAATTCTAAAAATCGAATATTAAGTTTGTCACGAAGTTTGTAATCCCAAGAAGGAAACGTCGGGGACCCAAAAATATATACATACATATATATAAATGATGAGAATGATGAGTTGAGTAGATTTAGCCGCGACGTCTGGGACTAGAAGCTAATTATTTGTAGGAACGGCCGATATCGGACCATTATAGCATATATGTAGCTGCCATATCAACTGAACGATCGGAATCATGTACTTCTTCACGGAATTCGGCTTGGGTTATTATTCAAGGCAATACTGCAATCTTCGAAAAAATTGTTCAGATCGGAATCAAACTATTTTAAGGAGCTTTTTGTATTTGTAAAGGATATTAAAGGTTCGGTGTAACCGCAGTTAAAGTTTTTTTCTAGTTTTGTTTTATTACAGATGAAATTTGATAAGGTAGTTAAACAAAGAACTTAATATAGGAGTTACTGCAGATATCTTTGAAATAATATGGCTGAATTACTTTACAAGAAGTAAAATTTTTTAGTGATGCTGAATCTTATATTCCTCGTATACATATTATATATTTCCTTACCGAATTCGCAGAATAAATAAGAATTGGATTCCGGATATACGATATATGCATACCAATACTAACCATATTTGTATATATAGAGGTATGCATATATGTATGTATACAAAATTGTCTCTATCAAACATAAAAAACTTTTGATTTTATTTCATTTTATGACAGCTAGACATGTCTCTGATTTCTCTTTACTGCTTTTGTTGGGGATATTTTCGCCGAATGCCCCACACACAACGAATTTCTCGCTCCATTTACATGACCATAAAAGGTCTTTCGCTTCATAAGATGGCCTTTAATGCAATTAGTAAAATGCTTAGTACATACTTGTGGGAATTTTTTGTTTCGTTCCGCAAATCGATTCGCCGAAAAGCTATTTTACAGCGTCAGCTATTTTTGAAAATCTCAAAAGTGCGAAAACATCAAAGAACGGTGAGCACAGACAGACAAACGAACCAGCGAGTACAAATAACAATATACAAAAGAAAATAAATCTTCAAATATAAAAAGGAATTATTTACAAACGTTCATATGTGTATGTGTGTGTATGCATGTGGAGCTGTTGTATTTCGAACAAAAGATGCCAACTGCAATGTGTACAAAAAATCAAGTAAGGCTGGTAGTGGTTGCGGTTATAAATACAAATTTTGAAATTGAAAGGATTTTATTTTGGAAATAATTTTTTTTTGGTTTTTAGTTCAAAAAATTTTTCAAATTTTTAGTTCAAAAAATATTTTTAGCTAAAATTTTATTTAAAAAATTTTTAAAATTTTAAAATACATAAAAAAATGTTTGACAATAATTTTCCAAAAATATTTGAACGAACTTAGTTTTTTAGGGTTGCCATCTAACCAAAATGAAAAAAGGATATATATGTATGTATATATGTATGTACATATATACATATAACTATATAAAATCATATACATAACTCGCATGTACATATGAATGTACAATGAACACTTATAGTTTTATATACATACATATGCATGTATCTGTATATATATTTTTTAATTTTGATTAGGTGGCAACCCTATAAAACTAAATTTGTTGTCAATTCCGAATGATATTCTAGGAGAATTTCACGCTTTAAGTAAAGGATGTATTTTAGGTTTTCAATTATTAAATGTAGTTGGCAACTCTATTTTTATAATTCGAAAACTATTTCTTTGTTGTTTTTACTATTATTTTATATAAAATTATATAAAATATAATAACATTTTAATTTAGGAATTTTATTAATAACTTTCGTTACTTAAAGTTAGAGAAAGGTGGCAACTCTGTTTTCAAGAACTCGCCTAGTTATCTGCAATATTTTATATAGTGCTGTGCTTATTATAATACAAAACTTTTCAAAAAATAAATATTAATAATTATTGATCCTCAGTATGTAGAGAAAATATATCCTGGAAAGCTCTCATCAGATATCTCTAGTAGAACTACAAAGCTTTCTCGAGTTTCTGAAATAATATACCCTTCACGCCAATATATGGTGGACCAATAAACATCGATATGCAAACGTATGAGCACACCTCTACTATAGATAAAGCGACCACAATAACAACAACAATATCAACAACAATGAAAACAAAAGCTACAAACACAGCGAAGAAGTTGAAACAACAGCGATCACAACAAACTTAACGAGATGCCAAAATAGCAAAACACCAAAACAACCAACAATAAAATAAACGCTACGCGCCGGAAAACTTGAAAACACACACACCACACAACAACACTAAAAGAAACGTTCACACGAAAGAGGAAAACCGCCGCGACTCGCTCGCTGCATTGCTCTGCTTGTAAACAAATTGTGTGGCGACGGAAAACTAACCAAGGCTGCCTTCTGCCCCGGCGTGTACTCAGCGGTTCCGTATAGCCGTATAGTATGCGCGAGAGAGCGGTGGTCGGATTTGTAATTGTTGCTGCAGCAGTAAAATAACAAATCGTAAAAGTTGCGTGTGGGCCACCTTTGTGCCAAAGCGTATTTGATTCCAGATAATTGAATTTAATTGCAATTCGTTCGCAGAATTCGAAGTTGCTGAATTCAAAGCGGAACAAATGCGCGTCATCTTGTGTTAAGCCAAATACTCTTGACGATTCTAGCAGCTGAGTATTACATAAGTGGTGTGTGTGCAGAAGTGGAAGTACCTTCATCTCATTGTGCTACGTGCCACCCACTCGGTTTGTTGGAATTTGTGGAGGAGGACTGTCGTGGATTGTGCATGGATGAGTTCTATAGCCTTGATGCTCGACCGAAAAAGACGGGGATTTTTTCTCATGTTTTTCGATATTGCTGCCAATCTATTGTGGCACAGTTTGTTGTAGTCCGTCAGTATGTTTTTCGTTTCTTGCGGAAAAGCCAGTTCGAAGTCCTGTTTCTCTTTATGCTTTCAATGCAACAAATGACATGAAGGCTTTTATAATTGAATATTGCTTAATGTTTAGTATACGCCGAGGTTAAAGCGCGGAATTTTTATGTGTCAATGATAATTTTTCTCTCGCATTTCTCTCACCTTGTCGGATATTGTACTTGTCTGGAAATAATTATTTTTACTACTTGGTCAATATATTTCAAAAATGATGATAGCTCCAACTTTGTGGATTGAGGGCTAAAAATGTAGGACTGTTTTTTCGATGACTGTAAAAGTATAAAAGATGGACCGACCGTGTTACAGCTATAGCATACACCAATAGCTAAACAGTCTAATTAAGAATTATACTACTAGGATGTTACCCTAACTATATATCAGAAGGTGTTATAAATTCTGAGACGAGTCTCTCTTTAGCATATATTTTGCCAAGCTACATGGCATCACACATTAAATTGAGTTTGAAAGAAAAACTTTTTCTCTTCATAAGAACTTTTGCTGAACGATTAGCTTCGGAACATGAAACCACATAAAGTCTAAAAAAGCAAGAGGTTTCTTAGTAATTTATTAGCCTAAAAAGTTGCCTTCTCATATATCTTGCATTTATAAAAGATTTTTCGTGATCAGAATACTTGCCACATTATTCTGCCGCATACCATTAGTTGAGCGCGGAACTGTGTGATCAACAGACGATGAGGTAGTAGCTTTTATAACGGATCCTGAGAATGCAAAAAACGTTATATTGATGTTTCATGGGGCTTGAAGCAGTTTCAGTAAGCCACATCAGAGAATATATGTATGTATTTATATATATAGATATCCAAGCGACTTTAAGCTCACTAAAGCGTCTTAGGGTTTCGTTAAAGATAGTGAAGGGATGCCTTGATCTTTTAATGGATCTAACACCCCATTTCACGGTAAACCTGCAACGGGTTTCAGGACATAGTGATATTCCAGGTCACCTTGTAGCAGATGAACTAGCCAGAGTAGGGACCATCTTACAATTGAGTGAACTTATATGTCTATGCTATTTGTAGATGTCGACAAACATTTGTAGAAGAAGAGAAGACTATAAAACATCTTCCAAGTAAATGTAATGTTCTGTAGCAACCATCGGTTGAGGCTTTAGTCCCTGTGATTTCACAAGGCCTCTTAAATCCTAGTTGCGTCATTAGAAAGCTACTAGCTTCATAGCTCAATGATAGTGTAGGTTTTGGTATCAGGAGAAAAAATTCCCATATGATAAAAAACTTCTGTTTTTGTAGTATGGAAATCTGCATTCCGTTCTTTTCGAAAGTAACTTGATAAATCATCAACAATTTCCAATCCTTACAGCTAAGATCTTAACATATACGAGCTTAAAAGTAATGAGTGCAAATGTTTATTGTTGTTGTTATAACTATTTAAGAGAAAGTGAGAATTTAGGATGAGGAAAGAATAAAGGAGAAAGAACAAAAACGGTTGAGAGAGCATTGATCTTCGCCTGATGAGAATCGTGAGTCCGTTCGAATGATTTTGGTGGATATTTTGGGTATGAAACACATTCTTGCTAGACCCGTTTCGATAAAGCTGAATTTGTTTCCAAAAAGGGTACGGTTGTGACTGAATTTACTTGTAAAGCCAAAATCGTAGTGAATACCATCGATCAACCACCGTATGAACCAAATTTGGCTCCGGCTTTCTTGTTCCGTAGATAAAAAAAATTCGCTGAAGGTTTTCAGCTTGAAGAGATATCCCAAAAAGCGCTTAAGGAGTGAAGACTGCAAAAATCGTTGGAATTCTTGTATTACATCAAATGTATGTACATATATATTTTTTAATTTCATATTGAAAAAATTTGTAGTTCGGTTTTTGATAAACATCAAGATTGATTTCAGGACATTTCTTTTTTGAAGAATCATTACGAGATTCCTGAAATAATATGATTGGATCAAGAAGTAAATGTTTGCGTCGTGTTTGCGTAAAAACCACTATAGACCACATTATTCCAAAGAAAAAGAAACAGTCGTTAGAGATCGACAACAATGGATGCCTGAAAAAGGTCTTGATATTTATTAGCTTCAACAAACTAATCAAACTACTTTAAAACCAACTTTTTAGTTTCGGCAACAAATATCACGTAGACACTGCCATAGACCGTCAACCCAGATCTGCAGATTTCACGTTTTTCTGACTTAGTTTTTTTGTCGCTATTTGAAAACGAATAAGCAAACCAAACATCATTTCGGAGCATAAACGGTTATTCCGGTTTAGAAGCCCGAATTTAAGGTTCTTTTTCACGCGATACAAAAAATATCAAAAATTATTTTGACTATCCATTTTTTTACATGCTTTTTATTGATATTCTAAGAATACAAAACATAAATAATACAAGAAAAAAATTAAGTTTAAAAAACTGCAGCTCGGCGATGTGGAGACTGATGAAACAATGGCTTGTCCTGGTGCGCAGGATATAAAACCTTTCTATGACCTAAAATGAAATCCGTGAAGAGTAAAAGTGAAGTAATCGCACTATGAAACGTTTTTGAAAAAAAAAATTTACAAAATGGTGGAGGTTTGAAAAAAAGTTTCGTATATTCCCTGTTCTTTTTGTGGTTCGGAATTAAAAAAAAAAAATCTTTCGATAGCTCTTAGTAGTGCGCTACTATAAGGAAAAAGAAAGCTCTGTGTAAAATTTCATGTAAATCGGTTGAGTAGAACTTGAGATATCATGCCACCATTATTCCGAAAGAAAATGAGAAAAACGTCGTTTACAAGTGGATGAACTAGTCGAGGCTTGATATTTATTAGCTTCAACAAACTAATCAAACTACTTTAAAACCAACTTTCTAGTTTCGGCAACAAACATCACAGATTTCACATTTTCTGACTTAATTTTTTGCTGCTGTTTGAGAATGAATAATATGTCAGCGATCCGAGAACCATTTCAGAGCTTAAAGGTATATTCTAGCCTAAATTTTAAAAATAATTAAATTTGATAGCTGTAGAAATTAAAAATATTTTCCTAAAAGGATTTTTTTAAAATTCGAATTGTTTCCGAAGTTATAGCCGTTTAAGTGTCATGGCAACTACTACTACTTTTTTTTTGATGCAGCCGCCATGATGTCTTCAGCCACAATTTACTGTGACACTTAAAAGCGGACACTTGATAAATGTTGCATTAAAAAAAGTACAAATAAATAGTAAATGGTCAAATTAAATAAAAAAAATATTTCAAATATTAAAATCGGTTAGTTTTTCTAGGTTACTCAATTGTTTGTCGATTGTTTTGTTCTCAGTCTCTATTTCAAATTCCACTGACACATTAATAAATCCATTATTTCAAAAAAATCAGAATAATAAATCTTGCCAAGTTTGGATGGATCAAATAAATGGCTCACCGCGCATCAGTTATGATTTCAATATGTTCCACCCTGGATATTGTCACAGCTTTTAAATTAGTATTTTCATTATTTTGAGATGTGGGCGTATATAAACACACATACGCACGCAATATTCCATAAGATATCCATAATAAAAATTTGTTTGCATTCCATGAGGCTCATGGCGATTCGGAGAGATGTGGGGTATGTGGGAAGTGTCATCATATTTGTATTGTTTTAGGCCGCATCTTCGAATAATATTAAAGAAATGAATTGCGACTGCTAGACGCCACTGCAGCAGTTAGCCGCACCACCAGCGATTAGAAGTTTTGTTGTTTATTGACGTTGAAGAGATTTGAGAATTCAAATTTGAATAGCTAGACCGAATCAATTAGCATTTTGCGCCAGTGTTTCCGAAGTGTCTGCAGGTTTGTGCTATTAGAAAGTGCGATGATTGGCTAAGCCGTCATCTCCCCCTCTTTGACAGCAATCAGTGATTTGGAATAACAAACAGGCTCTGTCCGAAATCTGTAATGACGCTGTGCTATGCTAGGCTATGTTATTTCGTTCAACTTCATTAAAATTCTTTTCATTTCGTTCTTTTGTATTAAAAAGTTGATTTTAATTTATTTTCGTAAAATGAAAATTAGCTCACTGATTGATTTGAGTGGCTTAAGTAGTCAGTGGTTGGACAGATTGGCTAATGTTATTTAATTGACATTTTTTATCCAATAATTTTTTCGTAGGTTTTTTCCTTTGTTTATGTCAATATTGTTTTTAATCATTTTAGTTTTTGGGTTTTATTTTTGTTATTAAAATAATTTTGAAATTTTCTATTATTGTTGGTGAAAAGAATAATTGAAATAAAAACAGAAAAATATTATGTTGAAAGCAAACCATTGATCATTAAAGAGTACTTTTCATTTAAAAAAGTATATGCCACACTCTTTTCATACATAAAACAATTTCATTTCAAGTCACTTAATTGACAAGAGAGGTTGCCTTTTACAATTCGGTATTTGGCAACACTGGTGTTGCAATCTGAAAACTCACAATTTTATCGAAAAATTTGACGTTTTTGATGGTATGCATACTCAGAACGTTTTAACATACGAGCGTTATTTGTGTTGCTTATAGTAACTTAAAATATTCTTCTTGATAAAAAAAATGCAATTATTATTTTTTTCATTTATTAAATGAAAAGTAATTATACAATTATTATCTTACAGAGGCACTAGCTGCCAGAGCTTAAGGCAGCAATTGCAATTAAATCGTGAACATTTTCGAGCGATTATGTTTTACAATTTTCGACTTGGATTAATTCAGCAACAGTGCAACGATGAACTTTATCCAGTTTTTGGCGATAAAGCTCCATCAAAGACCAGCGTTTATCGATTGTATGATGAAATCAGTCGAGGTTGTGATCACTTCAAGACGAATTTCGGAAAGTTGTTTTGGAAGTACTTCAATCAGAGTGGCAAAGTGCTTCGACAATAGGTTTAAACGATTTTCGATGATTAAAATTTGTTTTTGTTCTCTATAGAGTCGTTTAAGGCATTTTATATACTTCAAAAATGGAAGAAATCGGATAATAACCTCGCCTACCTCCCATTTTTGAAAATCACTATATATTAACTATATATTTCTTTAAGAAATCTAAATATGGCAGAAGGACAACTCAAAATGTGCAAACATAGTTTTGTTCACATAACGTTTGTTTGTAAGTAAAACTTTGTTAGTAGTATAGGGTTATATATACCAAAGTGATCAGGGCGAAAGAGAAATCTTCCATGTCCATATATAAGCAAGATGGGCAAAATATACCAACAAAATTGGCGGAAACCGAAAACCTATTATCATAAAGATATTAAAGTGAAATTTGGCACAAAGGATCGCATTAGGGACATATTTGGACTTGTTTTGGAAAATACTTAATTACATTTTCTACTAATCTTTATATCTCGGAAACTACTATAGCTCGCCTTCAAAAGTGGTTTCCTTCAGGTATTTCCATATACAGTTCAAAAATGGAAGAAATCGGATAATAACCACGCCCACCTCCCATACACACACTTTTGTTCAAAATCACTAAAAGTGCGTTAACCGACTAACAAAAAACGTCAGAAACACTAAATTTTACGGAAGAAGTGGCAGAAGGCTTTTTTTAAAAATTGAAAATGGGCGTGACCTCGCCCACTTATGGACCAAAAACCATATCTCGGGAACTATTCGACCGATTTCAATGAAATTCGGTATATAATATTTTCTTAACACCCTGAAGACATGTAAGAAATATGGGTGAAATTAGAGCATTCCACGCCTTCTTCCAAAAAAGCTATTTTGAATTCCATCTGATGCCTCCTTTGTATAATACGAGTATAAACATTAGTAACCAATGATGATAGCGGAATAAAACTTTACAAAAATACGGTATTTGAAAAATATGTAAATGACGTATTATGAAATCTCGATTATCACTTTACCATGCGAGAGTATAAAATGTTCCTGAACTTTATCCAGTTTTTGGCGATAAAGCTCCATCAAAGTCCAGCGTTTATCGATTGTATGATGAAATCAGTCGAAGTTGTGATCACTTCAAGGCGAATTTCGGAAAGGTCGTCCAAAATTATTTCTTGTCCTGGAAACTATTGATGCTGTGCGCAAACTAATATTGCCAGATCGTCATGTGATTTATCGTGAGATGGAGATAACTATGGGCATTAGTGGGACTAGCATACATTCAATATTGCATGAACATTTGACCGTTTACGCTGGATCCCACACAATTTATCGATCGCCCAAAAAACAGCTTGTGTCGATTGGTCGAGAGAAATGTTAACAAAATACGATAGCGTTGCCAACCGCTGACCACGCTTTACCACGGCAATGTTAGCTCTCCCACATCGACTAAAACAACTGCATTTTTGAGCACTCAAGGCATCGATTTGCTGAGTAAACCACCGTATAGTTCTGACATGGCTCTGAATTTCTTCTTATTTTTCTTCCTGTTCCTAAAAAATAAATTAAGAGATCAATGTTTTTCGTCACCTGAAGAGGCGCCTAATGCGTTCAAAAGGCATGTTTTGGAAGCACCTTAATCAGAGTGGGAAAGTGCTTCGACGATAGGTTTAAACGATTTTCGATGATTAAAATTTGTTTTTGTTCTCTTCTTCGTCTAATCGTTTTATAACTAAAAATACGTCGTCCATATTTTTGTACTTTATTATATATTTCTATATATTTCTTTAAGAAATCTTATAAGGACAACTTCAAAAGCCTGCAAACACTTTTGCTAGTAATATTTGTTAGTAGTAAGGAGCAGCACTTAAAGGAGATTCAAAAGAGAACATCTTCCATGCCTGATATAAGCACTATACCAACTGATCATCAAATTTACCCTGGACACTCAAAAATACTTAATTACATTTTCGCATATTTCAAACAAATCTTTATTTTCGCCTTCAAAATAGGATCCTTTTAAGCCAATTCAAACTAGCCAATGCTTAATCCAGTTTTCCACACACTTTTTATAAACCTCGGCTAAGATGGCCCCCAGTACTTTTAGCGAAGTTTGGTTTCACGGGTTTCGGCTAATTTTTCATTCAAGCAAACTTGAAAAACTATAATCAAATTCGACAAAGTATTGATATACTTATTACTCGTACTCTTCTATTCTATACTACTGTTCCTACCAACTCCTTAGCAATTCGAAAATCACCTACCAATGTGTGAATAGTTTGTGGCGTCGGAATGAGGGACTTTTATCAATAGGATGCAAAGCGGTCGTTTGAGGGGCTCGTTTACACGACGGTCGTTCTGCGTAAGAGAACTGCTCCGACTGTCAGGGTGCTAAGAAGGCAAATGTTGAGTATTTGTTCAGTTTGTAACGAGCTTACCGAGTATCAACGTATCTACAGTAAGGAGTGTCATTAAGATATCTTACTTAATGTCCGAAGTATTTGTCAACCCAATTGATAAAAATTACTAAAAATTCTTTGATGCTGAGGGACGATAGGGAGATACATATGTCCATTAGCTGGAAACCACCCCAACAGAAATATATGGTATTAGGGTGACCATAAAGGAGCAAACCAAAATATTTGATATAATGTTTCATTGTGGCAGGAGTTGATTTCACCAATATTGAGCACTAAATCTTATTGACTTCACTTTAAAATGATACTCTAGACATCTGATACTTGTATCAGATTTTAACTAGAGATCCAAATTACTTATATTAACACTTACATACGGAAAACGGTTAGCGTTGTAGTATATAATATATGTACATATCTCTTCGAATAGTCTTATGTGTTACAAACAGTCGTCACTGCGGGAGTTGTACTCGAGATCAGTGGGAAGTTTAACACAACATTTTCTGCTCCAGTAGAGAATATTGGGGTAATGGAACTGTGATCGATAGCATAATCTTTTAAATTTTTGTATTCACCGACGGATAAAAGAGTGAAACAGGAACAAGGGCAGACTTTATCTTTCGCGGTCCATATACAAAAAGTGGCTTCAAGCTAAACGACTACAATTTAGTACCTCAGGCCGGAATTGTTGGAATATCAGAAGGTGCCAAAAGAGCATCTGCTCGAACTAGAAAATCTGCTAATTCTCTAGTTGTTAGCCAAATGGTAATAAAGACTATTCGCCGCATTAGCACGAAGGCTCACTATGTTAGAATATGTAAGTAAGCAATAATTACAGTTACAATAATTACATCAGTTCGGCAGCCAACCATAATACTGTGATCAAATTGAAAGGTGAATTTGTATTTATACTCCGCGTGTTTTTCGAATCGGTACTTTTTTTTCTGTAAGTTGCATCTATGCTAAATATGTTATGCTATGTCAAAATATTCATTAGTATTTGATTCAATTGAGGATATAGAAGCTGAATCGAAGAAGGCTCTGATGGCCATCACGACGGAGGTTTTTTCCAAGTGCTATTATGACTTGAAAATTCGTTGGCATAAGTGTATTGCAGCGGGAGTGGATTACTTTGAAGGAGATGAAATGGACAAAATTCACCTTTCAATTTGATCACAGGTATACGAAGAAGAGGAAATGAAAAGGCGAACGGGTTGGCCTGATCGTGGGTAGCCGGAAATGCAGTTTTTTAGCTGCTCTAAGCCACTCAGCTGCTCCACTGGTTGCTTGAAACAATTGATTCTAGAGGAAAAGCTCAGATCTTGGAACAATTGGCTTCTACTAGACAGTAGCGACAAAAGCCTCAACTATGAGGTTTAAAGGAACTGCACAACATTGTAGAGATCATTGCTGGGCATAACTTTTAAGACCTTTATGCAAAAGATTGTTGAAGTAAATGGCAGAATAGAGAGCATGCGAGGTGGATGATAATACGCTTGTGAAAGTCCAGCCTTCAGTCGGCTGGGATGGTATCACTTCCATGGCAACCAATGTTCCAACGTAATTGATATTTGGTAGTGAGGGTGGAAAGAAATCATAAACTTTGTTAATCCTACTGAGTTGCAGAACAGGGATCTTAATTGATGGCTTAAGTGCAGCCGTCAGCTGCCAACATGCGAAAAAAGGTTTAGTATGCTATTTAAAATGTTCCGACGGCATAAATGTTACAAAGAAATCAGCAATAAATTTATTTTAACAGAAATATTATTTCAAGAAATATTTATATGGACATAAATGCAGATCCTGTGTACTAATAATATGTGCATATAAGTAAATATGTCATAAACTTATATATTTGTGCATTGACAAATGGCTACAAACCGCCACTGCTAATGTAAATCAGTAGCGACAGCGAAGACACTTCCTAAACCAAAACGTCTATAAATTATAAGAAAATCCACACAAATCAAAAGTGAAAACGAAAAATATTTTCCCGATAAAAATAACCGTAAAATATTTATTTTGAATGTGGGCAGTCAGTTACATGTGTATGTTCCTTACTGCTTGCATGTATGTGTATGTATATGCAAGTGTGTGTGAGTTTATTTATGCGCATGCAATAGTGTTTTTGTAATGCTTTTTCGTCCTGCTCACACAAACAAATGTGGTTTGATATTAAAATGTGTAAGAGGTTAAACGGAGCACGTGTACACACATACATATGCACATTCAACGCACATCTACACAAACACATACAAGTAATTTACGAATCAAATGGCAATATGATGGTGAAAACATGCCAAAGTCGCTGCAGATGTGGCAAAACTAGCAACTAGCAGATAGTAAAAACAACAACAATAACAACAACAACGCCTGGGCGCCACATATATTACCACCAGCAAAAGCAGCAGTCAGCCAAAAAGCAAAACTTTCCACTGACTGATCAGGCAAGCAGCAAAACAGCGACAAGGAAGAAGATGAGGCGAAAAAAAGTCACGCATACGCCCTGTTGGCACAAGCTTTGACGCTGTTGCTGTTCGCTGTGCGGCGTTGCCAGCAGGCGGGGTGGTGGTGCCTTGCGCACAGCAGGCCCTCACGTTCGCAGATTTGGGTTAAAACGCCACGTGTACGCCAAAGTATGAGTGTGCTGCTATGTGTGTGTGAGTGTGTGTGAGTCGAAGTGAAAATTCATTCTGCAGATATTTGAATATCCATTAGAAGCCAAGTGATAGCAAACCAAATGCGTTGTGTGCGCGCGTCTGTGTTGGCTGTGAAGTGCAGCTTTGTGGTTCTGGCGAGAACGAAATGTGTGGTCTGGTGTAAATGACAGGACGCGGAAAGGAATTGAAAAGCCAAAACTCCTAAACAAGCTCACCATGCCATCAGCGACGGCGGAAAACGCTGCGAGAGTGAGCATTTCTTGGCGTTAAATTTTTTATAGTTTTCTATTTTCACTTGCTTGTGAGTTATGACATATGCATCCACATTTGAATATGCACTCGTGTCACATCTTCGAGTCGCCACCACAAAGTGTCGTCGCAATGCATTGGCATTTCGATTTTGCTCGCAATGTGCGAGTATCTCCGCTGAGCGCACTTTGCTGTTCTGTTGCTTTGTCGCTGATTGCGTTCAACTGGCAGCAATTTGGCTAAAATGTTTACATTTCTCCTTAAGTAAAGTTATAAAATGTACTTTTGTATTTGTGTATGTGTATATGGTTAGGTGAGGATCTCACTCCTCTTCATCTTTCACCCTTTCTCTCAGCTTTTGCCAGTGGAAATATTTTCATTTAAACTCATATGAATCACAGCACGCACTTAGAATTTGTTGTGAATCATTCTAAGTTTTCAACGAAAAATAAATATGGATAATAAATATACAGACGATAAAAAAATATATATAAATATAGGTGGTACTCACGGCATTACTCATAATTATATCCAGAGTAGAATATATACGAGCACTAGTTTTTGAGATGTCGCTTAGAAATTTTTACCATGTTCTTTTCTTCTCAAGAAGCTGCTATTTTGTCGGAACTTTCGGAATCCGAGCATTATAGCATATAGCTACCATACAAACTGATCGATCAAACCCAAGTCCTTGTATGGAAAACTTTCTTATTTGGCGAGATATCTTAACGAAATTTGACGTGGGTTATAACACAAGGCAGTGGGTTTCAGATTGTACCATTATAGCATTAAGCTGCCATATAAACCGACTGATCTAAATCAAGATAATGCTCTTTTCATGGACGTTTATGCTATGAGAAATCCACATTTAAAGGGCGCTGCTGAGGTAAAAATTTTTTCTTGTTTTTTATGATGTAAAAGACAAGTTTCCCATACCGTATTCACCATACTTCCAGGGTCTCGATACTATTGGCTGTTAAAGTCTTTCCAGCCTTGAATTTTAGCTTCAAACTTCGCAGTCGGTAGACCTTGTGAGAAATAATTGCGGAATCGATAGCTGCACAATAGAGCAAATACTGAAGAACGGCAGAGATTGATAAAGGCATAAATCTTTCTTGTTGTCCGATGATCGGAGACACCGCTGAAATTATTTGAAGCAATGCTGCCGAATCGGAAGTTCTTAGCCGATTGAAATCCGGATCGGATCCGGTTACGTTGACTCCACTGTCGTGGTATCCTAACATAACTGCTTACGGTTCAATAAGAATCGACTAAGATTTCGTTTAACGCCGAAATATAGACCTTGTATAGCAGACAACGAGTTATCGGTTAACACTCAACATATCATGACTAGACAAAGTCTCTGTCACCGTCGATTGCTTCTCAAGGTCCGTCGCAAGAGAAACAGAACTTTTTAATAATCATCTGGATTTTCTCGGATGTTTCTCATTATACCTCTTTGTTTAAAAATCTCTACAAGTTATAGCAAACCAGATTATCCAGTTGTATTGAGATATTTCACAAATTACTGTGAAGTTTATTCGACGGTCGAAGAGTCCGAACTGATTTTACAAGGTCCGTCGCAAGAGAAACAGAACTTTTTTAATATAACTGTTTCTGGTGGCTTCACCTATTGGTGGGTATATGAAATAAAAAGTTTGATCTCTTGTTGACATTTCGTAAAAATTTTAAGACAATTGGAAAACTACAATCGATGTTATCGATCAAAAAGTGACAGCAGCTTTTGGTCATCGGTCGTAAAATGCAAAGAGCAAATATTAAATTTTGTTTTAAACATGGTTTACTACCGATCTCAAATGATAGTTTATGGTGATCTACGTCTGCGATGGTGCGCCATACTTGGGGAGTTTCTCGGATGCTGATTTGTTTTTACTTCATTATATACCTTTGTCCCACCTGGCCAAAAATCTCTATTAATGCTGTGTTTTAGATATATTTTGTCAGCATTCGTCGTGCTCACCACAATACTGTGCGGCAGGGTCTTCGAGTTGTATTGTGTTTTTTGATTTCACTCAAACCTGATCTGTGAAGTGTATTCGGTTTCACGTTTCAGTATCGATGAGAGTCCGAACTAATTGATTTTAGTCTGTAAAAAAATACTTTTGAAAAATATTAATTCGTATTAGAAGAGCACAAAGAGTGCCTCGTATTGTTTCTTTAGGAACATCATTGGTTGAAATTGCTTGAAATGCTAAAGCTGGTATTGGTTCTTACTAAAGCATTTTCTAACAATGTTCATAAGTATGGTATGCTAAGACACTAAAGAATACAAATGAATGTTTTTATGTTTTTAAGAATTGTGTTTTGCGGTAGCCTTAGCCGTAGTCTCGACATTATCCTCTCTGATATCAAGAACTCTCCGCTTAATACTTTTTATTCAGCATTTCTCAGATTTTTGAAGCAATCCGGTTTAAATACTGTTTGGTGATATTAAGTCAGGTACTGTCATTCAATTTATAAAAAAATAAGTAAGGAAGAGCTAAGTTCGTGTACAATCGAACATTTTATACTCTTGCAACTTACAAGAACCAAAGCCAGGGAAATACTTTAAGATGTAAAACGTCAGTATTGACCCGATTCAACCCATTTTTGATACACAGAGAGACTATTGTCAGGAACGGATTCTCTCTGAATTTCAATATTTTCGGTCAAAAGTCAACTATTGACACTGGGGTCCATCTAGAAACTCAATCTTTTATTTGCCAAGGAACGCACATACCATGCTTCATTAAGATATCTCAATTTTTACTCAAGTTACTACAAGTTACAGCTTGCACGGACGTACAGACAGACAGTCATCCGGATTTCAACTCGTCTCGTCATCTTGATCATTTATATATAGACAACCTTATATCTATCTTGATTAGTTTTAGGTGATACATACAAACGTTAGGTGAACAAAACTATTGTACACTGTAGCAGCATGTTGTAAGATTATAAATATAATGAAATAGGTCAATATGTCTTTTGACTGGCACATACAAGTCAGTGGTTTCACTTTATAATAATTCACTGACAACTTGTCATCTTATGGTTGGAAATTTTTACCATCGCAAAGGTTCACATATCTTTCAAAAACGTTTTCCTTCTAAGATCTCATAAATGACGACTCATCATCACGCTTCCGCCAAGTAACAGAAAACTCATTATTTGATAAAATCCGAAGCTGACACCACTTTCGGAATGATGTTTTCGAAGTAGAAGATTAGAGTAATTATTTTGCTTTCTTTTGACTGGCTTGACAATTATTTGTCTCTTTGTTTTGAAAGTAGATTACAATTCGCTAAATTAAGTAAGTTCAAGTTTTTCTCAAGACCACCCTCTTTTCTCATTCCTTCAGCGCACTGTTACCAGAAATAAGATATCTATAAAATTTGGCAGGTTTCTTTTTCGAAATCACAATAATCACTTCACCGAAACTGACTTTATATGTCATCGATGTCATAAATAAGTATGGAAACTATAAAAGATATTGAGAGAGGGATTTAGGTTTGAATTGTGAACTGTGTTTGATTTGTTTAGTGTATATCAGCGTCAGTTGCTGGTCAAAACAACACCAACCCTCAAAATCGCACACTTTAATTTAAATTTCGAGAAATTTTCGATGTAAAATCGATATTAAAAATAGGTTAGAAGGAAAAGCTCCCTTTGAAATAAATTCCTGATCTGCCACTGGTTACCATTAGTTTGAGAAGATGAAACCAGACATGCGGTTACGATTTTAGGATTATTTGCTCCAATATTGACAATTAAAAATACTGATCATAGAATTAACCTCTCTAAAATATGTTTTATTTTGTATCACATGGCTTGGGAAGTCTTCTCTATGTGTATTGAATATGAAGGTTTGGAGAAACGTCATTTTAGTGGATGCAAATTTTAAATATGTCGACATCAGGGAAACTGCTATGGTTGCTATCTATTACTCCGGAGTCCTTTCAAAGATGAGTTCCGGCAATATAAAAGATTTTCTCTGTGTAAACCGATACTGTTAAGCTCCAGTAACTTTTGTGATCTTTGCCATGTTGCATGATTTATTGTCTCCTTTGCTTCTGGTTCGAAATATTCCGTAATATTTTTAATTAAAAATCACAGATTACTTTAAAAAATCGTTTTGTTTGCCGGTGACAAGTTTTGTTCACTAAAGTTCGCTCCATATTTTACTCGAATGGGTAGTTATACCTTTAAAAGTCGTATACATATGTATATGCACTCACATGAGCGCATAAGTGCATATGTGTGAAACTATTTCGTGCATTTTTGCCTTTTGTTCCGCATATCCTTCCAGCTTTTCCTGCTTTTAGTTTAAATGCCGTGTTTTAATGTGAATGGCGCATTGCCACTACTTGGCCTTACGACCGAGGCTCACTTGGCCTGCGGACTCTCCAAGTTTTTGGTTATTTTTTGCATTGAAATTTTTGCGATTTTTCTTTTTCATTTTTAGATTTTTTCATTTTATTTTATTTGAGAGATCTAAATGCGATCAAGAAAGTAATAAATTGTGCAAGCAGTCAAGTGCAACAAAGTAAAGACAGCATTGCGTTGAGTCGTGCTGCGTCTTGAGACGCTTCCAATGCCGCAGGGCTAAATACGACACACTCGCACACACACAGAGTCGCGCTAATCATTATGCACTAACGGTGCAAATGTATGTACACATGCAATCCACTGCTCTTCTTGCCCGCCATGCCGGGTAGCTTGCAGAGGAAATGAGCCACTTTTTCTCTTCAGTACTTCGGCTTGTTTGCCAGTAAATCTGTCGACCTGATTGTGAAAAGAGCTGAAGCTGAAAAGTACAGCGTTCGCAACTCGCCTCACCTTTCTTTCTGGTCGCAACCATTGTTGTGTGTGTGTGTGTTTGAGAATATCTACTTGGCAACCACGCCATTATAGGGACATTCAGCAGACCTCTTCACCACATACACACACGCACACAGCCATATTTAAGTCTGTATGTGGATATATAAATATATCAGCAGCAAAAGGAGCAAAAATCTAGGAAATGAACTAACTTGTTGGCTACTTTCTTATTTGCTCTGGCGGCTATCTGCCACTGCGTCATTTAATGTGAAAGTGCACAAGTTGCATGCAACAAGAGCGCGCTGAAGAGTTACATACATTTTCCGTATGGCCCTGCATGCTTTCGGAGTTTTGAAATATTTGCTAACTTTAATTTTTGGACAACTGAAGAATACTAAATCCAACAAAGTTGGGCAAAATTTGTATAAAAATGCAGGAAACGTTGAAAGACCGATGCTTGCATTAAAATCTAGCACTAAACGTAAATGCTGCACCTTCGGTTCCCGATATAAACATCGTTGCCTTGAGTCTCTGAGTTCAAATTAACTTGTTAGACCAATTATTAGCGATCAAAGACATCCGAAACTCAATCAAGCTTTGTGAAAATTGATTTTTAAACCAAGATTATGGCTATATTCAAGTTTCAGGGTAGCCATTCGGGTCGTTAGTGTCAAGGAAATTGGTCAAACGAACTTATAGCCGTTTTCATAACCACTAAATTATGTAAACGGAGAGGATCCGGACTTATGTCCGACCTAGGATTGCAGGTTAGAAAAGTATTACTTGAACTGCTGGAGAAGCCTGTCCGTTGTAATGCCCAGAACTCCTAAGAACGGATCAAAAAGACCGTCATATATCTAAATAGTGTAAGTCACAAATTCATTTAATCGGTTAATATCTACGCCAGTCAACTTGCCGGGTTCTTTGAAAGAAACCAAGATGCTTCAACTTTAGTATGGCAAAAGCTGGACAGTGAAGGAGAAAGTGTCTGGATATTACTTGGACAAGTTGCGTCCTTCAAAATCTTTACCCTCACCGCGTGAGTATCAATGGAACAGCGTCCAGTTAGGACTAGTGGTTCCATGAACCTTTTGCATTCCACTCAGGGCCAGCAGGATTTCTTAATGAGTTTCCGTGAGAACCAAAGATCCAGTTCCCGAGTGCCAGAAGGCAGTGTAACATCTGCTCGTTCCATCTTCATGTGGTTTGGGTAAGGGTGCCCGTTCTAGCGAAGTCATCAACTTTACCAACGGATTCCGCTGTGGCCAGGACGAAAGGTTGTAACATGTATGCATTCTCAAAATTATTAATTTAAGGAATGTTTTGTGAAATGTTTTAATGACTGAACTTACATCAAAAAATATGTGTAATATTAAAGAAAAAGTCCCACTCGTTTTAGATATCTCAGGCAACTCCAGAGTTAATATCTACGTAGACAGCCAAGTAGCAATCAAGGAATCTCGTTTCCCATATCCCATCCAACTCAGCAGTCACCCGAGAACGTGATGCACCCCGACGATCTGGACAAGAGCATGGCAAGGAAGGTTAAAAGGAGATGGAATGATCCACAGGGATGTAAACTGCGAAAGTCATGTGTAAAGCGGTAAATCGAAAACACAAAGCTCCTGCTCACTCGTGATAGAAGAAACTGTGGGATCATCATTGGAATACTCAGTGGTCACAGCCTGGTATCGTCACATGCTTGCAGAATGGGGCTGACAGATCAATATGGCCACAGAAAATGTCAAGAGCAAGGTCAAAGGAATTTCACTTGACAAAAAATTAGAAAAATCTAGTTTTTTCAGGCCATTAGGTTTTTTTAAGAACAAAAAATGTTTTCTAGCGATGTTTCTGACATTGTTTTTAATATTTATGAATATAACGGCTATTTTAGAAGAAGTTTTACCATCAGAAAAGTCATTAGTAGGAAAAAAAGAGTTGTGTTATTCAAAATAACCTTAAATAAACACTTTAATTTGAAACTATAGCAATGCTCTCCTTCAACTTCTTTATGACTCTCTTTCTCCCGCTCTTTAGCACACTCTATATCCCGCACTGATTAAGCTATCTGCGTGCAAATATTTTCTGAATTTAGCGCTTTGGAAATTTACGATCCGTTCGCTTTATCCGCAGTACGTACGTACGTTCCGACGTATGTATGTATGTATGTAGTCGATGAAGATGAGAATATGCGCTTACATACATACATATGTTTGGTACATACCTACATACATATTTATGTGTGTGTGAGTGGCAATGCATTGAAAATATCAGTATGTTTGTGCGCTTATGTGTGTTTGATTGCGTTTAACTGCATTGCCACTTTTATTTATAGATTTGTGGGCCATTCAGGGTATGGCGCAGCGATAAATGCGCATAATGACACCGCTATCTGGCTAGCTGCTGCACTAACCGCACATCCTTGCGCTGCTAGCGACTTTTTCGTGCACTTTACTATCAGTCATTTTAACTTTATTGTTTTATGCGATTGCACACACACACATGCATTGGTTGGTTGATTTGAGAGCTGCATTTGGTAAGGCATGCAGCTTTGTAGTCTTGCCAAGCATTCTTTCACTTCATCCGCTGACGCGCAACACGCAACTCCACTTTGATTGTGAGGATTTATAGCAAAATAAACTGTTGGCAATCTCAATCGTTACGTAATTTCATTTTGATTTGTTAAAATTTTAGTTTTACGAGATACTCGTTAGTGGCGCTCGGTTGTAAAGCAGCCAAATTTGTTACGTTGTGGGCAGAGTTCGAAGTATTTTTTCCCGAGATTTTTGGATTTTAGCGCAAAATTATCTCTTAGTGGATTCTAGTTTATATTTGATGGCGCTTAGTTTAATAAAAAAATCCAAGTAGGTGGAAATTATATGAACAATAAATTCGGATATTGTGGCTTTATCTTGGAAAATGCCTAGTTTCTTGAAGATATATCGTCAAATAGAAAACTTTTCCATACAAGAACTTGATTTTGAGCAATCAGTCTGTATACAACTAAATGATATAGTGGTCAGAGATCGGTTCTGATAAAATTGCAGCTGCAGAACTAACGGATTATTTCGCGTGTATACAAACGGACGAACAATTAGCCTGATATGATTGTATCGACACGAGACGAGCTGACGTCTGCTTATATTGCAATATATTTTTTTATTTTACTTTAGAGGAAAAAACCATGTCCAAAGAATAAAAAAAATAAGAATTATTAAGAAGTTTATCTATAGTTTATGAAGCAAAAAACCCGTTATACCCAAAATTCCTATATAAAATAGTGAAACACTATTTATCAGAAGCTTCTTCAGAACTTAAGATTGAGGCAAGTCGCAGTACACATCTCACTAAGGAGATGGGCAAAAAGTAAAGAGATTTCAATAATTTAAGATATGGAAGAAAATTCAGCTAACCAATTATACATCCTACCTATTTGGTATCTGTTGAATTGATCTAACTGTCAACTAAAGCTCTGATCTTTAATTCTTCTTTCCCATCTTTATAAAATACAACAAACAGCATTCATTATTTTTCGATTTGGCTTCTAGTGAGATTTTTGAAGTCAATGAAATTGATGGTCTTGAAGCATTTCCACGACAGTTGTTCGCCGCTTTCTAACCAGAATGGAAGCTGCACCAACCAAGGAAGTTTAACTCGGCATTCTTCTTCTACTTTATTTATTAGAATGATTTCTGATCCTTACAAAAACCATATGCTGTTGGGTAATTGACCGGACTTCTTCCGCTATTATATGTGTCTCTTTCTATACACTATATATTTCTGGCTAGCAGAATAAGCTAAAAGAGCACTTCCTTAAAGTTAATTCCAGTTTATGAGGCCTGAGTCTTGGTCCAAGTTTATGGTGTGCCAGCATTCGCTTGTTTGAATTTGAATTTTGGATTTTGAAATACTCCTACCAAATATGACCTCTCTTAAGGAGTTACATGGGTTTACGAGTTTCAAAAAATCGATTTTTTTTTGTCTACAACACTTCTACAATATTGTCCTAAATTTTCAAGTTGATCCGAGTAATAGTTTCCGATATACAGCCTTGAGAACTTGTGCGCTCGAGGTTAACTAGGCTAAATGCGCCGTCTTTAAACGGGTTTTTCTCGAAACTGTGTTTTTGAAGTGGGATGGCAAGACTTCTCGCGAACTACTTAAGTGATCTTCATGAAATTTTACACAGGTCTTTGAGATACAGTTCTTAAAGACTTGATGAAGGTTTTTTTCGATTACAACTATTTTGAAAAAAAAAATGTCGCCAAATTTTAAATGTTTTGTAAAAATGTCAGAATGCAGAAAATCCAATTTTCATTTTTTTCACTTTAGATGATCCTGTAAGGAGTTATTCAGCCAACGCGGGTACATCTTTTTTCCGAGGGGTCACTAGAAATGGCGTTGCAATGGCTGAGTTTAAAATATTTTTTTCCAAAAATTTCAGAATTTCTTTGTCAATATTCTATGTTGTTAACATTAAAAAATTCTAAAAAATATTTAATTGTTTATATGAAAAAAAGTGTTGAAAAAAGGCTGGAGGAAATTCATATAACATATACCAGTCTTAACAATAAAAACCCGATGGACAAGTGGAACGCTTTTAAGCTTCTGTGATCGAGAACAATAACCAATGAAGAGAATTTTAAAATAATCGATTCCGATACTAATGGGTTTTCATTTTCAAATTCGAATCAACAAGGAATTTTTTTTCTAGTCTAAAACTGCTTTCAGTCTCTAAGCTTATATGGTCTTCCGAAGCGTATGAATATTATAGCTTTTTAATAGGAATCAAGGTGAGACAAGGATACTGAATATAACTAAGATCCTATACCTATATGTGGCAATATATCTTACTTTTTAGGAAGCATAGTACTTAGAAAATTTCCATATACTTACATATGTAAAGTAGAGCTCCTTCGCGAGACATGATACTAGAAGTGTCATACGTGGTGTCTCTGAAATTTGTTTCTGATTTTGCGGATCATTAAATCTAGTTTCAGAAATCTGTAAAACCTTTACTAATTAAGCTCATGAAAAATCTACGTGAATTATGTTAGGTATTGATGATAGTATTGATGATAGGATTACATACTTTTTGGATTATATAAGTAATAATTATGAACCAGAACGCTTAAAGTACCAATTCACTACTTCTTTTGCAAATCATATGTACTACGAACACAACAACAAATTAAAATTTTCCCATTCAGCGCCCGCCGACAAACATAATTGCATTCACATTCGTCTGCCTGCTCACTTTGCCCACAACCCAACTCACACTGAGTGAAACGCTTGAATTAATTACCGTTAAGGAAATAAGAAAATTGCAAAGTTGCAAAAAGGAAAGCTTGACAAGTGAGAAATATACGATTTTTTAATACTGTCGGATTATCCTTTTCTCCTTTTTCCAACGTCGGTAATGATAATTATTTTTTATGCTCAGCGAAAAAAAGAAAATGCGATGCCTTCGTTGTTGGCGCCATTCACAGTTATATTTCGTTGGGCGAACTGCAGTTGTAAGTGTGTCTTTGCCGGAAGCAGCTACAGGTCGGTCGGAAGGTGGGGGGCAGAGCAACAAATGTGTTTAAGTGCATTTGCTGTGCGGCGCTTAATTGGCCGGTGAATTGCCGGTGAACGGTGGAAAAAATGTAAATGAATAAATATGTTATCACTGGAGTTGGTGTTAATCTTCTGCATATTTATACCAGTTGATTCGGATGTGGTGCTGGCCCAGCTGAGAGGGCGTTCTAAGTGCTTAACACCTGGCAAAAAATGGCAAACAAAAAAGCTGATTATTTCCAGCAGAGGTGTGCCAAGGAAACAAGAAAAAAATGCTTTTTTGGAGAGACTGCAAAAATTCCATTATAAAAAATGGTATAAAAAATTAGAAAAGAGTTGCGAAAAAACCCTAAAAATCGAATTCAATTAAGTAAATTGAAATTGTTTCGTGCATTCAATAAATAAATATTTAGTTTGTTTTGTTTGTAGTGCAAATATAAATAAATCTGTGTTTGGCGAAAAAAATTTGGCCATAAAAATTTCAGACTCAACAAGCAAATGCTAAATAATAAATGCTAAACAATGTCGGCTGTTGGATTGATATATTGATGGGTAGTCGGTTGAGTTGTTGACTTGCAGAAGTATCGGAATTTATTGGAGTACTATATGCTGAATAAGCTCCCCATAATATAAGCTCTATACCAAGAATGCATTTAGGATCGCAACAGGTGGCGCTAGTCAATAGTAGATAATTATAATCAGTTAGGAGTTCCACGATATTATTTTTAGTATTGATCTTACATTAAAATGTTTCATTCAGAATCTTCTCCGTCGGATCCTTAGAGCATTCGATTCGAATTAAGAGCATATATGTATATGTAGATTGATATTATTCCACAAGGAACACAAGAAACACACTTTGAGTTAATTATAGGAAGCTGGAAACTAACACCGGTGTTTTGAGTTGGAAGTAAGGTTAGATGCTCAAAAAGTTATTTGATCACTACTGACGACAACCCACATTCCAGATGTGAACTATCTGCTACAAACCCTACCTACTTTAATAGCTTGGAAGACAGAGAAAGGAGTCCACTCAGACGCCGTCTCGGTACGTTGAAAACCTTGCAGTTTCGACAGTCAGATCGGCAGGAGGGAGGGAAGAAAGAGGAAAGAACAATATTTTTCGATGAGCACAGAGAAGCATCAAGACATGTAAAGCCTTGAAAGCGAACAGCGTCATGCGCTTAATACTGCGGTAAGGAAAGAAAAATAAGCCGAAATTCTCTAAACGACTTAAACGATTGGATGCGTAATAAGAATGGTTAGACCGAAGGAACACTACGTGGATATCAAAGTCACCTACTATGGATGAATACCTAAAATGAACAATAAAATCCGCCAAACCTATGTTATATACGTAGCTCACTAACAGAAAGATGTGTTTATCTAAAAGTAAAGACGAACATTTTTTAAAGGGTTGTTGTTGTTGTATCGGTTATCTAGTCCCCGTTAAGGTGGCAAGGTTCAGATAAGTTGTCACCTAGAGCATCCAATGCTAAGCGCACGAAATGTGGTATTTCGACGGGGTCGGACTATGGGGAGAGGGGTGTCAGATGTGTAGGGTTAGCTGGGCATGCAAAGAGGCGGTCAGAGTCATGCTGGTACTCGTTGGATGCTGGAAAATCTAAGGGTTCTTGAGAGTCGGAATTTTAACGCCATCGACTCAAGTCTGTACTCTTTCGTCCAGTTTGGATTTAGTGAGGGAGACTGTTAGGCTCCGTGTAGCGAGGAAGCCAAAAAGGTCGCAGCGATAACCGTTTACTTTTAAGCACATGTCATCGATTTCATTGCCAAACGTCATTATCGTACAACCAGCAGCGTACGAGGTGATAGAAAATCTCTCTGTTTCGAAAAGTAGAAGTTAAACAGCAATGGAGGGAGGATCCCAACCTTCGGAACCCCATGATTAATTCTATTCAATTTAGAATTTGTAGTTTGAAACAGTATGGATTGCAGACATAAGGTTCTGCCTCAGCGGGATCGACTCGGATTTTATACGGCTAAGGGCTGTTTTTTCGGAGATCTAACTCCGGTTAGTTTTAGTTTATTTTAAGGGGTCATATGAATTTATGGATTTATGATTTGTGGAGATATGAGCGTGTGTGTGAAAATTCTTTAACATAGGGTTAAACCGGTCTTTCTCGAAACGCCCATCAGTTCAGACAGTCAGGCACTTCTTTGGCAAGTGCTTCTGTTTACCGGACGTGGGATCAAAGTTTAGTATTTATATTTTGTGCTGATCCAACCGAATCCAATCCAAAGATCACGTATATAGTAAGGAGGATTTGAGTGTTAGTCCACAGAAGAACCAAATTAGTTACTATCAACAGTCAGAGAAAAAGAAAATACATATATACAATTCTTTGTATGAATAATATGGAGTTGAATCTCTAAGATCCAAAGATGGACACTAATGTCCGAGAATTTACGAATTAGAGAGAAAGAAGTTTCTACAACATAGTGGAAGCTGAAAGTTTATACAAATTAATTATCCTTCATATTGTTGTTTCTGAGAAGATACCAATAGAGAACCTTTTTAGTTCAAGTCCAAGCTCATGCTAGGGTTTAACTAAAGTCATTTGAGATTAAAGAAATATCACGATCATTTGATTTATTTATTAGATTTCATTTGACATTCCCAACTGCAATTAGCATGTGCCGAATAATGATCGGTGGCATACCAATTAGCACTTACCGTTAAGTGGAAAAATCCGCTACATTTCACCACCACTCAACCAATTTAAGGCGTGTGGTTGTTATTGTTATTGCTATTGCCATTTCCGTGCAAGCAAAATCCAGCGATTTGTATTCCCATTGTCCAGGCAATTAATACAAAAATTGATATTGCCACACCTTGTGGCCATAGGGGAAGCCAAAGCCAAATCGATGTCAACCCAGTGAAGTCAAATACCGAGCTACAGTTAGATGCACGAACACACAGTTATATGTGTAAACACAAACACACACGCATACACTTCGCAAATGCAGTGACAGTGTCAATGTGGCACATCAATAAACTGTCGCGCTGGAGGGTAAACGCTCTGTAACCATGCTACACTGATAAACGCTTCCACAAAAGCAAGTTGTTATTGCCTGTCAGCTATTGACAACCGATGTACAAGCATATCTACAGCTGGACTCATACAAGTGGGTGTGAATGTATGTGTATGAATGTATGTGTGTGTGTCAATGTATGTAGTCGTGTTTGCTTGCGCCTAACCACACTAATTCTATTGGAAAACCGAGTGGCTGACAATATGTGTGTGATTTCCATCAATAGGTGTGAGTATTTATGCACACACACACAGAAATATTTATGTCTATGCGCCGTTGATGGTTCTACGATGCGTGGCGTGTACAGCACCCGCATCAACAGCCAAACAAGCTGAGCAGCAGCAGCAGTGTCGATGGCGGCAACAATCAAGGCAGCTCAAGTAGCAAACTTGGTGCGTCGAGCACGCGCGCACCCAATCAGTAGCGTTTATTAATGGAACCATCATGTGCATGTATGTGTGTCTCCATAGATGTCTGTGTGTGTGTATTTGTGCGCCGTGTAGCTATTGGAGTAGCCTCTATGAGCGCGCGGCAATCGAGCAATAAATCCCAGCTATTGCCTTCAATTACTTAATTAGAAACGATGGTCCTTGTAGTAATTTACGGTACGACATTTGGTGCCAAAAGGTTGTTATCGACAACACTACGTGTCGGGAATTTGCTATGTGATTTTAATGGAGTGGACACAAATACATATGTATGCATAGCGAACGTTAGTGGGAGCCATAAGTTGTGGCAGGCATTACATACAGGTATCTATTTATATACTACCGACACACACACACACAATCCCACCTACAATAGATATCCCACATGCGGCTCTGCATACATTCAAGTCTCCTGTTCTTTAGTTTTTTCCGCCAACCATTTGCTTGCCTCGCACCTGTTTCGGCTGTGTGTCATTCGTAAGGGTCGCGCATACCTGACGGCCAATTTATGGGTTATCATCCATTTGCATGCCTTCACCTAACAATTAACTTAATCAACGGCTTAATTAATTGCTTTCAAGGTAATTTAGCTATACAACAATCGCTCGCGTATAGAGACCGTTCATTTAGTTTGGAAATTGGTCAGCGCTTGTCTTGTGGTGGCGCATAAATCACTCGTGTTATCTACGAATTGATTGTTGGTAATTTAAAATTTAATAAACAATTTGCTGCAATTATCCGGCTATGATGCGCGCTGAAACTCTATATCCGTTATTTGCATGCTAAAGTTGTCAGCAAATTAAAAGTCATTAATTTGGTAGAGAACTCGCGTTTTGCGTTGAATTTTCAGGTATTTTTATTGCCCCTAAACATATGCTTTGTTAATTGTTTGGTATGTTGAGGTTAGGTTAAGATGTCCATCCTGACAGTGATGTCAATTGGACAGCTTTGAGTATACATATATAAATAACAAGATCCTTACGAATAGGTAAAGCGCTTTGAGCCTATTATAATTTTTTTGAGGCGGCCAATGTCTGTTTCGGGTAACTTTCTTGGTTTGCAGAAGGTAAGACTGCTAAGAATTTTCATTTTCAGTTTTGCAATTGGTGGAGAATGGCGAAAAATGTGCTTGACTCCTTTCATCTCACCCTCCTCCATACAACTTTGACAACTTGCGCCCGCTTATTGGACAATGTCCAGTAAGAACTCCGATTTTAGAAGATCTTCTGCGTTCTACTCTTCATCAAAAAGATCTTGTAGTGGCGCAGGAGTAGTTGGTTTGAAAACTAGAACTACAAACGTTGCCAGAAAACCGATCTTGCTCAAAAGAATCTTGCAGTCGCATAGGCGCAGTTGGCATGGAAACTAGAAATATAAACGTTGCCTACAATTAGGGGCAATATTACAAATTTCCGATTTAAGTCAAAGTCAAGCGTTTCGTTCGATAATTTCCTGCCATTTAGAAGCTTATAGCACTATCCTAATCTCTGGTTATTGTAGCGGCAGAAAACACTTCTGAAGTATATTGGGAGGTATGACAGTCCTTGGCCGGATAAAAGACTGGGGTTTTTACGCTTGCGTAGACCCGATTGTCGTGGGAATGGCACTATACTGCCCATGTTCCTATTGACTAAAAAAGAAACTTAACAGTAGAGAAGCTTGTGGGAACGGCACTAACCTACCCTAGTTCCTATTGGCTAAAAACTGAACATGTCGAGAAGCTTGGGACTCTTGAGGCGAATTTTTCACCAACAAATCATTTGTCATAGATAGTAATACCTGTAATCACTTCACTTCAGTTCCGAACTAAAATATGGACGCATAGGAATCTCGCAACAAAGCTTCAGAGCTTTTAGCGAATCACTTTTGTTGTATGTGCCTTGGTCTTTATGGAACACAATGGATCCCTCAAAGCTCCTCACTTCTGGACAACTGCTTCTTTCCGATATTTCCATTGTTGACAATACAGATACGAATTGAAAACTTACACGTAGGGCAGCATCTCATATTTGATGGCTAACTGCCAATCCCACCAAACACATAATAAAATCTTTCTGACCATCAATTTATACCACGACCACTTTCCCTTGACCTTATCGTTAGTGTCCGTCTTTTCATTACCAGTAACTATTCGCTACAGAAATGGGTCGACTTTGTTGCGCTTCAGCAGTAATTCACAGAACGAAATTTAGGTTAATTTCTTTAGATGAGTCCAATCCAATAGTTATTTTAAAGTTAGTTTAGAGCTCTGGTTGCTGTTTTCCGCTAGGAAAGTAACAGTTACCTCTTTGGGTAGCAAAACAAACAGAGATCCCATTGTCACCCAACGAAAAATTAAGTTAGAATTTCTTTAGTTGGAGACGGACGTGCAATGTTCAGTTGGAGACATTTGTTAGACGATTCATCTTGAGCTTGATGAACTTTGAATCTTAAAACACGCGCTTGTTTAACCATGAGCTTTCATTAGAGCCAGCTAAGTAAATTGTTTTGGCAGATGGATATACCTAATGTAGACGTTTAATGAAATCCAGAACAAACAAAAGAACGTCTGAAAGAAGATATCAGAAGTTAGCTTGATTATCTGAGATTCAATAGTGGATAGTTACGTGATGAAATATAGAAAAGTTTGGTTTAAGAGCGAATTCAGCGATTATGTTTTATGTCGTCCCAAAACGGTTATTGGTAGGTTGATCTCCGCTTGGAAACGGGTGCTGGTTTCAAATTATTATAGATTATAGAGGTACCTGGGATTCTAGTCTTTTATTCATATAAGAATGAGCTTAAAATCAATTTTCCTTGCAGTGTTTTTCTATAGTCTTAGGTCTGAATATAAATCATTACCTTTAAAAACTTAATATATTGTAAGAGTAGAATATTTTAAGAATTTTTAAGGGTGGTGGTAGAATTACTTGAGCAAAAATTCAACCATACCTTCTTCAGCCTTTAATTGAATAATGTTTAAAGTTTGAATAAGCTTTAGGGTTACAACAAGACTGAAGACTATGCCGTTAAATTTTGGATGGAAAATCTATCGATTGATTTCTCTATTAATCTAAGGAAAATGGAACAGTATCTTGAAAACCGAAGAATTTTCTTAGTGATATTACTCGTACCTACAGATATAGATTTTTGTGCAAAGTTTTCGAAAATTGAATTTAGTTAAATATTTTCCATTTTTCAAAACATTTCGGGTTTTTTGAGGTTATAACTATCAGCCTGATACAAGGCTTTTTTTTATCTCATAACTGTGCTGTTAATCTACAAAATAACGCATCTTTATTTTAGTGGGTCTCAGTTCATGCGCTTCTACATCACCCCACCGAAAATTTAACGACGGCAACTTCACCTAAAACGCATAAACAATTGTCCATTACACTTGCACTTGAGGCTCCATTTACATACATATATGTATATATATAAATACTGTTGTGAGCAAGCAATGAATTTGTATTTATAAAGTTTTCCCAAGTATTTGGTGCTGAAGAGGATTGCAACTTGTGCACCATGGAGTCTATGCGCGGGGGGTATCCGCTTCGCCAAAGGAGACTTTGTGGCACAATCAAAAGGAGAAAGTTTTCTTAAAAACACGTTCTTAACTTTGTCTGCACAACAATTTCCATATTTTCTTTTGTACATGGCATTATGCTTATTGCTGCTCTCACTATTGCACATCTAGGGCTGACCAAGCGCTCTCTAGTATGTGTGAAGGATTTGCGTTGCGTTGCATACTTTTCGGTGTTTCGAAGCCTTAAGGCGTCACCTAACAATTGTTACTATTGCAAAATGCCAAAGTTTTACGCACACACATACACACATGAACACATAATGTTATATGTTAGCATGTGTTAGCTTCCGTTTCCGGCCAAGCACATACGGAAAAGCGGAAGCAAGCAACTCGTATGAATATAAAAGCAAATTCAAGTTCCAATGCAACTTCGATGGCTCGAACTTCAGCAGGATGAATGCGCGTGATTTCTTTAAATTTGGTATTTCTATGCTTTTATTGAACAAAAAATGTAAAACCTTTATTTTTACGCTAAAATTCAATTTATGGATTTGGCTCGTAAATGTAGGCAATCTTTTTTAAATTGTGAAATAAATTGTATTTTTAACAAAAAATATCAAAATTAAGGTTTCTATTATTCCATGTTCCTTTATTACAAGGAGCTGGAATTGTAACGCCTATAAAATGCCATTAAATGAAAGTCTATAATTCGCTATAACTAAGCTTCAAATAATATAAAACTAAAATTTGAAACAGGGAATCACAGAGGTGAGGGGCATGTGGGATGAAAATTATTAAAAATTGGGTGTAGCTCCGCCCTCTGATAGTTTTAATGTATATATTTCACTAACCTCTAAAGCTTTTTCCAAAACTTGCTGAGGATGATTTTTTTTCATACTTTTTTTAATGGCGTGAAAATATGTGAAATAAGGTGCTAACCACGCCCTTTCCCCATATAAGTTTCTGTTAAGAAGTACGCAATGAGCTATAATTCATTAAGTAAATACGCCAGAAGCAGTCAATTTCACTTTCGCACCGATAACCCAAATATAATGACATTGAACACGCAATAACTTCACTTCCAATCCATGAAATGTCATGAACTGATTAATCGATAAAGATAGCAGATTCTAACGCACTAGTCGACATATAGATGGCGCCACCGGGGGGCGCTAGATTCAAAAAGTCCTGTTTACTTTGGAAAGCTCCTTGTATTTTGAGAAAAAAAATTGTAAATGAATATAGTGCCATTAAGATTTGCCTTCGCATGACTAAAAATTATCAAAAGAGGAATATAACTGTTCAAGCCCTTAGATACCGAATAAATGGAGCACGAACTGTGACTAACTTTTTCCCAAAATCTGTGAGATATAATAGGTTGTCAAAAAAGTCTTGCGCTATTATCGCTATTTGGCGCTGCAAGCGCGTAGTTCTAGTTTTATTCGTCGCATCGGGTCATGCTATACCTTTTTGGAAACTCATTTCACGCGCTAACAACTGTTTGATTGATTGTCGTTTCTTTTAAGTCGTTCGTGAGTTATAGCGTCGCAAACATGGAGCAAACTAAAGAGAAAATATGGCATATTTTACAGTACTACTACGATAAAGGCAAAAATGCATCTCAAGCCGCCAATAAAATTTGTGCAGTTTATGGACCCGATACAGTTTCCATTTCCACCGCACAACGATGGTTTCAACGTTTTCGTTCTGGTGTAGAGATGGTCGAAGATGCGCCACGCTCCGGAAGGCCTGTCGTCGAAAATTGCGATAAAATCGCTGAATTGGTCGAAAGAGACCGGCATAGTAGCAGCCGTAGCATCGGTCAAGAGCTGAGCATGAGTCATCAAAAATTCATTTCAATTTCAATAAAAAAAAAATCAATAAAAATACCGCAAGACTTTTTTGACAAACCATTATTATGGAAATTCTGATATAAAATTTTCGAACTAACGGTTGACTTTAAACCGCATATATCTGCAAGCATGGTAGTTTTCCTAATGAAACTCAGAGATCACTTTTTTCTAGTAATGATATGTCGTAATGCATAAATTAGATAAAATGGGCTCAATATTACCGCTATCTCCCATACATCTAATCTAAGAATTTTAAACTTCCGGTTAGCTTCATATCGTATATATCGGGTAACATACTTTAGCAGGAAAATTAAGTGCAAATATGATATTGGATATACTATAGTTTAATGCCAAAAATGTGTGAAATTTATACACGAATTATACCCGCCTCCATAACTACCCATAATGATTTACGTTATTCAGCAGACTTTCTAACTTATATGTCGGTCATTGTGCAAATGATTTTCACAAAATTGCCTCGAAACGTGTTCTTGAGTATACTTTACAAAAAACAAAGATTAACACAATCAATCAAGATCTTTGCCTAGAATAGAGACCATACGCGGTATAGTGATTTCAATCTGTCTTCATAGGGTTCATGTCGGTCAAAATATGTGAAATTTTTATAAATTTAAGTGGAGAATTTTCTTTATAAATAATGTCGTTTACCTTGTCCCTAAAATACTGATTTCCGATCTGCTAATTGAATTTCATATATTGGGTATATAACCAATATATGAAATTTTACCTCTTCGGTTGAGTTTGTACAAATGCTATTTATAACATGAAAAGAATTGGTAAATATTTTTTTTAATTCCCAATTTTCCTTTTAACTCTAGATGCGACCCTTTAAATTCTAACAGATTTGACCTTTTTGGGCAAATTCTTAAAAGATATTTTGAGATAAAGAAATGAGTCGCATATAAAATAGTTTATGACCGAAAAACTTTTCTAACGTTTGAGTATCATTACTTAAAATTATTTTACGAAATTTATACGTAGAAAACATTATATGGTACTGGAGAGTGATCCATTAAAGTAAGAACTTTGTTATTTATTGTCTTGAGAGAAGGTATGAACGTAGTAACCTTCACCAGTTTTGCGGTTTAAACTTTTCATAATTTAAGTTGTCTATTTTTAAGCTCAACATATACTCTGTGCCCAAAAAATAAGGTGACATTTGAATTTAAACTGCGCGCGTCGAAGGATTTGGAGAATTATTTTTTGTTTTAGGTTGGTAGTACTGTCTGCCACATTTGTGTCAAATTTCATGTCAAAATATTCATTAGTGTTTGAGATACGTGTCGTTTTGTGAGCTGCTAAAAGTGAGTTTTTCGTTTTTTGCGATGTCGAAATTTGCTGAGCAAAGAATTTGCATTAAATTTTGTTTACGGAATCAATTTTCTGCTGCGGATACGTTGAGGATGGTGCAGAAAGCCTTTGGTGATGAGGCTATGTCTAAAAAATGTTTACAAGTGGCCGTGAACGTGTCGAAGACGAAGAGCGTCCAGGGCGACCATCAACCTCAACCGACGAAGCTCACGTTCAACAAATCAAAGATTTGGTGTTGAAAAACCGTCGATTAAAAATTAGAGACCTTGCTATCGAAAGGCTCAGCCAATACCATTTGGAAGGATGTTTTGGGCCGCAAGCTCGACTGGTACCGAAAACATTGAATTTTTTGGAAAAAAGGCGTCGCGTTGAAGTGTGTGAAACGATGCTTTCCGACTACCAGGGTGTCATGAAACGCTTTATAACTGGCGATGAGACTTGGATCTATGCTTACGACCCCGAAACAAACGATCAATCGAGCGAATATCGTGCCAAAAGAGAGCCGAGACCAAAAAAATCGCGCCAAAGTCGCTCAAAAATCAAGGTCATGTTGACTGTTTTCTTCGATTATCGTGGTGTTGTGCATTATGAATTCCTTCCAACCGGTCAAACAGTCAACAAGGAATATTATTTGAACGTTATGCGTCGTTTGCGTAACGCTATCCGCCTAAAAAGGCCGGAATTGTGGAAAGACAATTCTTAGTTTTTACACCACGATAATGCACTATCCCATACTGCCCTCGTAATTCGTGATCATTTCGCCAAAAACTCAACCCATATCTTTCCGCAACCACCGTATTCACCTGACCTGGCGCCGTGCGACTTCTGACTGTACACCAAGCTCAAAAGACCGCTCCGGGGACACCGTTTTTATACGATAGAGGTGATTCAAGCCGCAGCGAAGACGGAACTGAAGGCCATCCCGGAAAGTGACTACAACCAGTGTTTCGAAGATTGGAAAATCCGTTGGCATAAGTGCATTGCATCGGGAGGGGGTTACTTTGAAGGGGATTAAATACAATATCACCATATTTTTTGGGCACATGTACTTCGTATTTTTCTCTTTGGTTACACAAATTAATAGTTTTTAATTGTACTATCTATAATTTATTTACGCATTCCTTCTAAAATTTTTTAATAGAAAAAAACAAACGTATGTGTAAACAATATATATCTAAATGTTATGGAAACTATTAGCTGTTATATGTAATATAAATAAAGCAATATATAAATATATGCAAATGTATTTATACTTGTACACGAATAGAATTCCACCACCACCCATCACTTGACCTCCTTAAGACCATTAATATTCCTAATACATTAACATATTTCGCATATTTTGAGAGATACCTATCTTGCATTCTATTCAAGATTAATTTCACGTATCCACTCCTTTCGGTGGCTTTTGTTTGGCCTCATGTTAATGCAAAGCTTTGCATACTTGTGGAAAAATATCATTGGTTTTAAAATCAGACAATGAGGAAGATTGATTAATAACCAATATATTTAGGCATTTTTCGAATCCGTTATAAATCATTTTTATTACTTATTGTATGATACTAGCATACAAATAATGGCTACACTGAGAAAAGTGTATAAAATACGTTTTTATGCAATTATGGTCTCCTAAACTCATTCGCGACTTGGCTCGCACATCACTGTTGTCATTCATAACTTTGAAGTCGTAGAAAATTTCGTCTATCTTGGAACCAGCATTAACACCAATAACAATATCAGCCTTGAAATCCAATGAATAATCATTCTTGCCAACAGATACTACTTCGGACTGAGTAGGAAATTGAGAAGTAAATTTCTCTCTCTTCGAACTAAAACCAAACTCTACAAGTCACTCATCATTCGCGTCCTGCTACGTGGTGGAGAGGCATGAACATGGTTCCGAGTTAAGCGAAGAGAACTCGCATAAGCATGAGAACACTAGTTATTTTACATATATTATTTTTGTTTGAGTTCAGTAGATTTTTAGAATTCTGCTGGAATCTTGAGATAGTCCGACATTTTTGTGAAATTTTTGTATTTTATATACATATTATATTCTAAGTTATAAATAGAAGACTCGGTTAAGTTTAACAGTGTGCTGGTATTTCAATGGTCATAGAGATCAATTGTCAAGTATACAGTGACCAAAAACCCTAAATGGTAGAAACAGAGAGATTCCGAAGAAACCGCCAAAGGAGAAGAGTGCTTATTAGAGGTTCGCATTAAGGCAACTGACGGTAGGACTGGGCAATGGAAAGAGCTGAATTAGCAAAATATATAGGACTCGAGTTTATAGGTAAAAGGCAGTAAAGCGATCTTAAGAGTTGTATATGAGAATAATTAAGCGACGTTCTTGAGGATTTCCGTTGAGGATGACTAAATTTTGGTCGATTTGTTAAAAGAATGAAATTGAATTGAAATGCGATTGTAATAATTGTCAGAGCGAACCGACGTTGGGAGGATGAAGTAAAAATATTTATTTAAGTTACGTTTCCACCATTTTTCAAAAAAATGAACAGATCGATAGCTGAACCAGAGAACATAAAAGAAAGAACAAAAAATAACTGTTTTCTGTTCTTTGGCTGAGGTAGTCAAGTTCGTTTAAACGGCACAGGCCCGAGTTTCTCATTGCCGAAATTCAATATTTGTAAAAAATTTGCTCTGCGACAACAACAACAACCTTATTAAATCTCTAATCCTTTTCAGAAAATGAGAATTTGAACAATTTCTCCATGTGCACGCCGTCCACGTGGAATTACTTTAGCAAAAGCTGTCTGCAAGCATCAGTGGCAGCGCTAAAATAAGAAATTCACTCAAATGAAAATCACTTTTCGTGCCAATTTGCAAATTTCCAACATTTGTATGACTAGAGGCGCTTCGCCTTCATATGCAAAATAGACATTAAGGCGTTGTCTTTGGACTTCTGAAGTACGCACGCACACACTCACACACACACACATGTGCATGTAGTTGTGGAAGCATATTAAAACGGCGCTGCAGCTTTGGTAATTTCGCACACGTGAGGCACGCAACTGCTGGCTAATGCGTGCTAAAGAACACGCTCGCCCACACATACATACATAACATATACATATGCATGCAATGTGAAATGGGGTTATGGAGCGAAAGCAGGGCAGACGGATGCGCGCTAATGCTTAAAATGGCTTTTTGAAGACCGTGCATCACACTCACACACACACACCCACAAGCACAAAGGAAGATTACCAAATGTAAATGTAATTGTGTTCGTTTGCATGTGTACGCCCGTGTGTGTGTGTGTTTGGCAGACACTGCTGCGAGTTGCCACTTCAAAGGTGCTAAAGTTCAGGTTTTGTTATAAATCTTCGATTAGAAAAATGTAATAAATGCGTTTTCGGCAATACAAACAGGCAAACGCAGAGATATGCACAAACACATACACTCGCACAAGCATTGATGCAAACACATTTGCACTTAAACGCCGTTTGTGCGCTTGGTTGTTGCGCTTTACGCGAGGGTGTCTTTTATCATTTTTCCTAAATCTTGTTTGCCAAGTTACTGTTGTTGTTGTTATTGATATTTTTTTGTTGTTGCTGCAGTCGCCAGTGGCGGGTGGCATGCGTTATCAAGGACACGCCTAAATCCACCTAATTCTTTCTACTACGATTTGCATTTTTTGGTACCCTACACTCGCCGATGGTGGGTTGTGAGGGGTTTAACGGTCCGTTATTTTCTAGGAAGCGATGTGGTATTTAAAAAACGTGTGAAAATATCAGATTAAGCTGGGGAGCGATTCCTCCTTTGATATTTGATGCAATCCCACAACGGCTGAGTTTATGTAACTGGAATGGCTGTGGGTTAATATTCCCTTAAGATCTGTTATCTCAGCTCTTCTCTTATTGTTTTCATCAATATATGCATTTCTTTCTAGAACCGTAATATTATCTTGCCGAAAGAAAGAGTCTGGTCACATGAAAACAGATGAAAACCACTTTCTTCGGTTACATAACAGTTTATTTCTCAGTATGAAATCGTTTGGTTATTAATCGACTTTTCCAGGCGTCCTACTCCCGTGATTCGGAGGCTCAAGCTTTCATTCTGTTGATAGGGTGAATTAGAGGTATTGTTTCAAAGTTCAGGCTCTCTCAGGGAAGTGCGCACTCATTCTACAGTAGACCGCCAATACTAGTGTTGAGCTCGTTCACTGTATACTCAAACTTAGTCAATGATTTTCTCTTTTTTACTATAAATGACATCAAGCTACTTCATTATCAGGCTCGTTTAGGTGTTTAGCCACAGCGGAATTGCTGGAAACTGCCAGCTGATGAGCCCATATGAGGTTTCACTCTGGTCTCACTTATATTTGAGTGGGAATGGCCTAGATTCCCTGTAGGCCGCCCGCATTCTACCACTAGACCTATGGTCCATTCTTGAGCTTACCAGGACTGGCTTGATAGAGGGATCTAATGAACTACTTGCTCTTAAAAGGGTTCATGTTGTCGCAATTGAAGGAGTTCTTACGAGATATTGTACAATTGGCATCCATAGGTAAGGCTAAAACTCTTATAAAATGCGAATTGTGATGATTGAATAGAGGAAGGTGGGGTAGACACATGCAAGCTTTCATTGTCCAGCGGTTGCAAAACTGAGGTTAAAACATCTCTGCAGTCATACTTTCGACCAATTAGGTGAGTTAGCCGAATCAGGAGAGATTTATCGATTTTTCGATTTATAGACCCACATAATTATGATCAATATATAAGAGTTTTAGGTATCACAATCTCAAGAAATGAGCTACATGCTCACCAACCATCAATAAGTCATGTCCATCTGTCTGTTTGCTTGTAAATACTTGAATGAGTTCCTTTGATTTTGAGATACCGATCTGAAGTTTTATACAGGTGCTTTTCTCCCCAAGAAGCTGCTCGTTTGATGGAACCACCAATACATATATAGGATACGCCTGCCATATAAACCCATCATAGATCCAAATCAAATCGTTGTATGGATTTAAATTTCTTATTCACAAAATATCTACACGAAGTTGGCATAGATTATTGTCAAAGGCTACTTCAGATCGTTCAAAATCAAGATAGATATCTTTATAAATAATCATACCCTGAACAGGGTATATTAAGTTTGTCACGAAGTTTGTAACACCCAGAAGGAAGCGTCGGAGACCCAATAAAGTGTATATATAAATGATCAGTATTATGAGCTGAGTCGATTTAGCCATGTCCGTCTGTCTGTCCGTCCGTCCGTTCGTCCGTCTGTCTGTATATATACGAACTAGTGCCTCAGTTTTTAAGATATCGTTTTGAAATTTTGCAAACGTCATATTCTCTTCAAGAAGCTGCTCATTTGTCGGAACTGCCGATATCGGACCACTATAATATATAGCTGCCATACAAACTGAACGATCGGAATCAAGTTCTTGTATGGAAAACTTTCACATTTGACAAGATATATTCACGAAATTTGGTATAGATTATTTTTTAAAGCAACAATGTAATTTTCGAAGAAATTACTCTGATCGGATTACTATAGCATATAGCTGCCATACAAACTGAATGATCGGAATCAAATACTTGCATGGAAAACCTCCTCATTTGACAATATATCTTCACGAAATTTGGTATGAGTTATTGTTCATAGAAATAATGTAATATCGGAAGAAATTTTTCAGATCGGATTACTATAGCATATAGCTTCCATACCAACTGAACACATAGTTACTAAAAGAAATGCAATTGTGAAGGGTATATTAGGTTCGGTGCAGCCGAAGTTAACAGTTTTTCTTATTTTTTAAGTAATTTTAATTCGCCATGAAGTTGTTTCATATCGAACAATTTAGATGAACAGTTAGCCGATTACGTTTTTATATTTAGTTAGATATAAATATAGGTCCTTTGAGGGGTTACATGGGTTTACGGTTTTCAAAAAATCGAATTTTTTTATTGTCTTCTTAAATTCTCCAACACCTCTAGAATATAGCTCTAAATTTTCAAGTTGATAATTGAGTAATAGTCTTGGAGATATAGCCTTAGGAACTAGTGCGCTCGAGGCTAGCTAGGCTAAGTCTACCGCCTTTAAACGCTATTTTTCAAAACTGTATTTTTGAAGTCGGTCGGCAAGATTTCTCGAGAGCTACTCAACCGATCTTCATGAATTTTTACACAGGTCTTTGAGTTACAATTCTTAAAGACTTGTACGAAGCATATTTTTTCAACTGTATAAAAAAAATATCCCGAAATTTTCACTTAAATTTTCATTTTGGAAAAATATCAATATTTTGAATTCGTGAAATCCGTGTGATTACACGCTATCACCATTCAATTCTTGCAAGAAATGAGCAAATCTCTGCTGAAAATCATGCCAAATTTTAATATGATGGTTTTTTACTATGAACATTAAACAATATTTTATGGATAATGTGGAGTTATAGTGCTGAAATTTCAGTAATACCGGTTTGGAACTCAGCTGGGCTACGCTCACGTGCCGATAGTCGAGTTTTAAGGTCCTAGTAGTTCGCAGGTTAAACGAAATAAGAATAAGTAAATGTTAAATACAAAATGTAGCGCATGTCAGCTTCGTTACTGCTGCATTATGTCGCTTACTGCTGCTTTTTTTATGTTCCTTTTGGTTTTAAAATTCAAATATTTTTAGCCAAATGGCTTTATGGCTTCTTCGATTCTATTTGTTTGGAGATAATACAAATATACGAATGCCGCAGCCCCAAGAGGCCAAGCTCAGCGCAATGCTGGAGCAGGAGATTCCAACAGCTTGACGGTGATGGTGGTGGTGGCAGCGCCACATTGCCTCAAATCTTGACTGCCGCATGCGAAATGCCAAGTTGCCAATTGTAGATTAATGACTTTTTGTTACCTTGCATTTATCGCATGCAAAGAAGCTGTAGCTCAAGCACGCTCTGCCTCCGCCAAAGGCTGAATATTGAAATAGGTTGCCGAACTACAGGTGTTGAGATATTTTGCCTGCGATTAGATTACCATTTGCGCATACTTGCTGCAGGAAACACGTCTTTTTTTTTTGTTCGGCATTGGCTTTGCTGGTTTTCTGCATTTTTTTTTTTGTGCTTTTTTAACTGCTCTTTCTCATTGCGCATTTTATTTGTCGATGCTGGCTGCGCATTAAATGCGGGACAGGGCGGACACATTAGCGTAAATGGCAATTTTATTGGGCAATAAAAATTTTTCCACCAATCCCACCACCAGCGTCGTGGCCATCAGCAGCTGCTGCCTGTGCCTTTATGCACCCATACTCTGACGGCACTTTCGCCAGTACTTTTGCATTATTATTATTATTGTAATTTGTTGCTTTGCTGTTGTTTCGCTTAAATTGCATTTGTTTTGATTAACGTGCGAATCCAGCGATTTCCCCTTGCTCCACAGGCGCTGTTTGGCTTTGGTGAACGCACAGGCCACACATACACACCCACACGCTCACGCCCATTTCACTCTTACTTTTATTATCGCTGAGCGCGCTAATCCAGCATGAGCGGATAAACGTGTGAAATATACCTTGGCAGATTTGCTCAGCTTAGCTTCAGCAATTTGGCTCTGTGGCGCTTGTTGTTCTTGTTCTTGTGCTCGTTTTTTGCATTTTGCTTATAACGGGAATTAAGTAAGCACTTTAGTGGTTCCAAAACATTTGACAAATGTCCTCGGTAATGATAGCTGCGCAGCAATGCTTGCCATTCACAACACGATGCACGAGTCTGCTTTCGTCGTTAGATGATTTGTTGTTATTGTATGTTTTGAAGCATGTACACACGTGCGTGTGTATTCAAATTGTCTAATTTTTCAAAGATTTAGTTTTTGGCAGCACAATTTCGAAATTCCACTCACTTTCGTATCTTGACATTGCATATTTTTAGGGGCGGTGACGGGTGTAGCTTGATTAGTGTCTGAAGGATAAAAAAAACTGGTTTTATTCTATGACATTATAATACACATTGCAGTCTTGATATTTAGCTTCATTCTCTGATAAGTAGGCGTCTAAACCAAAATCAATGCGGAACAAAATAAAGAGTTTTGGAAGGTATAGAAAGAAGATGTGGCAAAATGGACAGTCCAACTTCTCAATTTTATATTGTCTTGAATTGTTGTGTCATTTTATGCTAATTTTCCATACTACAAAACATCCTGAACTGTCAGAAAGTGGTTTTATGTTGATAATGAAGTTGAATAAGTGTATTCAAAAGTAGCCAATTCGAACTATTATTGTAAGAGATCTAAAATCTTTCTAGTCAAATTTTAAAGCTATAACCTTCTCTGATGGAACGAAGAAGTATGTATGTAATTTTGATATTTATTTTAATGTGATCTACGAACTTCAGATGGCAGCTGTCAAACTGATGTCAAATGAATATCAAATGGTAATTGTCCAATGGATGAGTGATGAGTGATGAATAGTTGTCAGTTGGTAACTGTTAAAAGAATGCCAGATGATATACTTGTATGTCAATCGGACCACAGCTGGTAACTGTCAAATGGATGTCAGATGAATGTCAAAAGCCAACTGTCAAAATGATGTCAAATGAGTGTCAGATGGTGCCTGTCACACAAATGTCAGTTGAATGTCAGCTGAATGTGAAATGAATGTTAAACGGTATCAGTTAAAGTGATATCAGGTGAAGAAGAAGGCCTAATAAATTTGAAGTGATGACCCTTCTCTTCTAACCAGCAAAAATTCAGAATATGTCACTAGTAATTCCATGTAGTCTACTAGAAAAGCATATACCATGAACCTCGTTCCTTTTGAATGTACTAGTTGTCGGGAAGTTAGATTTTTATTGTAATCCTTTGATCCTTCGCGTAATGGCTGCCGAAAGAAAGGCTGAAAGTTCTTGCTCTATAATCATATTTTTCAAAACTTGAATGCCCATTTAAGAAAAGTCTCCCACCAGAGGCTATAATTATGAATTCGTAAATTAACACCCAAAAGAGTTGTACCTGTTGGCAGTCAAAAATAAATCAACCTGTTCTGAGACCACATGAAATGGCTGTAAGGTGGTGAGGCATAACTCTCAGATTCTGCTAGTGATTTATCTGTTTGGCAACAATCTGCATAGAGTAATGCTTCCAATTCCGTATTTTCAAAATTTTTTGGGCACATTTTCTTTGTTTTCCAAGCCAAGTCGTGCAAACCACTTTTGGCACGTTCGCTCGGCAGGAGCATATTCACCATAAGCTTCCACCAAAATACGATGACTTTTGGTTGAGGTTTTCTTCATATTAATACAAAGTAGAAGAGTTTTCCGCCAAGACAATTTTTCAGGCTCAAAGTTGGAGATATTTGAGTGACAAAATTTTTTGTAAATGTTATATATAAAGTGTGATCCGTTTCGGGGTTCTCTACGTCTCAGATGGTCCATCCGTTGACAGATGGTGATCGAATCGAAGAATTTTGGAACAATGGAACGTCATATCTTGGCAAACCTTATAATACTAGTATAGTTATAGACCCGGACTTTACAAAATTGCTTGCGTAAGAAGAAAAATTTTTGTAAAATTACTTCGAACACTACAATCTCTTCTTCAATTATGTAACCTCACTTTTTAGTTTCATATTCCAGTTAAAGAATATACCCAAAACTAAAGTTGTGTGCTTTGAATCCACTGAAATATTTACCACTTTAAAAATGTTGAACATCAAAGTAGAATATCCATAAGTAGCAGTGTAAAACCGACACACTAATATTCTGAAATTCTAACTTAACCGAACACAACTTATCTGAAAACTCTAAAAACACTGAGTGCGACCACAAAAAGCTTTAACTTGGCAAGTTGCATAAAAACCCGTTGCGACAGCTACACACTTTTTAGTCTGGGCGCTCATTGTGACGCTTTCGGTTTGTGTGCCGTAAAAAATTTTGAGATAAATCAACTAGGATAAACGATATGTCGCATCACTTTTGAAAATGAAAAATGTTTTTATGATATCCTTCCTCTTTTATTTGCACACCTCAAATTCCGGCTGAATGGTTGGGGCAGCAGTAGTTCTATTCTTCTTGCTGTTGTTTGTGTTTTGACATTCTAAATCATACATATTCATGGCTACACACACATACACATACAAACATGTGAGCATGTGCACATTCATACATAAATTAACGCCACTTGCCGTCGGCCATTTTTCGTTTTCACTGTCAAATTTAAATTTCCGAAATACTCACTTGCCATTTTTTGCTTGCGGTTTTGACTTCCCGCTGAGCTTTTATTGAGTTTGTGCTTAGGTCGGCGTAATAATTTGGTTATTTATTAAGTTTCACGATATGTGCTATTGGTCGTAAATATTTTTCGGTCATTATGCGCACAATTACATTGGCATTACTTTCAATTACAGCAACAACTATGTTTTGTACTTGATACTTTTCTGCTCACTCCCTTTCTTGTGCAGACTTTAGAGAACTTGTTAGATGTAACATTTTATATAGTATGAGACCATAGACGAGTTTTATGTGATGAAAAACTTTAAGGCCTGGGAGTTCACAATTCTTTGGTATTGTTTTAGCGGTATGATATAGTGGCAACCCCTGACCGGTTATCTTTTTCTCAAATGTTGCACAGAAAGATATATACATTTCTATAAATTAACTTAAAAAACCCAAATATTTACTTCTCAATGATTGTGGTCACTAAAGCGTATAACACTCTGTCTTCTCTATCCTTTTTCAATGAAATCATTATTACCTGATTTCAGAATTGGTAAGGTTAGTAAGTAAATAATATATCTTTGGTGCAGCGGCCGAAGAAGAGATAATTCACAAAACCTCTGCGTACCAGTGTCATCCTAAAATGAACTGATTTCAAAACTTTTTTTAGCAAAAATATGAATATTGAGATCCCTCAAACAGAGTACTTGATAACGCATGGAAAACTTACCAATTCTGCAGTTCTATAGATGAGATTACCTTCCGAGATACCGATATTGAATCGAATGAATAATTTGTAACCTCCAAAGCTCGTAGATACAAAACCGAAGAGTGCGGTGTTAAGAGATCACCAGTATGTTCACTTCAAGATGTGTCTCTTGGGTTTAAAGACTGCTATTGTATGAAAAATATTTTCACGAAATAACGGAAATTGAAATTTTAATATAAAGCGGACTGCGAAGCCATGAGATGGACCGCATAACGTAGCAAAATTCCGTCTGCGCTCTAGCTCTGTGCTCTATCGGAGGACTCAAAGCGATTCGTTTATTAATTTTATAGTAGATTATCTATATTCAGAGAGATGAGAAAGTAAACAATGTTGGTTAGTAAATGATCCACTGTATAGTTATTAAATACACAAAAATATCGCTGAGAGCTTTTAAAAGGAATTTGTATGGTAAGAGATCTCTAAAGGCAATGTGACTATAATGAGCTGGTTGGTTGAAAAGGGAGGCACATACAAAGTACATACATTCCCAAGTAAACAGGACTTAAAAAATAAATTAGAACAAATGGTTTTTTTTGGCAAAATCAATTTATTTTATTCAAAATAGTCTTCATCTGCTTCAATACAGCTTTTTGTACGCTTCCAAAAGCATGTCGAACGAGTGTTTTAGCTCGTTGGCCGGTATGGCCGCCAGTATGCCGGTACAAACCTTTTGAATGGACTCTACGTGTGCATAAAGCTTTCCTTTCATGGGCAAATGCATTTTTCCGAAAAGGAAGAAGTCGCACGGTGCCATATCAGGTGAATACGGGGAGTGATTAATGGTTAAAATGTGATTTTTAGTCAAATAATCGGTCACAAGCGTCGATCGATGAGAGCAATTTTTGGTCGTCAGTCAATTTGTGCGGAACAAACCGTGCACACACCTTTCGTAAGCCCAAATGTTCGGTAAAAATGCGATAAATCGATGTTCAATTTCATTTCCATGAATTTCAATGATGATTTTGGCTGATTTTTGATGAATTCATGCACAGTTGCAATGGAATTTCTGGTGATCACGGATTTTAATTGGCCCACATGTTGATCGTCACTTATGTCATCACGACCATTTTGAAAACGTTGAAACCACTCGTGCACTCTGCTACGAGATAGGCAATCATCGCTATAAACTTGTTTCATCAATTGAAACGTTTCGGTTAAAGTTTTGCCAATTTTAAAACAAAATGTTGGCTCTTTGTTCGAAGCTCATTTTCGCACCGATAACACAAATATACAGACGCTTAAAACGCAATAACTTCACTTCCAATCAATGAAATGTCATTAAATTCTTACTGGAAAATCAATAAAGATAGCAGATTCTAACGCACTAGCCGACATATAGATGGATATAGCAGGGGCGCTAGACTCAAAAAGTCTTGTTTATTTTGGAACCTACCTTGTAGGCGCCGGACCGCAAGCGGCCAAACTTAGGCCAGCGTTAAACAACTCAGTTGGTTTGGTAAAAAAACTGATTACTTCCCACCCCAACTGACCAATTTCTCTTAAGTTAGAGTAATGGGAGCCGTGGAATATGTCCCCTCTCATCCGGCTGCATTTCGCCCAATCAATTTTTTCCATTTTCTGAAGGTGGGATCTTAAAAGTAAGTGCTCTGTGATTACCTTACAATGTTGGTAACTTCCTTTTCGCCTAATGGTAGGATCTTTTTGGTCTGCCCACCATCACCACTATCCCAAAGTAACTTTGTGTGCTTGTGTTCCAAGAACGAGGTGTTCACCTAGCGTCCACTGCTTCAAACAATCCTTGAAGGAGATGAATGGCCTGGGGCAGCTTAGAGTGATTGTGTCTCCAGATGCCGACGGCCAGCTCATCTGTCTTTTCATTTCCTTCTATTCCTATATGACCAGGCACCCATTTCATCGTTACTGCGTTTCTTGCTAAAAGTCCATTGATTGGCCTCTTGCATTACCTAACGCAATGAGGTTTTGTATTGACACTATGGACTTTATGGATTTGCTGCTTAGAACATAAGCCCAATTGGCACCCTCTGTAATGCCCAAAATTTCGGCCTGAAAGACCGAATTGCAGTCATTTAGTTGAATATCAGTTACATTTATGGAAAATAACGATGCTGTGATAGATTAGGAATCAACCGCTGAGATATTGAAATTAAGGATCATTGATTGAATACATTGCCTATCAAATAACGAAAATGTGACTTAAGAGGTAATAAAGCTGATGAAGAACAAGAAGATATATTCAAATATAGACTAAAGTATTAATAGAATATAAATAAAGTGTGGTACTCAATCTAAAATATTCGAAGTCTACTCCGTCTGTCGTTGATTCCAATTTCTTAAGAGTTATCTCTGGTTCACATACAATCTTGCTGCCGTTGGATTCACAAAGGAATTACCGCGAAATTATACTCCTATAAGATTTATTTATTACCTAAAAACTTTCCTTACGATTCTTTTTAGACTAATTATTTCGCTTCGTATGAGTCCGTTAAGACTACTGTCTCCGACGTTGAACATTTTGAACAATAACTCTGCGGTTGATGAAGAAGACAGCTCAGAAATCAAAAATACTTTGAACTGAGAAGAACATTTTCCAGTTATAAGAGAAAATTTCTTGGCATGTTCTTATACGAGGTATGCTCAGAAAATAACGGAAATTTTAAAATTTAAAATTTTGTGGGTTTGGAAAATACAATTGTCAATTTTTTTATTATCTTGATATACATGCCCCTGCAGTTCGATAAAACATCTAATGTATATTCATAGCTTACTTTGTTTGTAGCGGCCGGTTAGACGTGTTTTTATGAGCTTAGCGATATTCGTTGTTTAAAAGCTTTCACTTCGTTGCTTATTCGTGAATTCTTGGCCAAAAACAATACTTTAACGATGTCCCAGCCTTCATATTCGCCAGATATGGCTCTGTGATACTTTTAAAATTTACGAAAATTAAAGAGAACCTTAAATTCCATTGTTTTATAAGATGGATGGAAATGGATGAAAAATAGCTAAAGCCTATCAAAACATCGAATTTAAGAAGTAAGTATTTCGACTGTTGAAAGATATATTCATAAAAGTGCATAATACGGATGCATCGTATCGAATCGGGACTATTTTGAAGACGACAACATCAGTATAGGTTCATTCGTCCGTAATATATATTTAATTCCATTATTTTTGGAACACATCTCTTATATGGTGCAGATTATATAGTTTCTGTTGTAGTATTCCAGAGGGAATTTAGTTTCCACAGTACAGTCGAATATGTCAAGGGCTGTTATATTGAGGTACAAAAGTCACACGAATGAGCACTGAGACTTCAGTTTGAAGTTCAGTTTTACATGCAGTACCTGCTTACGGTTAAAATACTGAAATCCCTCATTAGAAAGGCCAATCGGTTTGCGATTCTTTGCACGCCTACTTTTTCGTATCCCTTCATTTTGGTATCTCTCTGAGATTGATAATATATTTTTCTAGTCAGTTTAATTGTAGATCAAATCTAGCACTGCCATTCTGTGTCAGGAATTTTAATTTTTGTCGTAAAAACCGATACACCTTACTAAATATATACATATAATATACCGTTGTCTATATTTAAATACAAATACATATGCATGATTGCGTCTGGTACTGATGGCGAAATGTGCTAAACGTGAATTTCGCACATTATAGGCATTTAAGTGAATAAAATTGCCATTAGGCATTTAAAAATGAGAGAAACACGCCGTGACACCCACACACTGCCACGCAGATGCCTGCCTCGATTCGTTTGTCGGTGTATGTGTGTGAGTATTTAGCGAAAATGCACGTAAAAGCCATATCTGTGTGGGTGGCTATGGCTGACAATGGCTTTGCAACAGCGTGCAAAAACAAAACCAAAAACAACAAAAAAAATACAAAAAGAAAATGCCGGAATTATCCTTATCTTATGACAAGGATATCTGCTACGTTACAATTTCGAGTGCAAAAGACAAAAAAACACACACACACACACATACACTTAGAGAAAAGGCACCGAAAAGCGCAAAAACAACAAAAGTAGAGACAACCAAAAGGAGTGTGTACCCACACATAACGGTTGGCAAGCCAGTTGACATCGCGATTTACAAAGTAGAAACATACGTCCCGAGTGGAATGGGTCAAGAGCTTAAGGTGGCATGTGCGTGGCTCTGCGGTGACACGAGGTGGGCGTCGCGTGTGTGTGTGTATGTAACTGCGTGGCAGCCGCTCTTTATGGGTCGTCGGGTATGCTGTGCCGCATTATGGCATGAATTGAAGTACTCATGCATACGTGCGCGCTTAACTGAAGAAATTTAACGCTCGAGGATTATTACCAGCTAACCATCAGCCGGCAAACACTTTTTATATACCGACTACGCTTTGTCGCATTTGCGGTTGCTGCTGTCTTTCCATACCTCTCTCTAGGTCTTCTATGCCACTCCAGGTCGTACTTGCCACTCAGGGTCTTCTTTGCCTTGGTGCGAAGGTAAAAATGTCGGATTGACAGCGGAGGCAGACACATGCTGGGCACGGAGCTCTGAAAACAATACATATGCAGCTTTGAATGTGTGCTTATAGGCATGATTACTCACATACATCCATATATACATGAGTGCGTGTAGACTCGTCGCTGTGGCAGGCCGTTTGGCGTTGAAGTGCGTTTGCTGCTGGAAATTTATGTTGCGGCAGCAGCTAAATTAATGCTCACTAAATGCGCCAAAGCTGAATTTAAGCTTACTTAGTTGCAGGTGAAGTATGGCATGCACACATACACTTACATATGTCACATATATACATATCGAAGTACATAAATACATTCATATATATATGTACATACATATGTGACACAACAAATATTCCAAGACATACATATGTATATACACTTTGAGCCCATAAAAAATTTCACATTGTCACAAGCTTATAAAATGTTGCGATCTTTACGCTCCAGCCCGCTTTTGATCTGCCGCCTATCACCTAAGCCTGCCTATGTTTTCATATACATACCTACATACATAAATAGATATTCCTGTCTACATACCATATGCTCTTGTAATTTTTTGTTCATTTAACGGTAATAAATTTTTACGATTGTCATCATCGTCGCTTGCAAACTCATTGGCAAATCGGCGGCAGCGCGTAGATTACACTTTGCTCACGAGCGCCAGTCTTTTATATCAACATATATAGTGCTCCCAAATAGAGTTATCTGCACGCGGTTATAAAATATTGAATATTAATCAAGTGGCTGCAATAAAATGCTTCAAAGATTTGCGCCTTCTACGGAAGTGGCTGTGAACACGTGGAAGAAGGCGCGTATAGAGCAGCGTGAGTGACTAATCTGCGTGTAGAGTTTTCGAAAAAGTGATAATCATTCACTAAACTGCAGCTATTTAGGATTTTCGAAGACATGACAGCTAAAAAATTTACCAAATATTTAATTGAGAAGTGTTTTAAGCCGAGAGCTTTTAAGAGTCAAGAACTTTTGAAGCTTTTAATAGTTTTTTTCTTGTAGACATTTTAATACTTTCTTTATTTGAATTCAATGGTTGACCTCATTTTCTACTGTGATTTTGACTACTAAATAGAATGCGCAAAATGCTGACTCTTTTTTTCATGAAACACTTTTTCGTTAAAGATAAAAACTATATGCACCTACCAATACGCGATAGTAATTCTCTCAGACCAAGAGCAGATTTAGTAACAAATCTCACTAGAATTGACCTTATATCTATATGAGAGAGCAGTGAGTTAACTAAATAAGCTCCGCAGCTCGAATTATTTTCTCCAGCAATAGATTGAAGAAGTCTCACGATAGGGAGTCGTGTTGTCTAAAACCTCGTTTGCTATCGAACGGCTCGTAAAGGTCCTTCTCGATCTTGACGGAGCTTTTGGTATTACTCAACGTCAGTTTTAGCAGACGTATTAGTTTTGCGGGGATACCAAATTTAGGCATAGCAGCATAAAGGCAGCTCCTCTTCGTACTGTCAAAAGCAGTTTTGACATAGACGAAGATGTGATGTGTATCGACCCTCTTTCCAGGGGTCTTTCCAAGATTTGGCGCATGGTGAATATCTGGTCGGTTGTTGATTTGCCAGGCCTAAAGCCACACTGATAATGTGCAATTAGTTTATTGACGGTGGGTTTTAATCTTTCACACAATACGCTCGATAGAATCTTATATGCAATGTTGAGGAGGCTTATCCCGATGCACGCTCCTTATCAGTTCTTCGTCGGCGTATTTAAATAGCTCGGCCGGCAATCTATCGGCTGGGTAATTTCTATTCGAACTTCTTCATGGTCGGGCAATGGAACATCTGCCTTATCGTCATCGATTGGGGAATTGGGTTCACAATCTGCTGGTGTTATGCTTTCACTGCCATTCAGCAGGCTGAAAAGGTATTCCCGCCATAATTTTTAGTATACTCTAGACATTGGTTACTAGATTACCTCCTTGGGTTCTGCAAGAGTATGCTCCGGTCTTAAAACCTTCTGTTAGTCGGTGCATATTTTGTTGAATTTTCGAGTATTGTCCCTGGCGGGAAGCTTGTCAAACTTCTCGTACTCACGCATTTCGGCCTTTTTTTTTCTGCAAATGCGTCTCGATTCTCTCTTCAACTCTCAATTGTAGCTTTGCAAGCTAGGCAGACTGTTTTCTCTCCATTGCGACATGGCACCCCTCGTCGTACCAGCTGTTCTTTTACCCTTTCCAAAATGCAATGGTTTCGTTTGCAGCTGTACGTAAAGAGCTTCAAATCCTGTCCCGCAGTTCTCTAATATTGCTGACGAAGTCGAGTAGAAATTCGTTCGACTCTCTTTTGTTATTGCAACTTCTCGACGTCGAACCTTGTTTTTGTTGACGTGCATTTTTTCTGCACGGTGGAGAGTTTCTTGACTGGTTGAGGTTATAATGCCAACTTTTTGTTAGCAAGTATGACTCTCTCAAGTTTAACTTTGGTGGGCGTGCTTATGAAATATAATTTATCACTCAACATCATGCCATGGCTAGCAACTTGACACAATCAGACGGCAATTAGTCACTTCTGACTATGCATTGGAGAGCACTTATGGTATGTACATATGTCAAAAATTTAACGGTCATATAAAGTGGCAAGAACAAATATCATTAACATACGTTTTGCAATTCGCATTTCTCCAACGATGGGGCTATTTACTAAATCCATTCGCTACGTTTTTCGAATTTGTTGCTGATCAGAGGTGGTTCTGATAATGATGAGAATACAAAAATATATAATAAATACTACTTATACATATATACGGTCTTGTGTCAAACATTTTATAGATTAGCAAGGAAAGAAGTGTTCTTCTTTGCAAAATAGTGCTTAGTAATGTAATGTACTAGCTGAGGACACTACATTTATCAAACGCGTTGAAAATCAATATGATGATCATCGTTTTATCGTTTCTTTTATCATGAATTCGTTCCATAGGGTCTAATGGTCAATGTGGAAATATAATTGGACCTTTTTGGACTCTACGCCCGTATTTGTGGACAGAAAATTGATAGATTTTTCACCGAGATAATACCCCTTCACAGTCTAACATGATTGGGGCTCACTTTTTGGCCGTACACGAAATCAAAGGCATCGCACAGCTATCGAATTCGTCAGATTTTATTCCTTTTGTCTTTTTATACCCTGAACAGGGTATATTAAGTTTGTCACGAAATTTGTAACACCCATAAGGAAGCGTCGGAGACCCTAAAAATATGTATATAAATGATCAGTATATTGAGCTGAGTCGATTTAGCCATGTCCGTCTGTCTGCCTGTCCGTCTGTAAATATACGAACGAGTCCCTCAGTTTTTAAGATATCGTTTTGAAATTTTGCAAACGTCATTTTCTTTTCAAGAAGCTGCTCATTTGTCGGAACTGGCGATATCGGTCCACTATAACATATAGCTGCCATACAAACTGAACGATCGGAATCAAGTTCTTGTATGGAAAATTTTCACATTTGACAATGTATCATAACGAAATTTGGCACAGGTTATTTTCTAAGGCAGCAATGTAATCTCCGAAAAAATTGTTCAGATCGGATTACTATAGCATATAGCTTCCATATAAACTGAACACATAGTTACTAAAAGAAGTGCACCTGTGAAGGGTATATCAGCTTCGGTGCAGCCAAAGTTAACGTTTTTTCTTGTTTTGTTTTGTGAAACTGAAAAATTCGCTTCGGGGAATGCTTATTTCGGAAAGTCATTACAGGTCATTCGCTGAAGGCTTGATTCGCTCTGGAGCCTATTTTGAAGGAGATAATAGCGATTTATATAGAAATAAGTGAAAATGTAGTTTTTTTATAGTCCGTGTCAGTTTTGATCAGATGTTATATCTGACTTTCTCTTACTGTACAAACTGGCCTCGAACTTACTCCCATATGAGCAAATATAGTCACGTCTCAAGCACACGATAAATGACAATATTTGAAGAATATTTACTGAAAACATTGTTGCCACAGCATTAATGCCCACTGGGCGTGGCCGCTGCAGTTTTTTCCTTTTTGCTGTGTGCGTGTGTGGGTGTGTGTGTGAGATAATGCGTGAAAGGCAGATGCTAAACTGACTGTATATTCCCTAGTGTGTCACCCCAAACCAATGCACATTTTAATAAATCCACTCAAGAAGAAGGATCTAACCATCACTTGGGTTAGTTAAAAGGGGGTGGGGTGCGTTTTTAGTTTGACGCGTGTGGGCTGCCACAAAACTAATGGACATTTTAGGCAAATCACTTCACGCTCAACTAAAACTATGAGTGCGGGTATGTATGCATGTATGTGTACTCTGCTGCAGTGACAATATGTAAAAACAAACAACAACAATAACGAATCGGATCATATGCAATGCCTGGCACATCATTAAAATCAGCAACACCAGCAAATAGTCAGTCATTTGTTAGGTCCAACGGCCAATCATTTTGTCTATTAAGTGGGTCGATGTGCCACCGGAGCGCGGGTGTGTGTGTGTGCACTTTCGGACTACTTATTTTGCATGCATGAGACGCACGAGTGTTGTTGGCAGGCGGGAGTGGGGGTGTTGTGTGCGCCAACACAACACAGCCACTTCCTTTGGTTATATTGTTGTTATTATCATTTTTCCTTTTCCGCATGTGTTTGTTGTTGTGTATGCTGTGTGTTGTTGCATTGTTCGCGTTGTTGACATTGATTGATTACAAATCGGCATTCAATGTAAATGAATGAATGAGAAAAAGGCTGCGCCCATTTGGGTATACGTGCATGTGTGTGTATATATATATAGATGTGCATGTGTGTGTGCGTGAAAAGCACTTCGCTCCTTTGTTCGCGCATCAAACCGCAGCAAAGCAAAAAAATAATAAAAGCGACTAAATGAACGGATAACGGCATATGGCGAGGACTTCGCCAATGAGTTTAACGGTTTATCGACATGTTGTTGTTGCATTAGTTGTAGTTGCGTGCTGTGTCGTTCTGTCACGCTTTGTGCACCAACCACAAAGTGTCAATTGCAGGAAAATACAATAACAACAACCATCCCCTGTTGGCAAGAAACGCAATTGCTCAGCAGCAAATTGAACAATATAACGGTAGTCGGGTTGTTCAAAATACAAAAGATAGGAAGGAAATACATCAAATGACAATTATACACATAATAACATCTTAAAACACATATGTACATATGTATGTAAGTATGAGGTCAAGAGAGATTGAAAAATCGGGTAAATCTGTTAGCTTCTGTATCAGTCTCCAAACACAAATGGTCAAAAATACGAGGCTTACTTAAGGTCGAACACCTCTAAAGATGATTGGAGCAAAGAAAAACATTGACTTCGCCTTCACCGAAGCTATAATAACCTTCACAGGAGCATTTCTTGCACAATAGCACAAAAGGGGTTAAAACGCTCTCTGTTTGATCGTTCAGTCTGTATGGTAGCTACATATGTATATGCTTCGGTAGTCCGCTCTGAGCACTTGCTTCGGAGTTTGTAGCGTTGCGTTGGCCAAACTATTCCATATTTCGTGAAGATATCTCCGCAAATAAAAATCTTTTTCATACAAGAACTTGAGTTTGATCGATGAGGTTGTATGGTAGCTGGTCCAATGGTCCGAAATCAGCGGTTCCGACAGATGTGCAGCTTCTTGAGGGAAAAGAACGTTTACAAAATTTCGCAGCGATATCTCAAAATTAAGCGACATGTTCGCGAATATACAGATGGAAAGACGAACGGGCGATTCTTTACAACTTCTCATGCATAAATTTTTTCGTTTTATTTGTCGGCCGCAGATTCTTGGTTTTCCTTCGTCAACTTTTAGTTCCACCGCTTCTTTTCGTGTCTGAATAAATTGATCGAAAATGTTCCTCAGCTTGTCGTTGTATTCGGAACATTACAAGCAACGTTTCTATCATATTTGATGCCTTTGTCAGATCGATCGATTTTTTCTGAAGAATTAGCTGATGGAATGAGTTAGAGATAGATTATCATAGGAAAAAATCCTAACTGTAAATTCAAATTAGCACAGGCTGCGATGAGTATCGTTTCTTTTCTTGTTATGTCCCCCATTTCCCCCTCTGAATCCGCCACTGATATGTAAGTATGTATACGTTATAACGTCTCCCACGCATCTTTCTGAGAATAGCAGACTTCGAGGCGATATACTCTGTTTCGGAAATGAAATGAACCGCCTTTTGTGAGTATTATAAGGAAACCCTACATCTGCAAGAAATTAGCGATGAGGCTGATAGACTTCGCTTGTTCCAAACCTTATCCAATTAACTTTTTCATGAAATGTCATGAAGTATTATCTAGAATGAAGAAACTTTGGGTGGCCTTATAATTGAAACAGACCAAGACGCTGACGTTATAAATTATTCTAATTATGACAATAGACCATGTGGATCCAAAACACTCAGAGATCATTTTTTAATTTTTGTAACAGAGCGGCATCCATGTCCAACCTGATTATATTCTTCTGGCAGACGTTCATTGATAGCCACCCCTCTTGTTGTACAATCGCTGATTTAAGAACTCAGTGGATCCTTAAAACGGCTATGTTTGTTTATTGCCACTGTTCTTGAAGTCGCAACCCAAGATTCTGCAAAGAAGCCTAGTTTTGGCCCGGTGATGAGCAACAGAAATATTTAGTCTCAGAGTTGCCGCCGTGAGATAGTGGTTGTCGTGTGTACTACCATTCCTCAGATTATACTTATATTTGATCCAACTTTTTTCCTCATTAAATTATACAATAGGACTGCCGTTGAAACTTAAAACAATGGTCTGAACTAAGTAGAAGAGGAAGCTCTGCATTGCATGCTTCAGTTATAAATCGTGATTTTAGGTACAACGATATCAAAAAGGCTCCCTTCAGAAATTGTTGCTTGGTTGTGTTCGCATCCGAAAAGCATTCTAGTTTTACATTTTTTGAAAAGTGCAGATTGGGGAGTCATATTTGAATGACATGAAGCATTTAGTGAAGCTAGTGAAGTCATAGAAAACTTCAGTTTTTCATTCACCTCTATTAATGACAATAAATTGAAAAAAGTCAAAGAAGCAGTGATTGAAAATCATCGTGTTGGTATCTGAGAGATAGCAAAGGATATCTTATTGATCGACTCAGTACATTTTGCTTAATGTTTGGACATGAAGCGTGTCTATGCTAGACTCTTACTAAAATACATGAAGCCTTTGCACCAATGTTGTCAAATCAAAAGGCATGCTTGACAACGTAGCTAAGGACCCTACATTCATCAAACTACTCTCTTTGAACACATTAAGGTATATTATTACCTCGAAGAACGATCCGTCTATATTTTTAGCTCTTTGCAGTACTATTTAGAAAGAAGAATGTTACGGTTATTGAAAACAATTTATGCAGTACAAAGAACTTAAGAATATATAAAATATTCAAAGGCATTAGGAATACATATTAAAGAAATTAGATGAATGTACGACAAAGTGGACACATACTTTTGAATTATAGTATAATTCGTATTCAAATCTCTTGCTTTGGAATATATGGAAAAGTTTCGAAAAAAAATATCTTACATCACTGGCACTCTTATAGAATTGGTAAAAAACTTCTAAATCATTCTATTCAAGATAAAAAAATATTCCATTTTACGAAAATGCTTCACGCGCTATTGTGGACTTATCAAAATAATTTAAGTTGTTATAAAACCGCTGCATTCTCTTATTCTTCTACTTCACCTTCTTCAACGAAATAACATGATATTTCTTGCTCTTAACTTTTACACCCAACTACAATACTTGCCTTCATATTTATTTAATGTCCGTAATTTTCAAGTCTTAATTTATTTGAACCCTAATCAACCGAAATGTTCCTTAGATAGCAAGCATATCACAAAATGACACTCATAATAATTATTTCGACTATTATGTTGTTGTAATGACGCAATAGAGACAAAGGTTGTAGTAATTATCGTCTGTGCAGGCTTTATAAAATTTAAAGTCGCTGATTGTAGACGCTATGTAAGTAAGTTGAGTAAAAGGGAGGGTTAGAGGAGCGGTCCCAATTATTTTGATATTTAAGAGATGCTAAAAATGTCATCAAAATTTAACGGTTTATAAATGTTGGAAAGACATTTTATGGAATTTTGAAATGTTGAGGCAGACATATTGATTCTGCGATTTATGGTTTTGCAGCTGCTGTGAATTGAATAATACACTTACCCCATTCCCTGTACGATTTTTGTTGGTATGTTAATTTTTATCGATAGGCATGGTCAAAACTAGGTCGCTCCTAGATCGCTGCCGAAGTGGAAATTTCTTTCAAAAATTGCTGAGATAAAGTGTTCGATTACAACTCAGTTAACGACATTTGACTATTTCATTAGATGATTCCACTTTTTCTAAACAAAATAGTTTAAGATTAAGATATATAGAAACATAAGTCTCCTTTGTTCTTGAATGTCATGTGGTTCATTGGAGAAACACTCTGTGTAATTGAGCTTTTCTGAGACCGACTAACCTCTAGGAATAAACCGAATCTTCTGTGCGTCTGTCCGTTTTTAGTACTTCGTATATCTATTTTAGACAACAGAAGCCTCCTGAATAAGCTAGAGAAAAGTAAGTTACCATCCATAAAATTATTGATTGAAATTAAAATTATATTTTTCAAACACCTTTTTAAATCTTCCAGCTTCGAGCATTCAAATTTTTTCTTAACGCCTCTCTATAACGGATAGATCGTTTTTATTGACCTAACTACCAAAAGATCAAACAGATTGTTGCACAAGTCACACACATCTAAATATCTTTAATACCCTTCAAAGGCCAGTTCCTGACAAAAAAACATAGTTGCCAAATTAAAACCTGTGGGGTTTAAAAGCTTTCAGAAAAAAATACACATCTCGAGTGTTGTACGAGGTGTGTTCAAAAAGTATCGCGACAGTTTGCTTGTCCGCGACTTTTTGGCCAAAAACAACACACTAATGATGCCGCAGCCACCGTATTCCCCAGATCTGGCCCCCTGTGACTTTTTCTTGTTCCCTAAACTGAAGAGGTCCATGAAAGGACGACGTTACGCTTCTCTTGACGAGATAAAGACGGCATCGAAGGAGGAGCTGAAGAAGATAAAAAAAAATGATTTTTTGAAGTGCTTCGAAGATTGGAAAAACCGTTGGCACAAGTGTATAATATCTCATGGGGATTACTTTGAAGGGGACAAAATAGATATTCATGAATAAATAAATAATTTTTAAAAAGCACAAAATTCGCGATACTTTCTGAACACACCTCGTATAGTATTAAAATAAATGCTGCTATTATAGTACTAAAGTTAAGCTCTATAAAGCTATATCTAGAGGCAAGTGGCTGGTTCTGACAAAAACTTAAATAAAAGTTTTCGTAGTTAGTTAGGGCTAGATAAATTAACGATATAATGACTATTTAGGCGAAATTCCAAGATGTCTCACTTGCGAGCTGCAAAGTACTTATAAAAGTTGAGATGTTTCTCCAGCAATGGAACCAACATTTTTTGGTGGATTGTCGACGACTTGCTACATTGCGAGACTTACAGAACCACCTCAGAACAGGTTAGCAACTCTAGCGATGTTAAACAACCAGGGAAGATTCATGTTTGTGGATTCTTCACAACACCAGGGTTAGTACACAAAAGTTCACGAAAAATATTGATGCCAATTTAATGACAACGATATACCGTCGTAAACTTCTCCTAACAACAGATATGTGCAGGCAGTCGAGATAGAGTTTTCCAAGAGGATAACTACTCATCGGAGTCAGTTGTGTAGTATCTGAAAAGACGAAAACGGGTTAGCTTCATTAGATTGGCTCTCACAATCGCCAGTAGCGAACACGATGAAAAACGTCACCCAAAGTTATAGATGGAAATTCGAAATATTTTCGAAGTTAGAAGGGAAATAGTGATCGAGCGTCTAGCAGATATTTTTCTTAATTGGCGGGCAGGATAGAAAAACAAAACTAAACGTCTTATGGAATTGGAGCAAAGTATGTATATTATCTTTGACTATAAATTATCTTCTATTTAAACTAAAAAAACTAAGGAAAGTCAAGTTTGAATATATTTTTAAACAACATAAAGTACAATTTTTTTGGTCAAAACCCACTTTTTTTCAATTTAAAAAAAAATTTAAAATTTTTCACTTTTTTTGGGAATTTTTTTAGTTTAACTAGAAGATAAGTTATTAAAAAATACGAATCTCTTTGAATTTTTTGTTTCCGATAGAAATTGAGACCAGCATCCTGCCCGCCGTCCGACAAATGCACATGCAAGATGCATCGGGTAATTACTTCCCAAAAGCAGAACATCAAATATTTCGTATCCAAAAAACTTTCGAATGATGTTTAAATATATAACTATAAACCCTAGAAACTTCGCTTTAATCAATTATTTCTTTCCCTCCCAAAAAAGTCCTAAAAAATCGATTTTTCGAAGCTTCTAAAGCAGGCTCCCCCCTCAAATAAGGGTTAGGTGGGTATTGATTATGATTTTTTGCATTTTATTGAGCCGTTATGAGATCACAATTGATATACTAGTTGATCGAAGTAGAGGTACTTTTTTCCGTAGCCTTTTTTTTGACAGATCACGCCTGAGTCGTGTCAGCTGTCATGTTATTTTTCTTCAAATTGAAGGTCGTGATCTCGGTGACACTTGGTTTCAACAAGCCGGCGGCAATAAATTTATAAAGAGACCACTTTATTGAGCAGATAATTTCACGTTTTGGACCGGTCGATTCCGCAACAAGATCATGTGATATCCCGCTTCAATTCAGGAACAAAGCATCACGCGGGTCATTCGCCAGTTACGAGTCGAAATCCTCGAACGACTCATCGAAAACTGAACTCAAAGAACTTTTAATTTATTTTTAGCGCTATAATCACCTGAGATAAAGCAATCCTGTATATAATTTGCTTTTAATCGAGTTTTGTTTATCAAAATAATAGTGAGCCTCGCATTAAAGCGGACTTAGCTCTGATTGACAGTGATGATTTAAGCGTTAGAGTAATGTTGTCAACATTTCAGTAAGCTAACCTAAAAACTTGTACGCAAAAATATGCTAATAAAAACCAAATGAATACAACGAAAATAGATGGATTTGAATTTAGTAAAATTTATAAAAACTTCTTTCATTTAATTGGCATTATTTGGTTTACCAATCGCGTCCACAAAGGAGGGCGCATGAAGTTGGCTTGTCACTGACACTTTTCTCCAGCATTTTGTACACATTTATCTGGTTTTTGTTGTTGTTGATAATTTAATAACGTAATGCCAAAGTGTTAGGCTGTCAAATTGTACCGAAAATAGCCATCAGCGGTGGTGATAATCCATCACGGTGAGCAACTGCCGAGGCGACGAATGCGCCATTAGCTCAAAACGACAAAGGAAGCAGCAAAACAAGAGAAAAAAATAAAATAAAACAACAACAAAAAATCCATTATTAAGCCGTGAGGCTGGAAACGCTACCCAGCTGTTATTATTGTTGTTGTGACACGGTTGGTAATGTTGTGAGTGTTGTAGTTGTTGTTGTTGTTGTGAGTGGTGGTGTCAAGAAATTGCGTTTATCTGTTGGCCATAATTCATTTATTAGCGAAGATAAATGAATCCACTGACTTTGCATAGGCAATTAAACTCGGCGCAAAGGTGCACGCTGCCAGCAACATTACAAGCTGTAAACAAAAATGTCTGCCTTTATGTGCGTGCGTGTGTGTGTGAGCGCTTCTTGACAAGCGTAAATCCTATTGAGATATTAAGCGCAGCTCCATGACGCCACAGGGGAATAATGATGTGGTCGCTCGGCCAATAAAGCTGGCGGCATATTTCTGCTGCCAACCGAATTGTGTCGTCCGCTCGATCCCCGCGATTTCGCCTATGCCGTTAGTTATTTAACGAAATTCTATTGCGTTGTTTGTTAAGTGATTATACTTGTCGCTGGTGACTTTGGCATCCAACGAATGCGAACATCAGTTAATTAAGCGGTTGTCACAACGGAAGTTCGGATGTTGGGGAGAGAGAAGACATGGGTCGGAGCACAGTTCCCGCGCGTTGGAAGACAAAAACAAGATAGTAAAATTTTCGGTTTGGTGTTATCAAGTGCGCGTTGTAATAAAAGGCGCTAATAACATGAACAATCGCTAGCCGTCCACCTGCCCGCCACCTGCCCTCGCCCACTTTAGCTGTGGTCCGCTTATGCCGTTAACCTGTGCGGCGCATTCACGACATTATCGCACCTTGCGTGTTTATGCAGCGGCATTAGTGTCGCACTGACAGCGAAAGCAGTGTACATAGCAGCTCTCGGCGCGTGGACATTTTAATCCCCCAAACGGCTTGGCCATTGTCTAATTTCGCGTTGTATATCGTTCGGCTTATCCCTTCTGCCAACAGCTGGTTATTGTGCCACTGAAACTAGTAAATATATGTTTTTGTATATATACATATTTGATCATGCTTTTCAGGAAGTTAAAGGATCCGAGCTTTTAAGCTTTTTTATACACTGCACCGTGGATATTAAGTTTGCAACGAAAGTATAAAAAGTATAAAGTATAGTAAACATTGGAAATGATCAGCGTGACGAGCTGAGTCGATTTAGCTATATCCGTCCGTCTTCCTATAAAGACGCAAAACTCATTTTATATAGTCTTCTTTGTCGGGCAATGGAATGTCTGATCCATCGTCGTCGATTGGGGAATCGGGTTCACCATCTCCGGACATTCAGTAGGCTGCGAAGTGTTCCTTCCATAATTTCAATATGCTCTGGACATTGGTCACTAGATCACTTCTGGCTCTTCTACAAGAGTATGCTCAGGTCTTGAAACCTTCTGTTAGTCGCCACATCTTTTCGTAGAAAAGCCAGCATGTCAAGATCTTCGTACATACGTATTTCGGCTCCCTTTGTTTTTGTCTGAAAATGCGTCCCTCTTCCGTCTTCTGCTCTCGGTATTTGCATTCCGTGCTTTGGTCAGTCGGTTTTCTTTCCGCTGCGACACGGCACTCCTCATCGTAGCTGCTGTTCTTTTGCCTTTTCCGAAAACCAGTGGTTCAGCTTACAGCTGTACGTTAGGAGCTTAAAATGCCGTCCCACAGTTCCCTTTTACCGAGTTGCTGATGAGTGTTCTCAGAGAGCAGGAGAGCAAGTCGAGCAGAACATCGTTCGGCTGTTTGTTGTGATTGCAGCCTCGCGACATCGAATCTTCCTTGTTTTTGATTACGTCCGTTTCTTGCTGTACAGAGACGGGTTGTACCAACATATGAGTAATCATCGCGACAAGTAAATAATCTTCGACGAGGGTTCTATGTTCCAACCGCAGTTAAAGGAAACACAATATATCCGTGGAAAAAACTAAAGTTGCAGCTACAATCTTCCGACCTTTAACTTTAAGGTCTACTTAAGGTTTCAAATTGATGCGCTTGGACTTTCAGCCGCGACTGTACCTCTGCTAGAAAACTTACCTCAAATCAAAGGAAAGTAACAATGATCGATAGACATCGGTCTATCTATCTATCGGACCATCTTCATTAGTTATCTAAGCATCAATCTTCTTGTGCATTAGTCTTAATATTGAATACTTTCGACCCAAAAATAATATCTCTAAAAAAAGTGAATATTTCAAAAGTCCTGGCATTATTCTCCGTATTGGAATATATAATATGTACATATAAGAAACTAGCTAATCACAGTCTGGGAGCCTTATTCAGGACAATGGCAGTATGTTTTTGCTCCAGCTGCTAAAAGATCGGGAGCATCTCAGCTGCAAAAACATCAGTGTTCCAAGAGAAAGTTTCTGTTCTAAAAGTTAATATATTCTCAGGAAGCTTTACCCCAAACAAAATAATTTCATGGACAACAATTGTTCAACTCAACATTTTTTGACTCTGTCTAGAAGACGACGAGGCATTAGAACAGATGATATGTATGTATTATAGATGTTCAGCTTGAAATCCAACGCAGAACCACTTTAGCCAACAGTTATTTCTTTGGATTGAGTAGACAATTGAAAAGGAAAGTCCTCTCTCGACGAACAAGAAACTCTACAAGTGCCTCAACATTTTCGAAGGCATGAACAGTGACATCATCTGAGTCGGCGTTACTGGTGTTCGAGAGAAATATTTTGCAGAAAATTTATTGACAGCGGCGAGTACCGCATTCGATGGAACGAAGAACTGTACGATATAAACGGCGACATTGACATAATTCAGAAAATCAAGAGACAGCGGCAACGTTGGCTAGGTGATCGATGAAGAGAACACTCCAGCTTTGAAGGTTTTCGATTCAGCACCCGCCGGTGGATGTAGAGGAAGAGGAAGACCTCCACTCCGTTGGAGATATCAGGTGGGCAAGGTTCTTGCTGCACTTGGTATCTCGAATTGTCGCCAAATAGCGAAAAGCAGAAACGACTGGCATTGGTTGTCGCTAACTCGGCTATAACCACTTAAGCGTTGTCTACGCCAGTAAAGAACATGTTCAGAACTGTAGAGATTCAAATTCCATTACTCTGTTCCTATAAGTTCACAAATCTTCAACTCGCAAAAAGTTTCCATTAAGAAAGCATTTGTTGTCACGGGTCTTCAAGGTTAGGGAACTCTTTGACAGAGGCTTAAAAAGGTTTTTAGGTTTTCAGTTTTTTGGAACGCTTTCATTATACATTGACCAGATCTATATCAAAACTATACTTGCTATCAGCTTTAATAGAGATCCTTAATGTGATATATTACTTAAATAGTGATATTCCCATAACTTAGGATACAAAAAGTGGGACCGGTTGAAGTCACCATGTTCAAGAACGGAAATCTTTAATTTGTATAAGGTTCCATGAAAAGAACACAAACTCAACACAATTTCGGATGATTGAGTTGTTGCTTATCCAAATAAATTTACAAACCTTTTGATTGTAAAGTTGGTATCTTTAAGCGTTTCCAGCGGCCTGTCTTCTCAGGCGTGTTTTAATAAAATTAATAAAATGGCAAATGTGTTGAATGTGAGGGCTTTTACATGGAAGCGCTACAGAAGTTATACACAAATATTTCCATTTATATAATTCATATTTATTTAGACGTATTTTTGCATGATTGCCTACCGGACGCGAACAAAGCCGGGGCTCAAACCATTAAAGAAGCCACAAAGAAACGGCCATCATTGGTGACAATTTTCGCATTTTATTAAAATTCCCTGTTGTGTCTTTTATCTCTCGGACTGTAAGATTGGGCGCGTTTTAATGATAAAATGATGACAGGCGGTGACACAGAAATGACAGCCAGAAAAACTCGACGCCGCTGAATTAATGATGTCAATGCACAATGTACAAACCAAAGAGACGACGGGATGGCGATAGAGCCGGATCCACCTAGTTGTTGGACATCTGCTAGAGTGTCAATGCGGACTTCTTTGTTGCTGCTTTCATATCCTGCTTTTTGCGCCCGACAACAACTGAGTATTTGCTCGGCTGCAACAATCAAAATTAAAAGCAACGACGTTTGAAGCTTTTCAACATTTTTTATGTTTCGCAATGTCCTATTAACTACACGGAGGCTAAAGACCAACGCGCATAGCTCTAGTCACATTCCAACCGTATTTTATTTACCACCAACTGACCCGGCAATGCACCCCTTTTTTCCTGCTTACATTTTCTTGTTTGGTGTTTTGTGTAGGTAATTAGTTTGTTGTTGTTGCGCAGCAGGACGCCGAAACTTATTGTCCGCACAAAAGTGACGGCCATCGAAAGCTTAACGCTTAAAAGCGCACAGCGGGACAACAGTTGCTGGTTGTGGTTACATTGATTTTTATTTGGACTGCCAAAGGTTTCGGTTCACAAAGCAACAATCAAAGGGCGAAGATTTGACATTCCTTGGCAGGGGTTTGCTGCTGCTTGTTTGTGTATATTTGTACTTCAAAATAGTACCTTGACACTACCAGTGCTAACGCTTGAAAATAAGGACTTCTAGACGATAATAAATGAAGTAGGAAAGTTTGAAACTGGTAACACAAACTATCGACTTAGCCTAAACTCTAATAAATACCATGCAAAAAACTGAAAACTCCGATCTAATCCCATTCGATCAAGTCAATTCTCATTCGCCAATAATAGAAAAGTAGAATCTCAAAAGATCATATCAACTTTTATTAACCCAGATCGATAAAGAAGTAGTGAAAGCGAAAATAGAAACTGGACCTTTAATGTTCATATCTCTTCAAACCAGTCAGTCTTATCCAATTCGTCGAGAGTATACTCTGAAGGGTTGGAGAGTGGGTTTATATGTACTTGTCCGACTTCGCTGCGTCTATGTACGATTCTTAAGGTCAATAATAATTGTCGGAGTCTATGGAATCGTTAATAAATAACTTTAAGTTTGAAATTTTTGCTGGGAAAACCATTTTCCTGCTTTACTAAAGGAAAGATATCGATTAACTCATATCAATTTTGATAGCCTTAAATTTGGAGTGTTTTGAAGTATATTTTGTAAGACCAGTGTCAATCAAGGCTTCGAAATCCAACGCAGAATAACTCCTGCCAACAGGAGCTACTTCGGTTTAAGTAGAAAATTAGAAGTAAAGTCCTCTCTCGACTAACAAAAACCAAGCTTTACAAGTCTCTTATCATTCTCGTCCTGCTATATGGTGCTGAGGCATGGACGATGACAACATCTGATACACTACTAATTGAAATTCTGATTTTTTTTGGAAAAAAATGTTTAAATTCGGCCATTGCGTCGACATTTCTGGTGACCACTCGGAAAAAAGATAAGCCCGCATGGACAGGATAAGTCCCTATAGGATCATCTAAAGTGAAAAATTCGCGTTTTAGTCGAAACCTTAATTAAAAACTTGGCCGAAGGAAAAAAAGCTGGAAATTGAATTTTTGGCAGACATTTTTACAAAAAAATTAAAATTTTAGTGAAAATTTCGCGTAGTTTTTTTTAAATACTTGTAATCGAAAAAAAATCCTTCTTTAAGAATTGTATATCAATGACCTGTGTAAAATTTCGTGAAGATCGGTTGAGTGCTTCTCGAGAAATCTTGCCAACCGACTTCAAAAACACAGTTTCGAGAAAAACGCGTTTAAAGACGGCGCACTTAGCCTGGTAACTTGCGCGCACAAGTTCTTAAGGCTGTATCTCCGAAACTATTTCTCGAATCAACTTGAAAAGTTATAGGACAATATTCTAGAGGTGTTGTAAAATTTAATAAGACGACAAAAAAATCGATTTTTTTGAAACCCGTAAACTCATGTAACCCCTTAAGTTTACCATGAAGTTTGTTACACTCAGAAGGAAACATTGAAGACCCATTAAAATAGGAACATACATACATATGTACAAGTATATATTTATAAATGATGATAGGATTTTGAGATATCGAAATTTTAAATTTTGCCATATCAGAATCGTCGATATCGGACTACTATAGCATAAGCTACCTTCCAACTGACAGCTCATACTCTAGTCGCTTTTATGGAAAACTTTTTTTATTTAAGAAGGTATCTACATAAAATTTGGCACAACTTATTTCCCAAAGCAACGTTCCAATCTCCAAAAAAAATTGTTCAGATCGGACCATTGTAACTTAAGGCTACCGTACAAACCGAATGATCGGAATTAAATTCTTTTAAGAAACAAATTTTTCTTTTGACAAGAAATCTGCAAAAAAATTTGCCGTCGAATTTTTTAAGACAATGTTACAATCTCCGAACATATTGTTCAGATACAACTGTAAAACTTAGCACACCAACTGACCGATCAAAATCGATGTCATGCAGCCGAAGCGAATCCTTGCTCTTGTTTATTTTAATTTTCTTTAAAAGCTATTTACACACACGGCACATCGCACAGCTGCGAATTAATTACAAAAACACTTATCTGCTCATAATCGTCGCAATAACAACTGCAATAATTACAATAGCACCGCGCAACAACAATAATAACAATGACATGCCAAACGAGCGATGAAGTCCAATAATTTGTTGCCAAGTTATAGAAATTAATTTGAACGTTTATTGCTTGCAACTCGCCACCATGCAACCGTGCAACTTGCCACACCCCAACATGGACGCTTGCACATGCAGCGCACCGCGAAAATGCGACGACACAATCGCTCATACAAGCTTGCGACGCGCACACATTGTAGGCGAATATGCATGGGTGTGTGTGTGTCTATGTATGTGTGTATTTATGTAGCGTAACGTCACACAGCGGTAAGTGGGTGTGGCATTATTGTGAAATCCGGTTTTGCCATTTTCCTTTGCTTTGTGGCAAGACTAATTGAGCTTGCGTCGAGATTCCGCAACGCTCCGGGCACAACACAGTATGCCATTTTATTGTTGCTGTTGTTCTTACATTTCATACAGTTAACTATGAGCGTGAAACGACTGTGACCGAGGTGCTGTTGGCAATTGTCGGTTTATTGGTGTGTGGGTGATAGTTTGGCCGTTTTGGTGTGAGGTTAGGAAATAAATATTTTCTTGGACTGTGTTGTCGTATTTAATTGCCTTCTGAGATTTTTAAGGCACAAATACATATATTATTTTTGTGCTGGCGGTAAATTTCGAATAATTGCTATTTATTTTCGTTTTTGTAAGTATTTATTACTTTCCTGTGCTTGCCAAACTATCTGCGAATATTTCAAAAAGAAAATGTTGCCTTATTATATTTCAAAAATACTTAGTTCTCCAATATTAGTATCGCTCTTCACACATACATATGTTTATGTTCTACATTCCTCCGCCGTCCTTTTATTATTTCTTCCATTTTGTTGCATAACTATTTATCTTAAACGTCTCACATTTTTCTTCAACCATTTCATACCTCCAGCGCTAATGAATTTTGCACCACCACTCTCACACACTCTTTTCAATAGCCCCCAGCTCCTTATTGGCATACAATTAGTCAGCGTTATCCGCCCATGCATTTCTGTGGCTCAGAGCTTTCAGTTTCTTTTTTCGACTACAGCAAGTTGCCCAAAAAAGTTGTGGAAAAATAACAAATTGCGCCCGAGCGAAATTTTATTGCCACTATTTCTTTACAATAGTTTTGAAATTTTTAAAATATTCCAGCGGATTATAACCATTTGTAAACATGATTAATGCGCTGTTCTGTGAATGTAAACAGAGAAATTATTAAAAAAAAGATAATTATACTCATGAGTAATAATGAATTTCTTAAGTCCAAGGAAGATAGAACTGAGCTCATTTGCTGAGTAAACCGAAAACAACTGGCAAAAAACGCTGGTCGTTGCACACGACTGAGAAAAATTTATAGTTTTTTCTGAATTTGTATATTTACCTAAATCGTATAATAGACACAGCATTCCATATCATAGCTATGCTACTCTTGGGATTCGTAATCTGTCGGATAACTGCCTCTATCTTGACCTTTTTGGCAAACCGCTTTAAGTATATTATAATATTATGAAAAATTTCAGAAAATAGTTTTGTTTAGAAAAATGTAGGATTCATTGTAGACGTCTTTCTGTTGGAAGCTTAACTTTTGCTCTTACTTTCGCGCTTGCGACTTGGCTCCCACGTCACTGTTGGAAATCATAATTTCGAGGCTGTCGTCGTCGCCGAGTTTCGTCAATCTTGGAATCAGCATTAACACCAACAACCACTCGAAATCCAACGCAGAATATCTCTTGCCAACAGATGCAACTTCGGACTGAGTAGGTAATTGAAATGTAAAGTCCTCTCTCGGCGAACAAAGACCAAGCTCTACAAGTCATTCACAATTCCGGTCCTGATATATGATGCAGAGGCATGGACGATGACAACATCTGATGACTCGACATTGCGAGTTTTCGAGAGTAAGGTACTGCGGAAGATTTATGGTCCTTTGCGCGTTGGCCACGGAGAATACAGCAGTCGATGGAACGATGAGCTGTATGGATATACGATGACATTGACATAGTTAAGCGAATTAAGAGACGCTGGTTAGATCATGTTGTCCGAATGTGAGAAGGACATTGGTGTTCTTGGAATCTCTAATTGGTACCACATTGCAAAAAGAAGAAAGACTGGCGCGTTGTTGTTAACTCGGCTATAAACGCGAAAGAGGTGTCCGCTGTATAAAGAGGTGTAAAGAAGAAGAATAAGTTCCAAGGCACTAATTAATATTATGAAATATTTATATAATGTTATTTGTGGATGTTTCTTCTACTGTTAAAAGTTTCACTCAATAGTATGAAATAATTTTCGTTAAATTTCACAGTTCCATCAGTTCCACCACTTTTTTAATCGCGTTTTCTCAAAACTATATTTTTCAAATATGCTTATCCAAAGTAGTTTACAGTCTTTTTGGGACTGTGATATTAGAGACTGTTTCCTGCTAATTTTGTTTTGCTGTAGTCAAGGAGTGTGGATACCAAGCACCATCATTTACTAGAATGACAAAAATAGATGTACGTGATGAAAATTTTTGATCTCAAATTTGTAATCTGGACACCACAAAAACCCCACATATCCCTTAGCACATCAGTGGCAAATTTTTCCTTCTGATTTATTGAGTAGTGTTATATTAAATTTTGCCTGAATTTTCTATATATAGTTCTCCATGCAATTACCTCCAGTTTTTTGATCTGATCAATGTGAATTTTTGACAAAACGACTGGATCTACAAAAAATTGGGGAAAATTTAATTCTTTTAAAAACCCCGCCAATATGTAAATTTTTCATTTTTTCGATGATAAATCATTGTGGGCAATTTATTTTAGTACAATGTTTTTATTTTTAAGATTTCATCTATGGAGACAAACGGAAAACTCCCTTTTTTAGACTGTCGCACAAGCTATGCAGCCCTTTTAAAGTTTAAATTTCGAAAACGACATACATACATATGTTGAATCTCCTTTATATTATATATTATAAAGAAAAACAAATCACTAAGGTAACTCAATAAAGAAATGTTTTTATTTTTACTTGAATAACAGCTAGAAGAATAAGCAAAAAGGTCTTTTAAGAGCAAATTTCCTTTCTACTCAAAATATTCTTATCACCTCTGACTATCAATGAACCAAAACTCCGAGTGAGATTTTAACGATTTTATTTATTACTAGAGGACCCGTTCACGTTTTACTGTGGCTGATACATAGGTAGTACTACTAATACCATCTATATGATTTCTATTATTTAGATTATGGCTATTAGTAAAAGAGATATAGCATTTTTGGTGAACCAACTTCTGTTAGTTTACAAAAAAATTAATTAAAAAGCATTTCGTGCATTAATAAAGCATTGGATTTTGGCCAGTAAAATCAACCGAATCCAATCGATAGTCAGCCTAGTGGACTGCATATTATGAAAGACAAAAAAATCGGCTGGCAAGGTTATGGCATCAGTCTTTTGGGATGCACGTGGTATATTATTCATCGAACGATCACTGAGCCAGTTTTAATTCATTGCACTGTGTATTCGGTTGAAGTTCTATTCTACTATTCCCAATATTTAGAAATTTTATTATTTTTTAGGAAGGATCAGTTTGAAATTGTACGCACTGTTCCATTTAAATATTGCACTGTTTTTCGAAAAGATTTCTGTATGTGGCAAATTGGTTAATTATGTATTCGTATAGCCAAAAATTAGCCTCATCATTGTAGATTATTTGAAGGTAGGAAATTTAGATGTATGTATGCTTGTCTTATAGAACTGGGGTTAAGAAATAAGTTTACAAATTTTTTAGATATTGTTATGATGTTTGCATAGTAATTTCTGAAAGTATACTGAACATTTATATACTTTTAGGGCTTCTTTGACGGTCATCCTTCTGTAAAATTCATGACTCCATAAAAGTATGAATTCCATTCGTCTAGTCATGGTACCAAGCTTCTCTTTCGAAAATACTCTTCGTCAATGGATATTAAATATGGAATATTGCCTCGCTCCATAAACTTGAATTAACAGTCTTTGACATTTTTTCTTCTTACATAAACTTAAGTCTTCTAACAAAATTTGAGCTTTGGAGCGAAGCCCGCCAACGCAATCCAATTTTTATTAAAATAAAATATTTAGAAATTAAATTTTTACATATCTGCAGCTAATAATAAAATATTATTTGCGGCAAATAAGCAACTCTTTGCCAGTTTATGGGCTTTTTAGGCAGCTTTAGCTTTCCAACTGCCTCGACGCGTTTAATACATGCCACATGATAATATTGCATCAATCTAAGCATTCGCAGCCACACAGCAGGTAATACATAGCTTAAGAATGCTCGTATTTACTCGCAAGTGCTGCATAAATATTTATAACCAAAAGCGAAATAAACAAAATCATATTAAATAACATTTCACATGGAACTTTGAGAAACTACTGCAAAGCTTACGGCCACATGTTGTGCGCCGCTAAGACTTTCCACTTATTTGTGCTGACTCCAAAGAAACTTTTCATCCTACCAACTATGTACTAATCCGAAAAAACTTATTTAAGCCTTGTTGAATCGTCCTTGCAAGTGGAGTGTTGACACAAAAGAACACTTTTCAGTAGGAAAACGCCATAAAAGCTACACACACATAGACATTTAGAATATTTGTGTGCGTGTGTAAATATTTATTTATTTTTCACTCACTCTTGTGAGGTGTTGTTGTTGTTCCTTTTGCCTTACTTTTTATTATTGTTGTTTATTTGTTATTATTATTTTTCCACACAACTTTTATTGTTTCCAAACAGCACTCAAAAAAAAAAAAACAACAAAAAGAGGGTAAGAAGAAGCGCACACCAAAAATAATATCAAATGTCATAAATGTGCGTAGAAATGTGGTGGTGATTGGAGGTTAGCGCGTGTGGGCGCTGACGCTGGCGCTTTCGGTTGGCGGCGGTGGTGGTGGCTTTTGCAAATAAACAAATATACTATATAGTCAAAAATACGTAAATTTATTTATTTGTTATTTGTTATTTGGTACTTTTGCAGCCATTTCGCAATTGCCTTTTGGCTTTTTATGTGATTACGGCGTCTATGGTGTAGGCATGTTGGCGCCATTTAAATTTCACCATTGCCTCGGGTTATCAATATTTCACTAGTTGTTATGTTGTACAGCTAAACTTGTTGTTGTTGTTATTTTTGTTGTTCTTGTAGAAATTATTATTTTTGTTGCTGTTGCTGTTATTTTTGTTGGTATTGTTGTTGTTATTTGGGTTGTTGTTGTTTTTGTTGTTATTACTGTTGCCATTTCATTTGATGTTATGTGTTTTTTTTGGTTTTTGCTGCTTTCCCGTTAACCCACAATCACGGTTAGTCTGAGTTGACAGATAAAAACACACATATATATGTGTGTACATATATACATACATATATGTACATATTTCTATCTTAACTGCTCTAGCTGCAACATCAAGCTAGCTGTGTGCTACTAACTGTATTGTAGGCAATAAAAATAAAATTAAATTGCCTAATCCTTCAATTGCTGTATTAGAGTCGTCCACAGCTCCTCACAACAAACAAATATACATACATACATATGTATTTATATATATCCACTTATAGCCCATAGCAAACTCATTGATTAGAGTAGCAAATATTTTAGCCTCAGCAAACTTCAACAAATTGTTGCTTTGCTACATATTTGAAAGTATAAACAATGACAGCAGTAAATGGTCAAAGTAGCTTAATATACATATGTATGTACGCACACCCGCACTCACACACACACACAGACGCCAATTGATTGTCGTCTGTTGCCATTTACACTGCTCACTCCACGCGTCCATTTGACATTTTCCTTTCATCACACCAGCTTAGAGCGCAGCGCGCACAGAGTGAGCCATCAATTTTCCACTTCAATGCGTGGCGCTGAGCACTAAAGCTTTGACCCCGCCCACATTTGTGTCATGCTCCCGCTATGCGAGTAAGATTTCAGCTATCAGCTTAAATTGACTACCGCAGCGCGCGCTGGCGAAGGTTGGCGCAAACTCATATTACTACTTACAAACATACATATATTATATACATATAGACACTCGAGGCTATTTGTGGGCGATGAGTTTCTACTCCAGTTAAGTGGCATATATGACAAACATACTTGTGTGTGTAATTGCCTGCTACTTACTTGCTTGTAACTCAAGAAGGCGTATGAAATATTTGCTCGCTTTTTCAGAAATTTTCAAAGTTTTGGTTGATATTTACAAAAAAAAAAAATAATATTAATATGTAAACAATTATTTAAAAAGTTGTCAGAAAAATATATCTAGTAGCTATTATCTAATTTACCTCGAGACTTTGAATGGAACGGAATTAGAATCATTAGTCCCAGTTTCATGGACCCTAACTACCTTTCCGCAATTTCTAATAATCTATATTTCATAAATTATTATTTTTTTTTGCAAATATGTATCTCCAGAAATATTGAAAATCTCCAATATATAGTATTTACAATATTAGCAATCTTAATGTTCAAGTTCAGATTTAACATTTTCCTAATGTGTTTCCCATATAATGGAGAAATTAATATTTTCTTATTGGCATTTAAACATTTTCCCAAACTTTTCTCAAATGACATTTAACACTTTTTCAAAACATTTCTCAAATCTTTGCCAATTTTATAATACTCAAGTTGACAACTAATATCGTGTAAGATTTTGTTAATATTCAAGTTGTTGTAGAGTATAATTCTCAAACATTTCTCAAGTCATTAAGGTGAACTTCCATGGAAAATGCATATTTTTCTCAAAAATTTCTCAAGCATTGACATTTAACAGTTCCTCCAATCTTACTCCAGTTTTTTTTTTAATTTTAGTATTCTCAATTTGATATATAATTTCGCTTCTCAAGTATGTTTGACATAATAATTTTCAAATTAGTTGTTATATTTGAGTATTAATTACTGACTGCTGAATTAATATTTAAAAATTGCATCAAACTTACATATCTCAACAAGTTGAGAAATACTACTATGAGCAAAAAATAATAAGACTTTGTTGAAATTTTTAAAATTATAAATTAATTTATTCTTCAAAATCTATGTCATCACCGTCAAAGTAATCCCACTTGGCCGTAATACATTTGCGCCAACGTTTTGTATCAAACCTCAGAACAGTTTTTAAAGTCAATTTCCGGAATAGCCTTCAATGCGCGTAGCGAATCACGTTTAATATCTTCATTTGACTTAAAACGGTTTTCTCGGAGTAGTGGTTTGAGTGTGCTGAACAGCCAGAAGTCACATGGAATACGGTATTTGCGGTATTTGTGAATTTGGGGAAAAACTCACGAGGAATCTATGCAGTATGCCATGGTGCATAATCGTGGTGTAAAAACCAAGAGTTGTCAGCCCATAATTCTAGGCTTTTCGCGAAAAGAATCATAACACTTGTTGAAAGTTGGGCAGTCGAAAGGAATTCGAAATGCAGCACACCTCCATAAGCGAAGAAAACTGTCAACATAACACTAATTTTTGACCTGCTTTTACGACTGTTTCGGCTTCGGCTCACCATGGTTACGATACGATCGATTGATCGTCTGTAACCGGGTCGTAAGCATAAATCCTACACTCATCGGCAGTAACAATACGTTTCATGACATCCTGGTGGTCATAAATTACACTGTGGAACATTTTTGGGATTATTGTCTGGGGGGTGAGAAATTCCAAGTCAGGGGGATGGTACTAGGTCAGTATAGTATAGTATATAGTAGTCAGTAAATTTATTGACATGTTGATTGATCATCAATTGATGATGATGTGTCAAACAAGCGTATACTAAACTCTAATGATAATTTTGATGTGACATTTGGTCTAGATGTCACAGATAGTCATATCAACCTAGAAAAAAAATATTTCGATGAATGGATTTTCGCGCGAAATTCAAATAAAAATCTTACTATTTTTTGCTCACAGTACATATAGAAACATTATGTTTTATGAACACTTTCTATATTTTAACGAATTTAGGTGATTAGGTATGTTAAAAGTTGACGATAACTCTCGTAATATGGTAATTAGCCGATTTTCATGAATTTTTTTAAAAGAAAGTACTGAATCGAATGTTTCGAAATTCTTTGGACAAAATAAAGTATATTTTCTGCTATATTTTAAGATTTTTTTACAAAAATATTGAAAAATGGCGGAGTTATGTGCTGTCTTCGGAGGTGCTAAAAAAAAGGTTTCCCAACTGCTGTCATGATTCCGGCCGAATGAGGAGCTGAAACGAAAAATTTCAAAAAGATTGTTAAAGTTCAAGATATTTTCTATATATGAACCTACGATTTTTGAAAAATATCAAAATTAACAAAATGGCGAAGTTCTGAAGAAAGTGTCGTTTTTTTAGGTAAAAAAATTGTCGTCTTTTTATACCAAATTGACAATTTTCAACCTATCTAAAAGATAATTGGTCAACCGTAGTAAATATGTATATTTAAAGCAGTCAGTTTCAATTTGAAGTCGATGGGTCAATTGCTCGTTGAGGTATGATAACAGCAATTTTGAAAAATTTCGTTTCGAGAAAAAGGCGTTTAAACATTCAACTATATTATTTACACCTGCGAACGGTCGCTCTTTAGAACGCTGCCATTCAAAAACTATTCAAGATACGATCTTGCCGATTTCAAATGATATTTTTAAAAATATAAACAATCGAAAAAGCAAAAAATATCGATCTGTTGAAAGACTCACACTAGTATAGCCCCTTAAGGCGCGTTCCAAATCAGCTGAGTGGCTTATGATTACAAAATATGTTTTGGATTTTGGAAATAAAAAAATTAGGATATTACAAGTATTGTAATATTACATTAAAAAATAATAGCAAATAATTTTTTGGACTCACACTAACCTTAAATATGCCTTTAATATATGTATGTCTACGTGGAATTTGAAATATAAAAATAAATATTCTTCGAATTCTTCGAACAACCTTAATGTTCTCATTAGATGTATTTCGAATCATACATATTACATATTGTACGTGTGAAGGATGTGCGTGTATATATTTGCACTGCTTCAAGTACAATTTTGTTCAAATTGTTCAAACAAAAGTAATGAGAATTTGGTGGCCCGAAGACACTTAAAATTAATGTCTTCCTTCGTGGATGGCAAATGTTGAATACTTAATTATATATGTATGTGCACAGTTATGCACACATATAACCGAACTTAAGTGTGTAGTTATGTCGGTTTCATTAGCTATTTGGCGGAGTTAAGACTCGGAATCATTTCGAGATGAATTAAATTGATAATGGCATTGCAATTTATGGCGTCGACACAGTTAAAGATATTTTTATTGTTAGTAAAATGTTTGCTGTTTTCAATAGTGTTGAATTGTGGTGAATTTGTGGAGTGGTTAAAAATGGTGAAGGATTGAAAGGTAGCGAAGTAAGCTGAATTTATCGAAAATTTTGAGAAAAATAATAATTTTGGTATTGATTGTGCTTGGAGGTAATGAACAATAAGAAATAATGATTGTGTGTCTATTAGAAGCACTTCATTTTCAGTAAAAGTTATTAAATTAAGAGTATAGCAATCTCCTGTACGCACCACACCACTTTCTCAGTGTGAGTTGTAGCATACTTTTCTGCGTCAGTGTTACTGTTGCGCCTGCAATGAATGTCCTGAAAGTTGATACCAACACACTCGTATTTTTGTTGTTGCTTGATTTTTGTAGACAACTACTGTCTTTCTGTCAATTTTTTCGGCAACATTGTACCGTTGCCGTAAACATCCTTGTTGCTGCGACAATTAAACGCGTCGATTCGCCAATAGTTGAGGTTGAGCAGCAGCTGCAGCATTGTTGCACGTATTTTATCTATGGCGTGTGGCTGCTTTGAAGAGGCACACTTCGAGACAATGCAACAGTGGCGTTATGCAAGCTGATTTGCAGCAGGCAACATTTGCCACAAATTGTTGTTGTTGTGTTGCTTTTTAAATTTATCGTTTTATTTAAGCAGCTTTCTTGCGCCGCCTTTTTAATCAGCAGTAAAAGGAATGTGGTGGCAAAGTGGCGTAATAGACTGTGGAGCAACTAATTAAAGTTGCAACAACGACAATGTACAACAACCATTTGCAATTCTATAGGGAGCATACATAAATTGCACGTGGTGAATTCGTATGTGTCTGTGTGTTTCATGCAGTGCAACACGGTTATAGCAGCGCGGATTTTAGTTTAGTTCTATGGAGTATGGCAACAAGCTTGCGCTCTGAGACTTAGGATCGGGAGGTACTCCCGAATTCTTTTTCATATGAGAGAGATTTGAGACCATTTTTCAATTTAATTGGGGAACGAGCATTCTCTGACTTCAAGTCAAGTACTCATGTGCTCGAATCAATCTTTTTCTTATGTTGGGAATACCGAGAAACAAAGAATAGAAGACTTACGATCAAGCAGAAAAAAATCTCCGACTTAGCTTCTTTGGGTTTCTTCTACAGAGTTCGAAACCGTTAGTATGGTTTCGTAGTCTCTTTGAAACGTTGAAGCTAACCAAAATACTAGAAATATTTTGGTTTTAAGCTAAAGGAAGACTACACTTATGAAACTAGCTCTTCCTGATAAGTCCTAAGTCAAAAGATCTATAAAAATGTCAAGCGAGACCAGTAAGAAACAGACCAAGACCAGCGACAGAAGCGACTGAGGAACTTAGGTTAAGTGAAGGCTTTATCAAAATCAATACCAGCGGATAAGTTCTGCAGGTTCAAAATTATCTTATATTCGGAACAGACTTTGCTATTAAGGCAAAATATCTGAAGCTCGAATATTTCGACACGTCTAAAAAAGAACTCAAAATTATATGCCATTTTTAAGAGGTATATTACAAATACTAAGTCTTTAGACACGCGTGGGTGGAAACCTTGACGGATTTCAATGTCCGATTGGTGAGAATGAAGAAGTGTCGAAGTTTGGCTTTTGACTAAAAATTAAACAAAAGAAAGACCGTAACCAGGAAATTAGCGATTTCTGTTGAGTTCTGAGTCCACAGATAGGTGAAAACTACTTGGACGGTCGACAGATGCTAATTATTTTACGGAAAGAGGCGAATAGTGGTACAGAGAGCTGCGGAACTAAGATTAAGTTAAGACTTCGTCAGAATTAGTACCAGCGGGCAAGTTTTTCAGGAACATCAGGTTTATAACGAACTCTTCGACACATCTTAGAATATCTCAAAATTAAATGCCATTTTAGGAGGTTTTTTATAATTACTAACTCTAAATACATCGATTGGAGTACTGCCAGTCCGGTGTCAGTATGCGATTTTGATGTTAGGTTAGTTAAAGTTAGGTCGTAGAAGTGTTAGGTTAGTTGTAAACGTTGGTCCTTAGTGATACGTAAAAACTCAATAAAATTGATCACCTGATCATACATTTTTAAGGTCCATTTCTAAGTCTGGCAAAATCTGGACAGTTGAGAATAAAGTATCTAGATGATTCCACCCTGCCTTCCTCCATAAAATTTTCGTAATTTGTTTCCGCCAAGATTTGTTTGAGATTAGGCTAATTGGTGAATCTATTGGACTGTGTTCAGTCCGAGCGCCTTAAATTACGGCGTGATTGACTTTCAGAAAACCTCTGGCGGTTCACTCTGGGCCAGAAGCATCTCGCAGCGCAAGTTCTTGTTGTTGACTCGCGCTTGTCGCACCCATGGAAGGTCCATAGGTTTAATGCTAGATCGCAAGAGTACAACGGCGTACATACTCGCTGAAATTGGAGTATCCTTCCTAGCAAGCTCATCGGCTTAGCAGTTTACGGCGATTCCAACCACCCGAAGAAGTCTATTACGGAAAAAACTTAATGTTAATGTTAATGAGGTAATGCACACCTTTGATATTCTATTAAGTAATTTTAAGTTAGGTCGGGCTATACAAGAAAAGCAAGTTTTATAAATCATCTGTAAATTCGAGATCTTGTTCTCTCAAAATAAGCGCAATATCCTGCTATCAAATGTCCTTAAAGACAAACATTTGTAAGTGATACGTTGAGACTTTATCCCTTCAAGCTTCAATTTAATATATTTTAGGTGCTGTTGAAGCGAAAAGTATATCTGAGTTAGGACATTAATTTCTTGAATTTTGACAGAAGTTCCAGTAAATTTTCAGTGTTTTTCAAAGAAGGTATATGCCAATGTTTTGTTGTATTCAAAGAAGTTCCCTAAGGCTTATTACCTAAGTAATATCAAAAATTAAACAAAAATACCCAAATCATCTAATATCAGCTCCACTTCCTATTAGCTGCCACCAATCTAAACATTTCAAATCATTTTCGTTACTTTAACTATTGAAAATTACAAAAACAGCCCTATCCATATAGTGTATGCTATTACGATATCCCTGCCCGCTTTGTGTGCCATATTAGATTGACAGTGGTGTTGGTGCTTTGCTCCTTAGTCGTCGCCTGCTTTTATATTTATTACCCGTATTGTTCTCGCCATCAACGAAAACGAAATACAACAACAACAACAACAATAGCGAATAAGTAAAACGTTAATGCAACACACTCATCACGTGGCATTACCGAATGGAGAGATGCTGGCGGCGCACACTTGCCGCTGCTCCCCAGCAAGTGTAAGTATTTCAAATCTTTGCTTTCGTCTTCATGTGCTCCAGTCATGGCCCTGGCATGGCAGCGAAGTGACAGGGACTGCTCAAACGCCGCTAGTCGCTAGTTGAATGCAACGTGTTGGCACAGCAGTTCCTTCGCCGTCGCATCGCAGTTGCGAGTACCAGTGACATTGGCACTTGAGTGACAAGCGAAATCCTTTAAGTCTTCAATTACTCAAGTTTAAATAGCGAGTACGCATATTTGTCGTTACTATGGATATGCACAAACACACACACACTTACATATGCACTTTATATTTGAAAGTGCTTTTGGGTGTAAAGAAATGCTGAGACGCAGTTGTCGACGCCTTCGGATGATGAAAACCCATCGAGTTCAATTTAAGGTTACTCAAAATTTGCATAGTGACATTTTTTTCTCATAAGAGTGATTTTTGTGGAAGCTGGTTGCATAAAATAAATTTTAAGATTTAAAAATTTATTCCTTATAGATTGGTGGTATACTTAGTACTTTAATGAAATATTGTTTCCTTCAAAGACAGCCACTTTGTTCGAGGTTCGTATAAATCATTATTATTATGATAAAGACTCCCAAAGATCAAAATATTAAGAAAAATACCTAGATTAGATTAGGTAAATCAGCTGATATTAGTGAGCCTACGAATAATCCCACCTGCACAGCTAGAGACGTCTGCCCGTTGTATTGTCAAGAACTGTTAGGTAAGGATATCGACAAAGTGCATTGAGTATGCTACAAGTTAATTGAAGCTGCTAATATCAATTCTCATTGTTCGATAAAGGAATGAAAACCGATGTGATTCAACCATAGTCTAGGGAAAACTGGACAGTAGAGGAGGAAGTGTCTACATATTTCCAGCTCATCATCCTCCATATAACTTTGACAAGTTCGGTCCTGCAAATATTTATCTTAACCACTTATGTGGACTGTTAGAACACCTATCATTGCAGCGATGTGAACCTTGCTAAGAACATGTAGTGTACGTACCACTTTGGGTCAGAAATATTTCGCAACCGCACAAGTGGTTGTTGCTGATCAACGCTTGCTGAACAAACACCAGGCCCATACCATCCCAAAAATTAATAGTATAACAGACCTGATGTTTTCCTTCCTTCCCATCCTGATGGGATTTGGGTAAGGCCTTTTTACAAACTCTTCGGCTTTACAGTTCCGAATGATTCTGCTGTGAGCAGTAACACAGACAACTCTAATATGGAAATAGTTGGACGCTGCTAATTATGAGGTCATGCACTGCTTAACTAGCTTTGAGCTCACTGTCAGCGAACATGAGGCCCATACAGCGGTTGTGCTTTCGGAGGAAATTCATACCCTGAAAGAAGATGAACTTTGTAGAAGTACTGCTGCCTATATGGCGGCCACTTTGGCTTGAAATAGACACTACAGTGGTCTAGTAATCTGACTCTGCATTGATATGATATGTTTTAGGTTCGTGTGAAGAGTCACGACTACGTTCGTTGAAAATGTTGCAGAAGTGTATCCAGTTAAAGAAATAGTGTCTGAAAATCATCGTGTTAGCATCAGCGAGATGGCCGACTATCTCAACATTTCTTATGGGTCGACGCAAAAAAGTTTTGTTAATGTTTTGAATATAAAGCGTGTCAATACTAGACTCTTACCAAAAGACATGAATCTCTTGCGAATCGATGTCGAGTAGAGGTTGCAAAAAGAAATGATTGACAACGTACCTGAAGACCCCACATTCACCAAACGCATTATTACTGCTAGTCATCACAGTTTAGTCAGACGTAGGTTTCTGAATATATAGTATGACGTCGAAAATGTCCAACAATCTAACGTGTGTCGTTTCAAAAGTAAGCCGAAACCTAAAAACCAAAACTTTTTGAAGGCATTGAAGGCCAGTCGAGGATTATAACCAGTTTGTGGAAAATTGGGCTAAGCATGACATTTCCATGTTTGAATTGACTCAGGAGTCTACTTTTAACTATACTGGATACTATAGACCATCTGATTTCAAACAGCAAGATCAAGAATCATAAGTAATAAAAAAGTTTTTTTAGATCGCGTGTCAAACAATTCAAGATTCCTTTTATCAACTGGGTCGAACCCAAAGTGGACAAATAGACGGAAAAAGCTTAGAAAAGACTTGATATGGATGTTTTAAAAATAAGATATGTGAGTACATACATTGATATTACGTCTACCATACACCGCTTATCTTATAATTTTAGAGAAACCAAAATATATACTCTTTGATTAAATGCTCAGCGACTATGTTGAGATTTAGATTTATAGAACGTCCAGACTTCATAACAAACACGAGTTTATTGATGATACAAACCACATCTATTAAATCGACTTAAGCACGCCTCTAAGCCTTTTCAGAACACTAATAAAAATACTTTTCAGATATTCATAAACCCAACACCTTAAACTAGAACTTGTGGAACAACCTAAATGTATTATTAAGTGTTTTGAAAGGAATTTCAGACTTCAGCTGGTGAAAGCAATAATTGAAGAAGGGCTCATAAGCTATTTCCAAGAATCCAAAGTGACCGATTTCTCAGTAATTTATAAAAGAACTTAACTCTTTAACGTCTTTTCAGGAGACTTAAGAAAATTTAAAACCGAAACTTGTCTGCTCGATATTCTGCTACTTGTGAATGATTTGTTTTTCGTCAAAAATTTAACAAGCATATCCAAGAACTTAACTCTTTTAAGCGCTATTTTTAAACGGCGCAGTTTATTTGGAGGTAAGTGTGGATCTCCACAACTGTTATCTGCACGCGCTCGTTTCGAGTGCCTCGATTGCTTGCCGCCGCCGCTCATTTATCATTAAATATGAAGGAAATATCTAAATCAGCGAATATAATTTGAAGAAAGCAAGGCAAATGAAGAGTCGCACGGGCAAATAATAAATAAAGCAAAATAACAGTTGAATGAAATAAAATGTTCGACAATTTACTTGAAGTTAAGAAGATGCGACGGGGTGTAACAGTTCGGGACAAAAGGAGCATCTCGAAAGAGGAAAAGGCGTCACAAATCGTGTCAATAGAGCGTTGACAGTGTCCATTAACGACACAACAGTGTGCACGCCGATAGAGTCCCTTCTTTCAACGGGGCGGGGGGTGGAGTGAGTATGATGCAAAATAAGTAATAATGCGAATGGGAATGGCAATGGCACCCGAGCGCATTGCAGTTTGAATGAAGGGAGAAAAATGAACTTAGCGAGCATTTTTGGCACAACAGCAGCAGCAGCAGCGACGATGGCAGCGGTCGAGTCAGCGCCAACAATGAAGGCGCAACACAATGATTGCTGCAATGACAGTAGCGTCAAAGTTGAATTGCAACATAATTTATCACTGCAACAACAATGGCGGCACACAACGGTGGACTATGCGCGTCCGTCCAAGTTGCTCTCGGGCGTTCTATGTAGCATATGGATGCGAGAATATATATGTACATATGTATATAGTGTTCATACTTTGCTCTTGTTGTTGTTGTTTTTACAGCTGATGCCATTCAGCTTCGTCACACGTTCGAGTGCTTTGCACACATTGTTTTTGGATTTTTGGTGTTGTTGTTATTGTACTTGTTCTTGTTGTTGTTGTTGTTTTTGTATATAATAAAATTGACGTTGAATAATAGTTTTGTATCCAAAGATTGCTGTGAATATTTTTTTGATTAGAAACGTGTTAGTAGCTTCATATTCGGTATGTAGTCTCTTAGCTGTCTTCGAAATTCTATTAATTTCTGTCAGCCATGCTCAGGCTACATACCTACAATGGTGTTGGCGGACTCTTATGTAACTGTGTTACGAGCTGTAAGAGTCCTTTAAATGTGGAGCAAAAAATCCATGTATCCAATAGTGGAGTTTATGTATTGAGGTTATACCTACAAATATGAAAAAGGGGTTATGTAGAGTAAGGGAGAATAAGTACTGAAACCATAAGCTTTAAAATCTAATATTAAACAGCAACCAGTTATGTAATATCGAGTCTCGATTAAGTTCATAAATTTCTAAAAAAGAACTCATGAAATATAAAGTGAAGGGAGATTAAGGAAAAGAAAAATGGGTCCACATTCTGAGTCGGTGGATGGATGGAATTATGGAGATATTTCGAACGCTGACCGAAATGCATAGTATCATACTAAATCGGTCATAAGGGTGAAAATCTGCAAATTGGGTGTACAAAGTCTAGGAGAAGGTACCGATTTCATACATATGTATTTGCCACCAAATCACAGGAAGACTAAGGTAATACATCTGATCAAATTTGACCCGAACTAGTCCATATAAACTGAGGCACGAAAACTGAAATATTAAAAGAAGCTTTTCGTAGATTGGTACTTGAGTGACACAAGACATTCAGTGAAGGTCGTAAAGTGATCAAAAACTTGTCTAATGCATACATCTGTTAATCGATAAAATTAGAGAAACAGTTTTGGAATCAGAGGGATAGCAGAGAATCTCAGCATTTCTTCTGGATCGACTCAACACATTTTGGTTAAAGAGTATGAAGCATGTCGATGCTAGACTACTCAACCAAAAGATTGAACCTTTTGCGAAAAAGACGTCGGGTATAATTTGCAAAAGAAATGCTTGACACCGAAGCTAAAGACTCTACTTTCATTAAATACATCATTACCGCCGTGGAGACAAGGGTTTATGAATCTGACGTCAAAACCGTGTAACAATCCATTGATTGGTGCTACAAATATCATTTGAAACCTCAAAAAAGACACCGAAAGCCATTTACCCGAGGCAAGAGTATGGAAAATTGGATTGTTGTGTTTTTAGAATCGACGTATTGTAGGAAACAAAGTCCGCATCAAGATCCTCTAATTCAAACGCGTAAAGTCATTAACCATTTCTCTATAGGGTTCCCAACATTACTGCCGGTTTCATTATTGATGAAATATGGACCAATTATTCACTTTGTCCATAAAGCCCAATTTACAGTGAGTTTTTGAGTATGTAACGGCGTCTCAACCAAAAGTGAGGTCCATCACTGAAGAAAACTCGCAAATTCGCCTCGCGCGTTCTGAACCATTAGTTTGGTAATACATTAAATGATTTGCAAACGTTGTTCCGTAGTATGTAACATTGAAAACAACTCATCTAAAAAAACACCCTTTGCATCCTACTTCTTTATTGGCGTGGACACCGCTTACGAAGTTATAACAGGGTTTACAACAGCGCGCCAGACATTCTTCCTTTTCGCTGTTTTCTGCCAATTTGGGATTCCAAATGTAGCCAGATCCTTCTCCAACTGGTCTTTTCAGATTTTCCTCTGCTTCCCCCGGCGGGTACTACGTCGAATATTCTCATAGCTGGAGTGTTTTCATAAGGAACTCGGGGACGGATTCTCTCTTCCACCATGAATTCCGCACCCAATTTGTGCTTCTTTATATGCCCACTCCAGTAAATGCCACAAGTACCTACTCGTCTCAAGTACTTTTGCCGTCCATCGCATTTCTTGGACGACGGTGATGTCAGTCTTTACTCTTACGAGCACATCAACCAGTTGGGCAGCGGCAACTTCCCAATTAAGGGACCGAACATTCCAGGTGCATGCCCTTAAATGTAATCCTTAATAAGTTTGCAGTGGTCGTCATCAAAAGAGGAGTCTTTATTTTTCTTTTCATAGAGGTGTTTTTTACGTGGCGGGTCCCAAACCCAGTGCACAACCTTAGGGAGGGATGTTGCGCCTTCTCACTTTAACTCGCCTTCAAACGGATGCTTTTTGGCTATCCATAGTGAACTGGGTCTAAGATCGGAAGTTGAGAGCTGCTTGAGCAGTAAAAGAATCGTTTCTGGCCACTCCCAAGTGAATGGTGCTTAGAGAATTTTCCTCATTTGTGTGGCCATCTACACATGACTCCATCCTCTTCCCTTTGTCCTTTTATAAAGTGCATATATTATAAAACTGCATTTAATTTCGATAACCGAAACGGATCCAGATTTGATATTCGAGCAAGAAGTGTTACTCAAAAGGATTCTTTGGGATTGTTTGAAATATATTTGTTGGTGCTCCTAGCATCGCCGTTTTCGGTTAATATTAAAAAAGTTATTCTTAATAGTGGTTGAATCTTGGTAAGGAATATAGTACTCCAATTGTGGATTGTGTTGAAAGAAAGAAGTTTATTATGAGCCCTTTGACGGCGAAAAATCCAAAAAGAAGTAAAAAAAAACTTGGAAAATATTCGAACTTTAGTGAAAATTTTTAGAATTTAATTTTATTTTTTATTTATATTTTTTATTTTATACATAATACTTATATCGCTTCGAATGCTTTGCGAATAGCAGCGTACGATCTTCAAGACAGCGCTGAGCTTGTCAAAACTTCATATTGGCAGGGAATATGCAACTCACTTATGCGTCATAACTTATACATCGCTATAAACACACACACACACACATGTATATGCACACATTTATATATGACGCGGATTTCAAGAAAAATGTGGCAGCACTAAAAATGACAGCAGCAGCGTCGAAATCCTTTGATATATGCGAAGAGATTTCATGCATGCAACAAATCCTTTACCATCACACGCAAATGTCAGTCTATAATAATAAATATCCAAGTACATACATACATATATACATATGTATGCAGTTATATAGTATATAGGTATGTGGTATGTATTTATGGGTGTTCCAAAATTTTTCACGTGTATGAATTCTGCATATGTAGGTGTTTTAATGTTGGCACTTAAGCGCATCTACATACACACATGCATTCGGATGTGTAAATATGAAGCTGTGCATGTGTGTGTGCAGTTGTGAGTAAGGATAAGCTCATAAGTAAGATAAAAAGGTGGAATAAACTGTGCATGAGTAGATTTAACGTCAAATAAAGCATCCACGGCACCAAGTAATTGTTGTTGTTTTATTTTTCATTTCTCTAAAGCGCACAGGTACAGGTGATTTGTGTGTACATGTGTGTGCGCTTGAGTGTGTGCATATGCGTAATAAACTTAGTGCGCACTTAAGTATTTGCATACAGACTAATTTAATGCTGAAGTTGAGGGGATAAGGTGTTTTTAAGTTGGTGCTTGGATCTGAGCTCACTTGCTTACTATATGCGGCGTCTTATTGGAGAGAGAGACCATAGTAAGTTAGTTGATATCCTCACAAAATATCACCTCAATATGGAAATGTGCTAGGAGAGGTTATAGTGAGTGAGTGAGTGAGAGAGTGTTTATGAAACTCAAAATTCAAACATATTTGACATTGCATCGGAACAAGGCCGAGTTTGCTAGGATTCTAGGAGCACTGTTACAGTACTCACTTTGTACTTTGTAGTGTATTTTGAACAGACTATTACATTGAAGCAGTGGTGCTAATATAGGTCATATTACAAGCTTCACAATAAGCTGGATTGAATAAAGAAATATAAAATGACTTTTCAGGTTCCATCGGCTCAATCACACCCTTTGTTTTTATAGTTTTGACTTCTACTTTAAATAGTTTAGAGTAAGTTAAGTATTCCGAGACCGGAAGTCGTGAACTGCCTAAGCCATATGTAAAAGAATTGCTTCTAGGCACTCCCAAGTGAATGGCGCTCAGAGAACTTTCTTCGCTTGCATGAACATCAACACATGACTCCATCCTACAACGAGTTTTCGAGAAAAATGTTCTGCGGAATACCGCAGTCGATGGAACGATGAACTGTACGAGATATACCACGACATTTACATAGTTCAGCGGTTACGCTAGCTAAATCATGTCGGCCGAATGAATGAAAACAATCCAGCCCTGAGAGTATTCGACGGAGTACCAGGCGGGGGAAGCAGAGGAAATGGAAGACCCTCACTACATTGGGAAGACCAGGTAGAGAAGGACCTGGCTATATTTGGAGTCTCCAATTGGCGCCAAACAGCGAAAAGGAAGATCGGCTGGCGGGCGTGTTGTTGTAAACTCAGCTATAACCACGTCAGCGGTTAAGTAAAGAAGAAGTTAAGTATTAGAAAATGTCATCATTCTCGAAAAGGTGACAAAGAAAAAATTTCTATCTAGAATTATGTTAGGTCATAAAGCTGATTCTCGCAGCAAAGGCAAAAGCAAGATCACTTTGAACACAAGGGAACGCCGGTCCTTTGTAATACCCCAAAATTAAAGATAAAGATCACCAAACCTTTATAGATCGACAAAATGCTTTGAGCCCACCATAAACATGTTCAGGTGCTTTATATCGATCCCAGGAGCTTTGTCAGTGTCGCCGCAAATGTGTTTGGCGAGGGGTTTCAACCTCACTCTGGCAAGAGCTGGAAAGTTGAGAAGAAAGTACGTAAGTAATTTCAGCTCATCTTCTTCTATACAGCTTAAGAAATTTGCGTCCTTCAAGATGCCGCAGTTGCACAAGTTTCGTTTATTGACCAGTGCTAGCCAAGTTCACGAAAGGTCGATAGATCCTCTTGATAGTGCACAAAAATACATCGGAATACCGACTCGTTGTCAATCTGAGGACATTGGGGTAAAGGTGCTCTCTATTACAAATTCATAGCTTTTTTAGTTTCCAGCGATTCCGGGATGACCCGGCACCCCAACAAGTCGCAACAACTACTTGCAGCACAAACTCAGCAACAAAACGAAGAATCAAACAAATATAAAATATTTATGGCAGATTATAAAATATGTATAATAATTGGAAAGCAAAACGAAAAGAAGGCATGTAAGCATTAGGCATAAATCATTTTTAATCTTCTGAAGATTAACCTTCCTTCTGTGTTTATTTTTCTAGTCACTTCAGTCCGCAAACCTATAATAGGTGAAAGCAAAGTCAGATAATCCAAGCATTCATGCGTGGGTTTAACGTGAGCTTTACATTTCTCATCAGAAACAAAGAAGCAGACAAATCGAGTATCAAAAAGTTCAAACAACATCCAGAGAAGGAGGAAAAATTGCGAAACCCGAACTCGATATTTATGTTTAGGAAGCTAGAGGATCGTAACTGTCGAACCATGTTCCATTAAGCGTTAGAAAACTGTCAAACATTTTTATACCTCTAAAATTTCACTTAATCAGACCGCGGTTGTGAAGAACGAATGTCTGAAACTTTCAATATTGACAGAACGTAACAGTTAGATTGAAGAGGAGGAAAAAATCAAAATAAAAAGAGAGAAATATAAGTTTTGGATTGGCAACCTTAAAGAAAAAAGTATAGAAAAAACTGGCTTCTATATAGACCTAAAGATGCTTAGAGAAAGAAAGAAAGTACATTGAGCTGATTAAGAAATCTTTTTACTGAATCAGAGTTAAAGAATAAGTAAAGAATTCCATTGAAAATCTACGAGTTTAATCTCAATTTTTTCTCGACTTGACCAATTAGATTTTAATTTTTAAGAATTCTTCATAAAGAAAAAAAGAAGAAAAGAGAAACGCAGAGTCTACTTTTAAGCAGAACTTTGGTATATGCTAATATTAAGGTCTTCAAATTTTCTCTCAAAACTTTATAATACCTAACAGAACCTTCTATATAGGTAAAGTATAGCAAGCATGTGAAAGATCTTACTGATTTTATGTCTCCATTGAAGCCATTGCCGTTTCATTTTGGTCAGCTGAATTTTGAACTTTATGCTTATTCTTCGAAAAAATTTCAAAAAAAAAACACAAAAGTAAGGTTAGGTTAGGTTTACCAGGTAGGCCAAAAACCACATAGAGCAGTTTTGGTACTTTGAGATACCAGATGGAGTTCAGTTGCTAGGTCCAAGAGGAGTAGTCATACTTTAAGACACCTGCGCTTGACGCGAATTTGAACAGACTCTGCGGCCTCCGTATCGATATCTCACCTCCAGGGTATCATACCGTGGGGTTCCAGGTGCATAAGATATACTCCATTGTTTTCCTGGTATCCTACTCTAGACATTTCCTGCAGTCTTCTCGATCGGTCAGCCACATCCGGCGGGGTGTGTCGCCACCAGAAATAAAATTAAATCACAAACTTTTTATAATTTCAGCGCCTGGTATTTGGATATCCAGTTTAATTCATTTAGTGGTTTTAATCTCGCCTTTCTTTACTAAATTTTTTAAGTGCACATAAAACCCACTTTTACCTAAATTACTTAAAGTACATAAAGCCAAGTGTAGCTTACTGTAAAACCACCCCCAAACTCCACACCCTGCTTTACGCCGACAGCGCTTTGCCTAACAGGTATTTCGGGTAGTTGGTAACCACTGCATTTTCGCTGCCGCAGCTGCCACATTCGATGACTGCTCATATCAGCGGAGTTTGAGTGGTGAAAAAGCGCAAATTAGTAACAGGTGTTTTCTTTGACAACCTTTCAGGAGGTTTCAGCCGGGCGGTGAGGGATGAAAGCTGCCTTTTACTTTTGTATACAAACACACAAATACACACACACACGCGTGGCAGCTCAATGCAAAACTATGCCATCAACCGCCATTTCTGCGTCGTCATCGCCAATTCGTTAGGAAGACAGAGTGGAAAGAGTGCCTTTGCCTCTTAGCTCAGCACAATACCGGCGGCTTTGACAGACAGCTCAACTTGGCTTTCGCCCTGGATTTGTCTACCTTTTCTTCCTGCTGCCACTTGTTAAGTTGTGCGCTATGCTATGTGGCGCTTTGCTTTTTATGCCACTTTGGCACACAAAGTAAATAAGTAAATAAAGTCAAGTCACTTACCGTATTGCTAACGGCAACGCAACAACTATACGCCTCAATGAATGCCCGCCGCATCCCCGCATCATTGCCGCATGCAAACACCTACCGTGTGCCTGTGCTTTTTGGGCTTTCTTTCATGTTTGTTGCGTTCGTTATTTTCATACCCTAAACTAAATTTGCCACGTTGATTCTAATACCCAGAAATAAATTTGAAATCGGAGACTCTATAAGTTATACTTATGAATATAGTCGATTTCGCTTATCTTCGACTGTCTGTATATACGCGCCTATTGCCGCAGTTTTGGAGATATCGATCTGAAATTTGGCACTCGCTATTTTCTCTTCAAGCAGCTGCTCATATGTCGGAACCGCCGATATAGGAGCACTATAGTCTATAGCTGCCATACAAACTGGAGGATCAAAATTAAAACCTTGTATGGAAATCTTTTTAATTTGACGAGATGTCTCCAAGAAATTTGACATAGATTGTTGTCTAAAGAAATAGTTCAATATCTGAAGAAATTGCTCAGATCGGATCACTATAGCATATAGCTGCCATACAAACTGTACGAGCGACATAAAGTGCTTGTATGGAAAACTTTTTCGTTTGAGGAGATACCGTCTCGAAATTTGGTAGGGGTTATTGTCCAAACTACCGTAAAATCGGCTAATAAATTGTTTAGATCGGACTACTATAGCATATAGCCGCCATACAAACTGAACGAGCAGATTTTAGTGTTTGTATGGAAAACTCTTTCGTTGGAGGAGATATCTTCGTGAAATTCGGCATGCATTTTTACCTAATACAACGGAACAATCGGCTAACAAATTGTTCAGATCAGACCACTATATATATAGCTGCCATACAAATTTGTATGACAACTTTTTTATATGTAAAGGGTATCATAGCTTCAACGCAACCAATGTTTACGTTTTTTCTTCTTTTTTTATTGCTTTCTGCGCTCCCAAATTGCTTGTTGTTGGTAGGAAGTGTAGAAGACGAGAAAATTAAACGTACAAATAAGTCAAAGCGGAGCGAACTCACGTCGAAAGCAATAAAAAAGGCGCACAGCTGCAACTGCCACCGAAAATACACAAACAACGGCGAGGACAGCAGGCGCGTCGCGGAGGCTGCCAACTGGCGAAAAAACATAATTTAATTTCATTATCGTTTTATTTACATTATTATTATTCTTTTTTTTTACAATATATAAATAAACACCGTAAAGCACCGCAACGCGTAACGAGTCAACTTGGAAGCGAAGATGACAGGCTGAAAGGAGACACACTCCAAAGCAACAGCTATAAAAGGGGGTTGCTGGATCAGCGCTGTTTTCCTGTGTGTGTGTGTGTCTGTCGTCACTTGTCGTCACCACTGTCTAAAGTTGGAGGGGGGGAGGGGAGAAACTTGCAAATCATGCTACAATAAAAAACGGCAGCCGGTGTTGTTGGCGCACCTGGGAGGAAAAAAAGAAACGAAGACTCGAGAATTGGAACATGTGTGTGTCTTTTTTTTAAGCGCAACTCAAGTATTAAAATATTTGCCGGCATAAATACACTTGCAGATACACGCATATATATAATATATATAAGGTGTAATCCGTTTGTGTGTGTATGTTTGTTGCAATGACTTTTAGCGCCTTAATATTATTTACATTCCAAATGCGCGTTATCGCAGTTTGTCGGTGCGTATAATTGCTATGTAATGAATTTGTTTGTGTAATTATATAAATTAAATGTATATGGTATGTCGAGCAGATATTTGCATATTTCAAAGTGTAACATATTTGCTTGTCATAATTATGGGAATTTTAAAACTTGCGTAATTAGTTAAGAATGTTTGTTGTATATAAATATGTACATACAAATGTACATGTTTGTATATACATAATTTGTAGACATATATATGTACATATAAGAAGTCTTATTCGTATGGATATCATAAAATTTAAAATATTTTTGTAGTTATTGTACGAAAACAAAAGCGTGCTCGTTGATTTATATTTCGGAATTGCCAATCCTAGTGTTGCAATCTGGCGACTAACAACTTGACCGTAAAGTATGACATTTTTGATGTTTTACATACTCAGAACGTTTTGACATACGGCCGCTACTTTTTTTGTTCACAGTAACTGTAAATATTCATCTCGGCCAAAAAATGGAATTAAATCAGGAACACTTTTGCGCGAATATTTTTCACAACTTTCGACGTGAATTAGCTCAGCAATAGTGCATCGTTGAACTTAATTCGATTTTTGTTGATTTTTGGCTTACAAGACCAGCGTTTATCGGCGATATGGTGAATTCAATCACAGATCACTTCAAGCGGGATTTTATGAAGGTTGTCCAAAACCAGTAGTAGTTTCTTTGGAAACTATTGATGCTGAGAGCAAACTAATATTGCCAGATCGTCATGTGAGCTATCGTGAGATAGAGACAACTATAGATATTAGTGGGACCAGCATACATTCAATATTCAATGGACATTTGAGAGTAAACAATGTTAGTTCACGTTGGATCACACACAATTTGTCGATTTCTAAAAAAGGCTCGTGTCGATTGGTCGGGAGAAGTGTTAAGAAAATACGATGGCGGTGCTTTGAAACACGTCTATGAAATCGTGAAAGATTATAAAACATGTATTCATGCGTAATAGCCGGAAAGTAAATAGCAGTCGACTGCATGGGTGTTTCAATATGAGCCGAAACCAACCAAAGGGGTTTGCGCACGAAGCACTTCCAAGCAAATAGTTAGTTACCTGCTTTGTTTGGAACAACTCGACATATCACTACCATACTACTAAAACAACGCAGAACAGTAAATTCAGAGTGTTACAAAATCATTTAATTGTCAGTTGCCTCTCAAGAAATCATGAAAATCAACCACCGAAGTTGGATCACTCTTCACCACGATAATGAAAGCTCTCACACATCGACTGAAAGAACTGGAATTTTCATTTATAGTCCTGACTTAGAACCAAATATTCGAAAAAATAAACCAAGAGGTCAATGTTTTTGGACAACTGAAGAGGCGGTTAATGCATTCAGCACAAATGTTCTGGAGATTTTGGAGATATCTTAGAAAATTGATTAAAACGCATGCAAAGGTATTTAGATCTCAAAGGAGAATATTTTCAAAAAACAATAAAGCGATTTTCTATGAGTAAAATTTGTTTTTGTTCTCTAATACCGTATGTACACACTAAAGGTTTCCAACAGCACAGTCCTTTGGTAACTATGGATGTCCACACCATTTTTTGTTTAGCTTAAAATGTCTCTATATCTCATGCGATGTAGGGAAACTAGTTAGTATCGAAAGCTGCCCTATTGATTATTTAATAAATTTATGATTGGTAAGATATTCCATCTGCATATTTTCTACTAACGGGTGATCCAAGCAGAGATCCTTTTTCAATAGCCTTTTTTGACAGATTTTATTTACTCAGTATAGTTTGGCATATACGTTTTGGCGTTTCGCTCAATTTAAGGTCAACATATTAGTCCTACTGAGTTTACTATTCGCCACACTATCATCCACCTTGAGACCCACCATTCGTTATTGGATAATATTCGACCGAATAGACCACGTCCAGCACGCAGTGGCAAAAATATTGCAGCCACAACTGAGAGTGTACACGAAGAGTAGCGGAGAGTCGATTCGGTGCCGTTCGCAGCAACTCGGACTGACGTATAAAACGACAAGGTGCATTTTACGTAGAGATCCTTAATTGAAAGCATACAATATACGGCTTGTACATGAATTGAAGCAGCTCGACCTTTCCTTGCAACATCGCTTCGAAAAGTTCTAAGAAGATCCGACGTCTTCGAACCAAATTTTTTTCAGCGATGAGGCCCATTTCATGCTCACTGGGTTTGTAAAAAAGCAAAATTGCCGCATTTGGGACGAAGAGTACCCTGAAGAGATTCAAGGGCTGCCATTTCATCCAGAAAAAACAACGGTTTGGTGTGATTTACGAGCCGGTGGAATTATTGGTCCATATTTCTTCAAACGTGATGTCGATTAGAACGTAACCATCAATGTCGACCGGCTATTTGATGCCTGAAATTGAAGCTCGTGATCTCGGCGACATTCGGTTTCAACAAACGGCACCACTTCGTACACATCACATCATTTTTTATTGAGAGAACACTTCGGTGAGCAGATAATTTCAGGTTTTTGGTCGGTCGATAGGCTAAAAATATGTTGTGATATTACATCGTTATACATTTTCCTGTAGGGATATGCAAAGTTTAAAATCTATGCGGAATTCCCTCATCGAGTCAGGCCTTGGAGCAAGACATCACGCGTGTTATTCGTCAGTTAACAGCCAAGATATTCGAACGAGTCATTCAAAATTGGACTCAACGGTTGAACCATCTGAGACATACCCGCTGCCAAAGAATTCTCCATTAAATTTGAAGTTTTTGTGTTTTTTCTTTTAAAAAGTAGGAAATCTTGAAATGGATCACCCTTTAGTTAAGGGAACTTTTAACACTCAGAAACAAATCTTCTGACCAGTCCTTAGCTGCATGGCTAAGAATTTTTGTCTGGAATATAGCAGGTTTCAATCAGCTCAGCAATTTCGTTTTGAAACGCTTTGACTCTTACTATTACATCATGTCAGGGAATTTTTTGGTCTTAGAACTGATCTAAGCAGATTTCTGTTCTGGTAAGAACTCTTCATAGATACATTGATTTACCCCATTTCGCCATTATAAATGATTTATTCGGAAAGCAGGCGCATTTCAAATTATAAGTATATATATGTATACCTAGATCAATTACTTTAATAAAGTAGCTATAATAAACAACTGACTCACCAAATCTTAAATGAAAGATTGAAAAATGTTCAACAATTTAAAGCATGACTACTCCCGGCATTCCTACACAAACAAATACACTTCATAACAATTGTGGGAAATATTTTGAAACAACCAAACCATTCTTGGAAGTGCGTAGAAATGTTAGCCACAATACTGAAATTGTCAGAAATTACTGAAATTCCTTCAAATCAGCAACTTCCCCACTTAGCATTTCAAAGGCACTTCCTTTCTGTTTCGTCTCACAATTTTGTGGTGACGTTGTTGACGTTTTGTGGAATGCTATAAATTAACAACAATAACAATATTGAATTAGCATTGGTTGTATGATGTAATGCGATGATTAACTGCCAACTGGGGCTGTTGGATGACGAAATGCGGGAGGTAAGGCGCACAAGCCGTGAGGAGCCGAGGCGGAAGTGTGCGTCGAATCAAGTGACACCACTCGATGGTGATTAGGTGTAGTTTGTGTGGATAACCTTGAAAGCGGCACAAGTGCTGGTCTACTTAACCTTCAAAATACATAAAGCTATTTACTTTTAAGCTTGAAAGCTTTTGTCAGCTTAGGAATGCGTAAAATATTTACAGTTTACATGTGTTTTTATTGCGGGAAGATACTCAGATGTTGGTATTAAAGCTATAAAAAAGTCTAATATAATATTTAAAGGTTGCTATATGAGGCGGAAACTACTTTCAATTCCAAATTTCGAAAATGCATTGACTTTCGGTAGAGTAATGATATTTTACAAATCACAATCAGTTTCGGACTCATCAGCTGCCAGTGGAAAGCTGTCGAAAGCTCAATCCAACTCTGCTGTCACTTTGACATTTATTCAAATCTCATTTCGTTTAAAACTAAAGCATATCACTCATGTGCACACACAAATGAAGGGCGACAAGTATTTTACGGCGAGCTGATAACCCAAAGCTATTGAAAATCGGCGGAAAAGTGTGAAAAGAGTAGACTGAGCCCAGCTGCTGCACAGTGATGCAACAAATTGCAGCGGAAAATGTGTCAAGACACTCGTCTTTTTTCATTCATCTTTTGTCACGTAAGAAATCGTATTTGCAACACTTGAGAACTCACACACACACACACACACACACACACACACACACACGAACAAACAACTCAAAGGCTCAACGCGACAAAGGACTTGCACATCACAGGCGTTGGTAAGAAAAAACGAAGCACAAAGATAGAGACACTGCGAAAAGGAGTATCGCTCGCAAAGAGCAGTCAGTGTCTGACATCCTCAAGGACCTTCCGCTTAGAGTATTACAAATTTCATGCCAGCGCCAGTTTCCAAAGCAGTCAAAGCAGCTGCTGCCAGTGTCGTTATGCACTTTTTAAGCAGCAGGTATTACACATATTCATATATGTATGTATGTATGTGTTTCCAGTCCATAAGCGCTTTTTCTCTCAGCTTGAGCTGCTCGCAAGGCGTCGTTGCATTTGTGTTTGTTTCTTCTGAGTTGTTAATGAAAAATGCATTTGCTCTGAAAAACGAACTTTCCTCTCGCCATTTAGGGTGCTTGCGGGGTGCTGTAAACGAAAATTTAATTTATGTCACCGTTAGTATATTCATTTGAAAAATGATATGCACGATAACTTCTGCATTTATTGTGACAAACTGCTTTAAATTTTGTGGACATCGGTGTTTGAGTCGTTATGAATGACTGCTCAGAGCCTTTAAGAGAAATTCCAAAAAGATCTTGAACAGGATAAATAATTTCGATATCGATAAAAGGCAAGTTGTTCAATGTTCTTATTGTAGGGATTGGCGAAGTTATTTAAAGGAAGCCAATGAAACGACTCCAGAAAGATGGCGAAAGAAAAGGATAGAGAACCGATAAAAAAGGTAGAATAAGTGCGCTAAGTAACGCAGATGATGATTTTGCTTATCAAATACATTATTTATGAACCAGAGATAAAGATTAGTAGTATTTAGATTTTCAAAGAGCCATCTTTTTATTCTTATTTATTTTTGTAGGGAGTCTATTGATAACTACTAAGGTTCTAAGCCGAGTATAAGTGAATGCTTGAATTTACTGGACTATATAAAATTTAGTCAAGGACAATATATTGTAAAACCAGACCTTTTATAGAGATTACAAGGACACTATACCTTGAAAAATCTGATAAATACAGTGTTTAAATCAAAGATATTGCTGAAAAAAGTATAGTTTGATTTAATACTTGATTCTTTCTGGCCACTTTTCGATTAACGATGACCCCAAAAACTTTGTAAACTTTTGTTAAGCTAAGGTTCAAGTGTCTTAGAAGTATTTCTTCAGCTCTTATGTATTAATATACATTAAATTCAATTCAAAACACTTTAGTAGTAAGATAGATCATTGACCTAAGTTAGGTTATGTACGAGGTCGCTTCTAGGAGGGATCTCACTTGGAAAACTTGGAAAACCGGTACTTTGTGGTACTTAAAAAACTCCTATATACCAGATCACAAGGCCCTTACAAGGCGACAAAACGCTTTAGGCGTATTACAAATTTGTTGAAACAATTAATGTCACTTTCGGCTATGTCTTCTGGTTTGCCGAAGGTAAGACTACCGAGATCTTTCAGTGTCATTTTGCAAATGCTGGATAATGGAAGATAATATGCCTTGATGTTTTCACTTCATCCTCTTCTTCTTCTTCTTAATTGGCGTAGACACCGCTTACGCGATTATAGCCGAGTTAACAACAGCGCGCCAGTCGTTTCTTCTTATCGCTACGTGGCGCCAATTGGATATTCCAAGCGAAGCCAGGTCCACCTGGTCCTTCCAACGGAGTGGAGGTCTTCCTCTTCCTCTGCTTCCCCCGGCGGGTCGAATACTTTCAAAGCGGGAGTGTTTCCGTCCATTCGGACAACATGACCTAGCCAGCGTAGCCGCTGTCTTTTAATTCGCTGAACTATGTCAATTTCATATATCTCGGGTCATCGTTCCATCGAATGCGATATTGGCCAACGCGCAAAGGACCATAAATCTTTCGCAGAACTTTTCTCTCGAAAACTCGCATCGTCGACTCATCAGTTGTTGACATCGTCCACTCTGCACCATATAGCAGGACGGGAATTATGAGTGACTTATAGAGTTTGGTTTTTGTTTGTCGAGAGAGGACTTTGGTTTCAATTGCCTACTCAGTTTGTTGGTGGTGTTTACGAAGTAGCACCTGTTGGCAAGAGTTATCCTGCGTTGGATTTCTAGGCTGACGTTGTACGCCTATGCAGTTTAAACTCCAGCAATTTCGTTGTGACATTTACCCAAACGAGTCTGATGATAAAATAGCTTAACAATAATCTTTTATGGACAGACAATCTTTGTTGGTTTGCTGTCGGAGTGAATGTTCATCTTCCCGAAGAATAGAACGTCTACTGCTACGTTAATAACAGACGTTTCTGCTTGAAAAACTATGCAGTGATCCGGTAGTTTAAACCCAGAGAAAACAGAAAACAGAAAACTCCACCTCCAACTTTCCTCCAACCATTTCCAGCGACTTCTCTCCATCCACATCTTTCTCATCGGTATTTGAGCAGAGAAAAAACCGCCACGACAGGCCCCTGTGACGCAGTGATCCAAGTTTTGAAGAATACAATTGAAGGAAATGAGAATTTCGGCATGTCCTTAACCTCTTTATATACCCAGCCATGAGCCATGTGCTTTAGAATTCACTTCGCAGCAATACACATGTCGGCAATGTCCACGGGAGCTATGTTTAAAATGGCATTAAGTGCTATTGTTGTATTAGTCCGTAGTGAATCTTACGTAGCCTTTTTGAGCGCCCTCCACTAGGCGAATACACCATGGAAAATTATTGGCTTGCCACGGTTTCATAGTGTTAAAACAGTACATTTAGTGAGAGTCCTCACCTTGTCTAGCTCCTATACAGCAATATACTTGTAAGACAACGATGCCTTCCTTACTATCTTCTTATTATTTGGCTTCCTTAAAAGCTTTCTTTGAAGAATGACCCTTAGGTATTACACGTTGTCAGCAAGTTGAAGACGTGAACGTCCGAAGGAGGGAAGAGACACATTTGGGATATTACATTTTTTGGTAAATAAAACGATTCCAGATGGAGGGACCCCTCGGTTAGCTCGTAGGCCTGCCTTTGATATATGTGGGTATATCGATATTCTGCTCCTAATGTACAGATTCATCAGTCTCTCCTTTGCACTGACGTGAGAGCTCTTTCCGGCCTTCGGTTTAAGCGCAACCTTAAACAGTCTCCAGTCCTACCGAACATGGAACAACTCTTGAACTTTTCTTAAATTTGCACACTCCATGCCATCTCTCACTTCACCCTGCCGTCGATTCGATTATGACTTGCCCTGAATTACGTTTATTATAGACCTTGCCGGCCGGTGCCGCTGCCGGTGCCTTGAAAATTAAATTTAATGTGTTGTCCATTTTTGCGGCACGTTCGCCAATTGCTTTTGCAACAGCCACAGACACAAGCAACAAATGCAAGGACAGACATAAAAACACACATATACTGATGTATACTCCTACATATGTATGTATATGTGTGTGTGATTGTCGGTTTGGGCAGCAGTTTCTTTTGGTTTGCAAGTAATTTCCTTCGGTTGAAGTTTCATAAATGAGTTTTAACTTAAAAATCAAAAACTTTCGCCATAACCATAAAATCGGTTATAAAACAACATACACACATATGAGACACGCACACACACAAGCACACATATACAATTGGAAATAGCCATTATTGTCTATATATATGTATGTATGTATGTGTGGAGTCTTTTGGTGCCCACTGCTATGGCTACCGGCTGAAGTCACCGCCTTTGTCGAGTTGGAAACGTTTATTCACCATTTTGTTTGTTGCTATCTTCTGTTCTATTTATTGTTGTTGTGGCTCTGTGCGAATGTGTCGACTTTTAGTCGTTTGTTCACAGTGGGCTTGACTTCCGTTATTATTGAACTTTGATCTGTTCATAGCGTGTGACAACGCATAAGGGCATAAAGCAAGCACAACAAACAAAAAAAAAACAAATTTGCCTCACATCCATATAGTACATGTGTACGCAGTGTTGTTGTAATTTGTGTGTGTCGCAAAAATCGAAACGTTGTTCCAACGAATTAAAAACTTTTTCCATTTCGAAATGAAATAAATGTTTTTTGGTGGCAATTTATGTTGGCGCGCAGTGGACAGAGGCACGTTTGCTTAACTGTTGCGAGTTTTACATGACCATGACTACATATAGACATAAATATTTATAGGATATCAAAAAAAAGAAGAAAGAAAAAAACAAATTGTGAAATATGTAGCAGCACAATATCAACAACAATTTAACAAATTAGCTACTCGTAGAACTATACGCTTGCTCTCTTAGTGCGAGAATTTCTGTTTCTGCTTATGGAACGTCAATTCTTCGCCGGCTCGAAGAGTTCAATTTTTTTTTGGAATTTTTAGAAAAAATTTCTGTGGGAAACTTGACTTCTAACAAGCACTATTCAACTGGTCATATAAAGATCTTTCTTTTTTGTATCATTTCCCTAATCAGAAATACGGTATAAACCACGGTAGGTCTAAACTTACTAAAGTTCTTAAGCTCAATCAAAACTGACTTTAATATGGAAGTGATCTTTCTTTGGCGATTGCATAAGTTAAGATTAAACTTCTGTTCACACAGCATCTACTTAATCAAAATTCTTCCTTCTACTGTGGGCAAAAATTAGTAAGACTTTTTAATTCGAATTTTACGCGAAAACTTATTCGTCGATTTATGTTTTCTTCTAGGTTGGTATGACCGTCAATGACATCTGTGTCAAATCTCACATCAAAATATGATTAGTGTCTAGTATACTTTCTCAAGTACGTCAAGTGCATTCGGCGATTTTTACGATAAGTGAAATTATTAAACAAAGAAGTTCCATTAAATTTTTTCTGCGGAATGAAATTTCTGGTGCAGAAACGTTTGGTATGTTGGAAAAATCCTTCGGTGATAATTGTTTATCGCGAACAGGTGTTTTGATTGGTACAAATTTTCGAAGGAGGGCCGAAAACGCGTTGACGATGAACCACGTTCAGGACGGCCATCAAGATTAACTGACGATCAGAACGTCAATAAAATCAAGGAATTGGTGCTTGGGAATCGACAGTCAGAGATCTTGCTGGTATCGTCGGAATATCGGAAGAATCAGTGAAAACCATTTTGAAAGATCATTTGGGCCTAAGAAAAGTGAAAGCAACTTTGGTTCCAAAATCGCTCAATTTTTTGTCGAATTGAGCCGAAGCCGAAAGAACTACGTGAAAGAAGATCAAAAATTAAAGTTATGTTAACATTTTTTCGATTATCCGGCCGGCCAAACTGCCAACAAGGAAAACTATTCGAGTGTTATGCGTCATTTGCTTTAAGCAATTCGTAAAAAGAGGCCGGAATTATGGGCCGACAGCTCTTGGTTTTTGGAAGCCAATGTCTTTCCCTAATCTCGTTTCTATCTTCCATTTTCGTTGAATGTGCGGACGCAAACCAAAGACTTCTTCCGGTTCTATCAGGTTAACATACCAAGAGTTGTAGTTACCCTTTATCAAACTCCTCTGAGGTCAAAATCAGCGTGGTTTATTCTCAACTTGAAGTCATTACGATATTCCTGGGGCTTCAACACATCAGCGCTTGTGGTACTTTAAGCATAATAGCGTAAAGTCCACATTTTTATTAGCTAGTACTTTTCTGTACGAAGACGCAGCCAATGGTAAAGTTTGGTTGAAAGATCGATCTTAACAGGGATTTCACTTGGGCAGCTTACGCTGGTCCGTTGTAATAACTAGAGCTACTATAAAAGTGATCTTAAAGACCCACAAAGTCAACAAGCGCTTTGAGCCAATCACAAATTTCTTAAGGCGGCTACTGCCAGTTTCGGCTATGTCTCCTGGTTTACCGAAGCTTAGACTCAGCCTCAGTTTTGCAAAAGCTAGACACAAGCGGAGCAAATTCCTCAGATGGTTCTACAACTTGCGTCCGATTAGATTTTTAGTCTTACAGCATGAATGCCTACTGTACAATGGGCAGCAAGAACAGCTTTCTTTCCGGCAGCTGAACTTTGGTAAGGGTTAGTGGTTCAGTAGATATGCTACGTTCAATACTAAGGCAAAAGCATCTATATGCTGGTCGTCGACCAACAACTGTCGCGACCTCCATAAGTCATAAAACGTAAGATGATAACTCCAACTAGGTCGCCTCGACCGAACTAACTGCGAAACATGCTCGCGACTTCCAACTAGATATCCCAGTATAGTCAAACGCTAAAAACGCTAATATTGCCGCTCTGCTATGGATGTTCACCTTCACGGATGTCTCTGCTGCCAGAGCAGTTCTGCCTGAAAAATACTTGGTCTGGTATAAATCTAAAATTGACAGAGAGCTACTTACAGAAGTCCCTTTCTTCAACATTTCGTCCTAGCTTAGACATTTTTGTGAAAATGCTCATAGCGGGTCTCCTCCAATCACTTTTCCCCGTCCATATATCCTTCGTCGGTATGTGAGCATAGCCACCAGGAGGAACCTCTGGATGTGGTGATCCAAGTTTCCAAGGGTATTTCAGTTTTAATTGAGTTGATGGCTAAGCCGCTCCTATCCACCCAGTTGGATGCCACGCTAAGGAAGCTTATGGACTTAGTCGAATTTTTACTTCTAAAACCGTCTCTGCTAAGGAAATCAGTCTGACAAAGCCATTGACTATCACTTATTGTGTTCTACTACATATTTATGGCCATATGTATGTATATTTAAATCGATTTCAAATAGCAAAGAATAAATGTTGCCTTAAAAGTTTTACAACTGCCATAACTGTTTTGAAGCTGCTAATAATTCTAATATTTCCAATATTTTCGTGTTTTTGTTTTCATACAAATATCTTCTCGTACTTGAAAGATCACACATTATGCATTTACTACATATATATATACATATATTTATCTCTTACTAATGCATTTGCAACGTATTTGCACCCCAAACTGCATTTCAGTATTTCCGAACTTTGAGTACAGTTGCGTTTTTCTTTAGCATTTTCAAATTTTTTCCACTCACTTTTTCAGTCGCCGCCAAAGTTACTTTTCATCCATTTGGCATTTGCAACATTATGACAACATTACCGTTCGACCAACGACTAACTCGGCCATTATGCAACACATTTCGTAAGTTTGTACATATGAATGCTCGTAATGGTCAACACTGCGTATGATGAACATTTGATTGAGAAAATTTTCTTCAACAATTGTTTCAAGTTTTTCGTAAGTTTCGAGTAGACTACTGCTTTTTCGGAGAGTAAATTTTATGCATAGACTGGAAGAAGTATATAAGTATTGAAAGAGTTGAAATTGTTTGCTTTTTTGGGCGAAGGATATTCAGTATGAAAGTTTTTTGTTGTAGCGTTTGTAAGAAAAAATCGTTAAAAATTTGTCGCTAAATTCGTTATCGATATATATCTTCACCTAAAATGCAAAAGAACATATTATCAAAAAAATCGAAAATTAGTTTATTACTGTTAACGATTCAGAACATTATATTACATATATGCGCCATTCCATCAATTGGCGACATGGTTTTGTACCCGTGGTTCTCCGATTTTGACGAAACTTTAGAATGTCATAATATAGACCAAAATAAGAATATCTGTAAACTTTTTAGTGGTCAAAGTTGCTCCATTGTTTTTTGGCGCGCAATTCAAATTGAGATCAAACAAAAAAATGACTATTTCTTTTATTTTTTAACGACCTCAAAATTGAGTGAAAAAAATTTTGCAGTTATCCAATTTTATGTGAAAAAATCTCAGCTTTCTGATAAAAATATTTTCAAAATCCAAAAAATTTTCAAAATCAAAAAAAAAACATTTTTTTTCCAAAAATCCCGATTTTTGTGCTTTTCCCCCAATTTTTTTCCAAAATTGACTTTTTCATTCGATTCCTTGTTCAATTTTACATAAGAATCAGTGTTCAAAAATATGGGACTCTGATCCCATGAACAGCAGAAAAAATTCAAAGAAATTATAAGGGATTTTGGATAATTTTAAATAAAAAAATATTGTATGTAAAAAAGAGAACTTATCGAAATTTATCGGCTGGTCAGGCGCTCACTAAACTGTAGACTCATACTTTCAGCTTTTATATGAAATTATAAGAGCACCGAATGACTTCTTGTTCCAACGCTATTCACCAAGAACTATTGTAGTTTCATACCAATATCCAAACATTTCCTCGGTAGGAGAACACTTTAAGCTCTCTAATCAAATCTATACCCAAAAGAGAAGTGTGAGCGCAATATCGAAAATTGTGATCAGCAAAACTAACTTCATCGCCATGACATTAAGTGTATGTAAATTGACTATAATTCACCAACCAAATTTGGCATATGCTAAACAAGTAAATATTCTAAAATTAATTGTACTCGTACGGCCGCATGTCTTCGGCGAAGTAAGCAAGACATGAGCTCATACGATGTAAAGTAATTATGAGGAAGTAGCATTAAGACGGAACCAACTGCCAATCTGGTGTGTAGTTGGAGAATACTTATGGTTGACTGAAAATCGGTATTAATTTTTTTTTGTGCTTCTTTCGGCTTTGCCAAAGCAATTCCACTTAATGGATATGTGGATTAGTGAGGGCAATCGGGACAGGCGAACGTAATTTTGGAACAATGAAAACAAGCAAATATGTAATGCTATGCATACCTAAGTATGAATGGATAAATATTTATATAGGGAGTTGTGAAGACCTTGTAGGAAAATTATGTGAAAAATAAAATGATAACTTTGGTTGCACGGAAGCTTGAATAAGCTTCACAAATACATAAGATTCCTTACAAGAATTTGATTTTGATTGGCTATATGCTACATACATATATGAATGTGCCACAGTAGTCCGGTCTACAAAATTTATTCGGTGATTGAACTACTACCTTAAGCCTTAGGACAAAATTTCGTGCAGATATCTCGTTAAATGAAGACGCTTTTCATACAAACCCTTGACTCCGACCTTTCAGTTTGTATGTCAGCTATATGCTTTAGTGATCCGATCAGAACAATTTTATCGAAGATTTCATTATTGTCTTAGCCAATAACCCTTAAAAAATGTTGGTGAAGCTATTTCGTCAAGGATAAGGACTTCAATTATTTTTCTTCTAATTTAACTTCTTCTTAAGTTCTCAGAAATCTTCTGAGCTCTGAAAATTGTTTTTCTTAGAAGAAAATATTATTTATTTATTTTTTTAAATTCATCTATCGTAGTTTCTTTCTATAATGTCTTAGAGGGTTATAATGCCAGTTCTAATCAATACCTTAGTAAACATTTAAAACTAGATTTAGATTAGAATTTATTAAGAAAATTGAAAATTTTCCTGCCAAGTTCTCTTAACCATCCTTAGAATAAGTACAGTAAAAATGTTTCTGAAATCTAAAATTTTGAGAAAAAGTATTGTCGTTGTGGGATTTGTAGAACAAAATTCACTGATTTCATAGAAACTAACTCTGCAGATGCCTCTAAAGAATGACAAAAGAATATTATTGACATAACTCAAGTACTGTATCTTAGACACCAAGTTTCAGGGGAAGTGTGCCTCAGATAGGCGTTTAAACTCGTCCACAGGGAGTCTTCTGCAAACTCTCTTCACGTGAATGACGTTCTTAGACTCCCAGACACAAAATTTTTGATAAGCAGAAGCATTTAGAACAATTACTTGAAATATATATGAATATTTTATATATTTGATTGTTTTCAATATAATATTATATCTCATATTCAAGTAATTTTCAAATAATTCGGAGGTAATTGAGGTTGAAAATGTATACTTCTGATATAGATACACACAAATTTTAATAATCATCTCCAAAAACTTATACAATAAAATAAAGTAATATTTTAGAATTGCTTTAATATGCTTAATCTCAAAACTTGAATATTGCTTCTTCAACGACCTCGAAATTATAGTTGAATTGATAATTTCTACGACTGAAATTAAACACTTCGTCGATTTCCCGCCGGGTATTTAATCATATGCACACACCCCGCAGAAAAGCAAGCATATGAGGCAAGACGGCAAGCATACTTTTAGGATTTAACCAATGCTTGAATGTGGTACAGAACAAAGTTGCTGCTATTACTGAAGCACTCTGTGCTTTCAATAATCTTCAATGTAGTTTCTAAACTGCTTTTCAAACAATTGGCCCCTCTCCGCGCCGCACATTAGCTCACATACACGCGAGTTCGAATGTGTGTATGTGTGCGCATGAAATTAATATATTGATATTAATGCTAACTGACCTCCTTGCGTAAACGTCTTAATACAGTGTTGCTTTTGTAGGAAATCAAAGCATTCACCCTCTAATAACAAGTGGCAAACTTATTGCCACACACACCCACGCACGCCACACAACTTGGCTCAGCGTAAATTGGTTTGAATTTAAGCTCGAGGAGGTATATACAAGTGTGTACCATACAACTATAACCCTATGTGCATACATATATGTATGTATGTAACCGTTGATAAGCGCTGGTCTTTGTGCCGAAGGACTTTTCAATTAACAAGCGAATTAAGTGCGGCTAAAAGCCGGGATCATTCGTGCTCTCTGGCGAAGTACTTGAGAATGGTCTCATTGTTGAAGAGTGAAGTGATGAGTATTAATGTGCACGGACATGGAAGTTAGAGATGTTAGTTTAAGGAGTTAAGATTTTGATTTGAAGGTAACTCCAAGAATTTGATGTAAGTTAAGAGTACAATGAACTCAAGACTTCTCTCAGGGCTAAAGGATAATTTCAAAAGATTTTAAATCATTTGAAACCATGAAACATCAAAAAAATCCGATGATATTATTAGGATACCGAACAATTGAGTACACAATTGGATCTTATTTTAAATTCGGCTGAAAAATACACTGCTAAGCATAAGGCTAGAACATTCGGATGAACATTGGATGGTATACATTTCGCATAAAACCGCGATTGAAACGAACAAAAGGGGGTACAGCGAATTCCCCAAGTCACTAGCTGCGAGCAAAAGCCATAGAAGTGATGTCGTTATTAGACTAGTAAGTAAAATATAACTAATTTCATCGAAACTAACTCTAAATGGCCTGACGCAGAAGGCCCTTCTAGAAAGCCCTCTTAGAAAAGAATCTTAAAATGCACTAACAAAGTCCCACATTTTTCGTATTTAATGATTTGAAAGAATTCTTTTGAGATCTGAGAACAGGAACTAGAAAATACGGCGGATGCGGAAGCAATTCGGAGCCCAATTCACAGATTTTTGTCATCGCTTTCACTGACTTGTGAGACGGTGTATTGTTTTGGTAAAAAAAATACTCTCTTTTACTTTTTTTTGACAATGTCGTTCTTGAAACGGTCCAATAACGCTTTGTAATAGTCGCGGTTTACATATGTTTCTTCCTTTTTCAAGAAAGTCAAAATGCAGACGCCATAACCTTGCCGACTGTTGCGTTTTTCCATGCTTTGGAGTGGTTTCGAGGTGTGCAGTCTACTTCGAAGTTAAGAAATGTGGCCATCCAATGTCATATGCATATCGACGCAAAAAGTCGGGTTTATTACGCTTGAACTGAACTGAACTGTTCCGAATCGTCAATTCGTCCTTAGTTTTGGTCAAAAGTAAACTAGTGCGGCACACACCTTGGAAACAGCTTTCTCATGCCTAAATATTTGGAAATGATATAATGTATATTCTCGGATCTTTTGAAGGTTATGGCTAATTAAAAATTATATGAATAAGTGCAAGGCCGGGACTTTTCAATTGGTGTGTTATCATGGCATAGCGCTACTTAGCATAACCTGAAAAACATATAGTAAATATGTAACTTAACAGAACGTAACGTAACGTAACCTGACATAACTTAACGTAGCGTAACGTAAAATAACCTAGCTTAATATTTAAAAAGCGTGCAATATTTTTTATAAAAACAAAACGTACTTAACATAACGTAATATAAGGTATGTGCTTTACGTACTACGAGCATAATGTAAAAACATATAGTAATATATATTGTAACAGAACTTAATGTAACTTAACATAACATACCGTAACGTAACGTAATCTGACATAACCTAAAAAACGTAACGTAACGTAAAATAACCTAACTTAATATTTGGAAAGCTTGTAATATTTTTTAATAAAACATAATGTACGTAACTACAGTAACATAACATAACATAACATAACGTGACATAACATTCCATAACAACAATTCATATTTTACATACTTTTATTGCATTCAATGTCCTGGCAATCCAAAACTAATCTCCAAAATATACTTTTGTATGGCACAACGATGTGATTTCTTCTAATATTGCCGCAAGCGTTCGACAGTTCATGTGATGCAATATATTACTTATGCATACATACAACCTAGGTATATATGTATGTATGCATATATACGTATATACGTTAATTTGTATGTGCGCGCACGCAAAGCTTTCATAGTTAAGTCCAATTAATTTTATTACTTATTACAATTGTCAATTGCCATTTCTAACACAGATTGAGTTGTTAGATACTGAGCAGCGGGTATTAACTTTTCCTAAAACTATAATCTGTGAACTTAACTGAAGTGAAATGAAAGTTGGTAGACATACATATACATATAAAGTGCATATGGCAATTTATTTGTAGAAAATATATGAATTAATATAGTTGAGCAAGGAAAATTTTCTCAGCTCACATAAACACATATGTACATACATACATACATATATGTATAAATATTACTATATAGTATTTATGTCGGTATGTGGATTCATATATATGTGTGTTTATACGTCTTTGTATGCCCAGGAATACAATCTTTTTGTCGTCAATTAATTAAATGTGGCATTACCATTTGCTAACTCAAGCTAAAACGTTGCATGAGGACTTACTTTGTCAGAGCTTTTATCAGCAGTGACTTGTTTCAAGAAGTTCGAGGAAAAATCTGAAAGAAATACAGACATAAGTTTAACTTTTATAACTATTTTATTTGTTAAAGTGTGTGAAAAAAGGTGAAAAAGGCACAGCGAATCCAAATTTCAACACACACACACACATACCCCTCAACAACACGTGTGCATTAGCTTCAATAGCAATAATTAACCGTAGCACTCAAGCCAAGTTGACCAAGAGACCGCACGGCCGAAAGGACTAACTTTTTTCCTGCTGCGAACTTATTCGCCCTCCCTTCCGTCAATATGGTCAACTTATAGTGACATTAAATTCTTCCGAATAACTTAATTCATTGCCATCCGTTATAATTAAATTAAATTAGTACACTTTAACGAGTAGCAGAGCTTAAGGAGGCTGAGGGATGAAAGCAGGCGTTAGAAATTTAATTCGCTAAGCGTGCATCCTTTAAACGCCGCACGGCGAAGTGCGAATGAGCGAAGTTGAAAAGAGAAAAATTAAGTTCAGAAAACTTCAATATTTTTGTACGCATTCAGTGCTGCTACTTCGGCTTTCATGAAAGCAACGACGCTTCGAAGCCCCTTGTATTGGACAATGTGGAAAAATTTCAGTTCCACGAGGCAGCAACCAAAGCAAATTAAATCATTTTAATGATTAAATGAGACTAAAGTTGGATTTAGCGCAAAGCTGCAACAGCTCGCAGCGGTTGGAGTTAAGTGGCGTGGCCACAATCAGTAACAACCACCAGCTCTTACGCTTGCCACCCCAATGGCTAACTGACAAAGCTTTAAGCACTGTCATAAGACATAATCGTCACTCATTATGTTAAAGGGCCACTGGTATGCGAGGTCGAAGGAAAACTTTAACCATACAGTATATACATACATATGTATCTAGAATTGATATTCTTTTGTAAAGGTTCGGCCATGGGAATGACATTTAAAATGAAAACCCCATAATATACGTCAAGTGCTGGCGTACGTCGATGACATCGATATCATTGGCCATAACAACCGCTGGTACTGATTTCTCCAGGTTGGACAAAGAAGCGAAGCAAATGCGTCTGGTAGTGAATGAGGGCAAGACGAAATATCTCCTTCACGTCACGGTTGAAGTCATAAACTTCGAAGTCGTAGATAATTTCGTCTATCTTGGAACCAGCATTCTACAAACACTGCTGTATAATGCAGAGGCATAGACGTTGACAGCTTGTAATTCAATTCCCGGTTCTACGTACTGGAATTGACTCGGACTTTATCCTACCAAGGGCTGTTTTTTCGGCGATCTAACCCCGTTTGGATCAATGACAACACAGATAACCCTTAGCATCCTAACGGGGACTGATAAACCGTTAAAACAACAACAACAGCATGTGATGAGTCGGCATTAGGAGTTTTCGAGAGAAAGGTTCTGCCGAAGATGGATGGTCCTTTGCTCATTGGTAACGGCGAATCCAGCAGTCGACGGAACGATAAGCTGTACGAGATATACGACGACATTGACATCGTTCAGTGAAATAAGAAACAGTAGTCACGTCGTCCGAATGGATGAAAATATTCCAGCTCCAGTATTCTTTGCAGTATCCGCCGGTGGAAACAAAAGAAGAGGAAAGACCAGGTGGAGAAGGATCTGGCTACACTTGAAATCTCCAATTGGCGCCAAATCGTGAAAAGGAAGGACGACCAGATGAAATTTTACCCGGACTAGCAGAATTACAGACTTAAAAACAAATTGTTATTATCGCCTTCAAAATAATTCCTTTTGGTCCAATAAAATGATTTTAACGCTTAATACAATTCTTCACACACTTGTTATAAGCCTCGGCTGGAATGACCTCTAGTGCCTTCAACTTATATTTTGAGCTACACTCTTGATTTTTCGAAAGTCTTGACAGTCATATTCCTAAACCCATGTCTCGTCACCAGCTGTGTTGTACCTAAGCATCTCTTTTGCGACCACTACTTGACACTATATTTGCAAAATATTCAGTTCCTTTGGTAAATGTCTAGCATTGACACGCCTGATACCCAAAACGTTAACCAAAATATGTTGAATCAATTCATAAGATCCTTCAATGTTGAGATCCTTCACGAAAAAAATCGGTAAGGGATTTAAAAATGTGTATGGAACCCTTTCCTAACCTGTACTAGACATTTACCCAGTACGAACTCTGGCGTACAATCACTGTCGCTTAAAGCGAAATCAATTTTCAGCTACCCTTTCTTTGAAGGAGGCTGATTCTTCATAGATGGTTGAAGAGTGCTTTTCTCTGCTATTTAATTGATGATCATATTTTCTTTGTAGCCTCACCATATATTAAAACTAATATATTTTCCTAATTAATATCTGATAAAGACGAGGTTCAATCTCACCCATTACTTATCTATTGTCTCTTTGGACTTTAACAGATACAACTCAACCTGTTGCTTTGTGGATTCTAATAGATACGAGTGCAGTTGATTGTGTTTGGATCTCATCTCAGAATATGCCCAAGCTCCATTTACTTCTCGAAGTCGAAGCAGGTCGTTCATTTCTTTGGTTGCCTTGTGCATTCCAGTCGAGAGCAAACCAGATGATTGGGTCTGGATCTCGTAGTATTGACGGCCACGGTACAAAAAATCCGACAAACATTGTGATGACAATGGCATACTGTGAAAACTAGCAGCATTTGGATGCCTGAGGCTATGAAATTCTATATTGAGCAGCCATATAGAAGTGTGCACTTAGAATTCGAGTTGAATAATTTTTTTTGGGGTAACGCGTGTAGTGAGCATTGATAGCGCAGAAAGCATGTAAACACTCTTTTCTACGGTTCATAATGTCTTCCTTTGATCCTTCGTTTGCATGCATAATATTACTCAAGAAATTAATTCACATTTTCGGGTTCTATATTTTCCATCTATTTTAAGATGTAGAAACGTTGCCGATAACGAACCATCTTCATCCATCTTCAAGGAAGTACTTGAAGCAATCTAGGGGACTGTGCTCCGCAAGGTTTTCGGAGCCATATCCGCGTAAGCGATGAATATCGTAGAAGATGGAACCGCGAAGTATGAGCTCTACGGGGTCATGGATATATTGAGCTCATGAAAATGCAATGAATGCGCTGATTAAGCCATGTCGTGTGCATGGACGATGATGCTCGAGTGAAAAACTCCTTCGATTCCAGCGAAATTGGTGGACAACGGCAGCAGGGGCGACCCCACATGCGATGTTAATTCTGACCTTAAATACAGGTAGCTGCATATAATATCAAAGTATAGAACGATTATAATATTTAGTGGACCTTACAAGTCACTAGAACTTGCATGCAATTCGTCGTCCCAATTCCTACAGTGTATGAATGAATCTAAGTGATTATTTTTTTTTGTGTATTATGCATATCTCTTCTCACTACGTCACTACCCATTTAAACCCAATTTTACTTTTTATTTCTTCGAAAGCCTCATTTCGCTCTCCATTATAAAGTTAAATTTAATTGTTTTCTTTCGAAAGTGTACTTTAAACAGAGGTGATATAAAAATAAATTAAACTGTGAAGTATGCTATACACACTTGAACCCATAAAATGGCAATCAAAGAACGCAAAACTCTTGGTTTGTCGTTCTTCATTTGCACTTTACTAGTATAATAGAAATTCTTTCGTTTGTTTGTATTTTACTACTGATGAGAGGGACTTGTCGAGTAGAAATTCATACAGCACAGACATAGAGTTTCAAGGCTGGCAATTCTTTCCATATTTAAGTATTTCGTAGAATGTCGTGAGAACTGCTGGAGTGTGTTATTACGCATCCTTTCTTTTGAGACTCTAACTGTACCAGCTGTAATATTGTCATGTTTCCTCTCTTTGTGGTTTCCGATCCTTGTGGATTTGAATACTCCCTCCAATTAATTAAGCACAAACTAGTTATACCAAATAACAGCTCTACAATAGTACGATAAATTACCAAAAATCAAAGTGGGCCACTCTTAGCAAACTTCTTTCGAAACGGACCTTCAAACAAATCACTTTTTTAATGCAATGACGAAAATATTTATTACTGCTTAAAGCCTATATCCCACTTAGCGCCTAATATAACTCATACAGACATCGATCTACGAAAATAAGTACGGAATATCCAAATATTTTATAAAGTGCAAACATTTACAACCTCATGGCGTACGTTTTCAGATATTCATGTGGCGGTGGCGGCTTGTAAACCACCTTACCCTCTTTATCCAGATAATCAGCATACTTAATAACATTCACACAGTCCATACCCAAACGTTCCGCTAATTTCGCCGAATAGAAGCTGGTACAGTCCAAAGTCATAAGTGGATACTTGAGCTCACGCCCTAATCCTTTGAACTTCTTTATAAGTCTCATACCAATTGCACGTCCACGTAAACTCTTATCAACCGCCAGCGCATATATATGCAACGCTCTCTCAATATTATAACGCTCGTAGACATTAGAGTCGCGCTCGGCTTGAGCCAATATACCCACCTGCGTACCCCAATTGGAGGACCCATAACGCGCAGCCTCCTTAAATAAATGTTCAGCTTCATTACTATGCTTCGGACCAGACAACAAAATGCCAACTATGCGTTCACTTTGAAAGCCGTCAGCAGTTTCTTGTTGCACCGCCATTAAGCTGGTTCCATGCGCTATTAGTGAAATATTGAACTGCTCATCCTCCAGGTCCGGATGTCCCTGGGCGCTGCCAATGTTCATCGGTTCGTCTGGATAGAAATGTATTTGTATGAATTTAAGCACGTCATCGCTTTCACTCAATTTTATTGCGCGAATATGTATATTGTCCGCTTGGCTCGGTTTAGTCTCGCTACCAGTCATTTTCTGTCGAGCTCTGTTACTCTAATGAAGTCTATATTTGGATTATGCATAATTTTGAATGTTTTATCGTCGGTCACGGTTTATAGATTCCCCTGCATCAGGTAGTGGGAGGTGTGATAAGATATGACAATAGAAGCCAACTCAAGGTAGGTAGTCATATATTCTATATTGTGATGACGTTCATTAGAAAGTGAACAATAGAAAGTAAAGGTTTCGAACCGTTAGCAACTACCTACCATAAGTAACTAAAAGTAGATTTATGATAGTCAGCCGAATGCAATAAACAGCTGTTATCGGTAGAAGTGAATGCAAAGATAAAATATTATTTATAAATGCAGTATTCCTCCAAAAGGTGACAAAAAAAGGTCTTTTAAAGATGTGTGTTTATACACTGGTATTTTCTTTAGATCAATATTATTGCGTTTCAGTATGTTTCCTGAAGTAACCTGCACTTTTCCAAGAACAACTGCCAAAAAAACTTGTATGTTGTTGTTTTTGGAAGCAAGCTCTAGATGGTGGAAAATGCACTCGATCTTCGTTCATTGAGTTTTCTACTGAAAATATACGTTTCATCTAACTCTAATTCCTAATCTAACGCGTATACAGAGTTAAGCCCAGAACGCATACACCAGTCGAGTCTACGTAACCGAAAAGAAGTCAATTTAATGCTTGACCAAAGACTGTCAACCCGTCAGTATTTTCTCAAAGCACTTTGGGGGACGGTTTAAGATTTTACAACCACAAAAGCAGGGTAAAATTTATCGAGCTTAAAACATAGGAGTGTGAAAAGTCTACATTATATTAACAATCTTCCGACTTGTACACTCGGCTTCCTTGCCTCAGAGCATCTTCATGGTCCACCTCTTTAACTCTTTAACCACAACAATTCGGTACCTTCGAATATCTTATTTTCAAATATAAAGCTCTCAGTTAAAGCAGTCTCTCTTTAAATCATAGAAAATGGATTAAATGTATGGAATTTCAACCATATCAATTTATAACATTTTTCACTTTCTAACAATTTTTAGTAAAATTTTATAATTATTCCTATTACTTAGTATAATATATTTGAACAATTTATTAGGAACAATATGAACAATAGACACTAATTTTCTAAAGAAACCCACAAAATCAAACAAGCATACAAATTACGGCGAACGTGGCTTGAGATCTAATTATTCGCCGAACAATGCGCTTAAAATGCAATAAAAATATTTACTCAAAGCCCTCGTTAAGCAATTCGGAGTGGAGAATTGAATAAGTACAATATAAGATAATAATTTATTGGATATAATAATGTCGTTTGTTTTATTTACCGTTTAGAGTTGTGACAAATAGGCATTTTAGTAAGAGAGCCGTTTGATAAGTGCTTTACTTTTTAAATAAAATATATTTTATTGCAGAACGGAGTCCCTGGAACTGATATGTTACTTTCACTGTCCTAAAAATAATAACGAACCGTGAAATACTTCATATACAAGTTGCATTTTATATTACTGGTCTTGGGTACCCTAGTGTTGCAAAGCTGCCAGCTGACAATTCGATTGTAAAGTTTGACATTTTTGATGTTATATGAGTATACTCAAAACGTTTCGACATACAATTTGTCAAAGAAGAATCAAAGAAATTGAGGTAAAAGCATCCAGAAACATTTCTCTCATTGCCCAACCTTTGCAAGGCTGAGGTTGAAACATCTTGGCAGTTTTACTTATGACGAACCAGGGGACATAGTCAAATCTGATATTAGCCGTTTCAACAAATGTTTGATGGCCTCAAAGAGCTTTGTCGATTTTTAAGGATTTTATTATCAATTTTATAGGAATTATATAGGAATTAGGTATCACTTCGAACCGCCGTTCTAAGCTATTCAAGTGTGATCCCTGTTAGGATCGACCACTTAACCTAACCTATAGTTCCAAGGAACACGTACACCGTTTTTAATGTTAAGGAAATTTGTAGATATACGTAAGTTGAAGTCATTATTATTATTACGAGTGATATAAGGTAAATTAGTTGTGGCTTAGATTTCTTTTAACTGTGATGGAACGATCTCGTTTTCTTCAAAAGGACTTAGAACATCTTATAAGTTGAATTCTTTTTTTTACAAGCTATTTTAATAAACCTTATAAAAAAGTTTTCCTTTTGAAGATCTGAAGCAATTCTTCTTATTTTCGAACAATTCCTGAAATTGAAGGCAGTGTCTTTCACTGTTTAGATGGCTGAGACTAGAGACTACAACATTTAAAGAAAAATCAGTGATTTGCTTTTATTACATTTTGATCTCTCAAACGCTTGAACAAACTTTTCTTCGTCTTGTTTTAGATGCCCATATGGTAATCAAAGGCTCCCAATTTATTTTTTTTATTTCTTCTAAAGAAAAGAGTACCCTAAACAGATGTCCTTTGGACATGCTTGATCGTGCGAGTTCCGATCCCACATTTATGGAGAGCATTTTAACTACCGACGAAACAAGTCAACAATAATAGAAATAGAGGAAAAAAAAGGGGCCGAAACCGAAAAGACTCATTGATTTTTTCGATATTCGTGGTTTGGTGAATGATGAATTGGTTCTGGAGGAACAAACAGTCCACAATGAGTTCTATTTGTTATGACCGAATTTAAAGCCAAAAAAGTAATGAATACCATCGATCAACCACCGTATTCACCAGATTTGGCTCCGTGTGAATTTTTATTGTTCCCCAAACTGGAATTGCCGCTCCGGGGAACCCGCTTTCAGTAGAACGAAGAGATAAAACAAAATTCACTGAAGAATCTGACGGCCATCCGAAAAAGTGGTAATGGAAAGTATTTCGAGAACTGAAATCGTGGGCATAAGTGTATTACATCTGCTTTCTAAATATTTTGCATTTTATTTACAATTTCTGGGTACTTTTTATATTAGAAATATCCGAAGCAAATCTGCCGAATATCACGGCATGTACCGATGTCACTGTTCGATATCTCAAAGAGAGAAGTTTATAATTGGACAGAGAATCTATTTTTTATGTTTTCTCTTACTGACATAGTTCTATTCTGGTATTTGGAAGAAATATCTACTTATGTTATAACTACTAAAATTTGTAAGAGACAAGCCTGGAAAACAAAAACTCCCGTGTCAAATCTGATAGAACGAACTTGACGAACTTGTCTCGGCACAATTTTTATAAATGTGAGTAATTTGGAATTTTCGACATAGTTCAAGAGTTATACTGAATAACACAGCATAAATATTGAGAACTTCGGCCTCCATAGAATTATAATATTAATACCAGAACAGAGTAACAGTGGCAAGTCATTCACGGTGAAAACTTCATTGTTTTTCTGTTTTGTTCAAAGCAAAATTTAAAATCAAACAACTTTTTGGCAGAAACTGGTAACAAAATTGTAAATAAACAAATTCGTTGGATTATAAACATTAAAGGTTTCGGACTAAATTACCCGATAAAAAAACAGAAAGCAGTAGGAACCAAGCAATTACGATACAAAAACAAAATCGTTTAAAATAAACAAATAATTTTGTGCAATACGAGCAAAAATTGATTTTAAACCACCGACCTCAGCAAAAACGAGTCAAATGTCTCGCCGTAGTAAGAAGTGCTGCTGGGATGCCAACGATTGGCTACCGGCCGAAGTCATATACTGGCTGAATGTGCCCAGTTTTCCGCCGGTCTGGAGTCGTTTAAGCAAAAAGAACTCGGCCAATGTGCCGCGTTGCATAGCGGCAAGCAAGTGCGGGGTCTACGACATCGAAATCCCGAATGAGCTTTGGTCGCTATGGGGCTATCTGCATCCGTGCAACCAAGTCTTCAATCCTAAACCGTGCGGCAAGCAAAGTTGGGCCTGCAATATAGTGGCTTGCTGTGCGGCAAAACTCTATCCGCTGGCGCAATGGAAGCCACACCTCTTGGACAGCATTGTGATCAATGGCGATCGTTATTATTACAATAGTTTGCGTAAATTCCGCGGTGAAACCTATCAATTCACGCTAAATGACCTGTGTGATACTTGCTGTTTGGACAACTTACGCTTTAAAGTGCACATTGAGATGGTTTCATATGGCGCACTCTACGAGCAAGACAACTCGCCTATAAAGAATTTAGCCAAGAGCCTGATCAACTTCTTCAGTCAACATAAGGTGGGTCTCCTGCATTGTCGGCACCTGCGTGCTCTGGTCATTGGACGTGATAATTGCAACGGTTGCGTTGGTGGTGATTACTTCATGTTCGACTGCCAGAGCAAGGATTATCCACTCTTCGGCAAGGGTGACTGTAGGCCCTACTTGCTGCGCTGTAAGACGCTGCAAATGCTGCTATACTGCATTGTGATGGCGCTTGAGGTGCGCTGCAAGAGAGTACAGTTTACATTGCATAAAGTTGGCATCCGTTATGAAGGTCCAATACTCGAAGATCAGGATGAGGATGAATTAAAGAAGTTGCAGCGAATCATTGCAAGAAGAAAGGAGAAACCCGTGAAAGCGGGAATTGCGAGAATTCGAAATATTTGTAGAAGCATTCAGTGTCCGAAGAGATGAGAAACATATTTAATTGTGACATAAAGTTATTACCCAGAAACCCGTTACCCCGATTTGAAACAAAAAATAACCCGTACAGATTTATGACATAGACCTACATAATTTTAATGGGCAGTGGAATGTCCAATTGAGTCGAGATATGCAAAGCTGATGTTTACTCCTATAAGGCTTTGGAAAAATCGTTGAAGAGTCCTTAAAAATACCAGCGAGTTATTGCTCTGAAAGCTTTGTGTGTCAGTTACAAATATCCACAAAGAAATAAGTTTGTCTACTGAGCCATTGAAAGTTCAAAACTATAATCGTCGGTTTGAATATGTCTTGTACTCTCCATCAGCTCTGATTTCGGACTCCGTACTACTGTAAAGTTTTTAAAGCCGGCGATGGAAGCCCCATTAAGGCAGCAATAGAAACACTGTTACAAAAAAATTTCTATCGTAATTTCATTATTATCGGAACAGTGGCGGTTGGGAGCTTGGACATGAATATTAGTATTGGGGCCTACAGTACTGTAGCTGAGTCAATACTTCTGTTGTCGCAAGGTCCTTTTAGCCCAAGCTTCTAGCACTCAACAATGTACGTCTCGTTCTATTTATATATGTATGTTTATACTGCTAGGTACCGGACAATAATTTTGTCAGTTGCTGAAAAGAAAGTATATTTTTTTTATTTACTATTTGGTAGAAAAAACAGTCTTACCCGATTTTTGATGACCTCAAGATGCCTCGATGGTATAAAACCCATATTCAAGAAATTTATACAATGTCGCAATCCATTCTAATTGGAAATCCTTCCGATGAGGACTCCAAACATACGGCTTTTACTGCTTAGCCTTTGGACTCTTTCACTCCTCTTTATATATTATTTAGCGATTGAGTTTCAACTATCAAAGAAAATAATACTGATGCGAAATAATCACGTTCTATAATGGCACCCTATATTCTAAAAATTCTTACTCTTAGACAACCTCTTTCCATCCTAACCTTACAAACAAATATATCTTTTATTCAATGGTAAAAAAATTTATTTTTCTCTCAATGGCTATAACACACATTGGAGCCTAATATACTAAAACAGGTTTATAATTTCTACCATAATAAGTACGAAACATTTAAAGTACAGTACATTTACAGCCTCATGGCATACGTTTTCAGATATTCATGTGGCGGTGGGGGCTTAAACACCACTTTACCCTCCTCATCCAGATAATCCGTATACTTAATGACATTCACACACTCCATACCCATACGTTCAGATAATTGCGCGGAATAAAAGCTAGTGCAGTCCGTAGTTATCAGTGGATAGTTGAGCTCACGACCCAAGTCTTTCAACTTCTCTTTGAGTTTCGTTCCAATTCCACGTCCACGAAAACTTCTATCGACCCCGGAAGCATGTATATGCAATGCTCTGCCAACATTATAACGCTCGTAGACATTAGAATCGCGCTCAGCGTGTGCTAAAATCCGAATCAACGTGCCCCAATTGGTCGACCCGAGACGATCGGCCTCTTTAAATAAATGTTCAGCTTCATTACTACACTTCGGACCAGATATCAAAACGCCAACTATACGTTCGCTTGTGATACCGTTAACTGTTTGTTGTTGCACTGCTATTAAACTGGTTCCATGTTCTATTTGTGAAATACTGAATTCTTCATCTTCGGGATCTTGTTGTTTGCCAATATTCAACGGTTCATCTGGGTAGAAATGTATTTGGAGGAATTTAAGCACCTTATCGCACTCACTCGGTTTTATTACGCGAATTTGTATATCGTTCGCCAGGTCTACTTCAGTCATTTTCTACCGAGAGCTAATACGCTAATGATGCCAATATTTACTTTTTTCATAATTTGGAATGTTTTATCGACAGTGAGAGATTAGATTATCGTGCTGATGATATACATACGTAGGTAAGTGCGATAAGATAATTGTGATACCCACTTAGTGAAGCTAATTGAATGTAGTCGAATAGTCTATATTGTGATACATTTCATGGGAAAGTGACCAAATTGAAAGTAAAAGTCAGTAGCGTTTAGATAAGGAAAATATGTAACTCAAAATCGACATAAGATAGTCAGCCGAAATGAATAAACAGCTGATATCGCTGGGAGTGAATGCAAATATACTTTTACTACATAAATATTTGACATATAAACTTTTCATCAAAGTCTCCTTTTCTTATAACAGTTGAATCAAGATATTGTTAAATATGTAACTTGGGAAAATCTATACTTTTCCAAAAGGTCGACATTACTTTACCTTTCATAACCCGTAACTAATTAGCGGCTGTGGAAAATATTATCGACATTTGGTCATTGACTCTCAGCCATATCTATACTTCTACTCAAAGCAGAACCCCAACCACATTTGATAGATACACATACCGTAATCACTTTAAATTCGATAAGTGCACGAAAAAAGTGAGTTCTGCTGTAGTTCAAAATCCACTAAAGTGGGATACTCCCAGCACAGACGATGGATCACATCTATTTTCAAGCGTCTGCATCCGAAGAATGGAATATATCACGCTTTCCTCAAAGCGTGTGTTTTGCAGACAAAGATTCACTACAACGTAGAGGTAGCTAAATGAGAGCCTGCTATCTCTAGACCAACGTTAGTAGGAAGAGCAAAGGCCACCGCTGAACAGCAGTTGAGTCTACGTAATCGATATACGAGTCGACTTCCGAATTAAATTTGCTACAAATTTTTGAAATACTTACACAAAAGTAAGCGCCAACAACCCAGCTCATATTGAAGCTTCATCCCATCTCAGTAAAATTGATAGTTTTACAGCCTGTTTTGTTAATATTTCTCCGAACATTAATTTGATCGTTTTTTATTTTATAATTTTTTTTTCTAAGCGAGTAGTGAATATTGAAATTCGATGGACAAAAGAATTTATTGAATTATGAGTTATTTTACTAATACAAAAATATATTTAAATTATGTTATTTCTAACATTTACAGCCTCATGGCATACGTTTTCAGATATTCATGTGGCGGTGGGGGCTTAAACACCACATTACCCTCCTCATCCAGATAATCAGTATACTTAATGACATTTACACACTCCATACCCATACGTTCAGATAATTGTGCCGAATAAAAGCTGGCGCAGTCCGTAGTCATCAGTGGATAGTTGAGCTCACGACCCAAGTCTGCCAACTTCTCTTTGAGCTTTCTTCCAATTCCACGTCCACGAAAACTCCTATGGACCCCCGACGCATTTACATGCAACGCTTTGTCAACATTATAACGCTCGAACACATTAGCGTCGCGCTCGGCTTGAGCAAAAATCCGAAACAACCTACCCCAATTATCCGAACTGTGACGGTCGGCCTCCTTAAATAAATGCTCAGCTTCATTACTATACTTCGGAGCAGACAACAGTACGCCAACTATGAGTTCGCTTGAGATACCGTTAACTGTTTGTTGTTGCACTGCTATAAGGCTGGTTCCATGCGCTATTTCTGCAATACCGTATTCCGCAACTAGGGGATCTTCATCTTTGGCAATGTTCAACGGTTCATCTGGATAGAAATGTGTTCGTAGGAAATCAACCACTTCATCGCGTTCACTCAATTTTATTACGCGAATTTTTATGTTGTCGGCCTGGTTCGCTGTAATTTCAGTCATTTTCCAACGAGTTCTGGTACTCTAATGTAATGTCATGTTTGGATTAAACATAATTTTACACATTTCTTGAAATGAGTGATAAGAAAATTGCGATAATTGAAGCCAACTCAAAATATAGTGTTGAACAGCCTACTATATGTTGTGATAGTAACATTCATTAGTCAGCGAACAAATAGAAAAATAAATTAGAAACTGTTAGAGATTAGATAGTAAAAATAGACACATGATAATCAACCGAAATCAGTAAACAGCGGCGGCAGTGCCTCCACATATGTTTAGAACATTAGTTTTGACTGCAGCATTTGCAGAAACCTTTAATGTTATACAAAAACACTGTGAGTGTTTCTTGTTTCCTTTAACATAGGCTTATCAACATGGACTTTGACCTACTTACCGTACTCGCTTTATATTCAATAAGTGTACCCAAAAAAGGAAGGCCTACTGTAGATCAAAATCTAGTAAAGAGGAGCATTCCTAGCACAAATTATGTAGAACATATATATGTATTTCCGAGCGTCTCCTTCCAAAGCTGTGCAATAGCATTGCTCTTAAGTTGCTATCTCCCCCCAAACTGTGTTTTTTCAAGAAAAGGATCCACTATTATTGAAAGTAGGCTAAGTGAGCTTCTTCAATCTGTGGAACAATGGCAATTAAGAGAGGCAAGCACGGTTTCGTGTACCATCATTACGTTTTAGAAGGCGTGGCAAAGCAGTAAAACAATATTCTTTTCGTTGGAGAGCACTGGATCTTCTAGTAAGATTATGCTCTAGCATACAAAGCAAAAATCAGCAAGCAGTGCCTTAAAAGCAAAATTCCTGGTTTCATAGCTGCAGATGGTTGGTCGTCTGGAAGTCCAGATTTGTTTGTGAACAGGATTAGAGAATATGGCCAATCAACTACCACACAGACATTTGGAGAGCCTCAAACAAAATTGGTTGCGCGCATCGCCGTCAATGCCAATCGCTGCTATTGATCAATGGCCGTTGAATCGTTTGAGAACTTGTGTGAAAGCAAAAGTCGAAGGCTTTGAATAAAATTTTGTGCATCGCTCATTTAATATATAGATTATTAAATAAAATTCACGTTATTAAAAAAAATATTATTATTTATTTTTTATAACGTCCAGCACTTTAACAGAACTTATGGCAGCAATAAATCGTTGCCAAAAATAATTTTTATCACAGCAATTAATTTATTAAATTAAAAGAACTTGGTATAAGACGGCGTCTAAAAAATATATTTTTGTGTGTATTTTCACTTACACATTTGATGCATAAAGTACATATGTATAAGTACATATATTTTGCTTCTTTGTCTATGTGTATAAATGCAGGTGGCAAGCACTGCCTTAGCCATTTTATTCGGCTTTGCCGGCGAAGCATTATTATCAGCACGAAATTTGATTATTTATGACGCGATAAATAATTCAGTGACGGGTGTATAATTTACACCATGGGGCACACCGAATCATTAATTTGTCATCATCACCCAACAGTATTTAGGCATACATACATACATATGGTATGTTCACGGGTTATAAATGCAGTTTGGACAAGTAAAAAAATCGAGTAACTACAGCAAAGTGTCGAAAAATTATAATAAACCGTTGGACGTGTTACATCCTGCCGGCTGTGGGTGTTGTGTGAATTAGTTGAATAACGGTATTTATGCAAAAGTATGTCAGCATACAGTTATTCATGCCAACTTCACATACATACTTGTACATCTAACATATAATAGGCATAATTTACAATAACAACGCGCCGCAGGTTGGCTTTGGTTTGGAAGGTAAAATAAAATAAACTTTTCTAAGTGGCACATGGTTGAAATTAATTCCATTATATTCAATAATAAAAAACCGTAAACCCGTTTTGGGAATTTTGTATTTTGATTTCAGTAATGTTGATTTAAGATATAAAATTGCTCAAGTCAAAGGTGCCCTTATAAATTTCTTGGAATCATTTAAGAATTTTTTTTCGTTTTACAGAAAATTAGTGTACTTTATAATCGGCAGCCGATCTTCAGGAGATCCTCCGAAAAAAAAAGAAAGTGTAAAAGATTTTTCTGTTAAAATTATCTAAAATCTAAACCGAAAAAAAATTTGTTATACTAACAATAGATTAATACAGGTAATGTCGAAGCACTAGTAAAAATTTTACTTTTTGAGAAAATGGCGGCTTCCAAAAAAAAAAAATATATTTATACTCTCGCAACAATGTTGCTAAGGAGAGTATTATAGTTTTGTTCACATAACGGTTGTTTGTAAGTCCTAAAACTAAAAGAGTCTGATATAGGGTTATATATACCAAAGTGATCAGGGTGACGAGTAGAGTTGAAACCCGGATATCTGTCTGTCCGTCCGTCCGTGCAAGCTGTAACTTGAGTAAAAATTGAGATATCATGATGAAACTTGGTACACTTATTTCTTGGCTCCATAAGAAGGTTAAGTTCGAAGATGGGCAAAATCGGCCAACTGCCACGCCCACAAAATGGCGAAAACCGAAAACCTATAAAGTGTCATAACTAAGCCATAAATAAGGATATTAAAGTGAAATTTGGCACAAAGAATCGCATTAGGGAGGGGCATATTTGGACGTATTTTTTTTTGGAAAAGTGGGCGTGGCCCCGCCCCCTACTAAGTTTTTTGTACATATCTCGGAAACTACTATAGCTATGTCAACCAAACTCTATAGAGTCATTTCCTTCAGGCATTTCCATATACAGTTCAAAAATGGAAGAAATCGGATAATAACCTCGCCCACCTCCCATACAAAGGTTATGTTGAAAATCACTAAAAGTGCGTTAACCGACTAACATAAAACGTCAGAAACACTAAATTTTACGGAAGAAATGGCAGAAGGAAGCTGCACTCAGGCTTTTTTTAAAAATTGAAAATGGGCGTGGCGTCGCCCACTTATGGACCAAAAACCATATCTCAGGAACTACTAATCTAATTAATTTTACAGCAAAATAAAAAAATATGTAAATGACGGATAATGAAATCTCGATTATCACTTTATCATGCGAGAGTATAAAATGTTCGGTGACACCCGAACTTAGCCCTTCCTTACTTGTTTTCTTTAATATTACCCTTCAGAGCAGCTCGAAAAATCGAAATTTTCATAAAAAACATATTCCTTCAATCCTTATCTAGCAAGGGCGTGTAAAAATTTCAAGTCAATCGATCGAGACGTTTTGGAGTTTTGGAAATGTTCCTCACCAACTCTGAAAACATAATCACACCTTCTATTCAATTTCCGGTAAAGGATAAATATACATACATTGCCGGAAAGGAAGTTAGACTTTCTTCTTATTGGCGTAGTGACGTGGGAGCCAAGTTGCGAGTGCGACGACTGTTTGTTTGATGACATGAGATATTTCGTCTTGTCCTCTTACACTACCAGACCCATTTGCTTCAATGATATTTGAGGCCAAAAATATCAATACACTCTTATAGAAGATTGTACCTGCTCGATTGAGTTCAGCAGATCGAATTATTTTCTCCAAGAGCAGATTGAAGAAGTCGCACGAAAGGGAATCGCCTTGTTTGAAACCTGGTTTGGTATCGAACGGCTCGGAGAAGTCCTTCCCGATCCTGACGGAGCTTTTGGTATTGCTCAAAGTTAGTTTACACAGCCGCATTAGTATTGTGGGGATACCAAATTCAGACAAAGCGAAATAAAGGCAGCTTCTAGGCCTTAAGCCACATTGATAAGGTCCAAGCAGTGTGTTGACGGTGGAGAAATCATATGATTTGATATTGTCAAACTAAACTTTTTGTGTCAAATTAGTAAAGACATTTAGAAAACGAAATATATTCGTTATCTGTTATATTTGCAGAAATGACAGTTTTCGAACCAAGTGTTATACCTATGGGTGGGATAGAGTATATGAGACGAAAATTAATTATATTAAGACCAAGTATAATAAGTAGGAGGATTCCTGTATAGAGAAAGTCTTACTCTGGTCTTTCGAGTGCTCAGTTTGTAGATGGCGTTGGTTTGAGGTTCATAACATCATTCAAATGTCGTTCGACGGGTCTGCTTAACTAAACCCTAGTCGATTGATTTCCAGAAAAGCAACTAGGAATCTACTTCCTGTAGTGAATTTTGCTATGCTCAAATATGAAATATTATTGTGCGTTGGTAAGAGACTTCATGCCGCAGATGAAGCACCTGGTTACGAGGATCACAATGCTGCTGCTGAGTACAGTACTTTGTGATGCCAGATAAAAACTCATATCCTATCACAAATCTGATTAAGTTATTTATTTTTATTTCATCATATCTAAAGGTGTGAGATCCAAGATATTTTATATATATCTTGATCTCTTAAATACTGACATTCGACAAGAAGTTGTTGAGATGAATCTGTTTCATCCTTTACTAGTCTCGGTCGAAGCTTTAGGTCAGAGAGCTCAGGTATAGTATCGCCTACTATCGGAGTGGATGATCATCACTCTGGAGGAGGCTGAGCTCAAGAGCAGTAAATCTACACCTAGTTGGTAGACGCTGCAGTGGTCAGAAAGACTAAATGGATTGTTTGAATTGGAAAGGCTAATGGATTGTTCCCGACAGTGTACTCCTCCACCACGAAATGCCTTCATTATGTTACAAATGACAAAAAGGGGATGTTTACAGCGACTTCTGAAGGCGGAGAGCGCGACAAATTCCCACGACAGTCGGGTCTACGCAACCGGAACGGACCCGGATTTCTATCCGGCCAAGGACTGCCAACTCGGCAGACTTCTGCCGCTACAACAACAAAAACAACAAATTTGGCTAAACGTGAGGTACCTGAGGGAGCTATCAGAATAGTGTTGATGAAATATTACACCGGAAGTTGCTGAAAAAATAAGTAAATTAACATTCGACTAATATTTCTGTTCCGTTTTCATAATAGTCGGGCACTAAGCCTCGGAATTACTCGAGGAATGTTTTCTGCCGCTAAAATGATGAATGATTTTCAATCAACTTATGTTTTGAATCTAATAAGCCACTATCTTAATATCAACCAAATAAAACAATAGTTCTCCTTGCAATATATACTAAATATGTAGATAACCGAAAAAGCAGATGCAACTGCTGCGAAAGCAAAGAAAATAACCTCTCTGGGTTTTGCTTTTGTTGTTATATCGAGTGCTAGGTCTTAATCCTCCTGCACTGTTAAATAGAGACTTTAACTACACAAAGCATCCATTCTTACAGCCTTTTTATGGTTTAATCAAAAATCCTTGAATCTCAACCCACACATTGATTAATAAACCCCCAAAATCTGATATAAAACAGTGCGCTTTTATGCAGCGTGCATTCGAGCGTGCAATTTATACGACTGAAGCTCTAGCTCTGCTGTTTCATTTCTTCTATTTTAATTTTTTTTTATTTTTAATTTTTAAGAATTGTTGCATCCTTGGAATTCAATTCACTCACGCTGTGCAGTCAAATCCAAGCTCCGGTCGCTGCCACTGCCGCTGCAGCTGTGAGCGCCAAGAAATTTAATCGTGTGCATGCTGGAACACCCAAATAGCTGTCGACGCACTCGAAAAATCTCGTATCTGGTATGACATAAAATATGGTAAGCAGTATAAATGGTCGCACCAAAGCTACGTGCGGGCAGCAGCAGTCGTAGCGGCAGCATAAAAGGTCGCTCGCTGCACATTGTTCACTGCCAATATTGCAACACCTCCAGCTGTGCGGCTGTGGTGCGAAATAATACCCGCACACAGAAAAGAAAACAAAAAGAACGTAGAAGAATGCAATTTCACCGTTGTCGCAGCCTACATAGTGCTGTCAGCAAGGCAACTTTGGCTTCTGTCGAAGATTTATAGCGATTACGGAACACTTGGCAAGGTCCTATTGTGCCTATGCGGGCTTGGTATACATATGTATGCCGGAATGTGGGTGCATATTTTACACGCCTGCGCTCCAGAGCTAGCTTTAAAAAAGCATTAACTCGCAACTAGTGCATTTCGAGCTATGGCGCCTATGGATTATACAAGTAAACATTTTTTTTGCTTTTGCTATAAATCTTTTCTTCTTTCAATTCATGGAATTAAATTTTTATTGTTTTAATTTTTAATACATTCACAGTTATGTATGTATTAACAAAAAATACTTAAACATATTTATTCAAAGTTTAATACAAAAGTTTGTTTTTTTTATCAAAAAATAAAATTCCTATTTCATAAAAAATTCATAAGAAAATTATTGTAAAAATGTCTGTTAAACGCTTAACGATGAGTCAGTGATTAGTGCAGCACTTTTATCAGCTTCAGGCAATGAAGTTTCTGGTACGCCAAATGTCCACGTCAGTTTGCAAGCATTTGCGAAAATCATAATCACATAAGCCCAGGCTGTATAACGGATTAGTAGCCTTGAAGAAATGCAAACCACGCCCAATCTTTATAATATAACCGTTGCTGAGGCTAAAAGTAGTTAGGAAGCGGTTAGTTTTGTTATAGGTGTATTGCAACGGTAACTTACACAATTTTGCGGTCATGCAAAGTGTCTTCGAATTTTATGCTTAAAGTTACATTACGTTTTGACATATCCGCTCTAATCTGCTCCAGCACGTTACTTTGGTTCTCCGGTGCTTTGGTATCAGTCTTTGTGACCACTCTCACATACTTGAGGTTGCGACAGTTTTTTACCAACAACTCCAAGAATGTTACAAGATTCTGAAACTGCATGAATATTTAGTTGCTGTGCGTGAGTGCTTATTATTTCCATTGCTTTTTACACATACTTGATACTTCTCGTACAGATATGGCTCCTCAAGTAGCACCTCTTTTACGTCCGAATTGAGGTACTGCCCGAACAACGATTGATAACTGTTGCCCGTAGAATTGTCTTCTATTGGTTTATTGGTGACTAACTCTCCGCGGATAACATGCTTCTGTACGCGGTCCTTAATTTGTTCAGCGCGGTCTATATACTCCTTAATACGCTCATAGAACACTTTCTTCTTTGCCACATCCGATTCGTCTGTTCAAGAGCAATAACAAAAATAAATGCAAACACATAAAATTATATGATTTTGTCCAGAACATTTGCTGAAATGCTTGCGCTTGCTATTCCTTACCCCCAACCAGATCCATAAGTATTTGTATGCCATCTTGATACAGATGTTGTGCCTCCAAAATTCGTCCGGCTTGATCACATTGCACTGCGCGCATTAATATATCTTTGGCATTCATTTTGCCCACAAACATACGTCACAATCACCTTTATTAACGAAATTTTCTTAATTTTTTTGTCGTAAAATGGCGCTTTTACTTTGTATATGGCCTCCTTAGGGCACAACCAAATACTAACACTTATAATTTAAGACTATAACGAAACAAAAAAACAAAACCGCACACTTAAAATTTGTAAAAATAAAACTAAACGCTTTAATAAACTATTAAAGCAAACAAAAAAGATTTCGATACAATACTGACAAATGAATTTTTCTCCACTTCTCACTGTTTGATGACAAAGTTTTGTTTTTCCCAAAAGAAAATATTGTCAAATATGACATTTGCAATAAACAAACAAAGGACACTGACAGCTGTTGACTGTATACGCAAGCGTTGCCAGATGAAAAGGAATTCTTCTGAGCATAAACTTAACTTGATTAAGAAGATATAATAATATTTTTTAATAAATATTTTGATTATAAATAAATTATTGCAAACAGAGTTGTTGTGCCCTTTGCAGTAATAATATATCAAATAAAAACAATATTGACTAGTGGTACAATCGAATAAATCAGTCTGTTAAGCAATGCTTGAGCTGTTAATATGGCAGTGCCAGGACGCATAGCTTGCATACCTTTAGGCTTGGCGGAAATAATTCAAATTCATAATTAGTACATTAATAATTTAGGTAAAGATTAAGTGGTTACATATAAAATTTAATTACTCAATTAATAAAATGATATCTTCTTTTATAAATATGTAAATAATGGGTTTAAATCATTGAAATATTGAATTTATATCATATTTGATGAAGTGATGAACAGTATTTAACATTACATCAATTCTGCACGTACAACGGTGGTCTCATTCGTAAGCATTAAAAGACTTTGCTGGGTTGTTGTTGTAGCGTTAGAAACATCTTTAAAGTAATTAAGAGGATTGCTACCGAGTTGACAGCCCTTGACCCGACAAAATTCCGGATCCGTTCTTATGACGTAGACCCGACTGTCGTGGGAACCTCAAAATTAGTCGCAGAATGGTGCCGAGTTGACCGTCCTTGGCCGGATAAAAATCCGGGTCTGTTCCGGTTACGTAGGAACGACTGTTGTGGGAACGGAATTAGTCGTCTGTAATCCTTGCTTTAATTAAGTTCTGAACAGTGTCTATTTAGTTTGTCTCGAATTTTATAAAGGGGGATGCATTTCGAGGTTCCCTACTTTTTTTAAAGAAAAAACACAGAAACTTCAAATTTAATGGAGAATGTTTTTTATCATTTGAAGTTTATCTCATTTAAATATCGGTCGCGGCTAACCTCAGATGGTCTGTCCGTTGAGTCCAATTTTCGATGACTCGTTCGAGCACGGCGGCGAAGAACTGATAAGAAGCATGCATCAGCTCCTTTGTAAAATATGATCGAATGAAAGCATGCCCAACGATTGGAATTTAAGTGTGCTATGCCCAATACACAAAAAGGCAGGCCCCACTATCTGTGAAAACTACCGTAGGATAAGTCTCGTCAACATCGCATATAAGCTTCTACCGTGCGTATTGTATGAAAGATTAAAGTGCACCGTCAACAAACTGATTGGACCTTATCAGTGTAGCTTTAGGCCTGGGAAATCAACAACTGACCAGATATTTATCATGTGTCAAATCTTAGAAAAGATCCGTGAAAAAAAGATCGACACCCACTGCCACTTCTCCGATTTATTGCTGCTTTCGACAGCACGAAAAGGGGCTGCCATGCCGCTTTGTCTTAATTTGGTATCCCCACAAAACTTATACTAATACTACACAGCCGTATGATGTTGAGCAATATCAAAAGCTCTGTTGGCATCGAAAAGAATCCTCCGAGCCGTTCGATTCCAAACGAGGTTTCAGATAAGGCGACTCCTTTTCGTGCGACTTCTTCAATCTGCTCTTGGAGAAAATAATTCAAGCTGCAAAACTTTATCGAGCTAGTACAATCTTCTATAAGAGTGTACAGCTGTTGACGCACGCCGATGATAGTGATATCATTGGCCTCAACAGCCGCGCCGTTAGTTCTGCTTTCTCCAAACTGGGGAGCAAAACGAAAGCAAGACGAAATATCTCCTGTCATCAAACAAACAGTCGTCACACTCACGACTAGGCTCCCACCTCATTGTTGACAGTCATAACATGGAAGTTGTAGATAATTTCGTCTATCTTGGAACCAGTACATCCAATGTCAGCCTGAAATAGAATATCTCGTGCCAACTACTTCGGACTTTGTTTGAAAAGTAAAGTCCTCTCTTGACGAACAAAGATCAAACTCTATAAGTCACTCATTATTCCCGTCCTGCTATATGTGCAGAGGCATGGGCGATGACAATATCTGATGAGTCGACGTTACAAGTTTTCGAGAGAAAGGTTTTGCGGACGATTTATGATTCTTTGCGCATGGGCAACGGCGAATACCGCAGTCGATGGAACGATGAGCTGTACAAGATATACGACGGCATTGACATAGTTCAGCGAATTAGGAGACAGCGGCTAAGGGAAGAACGACTGGCGCGCTGTCATAAACTCGGCTATAACCGTGTTACCGGTGTCTACGCTAATAAAGATGAAGATCTATCCTGCACTATTTGGGACAGTTCAAAAAACAATTTTATTTTCATAAAACTTTCAGCCAATATTCATAATTTCCGATCGAAAATAAACGCTATGGGAAGTACCTGTGGGATATCCTATCTAAAGAACATCGGAAAAAGCAACAAATTTCCAATGGTGGCGCGGTGATTGTCCAACATTATCTTCTCTGACTTTTTTGGCTCCATGTTAATACATATGTATGTCAATCTCACACCGCCCCGGCTGCTTGACGTAGCTACCGAACATTCTTTCGTACATCCAAGATGATAGATACTAACTTTGTTCCTGGAATATAAAATTCTCACTGTATAGGTAAATTAAGATTTTATGAGAATGGAAAAAGATATATGATTTTTGTTAGACTAGCGCGAGGCTACAGTCAATTTCTTCTTCAGAACACTTTTTTCATTTTTCCAGCAGTTTCTAGAAATATCTTTTTAACTAAGACGGTGTGTCTTTATTATAATCACATTATATTAGATCACCAAAAATACGATTTGAATATTCTCTGTGGTATTTCCATACCTCCTGAAGACAAATTCTTTCGCGACTTTCGAAGTTTTCTAAATTCTTATCAGCTCAACCATTGCATGGGAGACTCTAATGCAATTTAGTGTACCTATTATGTGTATGTATATTATTTTTTCTAGTAAAAATTGCAAAACCTCAAACTAAATGTAAGATAACACTCTAGAATTTCACTAAAAATGCATTTGGCATAGCGAATTTCATACGAGACCTTTAAACCACAATTTTTTATTTTTGGAAACCCACAAACATTTTTGGATATTCAAACTGTGCATATAAATGCATGTACTTTCACACGGTCAGCGCAGTTTTAAACTTGATTTTATAAACAAAAGTGCAACGATTCGAATAAAAGAGTACTGGCTTCCCGAACTCGATTGCTAAAGTTCTGCCAGTCCACGCAGTATGGGCGACAAGTATAATCTCCTACTACTCTTCGATCGTCCACATGAACCCGTGTTCATGGAAAAAGGGCGGGGCGTAGTGTTTGATGTGCCCAAGAAATTTCTCACCGATCGTTACCGAGTTATAGACAATGAAGTGCTGGAGCGATTCAGCGAAAGAGCCGAGAGCCTTGTAAATGTACGAGATATTTCCATGCCTGATCTTAGTTTACCATCGAAGTTGTCGCGTAAGGCACATTTTTCGCTCTGCGTGCCGGCACATCGCATAATGGCAGCGGGTCTCATTGATACGTTCATGAGCGCGCCCACAGTCGATGAACTGCAGAGTGTTGCGGTTTATGCACACGATCGGCTGAATCCATATCTCTTCAATTATGCGCTTAGCGTGGCTATACTGCACCGCAAAGACACCAAAGGCATGGGTGTGCCCTCTTTGATACAGAGTTTCCCCAACAAGTTTGTCGATCGGCAAATTTTTCGACATTTACGCGAGGAATGCACAATCGTACCCGAAGGTTCGCGCATGGCAATTCTAATACCACATGATTATACAGCATCGGAAGACGAGCCAGAGCATCGTTTGTGGTATTTTCGCGAGGATTTTGGTGTGAACTTATATCATTGGCACCGGTATTTGGTGTATCCATTCGAGGCGAGCGAACGCAGTGTTGTATATAAGGTTCGTCGCGGTGAGCTCTTCTACTACATGTATCAGCAGATCTTAGCCCGATACAATGTAGAGCGCTTGGGTAATGATTTGAAGCGCGTGGAACCGTTAATAGATTTACGTGAATATATTAAGGAAGGCTACTTTCCCAAAATGGAGTCGGCACCACGCTTTGACAATACCAAACTTTCGGATGTGCGTCGCCATCAAGACCAACTAATTATGGATATTGAAGATTTGGAGCAATGGAGCGAACGCATAAAGGAAGCTATCACAAAAGGTTTTGTTTTAGATGTAAGTTTAAGAGTTTTTGAGCGTCAAAGCTTTCAACTCACTTCTATAAATTTACAAATAATTTTTTTTTATATCCTCAGGAAAGCGAAAAGCACATACCCCTCAATATCGATGTGCTCGGCAATATAGTTGAGTCGTCCAAAGCTTCACCAAACCGCAACCTTTATGGTGATCTTCATAATATGGGCCATCTCTTCATCGCCTACGCTCACGATCCGTCACACCGTCACTTGGAGTCGTTTGGTGTTGTCGGTGATCTTGCTACAGCAATGCGCGATCCCGCCTTCTATAGATGGCACGCCTATCTCGATAGTATTTTTCAGCAACACAAAGCTCAGCTCCCACCCTACACTAATGCGGAGCTGCGCCACGATGGCTTCTCCTTAACATCTGTGGAAGTCATAGCTGAGAATGTGCGCGAACCCAATGTTTTACAAACATTTTGGCAGGAATCCGATATTGATCTATCGCGTGGTATGGATTTCGCGCCGCGTGGTAATATTTTTGCGCGCTTCAAGCATCTACAACATGCGCCCTTCACCTATACAATCAAGGCGACTAATGAGTGCGCTACAAAACGTTTTGGCCTGGTACGCATCTTCCTCGGTCCTAAGTACGATGAGCAAGATCAGACTATGACTTTCAATGAACAACGCTTGTTGATGATCGAATTGGATAAATTTGTGATAGCACGTGAGTAAATTTGTAGAAGAAGAGAAATGTATATGTATATACGTACGGATCTAAACTTTTTCAGTACAACCCGGTGAAAATGTTATACGTCGTCGCTCCACTGAATCAAGCCTTACGATACCCGTTGAACGCACATTCCGCGAACTGGAAGTAACTCGTGTTACTAACGAAACTATGCAAAATGCTTGTGGCTGGCCACACCATATGCTCATACCGAAGGGTTCAACCAACGGTTTGCAGTGTGAGCTCGTCGTTATGGTAACAAATTACGACCAAGAGAGCGTAAGTGTCGTCGGTCAACTTAGCACTTGAGGTCTTATGAATTTAACATATTTATTTTTTTAGGTTGATGAAGAGCCCATCAGTGGTGCTGACTCCTGCAGTAACCGTCATCTCTTGCAACACGATCATCGTGCCTTGGGCTTTCCATTCGATCGCCAGTCTCGCCTGGGTGCCGACCGCCTTGCTGACTTTCTCACACCGAATATGATAGCAGCTGATGTAGTCTTACGTCACGTAGATCGCACGGAACACTGTTGTTGAGCCCAGTTCGTGTATTCCATATTAACACGTTATATATTTTCGTACAATTAAATGTATTTAAGACAATGTTTATTGTCTGTTTAATGTTCTGATCTGGAAAATTATATTGTGAAGTGAAAGTTGGCAGATAGTATTTTTGTGTCGCAGGTTTTGTCGAAAATGTGGTCTTGAGGCTTCTAACCAAAAATCAGATAATATTTTGAAGCAAAGAAATGCCGAACTCAATTTTCGGTTTCCAAAAGTTATGATGGGATCTCGTTGGTTGGATTTTAGTTCATAAGAAAGGGCCAGGTATATCCTCGAATAATTTGAGCCAAGTACTAACAGCTGCAAAGGAAACCTGTCCATCTTATTTTCCCAACCTCCCAGCTTATGCTATCAATAGACTTCGACGGTTAGGCCGAATAAACTCGAAAGGTCCTTCATTTGATTCCTTTAATGTCGCTCGGATACTCCAAATAACTCCGCCTTAAAAGAGGAAATAAAAACTAGAGAGGCATATCAGAAGTAAGAGTGCATTGCTGTAACACTCTTTCGACTTATAGCTGTTTAAAAAAAAAGAAGAAAAAATCAATCGAAATAGCGTGTGAAGCCAGCAAATAAAGAAAGCGAAAACAAACTCCGGTTCACTAAATTTACATAATCGTTGGCATGCGTTGAACTACGCCTGCGAGCGAGGCTACAATGTGAAATTCTTCATGTCGGACAGGGAACAATTCAATTATCCGCATGCTGTACTCCAATGCGCCAGCAATAATCGTATAACCGTACACGCTTAGCAATAACAGGGTGCCAGTGTGTCACTTTAAAGGGATTAGTGATGTTCAATTTCGGTTTATGCATTGGCAAACTCAATTTGTAGCGCCACACTTTCGGCCAACTGGCAAAGGAAAGGGGAAAATAGTAAAGACCAAGTGATTGTCAGCGCGTAGAGTTAAAAAGTGCAGAGAACCGGCAGGGTTTGACTGGATTTTAGCTTTGAAATTGTGTGTGTCTCTGGGTAGATAACTTAAGATGTTAATAAAATTGAAAGGATTTCAAATACATATACCAATTTAAAGATGATGATTGCTTATATGCCGTCGCTCAACTGATTAGCTGAATTGGTGAGGTGTGAGTATGGTGGGTGTATCGGTATACATACTATAACTAAAATCCGAGTCGAATTGAAATGACTTAATTTTACTAGTAGGCAGAATGATGCTCGTTTCCTCAGCTTTTGCTTGGACTGTTTGATATTGTTATGTTCCGAATTACGTAAATTGCTTAAAGTTGCTTTGGTATGAATATTTGGGAGATACATATGTATATATCAGAGTATTATTATATATGTGGAGAATTTAATGTGTTAAGGATTATAGTAGAAAATTTGATTGGCTGCAATATTGGAAGTCATTTGGTTAATCAGAAACTTGTGAATTTTCTCATTGTTGGCATTTGTAGTTTTTGGAACAACAAAAAATTGTGTACCAATTCAAGGTAGTCACATAAATGTAGTCGAACCTCACTTAATATTATGTTAAAACTGGGTTTCATTCACACGGCTTAATGACTTAATAGAGGAAAATATCAGCCTAAAGAAGAGAGTTTTAAAAGGTTTTAAAAATACGTCGTCGAAATAATCCTGGATTTATGTATATCCGGTTAAAGCTGCCAACTCCAACGCTACATGAAAAACATAGTAAACTTGAAAATCTGACTTAAATTTGTCATACAGGAAGGTGTGGAAGGCATACTATTAAATCTCGAGACTTAACCTAAGAGATACACTTTGTTGACGTCAAAGAAACCATACATCTTGAGCTATACAGCGATGTCATTAGAGAAGGATGTCAACTACACCTGTATATCTTTAAGGCAGAGTGTGGAAAGGACTAAATAATAAACGGACTTTACACAATGGCCATCGTGAACCAGTTAAACAAGGAGAAAATCAGACTATATTCTGCCATGGTAAGATTTTAATAGCTACTTTCCGGTTAGGATACCTTCTAGACGTAAATAGAGAAGAGGCTCCTACTAAAGATGATGCAGCTTCTATCTACGGATGCAAAATAACTGCGGAGTATCTGCAGGTCTATACTTCGGTGATCTCGAAAGCTCTCTCTCTATCCGAGTACCGAACTCAGTCAGCATCTTCCAAACGGAAATACAAGATATAGAGAGAGCTTGTGGTGATCTATTGAATAACTATGGGGGAGCAACTATATACATGGATATTCAGGCAGCACTGCTGGCCTTGAATCTTTAGACACAGAATACTTGGAACACATCAGGCACCAAACCTTGAATAACTGTCTACAAAAAGCATAGCGGACAGAGGTCCGACGCTAGTTCATCAAAATGACACATGCAGCGCTAATTGAGCCCCAAGTGACAGAACTCCTACTTACTTTATGTTAGGTTAGGTTAGATGTACTAATATATGAAGTTCTTTTGTGAAGCCATATGAATGAAGAAATCCTGTGTTCGAACTTATAAATTAGCAAAACGCTTAGGAGCCAATACAAATTTGCACAGTTTTAACCTCCCTATCTACCTTACACATGGTCCTGATAATTTAGGCTTTAGACAGATGAGTCTCGTTGAGTCATAAATGGAACTTTAGACAAGTCGTATTTACAGTTATTATGTCTATTGGTATCTTAAAACTTATGTTGCAATATGGTTTGATCGGCTCAGCCGAGATCGACATTAGTAGAAAAAGTCTTACTATTTTTTGCCCACAGTAGAATAAAGAAATTTCACAATTTTGGTTGGTATAGCCCCCAAATTTCAAGGACAATTGTTTACTCAATATAAGCTCAATGTACATGGTATGCTATAATATGTTATTCTTTAATAGTAATGGACGATAACTACTTCTTTTGGTAGTTACCAAGCTGGTCGGGTTTGCATAACCCTTGGTTCTTAACGGTTATGAAAATCTTACTGTCTATGGTCACAAGCTTCTCTTAAAGCAAATTTTTCATCTTCAAGACCACTCGTTATTATCACGAACAGATAGTAATCGCTTGGTAACTGGTCTGGAAAATCAGATGCACGAATAAAAACATCTCAAACAAGCTCTTAAACTCAACCAAGTTACAATCGGTGTATGTGGCCTGGCGTTGTCGTAATGGAATGCAATACTTTAGACATCCCTTCCTACTCATTACACGGTCCAATGTTTTACAGTATAGGGCGGAATTAAGGGTTTGGGCGTAGGTGAGTAGCTCACATTAGACGATTCCCTGCCAATCCCTTCCAACACTTCCGGTCAATTTTGGCTTGGCCTACGTTTGCGCCCGCTCTCCGCGATTCGATCACAAGGATTTTCTCTTGAACTTGCCACGTGTGTCCAATTTTTCATCCCTCTTAATATTCCGCTTTAGAAATAGATCGATTGGACCGTAGATGTGTGGCATCCATACATCAAGATTCTTTTTGTATTCAGCCTTATTTAAATATTTGGTGACATGTCGAAGTTAACGATTTTCATTACCGGAACAGAATCGACGAAACTAAAATTAGGCTCCACTGGATATCACAGTATTAGGACTATAAATACCATTAACATTTTCAGCTCCCAGATTTTTTGGTTCGCAGTATCCGGAAATAAAACACAAAGTATTTAATTATTCATCATTATTTAAGTTGTCTCGTCCAAAGTAATCCCTAGCAGATCTAAACACGTAAGCCAACCTGCAGCGAATGGGTTCCGCGGAGCGTCAATTTTAGTTTGGGGATCAAGAAAACATCACACGGAGCTAAATACGGTGAATACGGTGGTTGATCGATGTAAATTCGGTCACATTCGTGCCTCGATGCGATGGTGCATTATTAAAGGGTAAAATCCATCGACAAAAACATCACCTTCAGTTTTGAGAAGCTTTGACGCGTTTTTTTTGGTTTTGGCTCATTTTTCCCCCTCCATTTTGATGATTGTTGACTTATTTGCATGTCAAACTCATAAACCCATGTCTCTTCCATGAATGTGAGATCGGAATTCGCCCGATCAAGCCTGCCCAAAAAGACATGTTTACGGTATAGTTTAAAAAAAATTCAGCTTTATCGAGACAAGTCGAGCAAGAACTCGTTTCGTTAAATAAATAAATGAATATCCACCAAGATCACTCGAACGGATTCGCGAGAGAAGTCAAGCTCTCTTCCCGCCTCGCTAACACTTCTTTGACGGTTTTCAAGCAGCATATCCTTCACTTTTTTAATATTTTCATCAGTTTAAGAGGTCAAAGGTCGCCCTGAACGATGCATGTCTTCAACGATCTCTCGACCGTCTTTGAAGGCTTTGTACCACTCGTAGGCTTGTGTTTTTGATAAAACTGAATCACCGTAGGTCCTACCCACTAAGCGAAACAGATTTTTTTTTGAAATAACATTTACCCGGGAGATTTGAATTACAATTTCTTATAGTTTTTTCTACTTCGTGGAAAATTAAATATACCCTGTTCAGGGTATAAAAAATACAAATACTCTTCAAATGGTCAAACGATTGACAGATATATTGCTGCCCCCCTCTTTCTTACGCTTAAAATATATATGCACATGTGTGTGTGCACAGGATAAAAAGCATTTTCTACGCAAAGAGTTTTATTATTTTTTTTTTTTTATATTTTCATTGCTAACGGCATTATTTTTTTTTAAGTCCTTGCTACTTTTCATGTTTGGTAAACAAGCGACGCCACTTGTAATCGATACACTGGCATACAGAATTACATGTGTGTGAGTGCAGTATGTGTGCGTATATAAGCTCATGTGTGTTATAAAAAAAAAGAATACAGTTGTTATTGCCCTTTTCACCGAATTTATTTAATGTATTTATCGGCTTAGGACTTGATATATAGCCCCAGCAATATTTTTTATTATTGCCTACACTTGTCACTACATAGACATTAGGGAGAGCAAGTCGCCTTTCTTCAAGCGACTGTAAATAGTCCCAGTTGCATTGAATGGCAGAGGCCAAATACACACAGACACACATACATACATACACATATATACGTACATAAATACAATCACACATACATATCCACATTTATAGATGAAAAAGTATTATTGTATGTATGTATGACATACTCAAGCGGGCTTTTGGGTGAGAAATGTAATGCTGTGACGATGCTCTTGGGAGTTACGAGTAGTTCTATACATACTTACATGTGTGTGTGTGTATATGTGTTTCTTTATAAGTGGTTATCTAATAAAAAAAGACCGCAAAAGAAACTTAATTGCAATTTTGTTATTTGTCAAGTGCTTACGACTTAATACGCACACACACACATACACGTATACATTTGTGCTTGTGTGTTTCTCCAGCCTTGGCTTCTTGCTGCTTTCTAAGGGCATTGATTGCGGGAATAACTGTTTTCTTCGCCTATTTACTTTTCGAAATTCGATATTTTTGCACAAATAAGTCGGGATTTTTTGTAAAAGCAGTTGAGTCTACATTTTTTAGACATTCTTAGAGCACTTTGATCTAAATGTTTTCTTTTCTTTACGATGATTGCAGATGTGTTTCAGCGAGAACATTTATAAATAGCTTGCATGTGATAATCTCCACATGTGAAATAAAAATCAGAGTTGGAAGCTTTATAATACTGTTAATTTATGCACATATGTATTCCGATGGAAGAAGCAAATAAGCCATGTTGCAATGATATTTCTACGAGAGCTAAATGCTGACTTGAAACCAAAATATAAAACATTAGAAAATTCAGGGAGGAATTCAGAAACCACCACCGTTAAAAGAGCAAAGTCACTAATCGTCTCTACAACTTCCAACATACATATATGGTCAGATATTTGGGTTTGGCTTTGGCAACGCGATATACATTCCAAAAAGTTATATAACAAAATATTCGAGGCGATTTGCAAGGGATGCTGAGAGTCTTAGTTACAAATCTTTCTAAAGATTATCAATTTCAGACGTTCTCTTCATGTTTTTGCTGTTGTCTTCGTAAGCAGAATGGAAATAAGGTTTTCATGTTTAAGGTTATGAGGCTCAAGGTATGCTTTATGCCTCTCATATGTAGCGTCTATGAATAGGGATGACGTGATTTAATTAAACATGATGTCACGTAAATATGACCATTATGCGATTTAGCGCCTCTACATTATTTTCTCTGGGGGTATGTTAAATGAAAGGCTTACGCCAACCAATCTACAGAACTTAAGGAGTTAGAAGGCAACATCTGCGCACTCTAGCCTAAATTCCAGCCGTTAATGGCGACCGTTATCGCGCCATGATAACCGACTATTTGATGCCTCAAATTGACGCTCGTGATCTCAGCGACATTTGGTTTCAACAAGACGTAGCCACTTTCCACACATCGCATCAATCAATATATTTATTTAGAGAACACTTCTGTGAGCAGATAATTTCAAGTTTTGGGTCGGTCGATTGGCCACCAAGGTCGTGTGATATCACACTGTTAGACTTTTTCCTGTGGGATATGTAAAGTCTAAAGTCTATGTGGACAATCCCTCTACGATTTAGGCCTTGGAGCAAAACATCACTCGTGTCATTCGCCAACTACCAATCGAAATGCTCGAACCAGTCATCGAAAACTGAACTCAACGGAGGGATTATCTGAGACGTTGTCGCAGCCAAAATTTGAAAGAGATAATCTTCAAAAAATAAATGCCAAGGAATGTCCTTTTAAATGATAATAAACATTCCCCATTAAACTTGAAGTCTCTTTAAAAAAGTAGGGAACCTCGAAATGGATAACCCTTTATAATGCTTCTTTGGATTTTACTTTAATTAATGGAACTTAAACTGCTTTAAGCTACGTTTTAAAGGAATTTTTTCGTTTCTGCTAAGTTGCTACATTAGCAGCCACTGTAGTTTTTGAAAAACATGACTTATTATATCAAAAATATATTTTTTTAAATGAAATTGTTTGATAAAAAATATGTGCCCGAATTCATAATTGTTGGATTATAAAGGAAGAAGATGAGGCCTTAAACAATATGTCTAAAATATTTGTATGAGATGAAGACTGTGGAACGTTCCAGGATTAAAGGCATAAAAAATAATACAAAAAGTTTTTTAATATGAAATTCTTAAGTGAAATCGATCAATTGCAACGAAATTCTGTTACGCAAAAAAATTTAGTCACGCTTCATAGTAAGACGGATCAATTTTAACCTTTTTCTTATAGATTTCTCAGAGTACTTTTGTAATAATTAAAAAAAAAATAATAATTCGAATGGTTGCTATATATTATGTAAAAAATAAGATAAATAAATACTATACAAGAAAACAAGTTACGTTCAGTTGCCACGAGATATGATACCCTTCATTGTGGATATAAAGTGATCTTCATCTGGATTTTGGTCGGCCAGTTTGAACGACAGCTAGATCCAATAGTGGTCCGATATCAGCGGTTTCGACAACTGAACATATTCTAGGGACTAAATGGACTCAGGCGATCATTTTTATATAAGTATACTTTAAAGGGTCTCCAATGTTTCCTTCTGGGACAGGTTATAAAAGTTGTTATTTAACACAACTTATAAATTATTTTTAGAGTATATTGATATTCGAATCAATATTTAAATTAAACATGTTTCGGAAAGATTTTTGTCGGAGTTAGTTTGGTGGAGGATGATTTTATAAGGGGTTTCAACGATTTAAAAAATCTATTACAAATAAATGAAAGCTTTTTGTGAAATTCTTGATCCAATTAGAAATACGTAATTTCTATACCCTAAATAGACTGTAGTATTTGTATGTATGGCACTTTACTCATCACAAATCACTAAATTCTCTTTTTATATACATACACCACTCCACTAACTTTGGAACGCACCCGCCATCAGTAGGATGCTGATGATAAGCACACTCAGCGATGTGAAAGGGAATGTGCGAATCGCACCGTTGGTATTGAGTGCAATAAGTTTAACCCATTTGTGCAACCAATACTGTGGTAATTCATGGTTGCAACAGCTGGTGTTGCAGCAATGACATTGGCGGTGGCGGTGGCGTTGCCGTTAGCGTCGATGCCGTTGATGATGCGGTGGCAACAGTGCAAAGTCAATATTTGTACAACAATTTAAGAGAGTCCTTTCGCTCCCAGGGGCAAAGCAGTAAAGGGCAGAGAAATATTTGCAGCCAAAGTCATCATCAGCGTCATCGCCGTCGTCGTCGTCGTCAGTGTCGTTGTTGTCGCTGCTTTCGATTGGGCAGAGAAAGTTGTGGGCGAACTTTTCGCTCAGAGTCAACATATAAATTTGTTGAAATAACAACAAGAGTTACGAATACCGACACAATGGGAAATATTTGGGACACAATGCGTTGCTGTTGATCGTAGTTGTTCCAAAAAAACACAAAAACAACAATAACGACAACAGGCAACCTGAGTAGTATAATAAGGCAGTAAGTTTAGAAGCCAAAAGGACCGTAGGAATGCCACAAAAACTATCACAACAACAACTACCAAATAATAAAAGTCAAACATGAGAGTTGAAATCCCTTGACGTCTACACCGGAGAGACATTGCCGGTGTGAGTATGAAGAGAAAAATATTAAGTGGTGACATCAGTGATATATAGGAACTGTTGAACATTTCAGCTGAAGCTAAGGTCCAAAAAGTCAATAAAAACAAAGGTTTACTATTCTCGTAGAAAGTCTTAAAGTGAGATTGTAGGCCAATATCTTGCTGTAGACCACACATAGATCCTTTCTCTCTTCGGCAGTACAGTTCATACTTTTGCTGCTTTTACCGAACGATTTGAGGGTCGGAGAACCCATCTTACGATATTATAGCCTTGACAGACGGCAGCGTTAATCCGGATTAACTGCGCACTTAATCAAATCCAAATTTGTAGGTGACAGACGGCAGCTATGCGAGTTTGAAACACTCATAAACAGCTCATTGTCCTTTTTATAATATTTTCAATGAAAATTGATAGAAGATAAACATTACGGTTGTTAGCCGGCCAATTTTTACCAAACCATTTTTTATTACAAAAACATATCAACACATTATTTTTAAAACTGCATCATAACATAGAAGTTTTATTGATATTATATTGAGAATTTGATAAACAGCTGTCAAGGTTACTTCTATTTCATTCACAATAGATGAAAATTGGCCATTTTTAACAATGTTGCCAACGAAAATCTCACAAACTCCCTATAATTTTGAGAGTTATTTTTGGATTCAGCAACGGAGTTAGCTGTGGTAACTCCTGAATTAATCCCGAAAAATGCAATTAATCTGGTTTAACGCTGCCGTCTGTCAATACTATTAGGAAATTTTTAACAACCGTGTAATGTTGGTTTTGCAATGTTTAAAAACATTGCTAAGCCTCTCAACACTTATTATATTGTTCGAATCCAGAAAGTATATCTGATCATAATTGACGCGGACTGACTACATGCTCAAAGATTTTATTATAAATCTTGCCCTCAAAATAGTTTCCGCTTTTTAATCAAATTTTCCATACACCCTGTCTCCGATGGGATGGCCTTCAGCGCCTCCACAGAATCTGCTTTTCGGTATCGACATATATTTAGAATGCTATTCTCTAGACTATTGTACTGTTTCGACGTCATATTCATAAATCCATGTCTCTTCACCAGTAAATTGGCATTTGATAAATATCTACTTCTCGCCAGTTTTTCAAAAGATTCAGCTCTTTTGTTACGAGTCTAGCATTAACACGTTTTACACCCAAAACATTAAGCAAAATGTGTTCAGATTATTCTGAGATCCTCTGTTATTTTTCTATCTTCTCGCCTTTCACGAAATGTTTTGTGCCACCCTAATACTTGCCTTCCGATTATAGAACACTTCCGAAAACAGTTTTGCAACATTTTCGACGACCGTGATTCCATTGGAAACACAAAATTTCAGCAACGTTAGGTTAGGTTAGATTCAGAGATCGATCCTGAGGGTGATCTCACTTGGACAAGTTATTACAACGCCTATTAAGCTCACGCGAGGTTGAATGGTTCAGTTCAAGTACGTAAGAAACCAATTGAGTTCCCACTCGGTTCCATTCTGATGTGATCAGGACCGTTAAAGACAAGATTAATGGAGAGCTCCTTACCTCCGACCTTTCCTTCTAGCTTTGACCCATCCATGAAAAGGCTCACTGCGCTCCAACAACTTTTCTCTATCCATATCTCCTTTGTCGGTATGTGAGCAGAGAAAAAGCAGCAAATTTCAAGCAAACTAATACATTTTTTTTCATGATAAGTCGACCCTTCGATGCCTTACGTAATATTCAAGAATTCTACCAACTCTCATTGTGCTGATAAAACCATACGAAATTATTTATCTTCTCGAAAATTTATTTAAAAAGTTTACTAACCAAGAAGAGACACTAGCTCAACTCTCGAGAATATAACTATTTCGCGCTGACACTGCCGCGAGTGGTAGTCACTACTATCCAGCATCAGTTTTTTGGAAAGCGGTCGCTTCTCGACATGCCATGGCAAACCGACGTGTTTATACTCTAAAAAATTCTCATGAAATCCAGAAGCTATTCGGAATCGAGCTTAAAATTTGCAGGGTCCTCTATTTGTCGAATAATGTCAAGACGCTCATTACGTATAATATGAGAAGCCAGGACCTCGATATTTAAATCTTACGTATTCCGAGTTTTCTATGAAATTATAGTTGAAGAAGATATAGTTTGTCAAAAAAGTCTTGCGGTATTTTCGCTAGTTGGCGCTGAAAGCGCATAGTTCTAGTTTTATTCGTCGCATCGGGTCATGCTATACCTTTTTGGAAAGCTCATTTAACGCGCTAACACGTGTTTGATTGATTGTCGTTTTTTTTAAGTTGTTCGTGAGTTATAGCGTCGCAAACATGGAGCAAAATAAAAAGAAAATAGGGCATATTTTACAGTACGATAAAGGCAAAAATGCATCTCAAGCCGCATTTCCACCGCACAACGATGGTTTCAACGTTTTCGTTCTGGTGTAGAGGTGGTCGAAGATGCGCCACGCTCCGGAAGGCCTGTCGTCGAAAATTGCGATAAAATCGCTGAATTGGTCGAAAGAGACCGGCGTAGTAGTAGCCATAGCATCGGTCAAGAGCTGGGCATGAGTCATCAAAAATTCATTTCAATTTCAATAAAAAAAAAAAATCAAAAAAAAATACCGCATGACTAAAATGTATATCTGTATAACACTCGTAATCGATTCTCTTTCATACCAAGCGTATCTTATTTATAGTTATTTGTACAGATTAGATATAGAATTAAAATATACTGCTCAATATATTCCTTACAACTTACACAATGACTAAGAACTTCACCATCCCCCAGCATCGGCAGCTGAAGTTCACTTTCCAGCCAACTTTTGCTCTACGCTGCTCTGCATAAATCCATCAATATTTATAATCTATATAATGTATGTAAGCGCATAGACTCTCTATATAGAGTGTATTGCTGCCTGCTGGTACTTTGTTTCACTTAACCACAGCAAAACAAATGATTATCCAGCATATCTAACAAAACCCGTCTGCCAGATCGACAGTCTGACCAACCATCCTCCACCCTCGGCGGTAACCTTTGAGACTGAAACTTTGTCAATGACGGAGCGAAGGTGGAAAAATCGGGAACGTTGACTAAAAGAAATCACTCAATTGAGTTGCGAGAGCAAAATACAAACACAAAAAGTCAAATAAAGTATTTTACAGATGCCAAAAAGCAAAAAAAAAAAAATAGACAACCATCAACAAGCAGCACAACAAAAGCAACGAAAACAACGCCGAAGCAAGTAAATACAACGAGAAATTGAGTAAAAACCGCAAAATTGATGGCAGAGACACAACTTTGATGCTGTGCATACAGGATTAAGCTGATGTGCCAGTGGTGCCAACATCTGACAGATAGACAAACAGTCAACCTTCAAAGTAGCGGCAGCCGGCAGTGGTGGCACGGTAGTGCAGAGACACATGTATGTATGAGAGCCGGGTGTGTGTGTGTGTTGTTTATAGGTAGTGGATAGATATGGTTTGGAAGTAGGACAGAAACGTATTTGTCGAAGTGCATCGTTGTTGCAACGAATTTAATGGCTGTGTATATTGGTACTTAGGTGGCAGGGTTGCCATATTGCAAGATTTTTTATACAAATGAATAAATGAGAGCTACAATCTCTACTGGTAGTAACCGTCTTGGAGTTAGTCTATATAACGAAAAAAATTGTAAGCCCTGGGGGCTGTGCATAGCGGGAGCTTTAAGAATAACTCCAACGACGGCTCTTGAACTGTTACTTAACCTGCCATCTAAAGACCTCTTCGCTGAAAACTGCGCAGCAAAATCGGCGGGACGACTACTAGCTGCAGGAGAATTTACATATAGAGTACCTTCGGGCAGAGCTTGGTAGGTAATGGCGGTTGGGCAAACACCGAGTACATGACCATTTTTTTCAACTGGGAAAGAAGGTTCAAAGTAAACAATGAAAAATATGCCTGGCGTAAAGGTAGGTTAGCTACGCGCAATACTTTAAACATCTATATGGATAGCTCGAAAATTGACGATGGAGTTGGTGCGGGAATATACTGTTCAGAGTTTGGAATAAGGCAACTTTTTAAGTTGCCGGACCACTACAGTATATTCTAAACTAGGGTGTTTGCTATTGCGAAAGCCGCGGAGATGACCTCTAATGCACCTGCAGGCAATTCCAGAGTCAACAGTTAGGTAGACCGCCAAGCAGAAATCAAGGATCTCGTGTCGCATATCGGCTAGAAGTGTCTTGGGAAGCAAGGCAGCAGTGGAAAGTGTTGCCAGAAGTAAGCAACTTCACTTCTACTGGGTGCCAGACCACAACGGCATCGTGAGCGTTGAAATAGTGGAAGAGATTGCCAAGAATGGTGTACGGCTAACATACGAAAACGTGATAAACGTTGAGAAATCCATGCATTATCTATACGACGATCTTGGCAGAAGCATGGTAAAGAAAATCAAAACCCGATGGAACGAACTACCCGGGTGCAAAAGTCATGCGCAAAACGGTAGATAGGAAGTACACAAAATTCCTATTGGCGCTCGATAAAAGAGACTGTAGGAACATGATGGGAATACTAACTGGTCACTGTCTGGTGGCGACACACGCCCGCAGAATGGAGCTGACAGATCGAGAAGACTGCAGGAAATGTCTAGAGCAGGACACAATGGATCATCTGTTGACTAAAAAAAGATGACTTTGAAACTATTATACCCTTCACTGGTGCAATTATTATAACAAATAACGATATATATAAGGATATAAGATCTTCTTGATCTTAATCTTGAGTTTGATCGGTGAGTTTCTATGGTAGCTCTATACTAGAGTGACCCGATATCGACGATTCCGATAAATAAATAGCAGCTTAGGGAGAAAAGGACAAAATTTCAGATGATATCTCCGAAAACTGATTTGAGGGTTTAAAAATTGTGCCATCCGATTTTTTATCCACTCAGTTTTATGGGATGTCAAATGAGTTAAATTCTCATCTGCAAACAAAGTAATTCTCACTAAAAGTTCTTCTCTTATATTCGAAAGAAGGATTTTGGATTCCCACCCATATCCCGAAGTCATGAAACTGATTTTTAAGTTGTGGCTTCTGAATTAAAGGCTGTCAATGATCAATTCAAAAGCCTCTTAAAGTTTGAGTTCTTCGATATTACTGATAAGCTCTATACATTCATCTAATGAATGGATATTGTAACTATCAGTTTTATGGCACAAAGAATGCGTTAGGACAAAATATACGTCTTCCTTTTTCAGTAGGGTCATAAGAATTGCAGAAGTATAAATTAGGCCTGTTGTACGAAAGCCAGGATGAGGTCGAACTTAAAGGATCTCTCTATTTATAGTGGTCTGATTTCAGCAGTTCCGATGAATGTGCAGCTTTTCGGGGAGAAAAAGATTCCTCCAGATTGAACTTAAGATCGATATCTGAGTCTAAAACTGAGCGACTAGTTCCCGTTTAAACAGACAGAAAGACGGACAGACAGACCAACAGACGAACATGTCTAAATCGACTCAGCTCGTTCAGAGGTCGCGTTAGAGATCCCATTTTGAAAAAAATTATAACGGTAACTAAGAATTTAGATCAATAAATTGTGGTCCTATCACATGGAGTTCGGGTTGATCGGCATTATTACACATTTTTTTTGGAAGCCATTACTGTTTCACATTTTAATTATAAATACTAGAATTTGGCAACTCTGCCAATAAATTAAAACGAGTGAGCGTATTCCTTTTAATTTCGTTTTCCGCATTTCCGCTACTTTGGCAGTTCATCCGTCTCATCGTTCGGCAATCAACTTCATTGTTGCCACAAAAAAGGGATGGACCTAACGGTATTGTTGTTTATTACTGTATCTTAAAAATTGTTGCTGAACCGAAGAGGGCTCTAGTTATCTACACACACATACATATACATACTTACATACAGATACATGTGTATGTGTGTGGCGCTTAATTTCGGCTCTGCTCTCGTACTTTGTGTTGGTTGCAGCAGCATTTCGCTAAGAGTAGCCATCGTTCGCCTGTCGCTTGTGAGCTGGCATGAAATATTACACACTGCTTTTAGCAGAACAATTAATTAGGCGAAGAACAGCAACAGCGGCAACAACAACAATGGCATTAAGCAATAACATTAATACCAACAGCTACAAATGCAACATATTTTGAAGATGTTTGATCAAGAGATAATCCTAAACTTACACATACATACATATTTACATTTGTGTGTGTTTGTTTAAGCAAATATATGTGTGTGAGAGTGTTGTATAAAGACCAAAGATTGTCTGCTGGTTGTCATAAGCCGTCGCTGCTATAAAAATGTATAATGCAATGCCTAATTTATTTGAAGACTTAATAGCGGCTACCCGCAGATTACATATTGATATATGTAAGTATGTGTATTTGTATAAGTGTGTGTACTTTAGATATTTATAACTAAATATACATCATCATTACAAGCTTCAATTGAGTGTACTCAATTTTTGCAAAACTTAGTCGGAGGGGTTATGCGATCATGAACGGAACGGGTATTTGGTTGTCAAAACTAACCGAGAATTAATCGAAATAGTTTCTTTAAGTGATTAGACCAGTGTACAGTATTCATAAAATTTCTAAATTTTACGAATTATTCCGAGAGTAAGACAGAAGGTACCCTTACAGGCTTAATTTATCATCTACTTGAATTCATAAAAATAATTAAATTATTAGTAGGTTAGGTTAGGTTTATCTTGTAGGCCAATAAACCAGGCATAGACCAGTTTTGGTCCTTTGCGATACCAGATGGAGTTCAGTTGCTAGGTCTATGAGGAGTAGTCATCCTTTACTATTTATATCTCTTCCTGTGCATCATACTGTGAGGACCCTAGATGCTTACAGCGAAGTCTTGCCAATGCGAGACAAGTGCACAAGAGATGCCCCATTGTTTTCCTGCTGCCTTGCTCTAGATGATTCCTGTAGTTTTCTCGATCTGTCAGCCCCATTCAGCGGGCGTGTGTTACCACCATCTGATCAGTTAGTATTCCGATTATGTTCCTACAGTCGCTTCTATTGAGTGCCAATAGGAAATTTGTGTACATCTATCGTTTTGCACATGACTTTTCCAGTATTACTAGCAGGTGGCTGGTTTCATCGGTATTTGTGGCTTGGCATCCAGGAGAAGTGAAGTTGCTTGCATCTGGCAACATGTTCCAATGCTGCCCTGCTTGCTAAGACACTTCTGGCCGATATGCAATGCGAGGTTACTGCCTTGTTTGCTGCTTGGCTGTCTACGTAGATGTTGACTCTGGAATTGCCTGCAGGTGCATTAGATGTCAGCTCCGCGGTTGCAGTGATTCGGCAACTTATAACGCTGTCTTTTTCCTAACTTTGGACAGTATATTCCCGACCAACTCCATTGTCCTTTTTTGAGCCATAAATTTTCTTAGCCCTGAGTTTTCGAGACTTTTCGTATCGTCTTCGATAAAACTGAGGTCAATCTTATAATAAGAGATAGTTCCTCCCCTTTCGTTGGTTGCTCTGAAAAAGGTTGACCTTGTAAATTTTTAAAGAAGGCCCGTTTCTACCGATTCAATATCAAATTCATAAATAATAATATAGTAAAATACTAAACACAACGCAGTCTAAGACGCCATCAACACTTTCATAAAAAATTTTGGAACCTGCCATCACAATCAACATATACTACTGTGCCCAAAAAATAATGTGACATTGTATTTATTTTGAAAATTCTTTATTTATTCTTCAATATCAATTTCATCCCTTCAAAGTGATCCCCTCCCGATGCAATGTACTTATGCCAACGGATTTTCCAATCTTCGAAACACTGGTTGTAGTCACTTTCCGGGATGGCCTTCAGTTCCGTTGTTGTTGTTGTTGCTGTGAATAGTACTCATCGGGTTCGTTCCCGACTGTCGAACGGCCTTCAGTTCCGTCTTCGCTGCTTCTTGAATCTCCTCTATCGTATAAAAACGGCTTGAATATACTCATTGGACGTTCCTTGAACTAGATTTATCGGCTTCGAAAAGTGGGAAAAGTCACAGTTTGAGAATTATGGTGGCAGAGCGATGGCTCTTTTTTCACATTTGGAATTTTTCTCTCAAAAATACGGACAACGAATTGTTTCATCAAGAACGAATTCATGGAAAACCACAATTCGGTAATTAAAGAAAACGATGATAATCCTCTTAGCTTTAGATCGACCTTGACGTAATTTTTCCGGTATATTCTTACTTTTGAAGCACCATTTGCTAAATTGTTGAACAGTTTCGATTGATGAATGTAAGATTATTGGCTATGTTGCCAAGCATACCTTTTGCGACGTCGTTTTTGTAAAAATTTCAGATCCTTAGTATGATTCGAGTATTGAAACGCTTCATAACCAAAATATTAACCTAAATAGGTTAAGGTTTCTGAGATCCACTGCTGTCTTTTTGATGCTGATGACAATTGTCAAGCGGTGTTTCTACAATTTTTCCGATGACATTATCATTGGAAGATGTGGACCGAGTTGTTTGAGGCTTGTTTCACTGAATACTTCAACTCAAACACTTGTGTTCGCGATAAATTAGACTCTCAAAGCTCATTTTTTACGATTCCTTAAAACACAAAATTTCAAGCAAACTTGTTGAACATTAATTTTGTCTTCTAAGATAAAAATCGAACGTTTCGTGGTAAACAAACAACTGCCAAATACAGTGTAAGTAACTTATAGTATGATGGTCAAACTTCAGATGAACTAAAAGAGGTTGTACCAGTATAGGAAAAATAACGGATAGACGAAATTGTTCAGTAGAAAACCAAAACATCATCAAAGAGTCTTAAATTTGACACATAGGGAAGGGTGTTTGCCGATTTCGAAGATCTATGATGATTGATACAGTTAAAAATCCATCTTCGGAGCGTTATTGTCGAGACACGATCGACTTAGAAGAAAAAATTATTCGAAATGAAGTTGGCAGAATGGTCTTCACAATGTTACGAAGTTTTGAAGCACTAAACGCCATCAAATTTGTAAAATTTCGGATAAGTCCAAAGTATTATCATTTTATTTTCTGTAGATTAGCATTTTTTTATATTATTTGAGATTTTGAAGAAAAAATTTATAAATTCCATATCTAACATTACTTCGTTGCTGTTTTAAAAGCTTAGCAATTTTAATATGCATTTTTTAAGCCCTTTTTATAACATTTAGAATTTCTTGTAATTGTTGTTGGCACATAAATAAACCACAGATGCGAAATAAAAAATGCATAAAGCCGAAAATAATGTATAATAGACATAAATTTATAAAATATAACACATACACACAGACAAACATATACAGATATTAATTCGAGTATACAAGTGTCTTCCAAACCCCATAAAAATCCCTAAAATAAAACCAATAAATTCTCGGCTGTAGCCAGAAGATAAAAATTAACAGCACACATATACCATAGACATACACAAACACACACACATATGTATATAAATATATAACATTTAAATGACCACATTTTTTCAATTTGATTACTTGACTGTCGGCCATATTGGTTACTTGCTTGGCGGTTTGTTGCCTCGTTGATTGGCGTTACCACAAGCACTTAATTTTTTTTATGGAATTGCCGTTAAAAATCGAGTATTCGCATTTCAATAAAACCGGCAACAATTATTTCGGACGCAAATCAATCAACTTAGCATTTATTCGACCGCCATTAAGGGCGGCCAATTGCCTGGGAGAAATTTTTGGTAGCCGTCAAAAGACTATAAACTATTTACACGCCATTTCTGGCATTTTATTTCAGTTTAATTTTGACAGTAAACACACACACTTACATACATGCTTATAAATGTACTATTTACATAAATAAGTATGTGTAGAAATAATGCGCCCGGTTTATTGGTCTGTAATTTGGTGATCTCCGACGCTTAATTTTTGTATTTATTACGCACTTATCTGCAATTTACTTTTTATGATTGCATTGTAATGTTGAAGGAATTACATTTGGCCTACTATAAATAGTCCAGTTGTTGGAAAGTGTGCTCTTCAATTATAATTTCTTACATGGCGTAGTATACAAGGGTTGTGGGGGTTTGTATGGGTTAAGAGGGGTATACTCAAGAGATAATATAATTTTATAATGAACATGTTTCTTTCAGTTCATAGAAATGCAGCAACTCTCTGTTTTTCAGTTTCATACACGTTAAGTGCTTCACTAAAGTTGTGTAACTTTTAAGAGATGTTTATATTTTAACTTAACCCTCTATTTCCTTTTCTTAAAATGGTCATTGGTATGTTGTGATTACTTCTCAGAATGATTAACCTACTTTGGAAGGTTTTTCAAAGAATCTGATTTTCAAAATGTTTTAAAATTTTTCTTAAAATATTGTCGAATCTTCATGACCTTAAACTCAAAATGACACTGATATATGTAGAGTAAAAAATTGCGTAAAATTTCCTAAAAAATTTTTTTTAGCAAAACTTTTGATAAAATAAATTTATTCACGGGCTTTGCTGTTGCTAGTAGTTTCGTGAAAGTCATAAGTTTTAATCGTAAAAACCTTTAAGTTCCTTAGGTGTTTTATGTTTCTGTTTTCTGTATTAGTACGTATTAGTCTTTATTTCTCTCCACAACTATTTATATTTTCATCTTTCTTTACCTATAAGCCTAATTATATCTACCTCTTAATCCAAATCTATATCAATATCCCTCTTTATTTATATGTATATCTCCATCTGAATCTATTTTCTATATCCATATTATATATCTTAATATTTTTCCATTTACCTGTCTATCTATATTTAAGTCTTTATCTCAATCTCAATCACACAATGCCAATCACAATCTTAATCCAAATTTCGATTTCAATCGCATTTTTATTCTTAATCTCAATTCCATTCTCATTCTCAATCCCAAACTAGAATCTCAACTTCTATCTCAATCTTTTTCTCAATTTCCAATTTTTCTAAACCTCGATCCCAATCCTGATTTCAGACTCTATCTAATCTCAATTTCGATCTTAATCTCAATCTTTTTCTTAATTTCAATCTCATTCGCATTCTCAGTCCTAATATCGTTTTCAACCTTTGTTTCAAACTTATTCTCAATTTCAATCTTAATATAAATCTCAATTCTAATCTCAATTTCAGTCTCAATTTCAATATCAATCTTAGTCTCAGTCTTAGTCTCAATCTTAATCTCAGTTTCAATATCAATCTTAGTCTCAGTCTTAGTCTCAATCTTAATCTCAATCTCAACCTTAATTTCAGTCTCAATCTCATTCTCTATTTTAATCTCATTCTCAATCTCAATGTCAATCTCACTCTATCTGAATTTCAATCTCAGTCTCAATATCAATCTTAATCTCTATCTCTTCCTTTATTCATCTATCTAATTCTGTCTCAATCTTCATATAGCTATCGCTGTCTCCGTCTATCTTTATTTCAATTTCTATTTCTATCCTTATCTTATATCTTCACATGATTATTCCTCCGGTTTCTCAACCGGTTCAATATATTAAATTTAATTTCTTAGTAAGCTTTTTTGAATTTCTAAAATATCAGCAATTTTTTTAAGCTGGAGGTGAGATCATACTACAAATAATTTTGAAACTTTTTTTGATATTATTTGGCCTTTAAACAGATCAGTTCGTTTTCACCGAACCGTTTCACAAAAAAAGGTACCGTTTTGTATATCTCCTTCTTTCGTGGAACCAGCGTGGAATATCTCAAATCGTTTAGGAAAATAAAAGAACTTTCCAATTTGCCTCCAATGAAAAATGCATACATATATTTTTGAGGATGGAGAAACTAGTTACAAACTCAACACCCAACTGAAAGAGTCGTAGACTTTATAAAGAAGTATATAGCGTGGTGAGCTGAGTCGACTTAGCCATGTCTGTCTGTCTTTCCATCCGTCCATCTGTATAAACGCGAGCTAGTCTTTCAGTTTTTGAGATATTGTTCTGAAGTTTTACAGACGTCCTTTTCTCACCAAGAAACTGTTCATGTGTAGGAACCGCTAATATCAGACTACTATTACCTATAGCTGACATACAAACTGAACGATCCGTATCTAGTGCTTGTATGGAAAACTTTTACATTTGTCGAGGTATGTTAAAAAAATTTGCAGATGTTATAAGCCAAAACATCGGCATAATCTTCGAAGAAAGTGTTCAGATTGGACTGTTACAGCATATCTGCCATCCCAAATAACCAATCGAGGTCAGTATATAAAAAGCTATAAAAAAATGCACCTGTGAAGGGCTTTATAGCTCCGGTGCAGCCAAAGTTAACATTTTTTCTTACTGTACATATGCACTGGTTCCAATATGCACAAGGCACAAGGAATGCCATGTAGAGAAAGAGAATTTCATAAAGAACCTATAAATAGCTTTAAATTCATGCACATCAACAAAAGTCGAATAAATTTAATTTTCGAACGAATTTTTATATGTTATTCTATTTCAAGTGAATCGTAAATTTTCGTCCTTTGACGTCTTGTTATTGCTTAATTTATGAAACTATGAGATGGCTTCCAAACTGATCAATAACCATACGAAGCTCATGACCGGACACATAAGAATTTATTTATAGTATTAAGCTTTATATAAATTTATGCTTGTTTGTGTGTCACACTTCAAAGGAAGCCCCCGTTTTTTCGTACATTTTCGCCAACTGAACGAGCAGTATGAAAAGTTATTCGCGCTCGGTTGCGCAACTGGTGCCCCAGATGCAACAGTGCGCATTCTAAATTACTTTTATTTAGAAATGTCGTGCAGAATATTTTTTTTTTCAACTTTTTATTTATTGGCAACGCCAAGCGGAAGTGCAAATAAAAAATAGGCAATAAAATGGGAAACTCACATAACGGCAAGCCTAGGCGCTGGGTAATAAAAATATATAAATTTGGTGCACGGCACAACGTTGGCGACGCACACACACACATACGCATGCCTAGAAATGTCAATGAGACTTGTTTGCCATTTTGAATTTATGACCATAAAATAACAGTTCGATTTTTGGTGATTTGACAATTTGCAGCAAAAAGGGGGGAAACGCAAATTACCGCGATGGAACTTTAGGCTTTGAACTAAAATTGGTTGACTGCCACATGCCGCACGAAATTGTTGCTACTAGCACATAATTCACATTAAATCCTGTCGCTCTTTCATTTTATTGATTTCGCTTATTTTATATCGAATTTGCGCTGTGCAATTAGTGCGTTTGCCAATTTGTTGCATCGGTGGAGCAATCGCTGCGGCTTGCGTTGCACACACATATGTATACTCCTATACGTATGTTTGCATAGCTTGTTGCATGCATTATGTTGCACGTTCAATCGAAATTTGTTTGGCAATAAAGCATTATTGGATTTTGTAATTTTCGTCAAATATACGCTACATAATTGCCGCGCCGAAAGCGTTGAGTTAGAAATTGGCGTTCGCTAAATTTTTGTTTATATTTACCGTTGCATTAATTTCCACAAATCCACAAAACTTTTACCTCACGCAATCAGTCGATGTTGATAATTAACCCGTCAGTGATGCGTTGGGTAAGCTTAGACTATGATGAGAGTGGTTATATCGGAAAAGGGCTTGACGGATTCACATATTATACTATATAATGCAAATATATGCAGAAAAGGGTAACAGTTATGTGGACAATATCGTGAAAAATATATGTATATAATGGCTAGATATATTTCTGTTTATATAATATGAAAGATAACTATTCCCGTTCAAGGTCTGAAGTGAATCGAATAGCAAACTTTGTGATAGTATTGATTCAAAGTCCCGAAGTAATGATTACCGATAAAATTACCTTTTAAGCAATTAATTGAATTATTATTTACCAGTATTTATGCTGCAACTTTGAAAAATTAGTGGTGCAAAGCCTTCAAGTATTGATTACTTATTGTAATGATTAACGTCAATAATAGTTTTATAGTTTTAAGTAATTATTCCAGTTCTCATGCTGTAAACCTTCAAAAATTATTGGTGCAAAGTCTTTAAGTAATGATTACTAATCTAATGATTACCATCAATAATACTTTTCAAGTTATGCTGTAAACGCTGTAAGCCTTGAAATAGTATTGATTCAAAGACTTTAAGTAGTGATTACTTATTGTCATGATTACCATCATTACTCCACTCAAATATCAGTACTTAAGAAAAAACTTTGAAAAATTATTGTTGTCGAACCTTTATGTAATAATTACCTATTATAATGATTATCGTCAATAATACTTTACTCCATTGAGTAGTTACCAGGCTTTAAATAGTGATTACTAATGTAATGATTATCGATAATTTTTCCATTTAAGTAGTTTTATAGTTTTTGCCTTTTAAGTAAAATTTTGAAAAATTATTGGTGCAAAGTCTTTAAGTAATGATTACTAACGTAATGATTACCGTCAATAATACTTTTTAAGTAATTACTCAACTACTAGTGCTTATGCTATAAACCTAGAAAAATTATTGGTGCAAATTCTGAAGTAATGATTACTAAAGTAATGATTACCGTCGATAAAACTTTTTAAGTAATTACCCAACTACCAGTACTTATGATATAAACCTAGAAAAATTATTGGTGCAAAGTCCTTAAGTAATGATTACTAACGTAATGATTACCGTCAATAATACTTTTTAAGTAATTACTCAACTACCAGTACTTATGCTATAAACCTTGAAAAATTATTGGTGTAATAATTACTAATGCAATGGTGATCGGTAATTTAGTCGTTTAAGTAATTTTGTAATTTTTGGCTTTTTGAAATAGTGCCAATGATAAGTTACCACTATTTATGAAAAAAATAAAAGAAAAGTCTTGTGGTGATTGTTATTCCCATTACCCATAATATTACTTGTTATGTAATTATTTTCTTGAATATTTACCCCTATTCATGCTGTTAACTTTGAAAGTTTATTAATGCGAAGTCTTTAAGTAATGTAGTAATGATTATCTATAGCATTACTTTTGAGTAATTACTTTATTGAATAATTATCACTGAAAGCTTATTGACATAATGGTATTTAAGTAATGATTACAAAATGTAATGATTACCGTCAACAATACTTTTTTAATTATTTACTTTATATGCTTTTTTATTATAAATTAATAAATAGTCCTTTGATAATCATTATATGAACATTTAGATATGTATTTTAAAAGTAATCCATTTTTTTCTTAATTTTGATTACTGTTCACTTCTTTGTATTCTGGGTTTTCGAGCTCTATTTGTAAAATAAACAACGAAAATAGTCAAAAAAAGACGTCATGGAAAGTACTTGAATAATAATTAATATCGTACTTGATTACTTTTAGTAATGCCAAATAATCATTTTACTGTTTGCTTGCGATAACCAGTAATCCTTAACTGCAGAATTAAATTATTCATTAAAATTATTAATTCTAATTATCTCTATTAATTTTTTATAAAACGAAAGGATTAACTTTCTTACATACATATATAACAATTATTTTATTTTTTGGTGCATTTAGTGGTAGACTCATCTCGAGTTAAAATCTGAAATACACTCAGCGGTTTTTCTTCAGGTTAAACTTGCCCAACTGCCCTTTTGGTGGTCTATAACCCCCCAAAATATGGCTAATTATCAGTTTGTATGTAAAACATATGGTTATTACATTTAGAGAAGTATATTTCCAATTTAATACCGGCAATGATATTTTATTTGAATAAGCGTTTGCGTAGGTGATGAACGTAAATAAATTAATGCTATTTTAGAGGGTGGTGTTTTTAGAGGTTTAGGGCGTTTATTTCTGATAAAATTAATAAAATTGCCAACAGTTTGGTTTCATTCATGATTTTGCAATTGCTTTAGCATTTAGAGTATAAACAGAATTTATGGAAGCTCTATGAGGACTACACCCTTTTTCCAGCACAGTCGTCTGTTGTATGATTTTTATATTAAGTTTTCCACGAATTTTGCATCACCCAGAAGGTAACGTCGGAGATGCTATAAGATGTACTATATGTATATACCATATATAAAGGCTCATCATGTTGAGCAGGACCGATTTTGCCATGTCCGTATGCCTGTCTGTATATACGCAAACTAGACCGTAAGTCTTTGAGATATCGATCTTAAATTTTGCACACGTTCTTTTTTCGCTAAGAAGTTGCTAATTTGTCTTAATCGCCGATATCGGACAACTGCCATACAAACTGAAATTTGGCGATTCCACTGGAAAACTTTCTAATTTGACGAGATTTCTTCACGAAATTTGTCCAAGGCAATAATGCAATTTCCAAAGAAATTATTTGGATCGAATCACTACAGCATAAAGGGTTAGGTTAGGTTAAATCTAAGTATATTGTAATAGTAAATCTTCTGATACCTTAATGGCTGCAACTTCAGCCTGGAAGTCACTGCAATAGTCGTGAAGTTAAAACCTGGAGTTGATAGAGAGCTTTGTCCCGTAGACCCCTCCACCAACTTTGCCCCCAATTTTTGACACATCCGTGAAGAAGCTGACCGCCCCACAACATCCTCACCGGTATATGAGTAGAGATGATCCAAGTGATCCGGTATGAAGTCAAAGTGAGTGTCATGGTAAGAGTGAACCTTAGTGCACCACACATGTTGATGAGCCCCGCCCGTTGAACGTTCTCGATTTTCTTTGCAAGTATGTTCTTCTCTAGAGCCATCCACCACATAAAGACTCCATAGAACATAATAGGATTGATTATAGTATCGTATAGCCAAAGACCACACTCGGTGAGAGATTCCACTTTTTGCAAATGGCTCCTCTACAAGGCAATCGTTGCCTTTTTTGCTTTCTCTTCGCTTTCCATGAAAGCTTCCTATCCAGGATGAGCCTCTGATATTTCGCTGTGTCCGCCGGGTGCAGACAGTTGTCTCCCACTCGCGGCAGCGTTGCCGCCGGAATCTTGTATCTTCTAGTGAAAAACCATCTCGGTTTTATTTGGGTTGATGGCGAGACCGTTTACGACTGCCCAATTTGTTAGCTACTACAGCATTTAGCTGCCATCGGAATTCTTATAAAGTACATTTTGTATTTGTGAAAGATACCATGGTAACTGAAGATAACATTTTTTCTATAGACTTCAAAATCAGAATCCATTTGAATGGACATGTTCTTCTGTCATACATATACATATATGTGTATATATGTATATATATATATATATTTTGAAAGGCTTATAATAATTATTTTTTTATTCCCAAAAATAGCGTTTTTAGGAATTCCAAGTTGAAAATTTCGATTTTTATGCTTAAATACTAGACTTTTTCCAATAGGGAAGATCAAGACTCCAGCTGGTAGCACCTCTTTCCACTGCATATTGGATTTCTAAAAGGTAACTCATACGCCATGGCATACAAAGGAAGCGACGATTGCATATGCAATAAATAGCACTGGTCATTACACAGTGCTGTTTTAACTAAAAAATACAATACAAATATTACGAAAAATAGTTAGCTACGTCTTTTTATATACTATATATTTAAATACATACAACGCTTACATACATAAATGTATAGTTATGTATATTCACCAGCAACCTTGAATGGGCTGTAAAAATGCGCGCGAGCAATCCAATCATACACTTGAGATTTTATACAATTCAATTAAAACAAACATAAAGCACTACAACGACAACAACAACAAAACACAAAAAAAAAAAAACAAAAAACTGAAAGACAAGCGTCACAGCTGCATTGGCGCTGGAACATTGGCGTGTCGCACCTGTCGAACAGCATGTGGCGGCCGGATGTTATTGGCGGACAAACCAAAATGTTGGCAATCATTTGTTGTTGTTATTGCATGACGTTGGTTGTTGCGTGTATGCTGTTCACTGCAGTAACCGTTAAATGTTTGCATTTTATTATTATGCCTGGCGTACTCATTTGTGCCGGAAATTAATTTATCGCAAATAATTCAATTGCATTTTTCAAAACAATAATTTATTGTCAATATATATGTAGATGCATACGGCGGCGTGTACATACGCGTACATGCCAACAATGGGGCAGATGAGCACAATGAACTTGAATGACAAAAACATGTAAACATTTACGCAAAAACAAAACGCACGCAATGCGCGCCATAAAAATGCTCATCCGGATTGTGTAAGGACAGGCGACATGTCGGCATTATGCGCACGCGGGTCACTCGAGGCGAATTTCATGCGTGTGGCATATATATTGTGTATGTATGAAGTCTATAACAGATATAAAAGCGAGTATATGAATCTTAATTAAAAATTAGGGCTGTCCTTAATTTTCAAAATTTCACTTGATTTTTTTATTAATTATGGTTTTAATTAATTAAAGTCCCTCAAATAAGTTTAATGTACATATCTCACATACCACTAAAACCAAATAAAGCGAAACTTGCTCAGCACAAATATTTCCGGTACTTCCCTCGACAGTGTGAAAATTAGTGAAGTCGGATGAGAATTGCTTCTACTTCCCATACAATCATTAGATTGAAAATTTCTGTGCGATAGTTTACTGAATAAATATGTCAGAAGCATAAAATTTCACATCTTTCATGATACAAAAAGGTCTCAAAGGAGCTGGTTTCAAAATCCGAAAATGGGTGTGGCCCTTTCCTTTGGGGGAAATATATATATCTGGAACTACTTGACTAATTTTAACCAAATTTTGTACATAATATAACCCAAACATTCTAATAGTACACAGTAAAATCGACGATCTAACTATAACCGCGCCTAATTCCTATATTTTACAATTTTTAATTCCATCCGAAACTTTCACTTTACAATATAAATGAAGAGCGAATGAAGTTATCGAAAAAATATGTACAAAAATTTCTATCTCACGTCTAAAAATTGCTGAAATGAGACTATAATTTTTCAATATCCAAGATACCGAGTGTGAACCCCAGTGTCAATAGCTCACATTTTACCAAAAATATCGGTCAATGTATGAGATCTATTATTGAAATTCGAATAGGTATAGTACAAATTTATAATTTTCTATATACTGTACTTAAATCTCGAAAATTTGTAAAATCACTTCACAAATTGCCTCAGTTCCTATATGTATATTACAGATAATGATTTTCCTCATTCTAGCAGACTTTATACCGAATAAGTGGGTCAATATGTGATATAAATATTGTTTGAAAGAAAAAATACAGTTGAAACAAAAACTTGGCTTGATGATTATGCGCCGGGCACTGTCCCTGGAAAATCAACCATCAAGGACTCGTAAGCTAAGAAATGAGCACCGAAGAAGGTGAATGCAGTGGACACCCAAAAAGGCCCAAAAGAGGTTCTTACCGACCAAAAAATTCAAAAAGTCCACAAAATAGTTTTAGATGACCATAAAGTGAAGTTGTTCGAGATAGCAGGCATTATAAAGATATCAGCTAAAAGTGTACATTATGTCATTCACGAATATTTGGGTATGAGAAAGCTTTGTGTAAAGCGTATACTACGCGATCTCACTTTTGACCAAAAAAAACTACGTGTTGATATCTCAAAGCAGTGTTTGAAGATATATAAGCGTAATAAACCCGACTTTTTGCGTTGATATGTGACAATGGTTCCTTCATTTCACTCGGAAGTCCAATCGACAGTCATCCAAGTAGACTGCTCACGATGAACCCGCTTCATAGCGTGGAAAAATGCAACAATCGGCTCGCAAGGCTATGGCTTCTGCATTTTGAGATGCGCATGGAACAGTTTTTGTTAACTAGCTTGAAAAAGGAAAGACCATAAATAGAGACAATTATATATTACGAAATCGTCGAAAAGCATTTGAAGAAAAAGAAAGTGCTGTTTCATGCAGGCAATGGCAACGTGTCACAAATCAGTGAAAACGATGGCAAAAATCCATGAATTTCGCTTCGAATTCCTTCCGCATCCACCATATGCTTCAGGTCTGGCTCCCAGCGGCTATATCATGTTCTCATATCTCAAAAGAATGCTCGCTGTGAAGAAATTTTCTTCGAATAAAGAAGTGATCGCCGAAAATGAAGCTTATTTTGAAGCAAAAGACAAATCGTACTACAAAAATGGTATCGCAAAGTTGGAGGGTCGCTATTGTCAGTGTATCATCTTTGAAATAAATTTGACATAGAATAAAAAAAAAAAAGAGTTTTGGAAAAAAATGTGTTTTACTATGCATAGCTATGGTAAATGAGCTTTTCAATTGACCTGCCATTTCCATAAAATTGCATGTAAACATTTTCCTCAGTATTTATGGGTAATGCCTAAAGTTAATGCAATCAGTCAAGTCCTGCCAGAAGACCCAAAAATTTGATTTCCAGCTAACTTTGAACCGTTTATGTTGGTAAAAATGTGTCATATCTTAATGAAATGAAGTTTTAGCAGCTTAGTGCTGGATATTAAAGGAATTGGTTTAGACCTTCTTCTAAACCTCTTATTTCTAATGCAATGTTGTATAAAACTCCATATATGTATAAAATTTAGCCCCATTTAGTTGAGTTTATATCATTTATATTTTATTTGATTTTGCTTCCAATACACTTGTATTTGTAAATGCAAAAAAATGTTTGTAATATTATTGTTTTTCCTAAAAAATTTAAAATTAATAAAAAATGCTAATTAATTTCGAGTTTCTTATTTGAACCACCCTAACTCTGCCGTCATTTATGAATCAATGTTGCACTCACATACCCACACAAACATAAAGGCAAACGCATGCACTCATCTCATTTCAATGACAAAATTTCTGATGCAAACATACAGATGCGAACATATACATATGTATGTATATGTAAATATACATAATAACGGTATTATTTTCATTGTTTGTGGCTGCAACATGGCTTTTTTGTTGTTTGCTTTTTCATTAACATCGATTTTCGCATTTTGCGGGCCATTCATGTCGCCAATTGTAAGTATCCATTGTTACTGTTGTTGTTGTTATCTTCGTCATTACTGTTGTTTTAATACTGCTGCAATGACGTTTGTTATTAATAGCCGCAAATAAAATTGCGTTACACACACAAATATACACACACACAAATATAGACACATACAGATGGACACATGTGAGCAGGTGGCAGCATGTCTGCTGCTCTCCTCTCCCTTCGGCTTTGCCAAATTTACGCATAACGAAAACAATTGACTTTAAATAATTAAAAACTACGCATTGACAAGTTTGATTAAACGCAATTAAAATTCAAATTAAAATTAGAGTTGAAAAGCGAAAGGTCACACAACTACCTATACGTATGTATGTGTATGTGTATATTAAACTGTTTACATACATATTTATAATTGTGTTTGCACTTTAGTTGGAATTGCGGTTTTTTGTTGTTCAATAAATTTTCAAGTGCCGTCAATCACCAATTATCATCTGTGTGAGGGACCTTTGCTCTTTTAAGTGATGTGCAAACACACACTTAGAAAAGCTCGATGAAACCTTTAATAAATTTTCGAAATTCATTACAAGTGGATTTTGTAAAAATATACGTATGTATGTATGTATGTTATAAATTATATTGACAAGTGTGAGTTACTATTAGAAAGTTATAATTATTTCGAATGTAAGTTGCCACACATTTATATAATTTAGTATTATTACTTAGATTATATGAATGAAAACAGTTGTCAAATATCAACAAAAAAAAAATATTTTTAGGGTTGCCACCTAATTATAAATTGAATTTTTTTCTTTTTTCCCAACAGTTAAGACAAAAAGAGTTTCGCAGCTTTGTATTTGAATAAATTCACAGTAAATTGTTTTCAATAAGGTTGCCACTTTTGTTTGCAAGAACTGAACATTCTGTTTATTTATGGGTATTATTTATATAGAAAATATTTTCATTAAATTTTTTAAAAAATAATTGACGTCAAATATCATCAAATAATAAAATTAAAATTATTTTTAGAGTTGCCACCTAATTATGAACTGAATGTTTTTCGTTTTTTTCCAACAGCGAATAATAAGAAGAGTTTCGCCGAATTTTATTTGAGAACTTTCACAGAAAACTTTTTTCAACAAGGTTGCCACCTTTGTTTTCAAGAACTGAAAATTCTCTTTATACTAAACATAGTATGTATCAATAATGCAATAAATATTTTTTTAAATAATATCCGATAGTATATGGGTCAAGCTAATAAAATAAAAATTAAATTTATTATTAAGGTTGCCACCTACTTACAAAATTAAAATACTTTTAATTATATTTTCAATCTATTAAGGTAAGAAGAGTTTATCAGAATTACAAGACAAAACGTTTTTGCAAACTTTTTTAGTTAAATTATTTCATTAAGGTTGCCATATTCTTAAAATTATATATTTAAAACATATTAAATTTACAAAAATATATGCAACTGGGTTAGCGATAACTTAAGTATATCAATATAAATGTGAATTTGTTATACAGAGTTGCCACCTATTTACAAAATTGAAATACTTTCAAAAAAATTCTCAATATGTTAAGGTAAGAAAAATTTATCAGCATTACTAGACGAAGGGCTTTTGCTAACTTTATTAATTAAGTTACTTCAATAGGGTTGCCATATTATTATAAATATATTTTTATAACGTATTAAATTTACAAAAATGTATGCAACTGTGGTTAACGATAACTTAAGAATAACAATATAAATTTGTTTTTTTTTTTTTAATAGAGTTGCCACTTTGGGACTCATGTGCCGAAAATTCTGTTATACAACCCAAATGTATCGTTTATATAATAAATATTTAATAAAAATTGCATGCTGGCATATTTTTATACCAATATTTGTATAACTTATTAAAATCACAAAAATAAAAAATATTCAAGGGTTGAAAATTTTCTTTATATAAGTATTGATTACATAAAAAAATATTTTTGCTATGTAATATATGTACACCAATACCGATGAGAATGATTATATGGTTGAATGAAGGAGACGCCTTGGAGAACTTAGAAAGTTTCTAGACCTAAGCTCCGTCTCTCTGAGTTCTCAAAATACAGACCTACTAAACCTGCTTAACGATAAAAACTCAAAATGTTTGGGAGTCGACTTAGAGAGAAGTTCCAAGAATCAAGCCGCAAAGTGAAAGGACTAAAAGAAGCTTTGGGTCCAAACAAATTTAGTTTGAGTAATTTAAACCAGTGCAACATTGCAGCAACTTTAAATGCAAACTGTATTATTTTACAAAAAGCAAATAAAATATATAATATATAGGACAATAAAAATATAACAACAACAATAACTATTCACTTCAATAAAAACTACAATAACTATAGTATTTCTAGCAGCGCCATGAAATGCCAAAGCTCGTGCTTAGGCAGCTTTAAGGGTCGCGTGTATTTATTTGCCTCACAAAACGCAATTTGAAAATAATGAACTTTTATTTATTGAATGCCATCAGCGAAATCCAATTACATTTATTTCTAAAAAAAGCCATAAAACTAATAAAAATTGAAATGACAAGCAAGCACACGAAAGGTCAGCCGTAAGCTGACATAACCCCATAGGTATGTATGAGTGTTCGTGTACTTTCGTATATATACTACATACATACTCATTGTGCAACATGTAGTAATTGTGCAAATAAATATCTATATACACGTGTGAGGAGGTGTGTGTTTAAAATTATTGCAAGTCTATAAATATGTCCAATGGAATAGCTGGAAATGTTGGAAAGAAAGTGGCCGTGTTGTCGCGTTGCCGCAAGTGTGAAGGCAAAAAACCAATAGATAATCAACTTGGTCATAAATATTGACTTAAACAATTATTGTTTAAATTAAGTGGAGGCTACTTCAGCTGTGTTATTAAAGTGAAGAAGAAGCCAAGAACATGAGAAACGAAATTGGAAAGTTTTCATAACAGACTTTGGAACTGTGAACATTTTAACCAATTAAATGAGCAGACTTCGAACGCTACGATAATAAATCAATTGAAAACCTCCGGCCTGACGTATAGATGGCGCTACAAGAATTAAATCATTTTGAGTGAAGCCTTTTTTGCTACTGTGAAAAAATGGATAAAAGAGATTTTCGTGTGTTGATAAAATAATTCGTTTTGAAGGGGAAAAAATATAGTTGAAGCAAAGACTTGGCTAGATGACGAGATTCTGAACAAAAAATCAAGATTAGTATGCTCATTTGGAAAAAATAAAGGAGGTTTTGGATGACAAAAACATCAAGAAGGTCTACAAAATAATTTTGGATGACCGTAAAGTGAAGTTTTTCGAGATAACAGGCATAACATCAACTGTACATCATATAAATCACCACTATTTGGGTAGACAAAGCTCTATGCATGTCGAAAATAACGGTCAGATCTCTGAACAGATCGTACCGTAGCATATACATATCTGCCATACAAATTGGCAAATCAATTTCTTGACTAAAATCTTTTTCATATCTAAAGGGTATTCTAGCTTTGAAACGATAAAACGAAGAAAACGGTTTTTCTTTACAATTAACCTAACTTTTCCCCTGAACTTAGCACAGCAATTTAAGGTCATTATAAAGTCCACCTAATTTACTTAAGCCCTTTTAGCTTGACTAAAAGCATAATGCAATGCTTTCATGCACATATACACATATGCATATCCAGTTTTCATAATCACCCAATGCCTCGAGTTTATGTCCTCTAACATATATTATTATTATAAGCCAGATTGTGGATCAAATTTCAAAACATCAAGAATTGCACTCACAAGCTTAGCTACTCTCCAACAGCTCATCAACAGGAGAGAAATGGATTTTCGATGACACCCTTGCTGAACTATGTCGTCATACAGATACATACTCATATATAGAGTAGTAGAAATCTACAAATTCACCAACAAACAGTTACACACACACACATAAATATATGTCAAGTGTTTTCTTGTTATTCAGCAATGAGGAAAATCTTAGAAAACAACAAAATTATTGTTGCCACTGCAACAAATAGCCAAATATGTAACTGACTTCTATTACCATTACGCAAATAACAACAACAACAACAACTAGAAGCCAAAACATTGTTTTGTATTACAAGCGCTATTGTTCTTCTTGCCAGCTTTCATGTGATCCTTGCAATAGACGAACAATCTCATTCGGCAAAATGTGCGTAAAACTCATTTTCTTAGACTCCCACACACACGCACACCCACACGCATTCGGGGCAATATATATTTACATATATGTAACTGAATATGTTTGCTGTTAGATGTTTGTATTTAGCCAATCTTGCACACAATACTTACAAACATAATCCCTATCGCATTACAGCATTTTGTTTACGAGCGCCAAGGGGCGACTGTTGATAAAGGGTGGTTCAAACATGAGCGCCCATTTAAAAACTGACATTTGAGTTGTCTTGTAGCCAAAGTTTATCTGATTGAGGAAGAAAAGGTGTTCAAATATTTGCTTGAAGTCGGCACTTACACTTTGAGGCAAGCGCATATTTTATTTTCGATGTCAAATTTTATTAAACTTTTTTTAAAAATATGATTAAAAAGTAGTTAGTGCAGTTTCGAACAGAAATCATATACAAACAGATATACAAGTATATGTATACCTCATTTTTGACGAAAAAAAATGTTGTTCCACCCGTTACATATCTTCATACATATTCATATAGGAGTATACATATGTGTGTTAAACAATCAAGAGGTTAAATGAAAATTACTTCAGAAATTTTCTGCATATGGATAATTAGAGTGTGTTCGCAAATACGAGTTGATTACGACAAACAATTTATTCCCGACGAAACGGTCATGGTACGAAATGTAACTTTGAAATATTGAATATTTTTCAGCTCAAGACGACAGAGCTCAAAAATCTAAATTTAGCTTAAATTTTCTCATAAGCAACTAAAAGAAGAACATGCGTTAACTTCGACAGCGTCAAACAGTGGTATTATTCTTATAGCAACTATAAATATGTATAATTAAATCTGAAATCTCGGGTTACATACATACATGCATGAACTTTGATGATTTTGATCGTGTATATTAGAGTGTTTTTTAACTATCTATCTATTTTGAACTATAGAAATGAAAATATAAAAAATTACGATTTTCGTGTATTTTCAATGGAAAACTTTTACAAGCCGTGGTAAAGACCTTAATGTTAATATTAAGGGCTAAAATTTTCAGGGAACTTTTTTAGGGTATTTCTAAGGAAATTTAATGAGAGGATTGAAAAAATGATAGTTAAAAAAAGACCCTAGTGTATATACTACACGCATTTTATAGGGCCGTTTCCTTCTGGGTGACACAAATTTCGTGCCAAACCTTATATACCCTTTTCAAAATAAAATAAGCCGTAAAGTTATACATATCTTCCTTCTTAATTGGCGTAGACACCGCTTACGCGGTTATAGCCGAGTTAACAACAGGGCGCCAGTCGTTTCTTCTTTTCGCTACGTGGCGCCAATTGGATATTCCAAGCGTAGCCAGGTCCTTTTCCTCTTCTTCTGCTTCCCCCGGTCGAGTACTTTCAGAGCTGGAGTGTTTTCGTCCATTCGGACTACATGACCTAGCCAGCGTAGCCGCTGTCTTTTAATTCGCTGAACTATGTCAATGTCGTCGTATATCTCGTACAGCTCATTGTTCCATCGAATGCGATATTCGACGTGGCCAACGCGCAAAGGACCATAAATCTTTCGCAGAACTTTTTTCTCGAAAACTCGCAACGTCGACTCATCAGTTGTTGACATCGTCCAAGCCTCTGCACCATATAGCAGGACGGGAATTATGAGTGACTTATAGAGTTTGGTTTTTGTTTGTCGAGAGAGGACTTTGCTTCTCAATTGCCTACTCAGTCCGAAGTAACACCTGTTGGCAAGAGTTATTCTGTGTTGGATTTCTAGGCTGACATTGTTGGTGGTGTTTACGCTGGTTCCAAGATAGACGAAATTATCTACGACTTCAAAGTTATGACTGTCAACAGTGACGTGAGTGCCAAGTCGCGAGTGCGACGACTGTTTGTTTGATGACAGGAGATATTTCGTCTTGCCCTCGTTCACTGCCAGACCCATTGCTTCCTTGTCCAGCCTACATATCTACACTTTAAGAAATCAAGATTTTGAAGGTATTGGAGCTGATGCTAACTTGTTCGCATAGTTAACTTTTATTACTAAATTTCAGTCATGGGATGATGATTAAAAAAGATGGATCAGCTGATTCACTTCTGGTACGTCTGAATTTCCCGTTATTTTATCAAAACCTGAGATAATATTATACGAGTATTGAAGAGAAAGTTTAACCAATTGCTCTCTGTGAATCTGAAGAAAACAAATTCTCAAATGCAAATAAAACTATATTAAAGAGACGACCGTTCTAAAGGAAGTTTTCTATCTGGACATATTACTAGTATAGATAACACATCGGAGAACAATTAAGCTTAATTAAGGAGCTATGAAATCTCCCGAAATATGAAACACATATCCAGATTTCCAATATGTCTTAAGCTTTGTTGGGAAATTGTTATTGGAAGAAGAGTTTTTTTTCCAGAAATCGACTTTTCCAGTTGTCAAGCTTCAAAAGAAATGTTTTTCGGGAATACATTTATTTTGAAGCAAGCGACCTCACCAACAACCAAAATGGCATCGGAAAATTTGAAGATTTCTGTTATAGGTTAATCGTTCTGATTTGCTACTAATATAGTGATAAGGTCCGAAACTTGCATTTTTAAGCTATGGCTTTTTTAAACTAAACTAAATCTTATGTACTTCTCGATGATTTTAAGGTTTAATAATTTTATTCGTCGGAAACCGTAAAGCCGATGAGCAAGAAAATGCACGCTTATCCAAATTCCATCAGAATGGGTGCAAGCAGGTGTTCCCCTGTCTTTTTGTATCTGCGCGTTGGATCTATGTGATGGGGCTGTGGGGTTTTGAAAGATCCAATATTGGAATATAAAAGGTTATTTGAACTATTTGCTCTAAGCAAGGTTCACTTGATGGAGGATGGAGTCTTGTGTAGAAGTTCACGCAAGTGAGGAAAGTGGGAGTGGCCAGAAACGATTCTTTTACGCATGGCTCAAGCAGCTCACTACTTCCGGTCTTCGACCAAGTATCCTCTGGGTAGCCTAAGAACATCCGTTTGAAGGCGAGCTAAAGTGAGAAGGCGAAACATCCCCTACATAGGGTTGTGCGCTGGGTTTGAGACCCGCCACGTAAAAAAAAAACACTGCAATGGAAAACCAACAACAGCCTCGGATAGGAGACCCCCTTTTGATGACGACCATGGCAAACGAAATAAGGACCGACGCAGAACAACTCTTGCCAACAGGTGCTACTTCGGACTGAGTAGGCAATTGAGAAGCAAAGCCCTCTCTCGACAAACAAAAACCAAACTCTATAAGTCACTCATAAATCCCGTCCTGCTATATGGTGCAGAGTCTTGGACGATGTCAACAACGGATGAGTCGACGTTGCGAGTTTTCGAGAGAAAAGTTGTGCGAAAGATTTATGGTCCTTTGCGCGTTAGTCACAGCGAATACCGCATTCGATGGAACGATGAGCTGTACGAGATATACGACGACATTGACATAGTTCAGCGAATTAAAAGACAGCGGCTACGCTGTCTAGGTCATGTTGTCCGGATGGACGAAAACACTCCAGCTCTGAAAGTATTCGACGCTGTACCCGACGGGGGAAGCGGAGGAAGAGAAGACCTCCACTCTGTTGGAAGGACCAAGTGGAGAAGGACCTGGCTTCGCTTGGAATATCCAATTGGCGCCACGTAGCGAAAAGAAGAAATGACTGGCGCGCTGTTGTTAACTCGGCTATAATCGCGTAAGCGGTGTCTACGCCAGTTAAGAAGAGAAGAAGGTTCACATGGCCGCCTATCATGTCCTAACTGGAGGAAGATGAGGTGGAGATATATAGGCACTTTCTCCTTCACCGTCCAACTTTCGCCTAAGACCAAGGTTGAAGCATCTCGATAGCCATACTATCTACAAACACGAAGAATTGGCCGGAATAGATATTAGTCGCCTCAAAAACATTGTGGCTGACTCTAGGGAATATGCTACGGTCGTTTTGATCCATACCTCGGAATTCTGAGTATCACACGAACAAACGTCTTTAACTGTCCAAGTGCGATTATTCTTGGCCTCTCGAGAAAGCAGCCTATCTAAAGGTTAGAAGATAATAATTTTAATTTATTGCAACAACATATTAGATATTAGAAGTTTAAAAATTCACCCTCGTCGAATAAAAATACATTTGGTATGCTATCACAAATAACATTACAAAAGAAATATTAAAAATTTGAAAACCTCTCCGAAATATCAAAATTAAATTTATATATTTTTGGCAGTTTTTGTTGATTAAATTCAAGTCTTAGAATTAAATTCTTCAAGAATTAGGAAAATTTTCCTTTCATGTACATACACATGAAAACAAACCTGCACACATATCATAAAGGCATATGCGCGAACGTATGTAAACGAACATATGCTCGAATTCATATTTAATGATATGTATTGATAAGCAATCAAATGCTAAACTGCCCAAGTTCGAACACTAATTTATACAGTGGATGAAAGTTTTCCAATGCAATTGTTCCCAACTAATTAAACCTGTCAACTTCATTAGTGATTGGTCTCATTCAAACAGTTACTCGTGATATCGTTGGTGTGTACGTATGTACTATCTGTATGCATGTATGTATGTATGTATGTGTATGTATGTAGATGAATGCGATAGTATCACACACATCAGTTGTCTACCCAAATTGCCATTGCTGCCAGAAAGTGTTTAGTAATTCATTTGACTTATTTCACAGGCGATAAGCTTATGTTTGTTGTTCTTGTTAGCTATGCTTGTTCTTTTATTTATCGATACTTGTAATACTACCTGATCAATTAAATCTGTTCGCTGTCAGAGAAAACACTGAACGTGTGCCGGCAAGTTGTTGCCAACTGTCATTAGTCTGCTTGGGTTTAGTTACAGACTGACATATCATGTACAGACATACATATATACATATAATTATATATTACATTTGGGTTGGAGCACAGTTATTCGCGATTGTGGTGCATACATGTATGGTATATGAGTATATGCAGAATATATACTGTGGTTTATCGAATTGCCTTTTGATTGGTTTAAAATATGTTGCTTTTGGGTGAGTATTACTCCGAGTGAACCCTGAGTGAGACGATTTTTGTAATACCAGGAAGGAGACGTCGGAGATCCTATAAAATACATACATATATAAATTGTCAGCGTGAAGGACTCAGTTGATTTAGCCATGTCCACCTGTCTGTCTGTATGTACATGTACATACGCAAAGTAGTCCTTCAGTTTTTAAGATATCGATCTGAAATCTTGCCTACGTCGTTTTCTCCCCAAAGAGTTTCTCATTTATCGGAGCCTCGTATAACGAAACACTGTAGCATATAGCTGCCATATGAACAGATCGATCTGATTGAATCAGAATCAAGTGCTGACATGGAAAACTATTTCGTTTTACGAGATATTTTCTAGAAATTTGGCACGAATTAATACTTAAGGAAGTGGTGTATTCTCCGAAGAAATTGTTCATATCTGATAACATATACAAGGTGCGTTCCAAAGTAAACAGGAGTTTTTGAATCTATGTCTTTTTTGAATGTCGACTGGTGCGTTAGAATTTGCTATCTTTATCGATTGTCCAGTGAGAGTTTCCTGATATTTCATTGATTGGAAGTGAAGTTATTGCGTTTTAAGTGTCAGTATGTTTGCGTTATCGGTGCGAAAATGAGCTTCGAACAAAGAGCCAACATTAAATTTTGTTTTAAAATTGGTAAAACTTTTACCAAAACGTTTCAATGAAACAAGTTTATGGCGATGATTTCCTATCCCGTAGCAGAGTGCACGAGTGGTTTCAACGTTTTCAAAGTGGTCGTGAGGACATAAATGACGATCAACATGTGGGCCAATCAGAATCCGTGATCACCGGAAACTCCATCGAAACTGTGCGTGAATTCATCAAAAATCAGCCGAATCATCATTGAAATTCATTGAAATGGAATTGAACATTTCCAAAACATCGATTTATCGCATTTTGACCGAACATCGAGGCTTACGAAAGGTGTGTGCACGGTTTGTTCCGCACAAATTGACTGGCGACCAAAAATTGCTCAGAATCCAACATTCGAAGGACGATTATTTGACCAAAAGTCACATTTTAACCATTAACCACTTCCCGTATTCACCTGATATGGCACCGTGTGACTTCTTCCTTTTCGGAAAAATGCATTTTCTCATGAAAGGAAAGCGTTATGCAGACGTAGAGGCCATTCAAAAGGCTTGCACCGGCATACTGGCGGCCATACCGGCCAACGAGCTAAAACACTCGTTCGACATGCTTATGGACCGTGCAAAAAGCTGTATTGAAGCGGAAGAAGACTATTTTGAATAAAATAAATTGATTTTGCTGAAAAAAAACATTTATTCATTTTTTTTTTAAGTCCTGTTTACTTCGGAACCAAAGCCAAAATAAATATGTGAATTATTGAGAGAGCAGAAAAGTTAATAGGAAGCGGAAATATGAGTAAAATATAAAAACTAGCGTTAGATTAAGTGAAGGAGCGAGGTTATAGAGTTCATATGTGAAATATACATATGTGTTGTTGATACAAGGAATATGTATATTCTCTCTTTTTAGTGAGCTTTTTTGTGAATTTCTTTCAACTTTAAAGATTGGAAAAAAGGAGATGTTAATTGAATATCTACTACAAAGGAGCAAGAGTATATAGCATAGTTTTAGTATCACTGCATGCATAAGTTTAAGTTTCAAGAGAGCGGAAGAGAAAACATTCCATAGAAAGCAGTAGAAGGCGAAAATACTTGTATATGTTTAAGGTCTAGTGTGAGTGAAGAGGATAGAGGACACGCCTTCAAAGCATCAGTTCTAGGAATCCATGTGCACCAGGGGATGAAATACAAACCGAACTCTGTCGATCATTTCAATCATTGAAGCATGAGTTTGCATCACTTTGGGTATTTTTTGCTGATACGAACGTTCATAAACAAATCAGAATCAGACAGAGTACCGGATCAGTACTTAAGTATAAACAAAAATTTATTACTCGTTGCAGTTCTCTGATGTGCAACTTACTATATAAATGCTTACACTCCCTTGCACTGTGATTTTAGCATCTGAAAGTATGCTGCTGCTGATATACCATAAACCTCGCAAATGACTACGCTTGTGTTTTCTGCTTATGTGGCTTGATAATAAGGCCGACAAGCTGTAAAGCAGTTGAGAGGAAGGGGAAAAAATCGTATGGCTTGAGGAAAGAGAAAGTAGAGTTGGTAGTTCCTCACTTTGCAGGTCTACCGGTATAAAGTTAGCGTTAAAATATAGGCGTGTTGGTAGGGAAAATTTGTTGTGAACGAGCCTTAATTTTGTTCTGTTTGTTTGGCTTGACATCTGTCAAACATATTCAATAACCATACAGTCATTACACAAACAACATCATATTTTTTCATTGTGTTGAAATGTCAAATTTTGTACCGAAAAGTAGTGATTTGAAGAAAGCATTATTTTTTTTCCATTTGAAGAAAAGTGTTGCAGAGTCGCATCGAATGTTTGTCGAGGCATATGGTGATCATGCTCTATCTGAAGAAAAATGAAAAAGATGGTTTCAACGGTTCAGAGATAATGATTTTGATGTGAGAAATGAAGAAAGTGGAAGACCACCAAAAAAAGCTTACAGACGCCGAACTGTAAGCAATATTGGATGAAGATGATACTTTGAGTCAAAAGCAAAAGGCAGCCATGCTTATTGTTGAGCAAGCAAACAATTTCAGACCGTTTGAAAGCTATGGGAAAGAAAAAACGGTTCAAGATACAATCCTTTGATAAATTACAGCAATTTTATTTATTACTTCTATTCAAATTGCCTTCAATTAACTGTCAGCAACTCTAATTACTAGCTATCAACTATTAATTTTTTTCCAGTTATTGCGTTCATTACTCAATTTCACTTAATTACTTACTTTTTGTTGAAATAAAATTTTCGAAATTCATTTTCTCGAATTAACCAAATTATAATACAGAAGTCAAAGCTGAATCGATGCCCCTCATTATGTCATACTTCTCTTTTCCAAAACAAAGAAAGTGAAAGTTAAATGAAAGCTAAAAGAAAGCAACAACAATGTTTTCAATAGCAACAATAGTGAAAATAGTGGGTCTGGGTGGTTCCACAGTCAGAAACAACAGGAAACTGAAATAGATTAATTGGCGTCTGGTTAAACAACATGACAAAGTTTAATACTTTTCCAGCTTGTTTGTGGAATTGCAGCTGGGCGCCGAGCGAGCGCTCACGCCTTCATAACTGCTCCACATACATATGTATATAACATATATATTCACAAATATATATGAATAATACGTAAGCGGGTTTGCGATTGCGTGACGCATGGCGGTATTCGTTGCCACTGTCGCCGCTGCCGTGCTGCCGGGGTGCCAGAAGATTAATACATATTAATATTTATTTTGCGTGTAGGCATAACAAATGAGCCGGCATGTTTGATGGAATGCACCCTTCAGTGTTCTTTGTGCCGCCACTTTAGTAGTCTCCCACCATTTGAGGACCTGTCGGATTTGATTCCTTTGCCTAGTCCTTCATACTGTCGCTTATGCCTTTGTTCTCATAATATATTTCCTCATATTAGTGAAGTAAGGAAAAGTTTTTACATTTTCTATTATTCGCGGTTAATTCTTTTTTTACTTTTGGTAAACAATACCGTTAAATATTACTTAAGGTCTCTAACTTAGAAGTTATAACTTTACTGCTTGGCAATGACATTTGTGGGTATTGTTTTGAAAAGTGTTTCTTAAATGCACATATATATTTATATAAACATATACTTTTATTACTTTTAGCAGCGAGAGCTTTAATATCATTCTGAAATGGAACGAAAATCTCAGCGGCTTTATCTCATTGTTACAAAGATTTTCTAATATCAATTGAATAAAGCATGAAAGGTTAAAGGTTTGAGTAACAATTAAAATCAGCTTTTCCGATGAATCATATTTTGAGATCCGCAGCTTTTCGACAGTCCAAGCTGCGGCCTGTGGTTTCGGAAATTCGTCGAATTCGAAATTGTAGAAAAATTTATTTTCATCGATCAGTTTGTATGACAGCTATGTATGTATGTGCAACAGTGGTCCGATTAAATATGTTCGAAAATAGGAACCATGCTTTGGACAATAATTGGTAGCAAATTTCAAGAAGACATCTTGTCAACTAAAACAGTTTTCCTTAACTACATAAATATATCACATAGTGGTCTCATATCGGCGGAAATTGGCAGTTTCTTGAGGAGGAAAGGTCTTGTGAAAAATTTTGGACCGATGTGTCAATAATTGAGGGTGCGTCAATAGAGAGGAAGAGACAGTCAGACAGCACGCAGTCGACGCAGTTCGTCACACTAAGCATTTATATATATGTACTTATAAGGTATCTGATATCTATATTATAGGTATGCTTTTCATCTTTCTATAAAGCTGAACTAAAATTTTGGACCGAATTGTATTGATTTTCCTTACAGAGAAGTGTGAGAGAGGGTCGAGGTGGACAGTGAAAAGAACCTATGCGGATGGGTCCGAACTGAATAATCGAGTGGGAGGTGGTTTCTTTTTAGCAAAATTAGATATCATAGATAGATAGAACCTTTTGTCTATTATAACACTGCAGTGCCTTTTAAGTGGAGATCATAGCAAATAAAGAAAGCCTTCTTGTTCTGACAAGAAGTGTGCTCACAACATGAAAAATACTTATAAATAAATATATAGCCAAACGGCTTTAAATTCACTAAAGTCCCTTAAGGGTTCGTGAAAGAATGTCTTGACCTCGTAGTGGAACTAAGATTTCAATGAATTCCAGAACATAATGACATCCCTGTGAACTGTGAAACAGCTAAACTAGCCAGCAAAGGCGCCACCCTATAATTAGACTCTGAAAAAGGATATGCCTCTAGCTACTTGCAGATATTTAATTGGCAAACATATTATACATATACATAACCGAGTCTCGGTGGAATCAATACTTGACTTGCTCGACAAGCAGACATAATGGCATGATTGGAATATGGACCGTACATGCCAACTACTAAAATTAAAAAGAAATGACTTCAGAACTCTGGTAGGCTCTAACATGCCACTGTCTAATTGGCAGACATGCCAGCAGACTAGGAACATCATATAACGGCTACTGTTGGGAAATAGAAGAAGAGAAAATTATAAAACTTCTTCCAAAAGTTTTGTACAGGAAAATAATCGTAATTATCAAAGGAGGGATTTTTGATGATATTTCGGAAGTTGCAAAGAGAAACTTCATTAGAAGAATGTGAATGTTCAGAGAGCAAACAATAGAGTGAGAGGACTTTAGTACCGGTTTTCCAGTTTCACAATGTGCCTCCCAAAGACCGAGGTGAGTTGTTTAAGGATTAAAAAAATCCAGCACATAACTCTGAAAGGTTTCTCGGTTTTACAGTTACCGGAAACTTGGTGATTTTATTGAAAAAATAAAGACTGCTGTTGGGATCACTTTTTACATTTAAAATCAACTGATTTTTCTGAAAATTCAGAATCTATTTCTTTGGATATAAATCTCTCATAAAAGATTTTTCATGAATCTTTTGATCTTTTTTCAATCGTATGTGATAGAGCAATTTCATACATTATTCTATTAATAATTTATTTTATCAGCTTTGGCTAAAAACTTAATATTTTTCAAATTTTTTGATCATTAAATTTATTCAGAAAACTCAAATCTGTTATCTGTTCAGTGTAACTCGCAATAACCTTGAAAATTTTCGGCGTATGCTTATTTATTTAGAACATATGACAAACAATATGTACTTGTCACAACTGTCATATTGAAACAAGCCTAGAGCGACAGCAACGAACGTGCGTGAGTTTGTTTAGAGAAGTGGTTACAAGTACAGTTAAATGCCTCAGGCGATTTATGTTGATTGCGTTGGGTGATTTTCTTCTAACTGAGTGGTGGCACAAAGGGATATAAGTTTTCAAATTTAAATAAAAACAAAATTAATTAATTGCAGTTGGAACAGTGTGATTAAACTTATTTTCGGAAAAAAACGAACCAAATGATTCTTGAGTATATTTTTTCTATTCACATTTGCTTAGGATTTCTGGAAGAAATATTATCACATAGTGAGGTAAAAGCTTCTTTTTTATTGTAATATAGACCGCATATGCCGACTACTAAAATTTAAAAGGAATGATATAAGAACTCTGGTAGGAGTGCTAACAGATTAATGTCTAAAAAAAAAAAAAAAAATTATAACGACGATAATGAGTATTGTAGAAGCTGTCAGGGCGTAAAAAAGTAGAGACTATGAAACATTTCCTATGCGAAAATGATAATTATCGGTCGAGGGTTTCATAGATAGATAAAACTTGTTTGCACTGATGAATTTCATCAGAAGCATGAGGTGGTTCAGAGAGGACACAATAGAGAGAGGTGATTTTTTTCCGGTGGCTTCAAAATGGGGCCACTAAAGGCCTCGTTGTATTGTCAGACTCCCACTCTACCTACCCTACCCTATCTAGTATTGCGTCCAATTGGGCGCATATACTTTTTTTATTAGCCATCTAGACAACTAATTCACACACAGAATACAAAACTACCTAAAAGAAGGGTATTTGAACCCAACTTATCTAATACTTACTCTTTAAAGTCACGTAGTTTAGAAGGAAGCAAAGATTTCGTATTTTTAACGACCTATTAGTGCTGCAGTCTTCACTTCCTCAATCAGGAAAATGCATTTCTGGCCTCCACATATGCAATTGATACTCACATAATACATACCCATTTAATATCTGAATATTTTACTTGGGATTAACTTGCCTATGTGTTGGGTAGTATGTGCTTCAACCTATCTCCATGCGGGCTACCTTTGCTCTTTGCCAAACTTTCGTAAAACAGCCTTAAGTACATATACGAGTGCAGAAATGTTTCTTTAAAGTTTTTAGTGAAAAAATTCCGCAAAAATTTCGCAACTTTTGCAGTTTTATGCGACGAACTTTCGCTCTTTTCCCAAAACTCCTGTGAGCAACTAATGCCACGCGTACAAGCATACATACATAAGTGTGAATGTATTTGTGTCTGTCGCTGTGTGTGTTTGTAGGTATGCCCGCGTGCGCTTTCGATTCGCCAGGGTCTGTCGCATTAGCAGCTTTTAGGTTTTCTGCTTCGGTGCATTGCACAAACCATTCGTCTGGCTGGTGTGTTGCAGTCGTGGCTCTCAGACGTTGCGCACTTAAAGCTTTTGCCAAAGCCAAAGTAGTTGTTGCTTTTAGTTTAGTTGCATTCGTTATTGTGGTTGTTGTTGGTCTTTGCATTTGTTTTTGTAAACTTTTTTGTTGTTGTCGTTCTTATTATCGTTATTATTGTTGGTGTTTGCACGATTGTTGTTGTAAAATTTTGCTGTTGTTGGCAATATTTGTTGTTGTTGTAAATTTTTGTTATTGTTGTTTTTGCAATTACTGCCGCACAATATGTTGTTGTTATTATTGTAGTTGTTGTAACTGTATTGTTGTTATTATTATTGTTGTTGTTGTTGTATCGAGACACGAGTTGAATTTCTTATTACGACACGTTTCAGCAGAAAAGTTTTGCATGCAACTTGCTACGTTGCAACACTCACTTATACACACACACGCATGCTCACCTACATACAACTATTTGTACTTTTAATGCTTGTCTGTCTGTAGGTGTGTGTTTGTTGTACGCATTGCAACAAACAAAATTGCAACTTTTTCCTGCGTCTACGCGTATTTACTTTTACTGGCGTTGCAGCGCGCACATGCAACTTCAGTTCGTTCGCTCGCATTAAGCTGCAATTGTTACTTTTAATGCTGCCGCTGTCGCTTGTGTTGTCGTTGTTGCTATTTTTGCCTTTAACGTTTGACTGCAAAGTTTATTGCCTTGCAAACGCGCCGCACAACTGAAATTACCAGCTCAACAGCAACATGACTCCACCAGCTCTCCACTAACAACAACAAAGAGTCCAGCTCTCCACCAACAACAACATGACTCCACCATCTCCCCACCAGCACACCACCGCAACTATTACCAGCATCTCCGTCGCCAACTCCGCCACTGCCGTCGTTCTCGTCGTCATCGTTTGCGGCTGCCGGTGCGGCGCTCAGCTCAGCCAATGAAAGACAGCTAATGTTGTAGCATGGCCGTTGATGCTGTGCCGTTGTCTGACGTCTGCTTCCTGATTGCTGGGTATGGTGGCGGCTATTACGCATGAAGAAGCAACTAACTGCAATTGTGAAACAATTGTTGCAGCTCTTGGGCAACCGCCGGTGGTGTTGGCGGCGTCAGCGCCAGCACATGGCTACAAACGGCAACGTGCACTTCTCGCTACTGCTCCTATGGGTATATGTGGGGGTTAGTTTCTGCACAACTTGCCGTCGGTTGGAAAAAATGTAATTCGCGTGGCCTAAGCCAAGTCTATGCGTGAAATCTGCTTACTTTCTTCTCACTTTGCTTTGTATATATGTATGTATGTATGTGCCTGTATGAGTTAGTTATTTCTATGTTCAACGCTACATTTATTGCTGTTTTGAATCATACATATGTATATAAACGAGTGTAACTGTACTCTTACATTCAAGCAAAGCCATTTGCTCAGATTGCTATGATTAAACAGACTTCTACTTGGTTTATAATTTTACTAGAATTATATATTTATGTATGTATTAAATACCATTAATGGAAAGCACATTCTTTCAATCTTCCATTTTATTCTTTATTTGGTAGATTAACCCTTATTATTGTGATCTTTTCAAAATCATTCTTGTAGGTCGACCGGTATTTTGCTTCCAAAATAGTTTCAGTTTCAACGATTATCTCTTCATCGTTGCTTAATTTTTTTTTTGCAACAAGAATTCTCTAGAAGCCTGACTACAGCAAAACGTCGCAAGAAGCCAGGTCCTGGAATATGGTAAATATGGTAAAATACATTGCCTTGCCTTGTAGAAACAACACTTTTTTTCTACTCAAAGTTGAGCCTTTTTCGGCGATCATGGTGGTTTTCTAATTTTCGAAAACCATCTGTCGTATCAATTTTGCACCGCTTTTCCATCACATCCTCGGTGGTGAAACGCGAGATGATGATTTCCAGCATGAAAGTCCTCGCTGGTGTTTCTCGATATCATAAAGAGTATTTCTCATTGTTGATATGTGAGAAGAGCGCTGAACACTGCGTGTGTCGCAGAATGTGAGTTTTGAAATACATTTTCAAGGTTCTGGAACGTCGTTCCTATGCAAGTATTATTTATATTCATTATGACAGAGACACAGAAATATGGAACTGTCCATCCGACTCAGCTCAATTTTTCGATCATTTGGTATGGAAGGTTGCTATAGATCTTTTTTATGATACACACACTTTACATTAGTTGTAATAATACGTAATATTTTAGCTAGATGCGTCCTCTATATTTGCGTTGCGCGCCTGGATTTTATTCAACAAAACAGTGGTTGAGTCTTGGAATTTCATAGCGTCTTTGTGTCCCACTATTTATAACAACAATAAAATGATTATGTTATGCTCATATTCTCTCATATTGATGTTGTACGCTCATATCCTCATTAACTCTCTTATCTTGCGTATTTAATAATTTTTCAAAACTTTTTGATGTACGAAATTTTATCTGGAATAATTAAAAAACGATATTTTCAACATGTTCCATATTTATTTTCACGCATTTTAACACAAGTTTTATTATTGCCTGCAAAAGAGGCTCCTGGGCCAATACAAGCATGTCAACGCTACCAATATTCTATACACATGTTATAGTTAGTAAGCTTCGGATGGTCTTCAATGCCTTCAGCGAATTTTGGTGTTTTCAGTTTCGGCTCATTTTTGGAGTATCGACGTCATATTATTAAATCCCAGTCTCTTCATAAGCAACAATGCACTTGCAACCCTTTTGAGTTCCCCTATTTTACTATTTGGCAAAAAAATAGGCCTTTTGGTAAGAATTAGTTATCATTAACTCGATTAACCAAATACACAAAATACAAATTAGTTCACAGCCACAGTTGAAGGATAAAATTGGACTGCAATCGGAAATTCAAGGAGCATTTTTCATATACATACATAAAATGAATAAAAATAATAAGATTTACAATGCCAAATCCGGAATAACAAATAGAGGCTGTGTGCGTTCCAGCCATCGATTTTTAATCGCAAAAGCGATGAGCTCAGTAATACTATATGCTACTCCAATATGGATAAAGGCATAATAGCGTGTGCCAGACCAATAAATATGGTGAATATAACCACAAGTGAGTAACAAGTGCTTTCTGAACTTTATCCAGCGAAGTAGCTGAAGTAATAGCTAAAACGCCGCCCATAGACATCCAAGGAGGAGATTATATGAGCTATCAGCGGCAATTACAGAAATAAAAAAAAGAGAGGAGAGAAAGAATTACTCTTACTTATACCTGACATCCAGACGTAGATGACTAGACATCAAGGGGACTTGAATTTCCACCTGACCCAAATGTTAAGCGGCCATGGGTGCTTCAGAGGCTGTCTATACGAATTTCAAAATTACGTCAGTCTGTATTGTTTGATGTTTACGGAGTCGATAGAAGACTCTGAACACAAGTTTTCCATTGTTCTCGGTTTCCAAAAGTAAGGGAAAAGTTAGAAACTGCACTAGGCGGTAGTTTAACGGTGGAAAATTTGACTGAACTTATATGTCCTAGGTTTAGTGGATTAAAGTTCTGCACTCCGGCTTTCGATGCTTCCTCCTACTATAAAAAATAAGAACCAAATATATTGTGTCGATCCCTAAGAGATCTATCGCCATTAACAAAGGAATGAATAAACGATTCCCATGAGGCACTGAATGCTTTGAATCACTCACATACTTGTGCTCTTGATAAAGTAGACTTTTGCAGCAGACTTCTGCAACATCGTCAACGACTTAGTGGTCCTCTAGTCCGACTCAATTTTGATCAGATGGTACTTTTACACTATACATTAAGCAGCCTTGGTCGATTTGTCGAATTACAGTTAAAATCTTAAAAAGGACATCATGTAGTTACTCAATAACATTAATCTTGTGTTCCAGTTGTAAGACCTCGACCTTAACTCAGTTAGCCTTTGGACGAATATATTAATTATACCAAAAATTGCCGCCGGAAAGCTCGCTTTAAATGAACCAGCACTGCTGATTCCGTGCAACCACAAACCGTACACTCAAAATTCTCGAGTGCAAACCCGTTATAAGTATGTATGTATATCTATGTACGTGTTTGCATGTGGGCCACTTCAAACATACATACATACATATCTGTATATATATTTGCTGATGGACTCATCTCTAATGTGCTGCCGTCATTTGTTGCTTCAATTCCTTTCACAAAGTGTAGTAACACTGCAAACATAACCTCAAAGCATAATTCCAAATACATACCCATACATACATATGTCTATAAACAAATAATATTGTGCCTGCATACATACATACACAAATAGCTGTAAAACCACTAAAGATATGCAGAGAGTATCTAAATACTTGCACAGATATTTAGCCGAACACATACAGTTGCTCTAACGGCATTTTGCAAATGCGAGCCTCTCCATTGAGCTACAGTAGCCACATATATGTATACAAGCATATACATATACTTACACATGCACGCACACTTAGCTTGCCTTCATTTGGCTGCAGCAGCTGCGACTGCCCTGCGGCTAGCAACTCATTGAAACGTTGCCATCTCCAGCACCTCGCCTGACTTTGCCCGACTGGACCCTGAACTTCGTTGCGTTATTGTTGTTGTGTGGTAAGTATGTGCAAACGTGTGCGCTATAATTATGTATGTGTGAAGCTTTGTTTGTGTGCGTGCAAATGAGCTGCAAGACCACACTTGTTTCTACTATGGTTTTTGTTGCTGTTTTCTTAACTTGACTAACGCCTTGCGTGCTGAGTAACCACACACACATATAGACATTAGTATATACACACATACACTTTGTATTTGTGTTTTCTGCGAGATTCAGTGCCTTTTCTGCTCCATTTCTTGTTGATTCGCCTTCATTTCTTCCATCATTAACTGACCAACTCGCCCGCCACGGCCTAACTGCCGCGGCCGACTAACGGAAAATGCATTTGCGGTGCCTGTAGTGCCGCTACACATAAACTCCTTAGCCTATTTATGTATGTACCAGATATGTATCCACTTGGTTTCGAAAAAATGGCGGCAAAATGTAATGCTCGTAGAATGGCTGTGCGTAAGAGGTAATGGCGTTGCTATAACCATTACAATTTTTCCATTATTGTTTGGCCGTCATTGTTGTTGTTTTTCCGCTTTTTTGTAATTTTCTATATTTCCTTTGCGCTTGTAGTCGCACATTCCGAGGCAGCAACTGAACAAATTACTTCATGGCCCAGCAGCGTGAAGGAAATTAAGGGGATTAGGCGCATTCAGTGCAGCCCCTTCGAGTTCGAAGTCGGTTTCTGTGCGCTCAGCGGGCATGGCAATCAGCGTTTGGAGTTTTAAGTGGGTTTATTAGTTTTTGTATGAATGTGTTTGTATATGTGTTGCTTTTATGCAAACATTTCACATTATTTGTCATTAAAGTTGTTGCTTTTGTTACAATGTTCTACTTCTTCTTATTTCTTTAAATTCAATGTTGCTAGTCGCTTTATTTAGACTTCTTCTAATATATTTTTTCCTTTTTTTCATTGAGTTGAATATAAAGGGTGATCCATTTCAAGGTTCCCTAATTTTTTAAAGAAAAAACAAAGAAACTTCAAATTTAATTGAGAATGTTTATTTTTATTCGAAAGAACATTCTTTGACATTTATTGTTTAAAGATTATCCTTTCAAATGTTGGCCATCGCCACGTCTTAGATGGTCCCTCCGTTGTGTCCAATTTTCGATGACTCGTTCGAGTATTTTGACTGGTGACTGGCAAATGACACGCAAGATGCCAAAGGCCTGAATTTTAGCGGAATTGGCCGCGTAGACTTTAAACTTTACTTTATTTATCCCTACAGAAAAAAGTCCAATGGTGTGATATCAAACGATCTTGGTGGCCAATCACCGGCTCGAAATATGAAATTACCTGCTCTCAATAAATCCATTAACTGATGCGTCGTGTAAAAAGTGGCGCAATCTTGTTGAATCTAAATGTCGCCGAGATCACGAATTTCAATTTCAGGCATCAAATAGGTGGTCATCAAGCGCGGTAACGGTCGCCATTGACGATTACGTTCTTACCGTCACCATTTTTGAAGAAATATGGACCGATGATTCCACGGGCCCACAAACCACACCAAACCGTTGTTTTTTCTGAATGAAATGGCAGCTCTTGAATCTCTTCAGATTGCTCTTTGTCCCGAATGCGACAATTTTTGCTTGTTTATATACCCTTTGAGCTAGATATGGGTCTCATCGCTAAACAAAATTTGGCTCGAAAGCATCAGATCATTCTGGAACTTTTTAAAACCCCATAAAGCAAATCGATATCACTAAGGAAGGTCAACCCGCTTGAGTTATTGCACAAGGTGTATTCGTACGTTTTGAATTTAAGATCTCTACGTAAAATGCGCCAAGGCATTCCATACGACAGTACGAGTTCCTGCAAGCGGGCCGAATCGACTTTCCACGATCTTCGTGTACACTCTCAGTTGCTTTATTTACTTCACTGCGTACTGGGCATCTATACGGTCGAGTATTATCCAGTACTAACTTTGAGCTCGCTTACTGTACGCTATATATTAGTTAAGGATGGTTTGTTCTCCCTATCAATAGCATCAAAAGACTTTATATCAGACTCGTTGGGGTGCCTGACCAAAGCGAAATTGCTGCAAAGTTCAAAAGTAATAGCTCACAATAATGGACACGCTTGTTCCGATTGGTAACGAGATTAGTCTTTATTGCCTTCTTCCGCTCTAGCATTGGATCTCTGAATTTTACGTGAGCTCTGCAGCCGCTGGTCAACAACTAGCTCGACTGCCACATTCCCTTAGCCTAATGCAAAATATAAGAGATGTACTGAACTAATTGTTCTTAGTATGGTTCATCCAGTGCTATCGTTGGAGTTCTTATTGTTAATTGACCAATAGACGTGCATGCTGTAATGCTGAAAATTGTGTTGAATGCTACTTCTTAAAATTGCATTGAAGAAGATGAGCTGAAAACATCCAGACAAGAATTTGCAGGACTGAGCTAAGAAAATTTTGGTAGTCTCGAGAAACCTGATGAAATGGCCAGATTCGGTAGCAACCTCTTCAACAAATTGGTGGCAGGTTCGAAGCACTTTGCCGATCTGTGCGAGTTTCTTCGATCAATTCTTAGAGTATTTAAGTACCACAATGGATCGTTTAATTTACGAAGTCCATCCGATAGATACTTAGCCTAACCACCCGATGGCGCCATTTGAGAGATCGTAATTTAAGCCGAATCGAACTCTTAGTTTTGTTTTGACCGACTGTAGAAACAAGTGTGTCCATATATTATAGAAACATTGAAAGAGACACCATACAATCATCGCAATAATATTAAAAAAGTCCATGAAGTCGAATTGGTCGATCGACGATGGTAGGTCCGAAAGAAAGCCGAACTGTTTGGATGGCAAGGCGTTAGCTAATTTTCATCCAACAGGAGGCATAGGAACCACGCTATGTCGTCGTCGGACTATCGGAAAAAAGCTACTAGATGAGTTCGTTTCATCGGGTATTCAAAGCCATGGTTACAGTCATGCGTGGATCCATTGCGTGTAGAACATAGGTTTGGCAGTCAGAGTCGATTCTAGATATGTAGGAGCTTAACCTGCTACAGAATGGATAACGAAGTAGCGCAATACGATTCCGACAACTGCCAGCTCTACGTTAACAGAATCGAACCGAAGTTTATCCGCCCAAAGGACTGTTATTTCGACTATCTAACCCTATTTGGATTGGTTAGCAGTTAATTATTGGTGCTCTTTCACGATGGTAATGCAGCGGCTCACAGCAATATTCAGATTCTATTCAGATATTTCGAGGCAGATTTAAAAAAGCCACTGATATTTACACAGTCCGGAAAAGTTTATCTCTTAAGAATCTCGTTGTGCGCGTCCATAACTATTTTCTATTCTTTTCTTTTCAAATATTTGTAGATTCCGTCTTATAAGTGAATAGTTTTGAAAGGATAAATCTCGGATCAAGTTTAATCTACAAGTATATGCTAACCATGTCATTGATGAGGGAGTGGGAAACAACGAATAGTTGAATTCAGTAAGCAATATCCCCCACGGCACCCAATGCACCGAAACTAAACTCGTCACAACCAATAACTAATGACGAAATAATAACAAAATTAGTTTTTACTATTTACACAAACCATTTACGAGTAAGCCTGAGTCTATCGATTCCACAGTTAATAGGAAGACACCAAACACCACTTTAATCAATGACATATTTAATGGCGTTCAAATTACCATTCGCATAGTCCTTATTGAAAAATCCATTACTTGAAGCCTCACGAGAATACTTGGTCGATAATGACCTTAATTTGTCTTCTCCTGTGGCGCAAGTGGCAATCAACATGTACGCCTAGACATTCTTCGGCTACAATCAACTCAGACACCTGCGCATAACTACAAATACAAAGTAAATTCCTCGATAGATATGTGTGTGTGTGCAGTAGGAAGCTCGCTGTGTTTACAGAAGCATTTCTCAGTTCATCAACGGTGTAGCCCTTTACGACTTCTCTGACCATCGTCAATAGCAATCAATGGTCGGTGGGTTGTTTGGTCGGTTGGCTTCGTGCCTCAAGCGTGCTAATTCTCACAGCCAGGCAGCGTAGCGGTCATTGTGGTGTTTGGCTACCTTTATGGCATACCTAATTACCTGATCCTGATGGCGGCAATGACTTTGCAGCTGAAGCTTTAGTTCGAATTGTGCGCCCTTGTAACGGCACCTGTTGTTGTTTACCTTTAATACCGATGATATCCTATTTGTTCACCTATTTGCTATGAATTCTGATAACTGTTGCTTCTGTCGTGTTTAGCAGATTAAAGGATAACGGTATTTTATTATATGCATGTGAATGTTAGTTAGTGTGAATATGAATGGCGGGAAATGCGTGGGCATTTCACTGATTATTCTTGAAAATGAGTGTGCCAATAATGGTTATAATAATAATGATAATAATAATAAGTAAATATAATATAAGCGTGGTAATAGTTATAGCAATATTGGTGTGGCACTCATATCCTTAACAGGTGTTTATGGCCTTCTCATTTTAACTATTTGTTAGTACACATTGATGATAGTCTATAAAAGTATTAAATTTGTAGAAATATGACTACTTACTATTCACATTCACATATCTTAAAATATTCTATAATATTTAGGCCCATAATATGTGAAGATATTCGTTTCGTCTCCGAATCTCAAATATTTATTTCAAGTTCACAATCCAAGTCTATTTAAAGAGAAGAAAATTACTGAGAGTGGTATGAAAAGATTGTAATTACAGAACAACTGAAAACAATATAATCATTTCTGGTCAGCTATAGTTTGCCGATAGCATTAGGGAACCACTCTTCAAACACGCAATGTGTGGAAAAATGGAAAAATGGTCCCACTACTGAAACCTGGGAAACCCGCCAACAAAGGAAAGCTCTACCGTCAGATAACTCTCCTCTACCCAGTAGTGAAGACACTTGAGCCCTTATCACTCCCAACCTTCACGGATCACCTGAGCCTAGCAACAGCACTAAGCGTCATAAACGCTCAGAATACGCTCCCTCGCTTCCTTACTGCACGGAGCCTAACACTCTCTTCCACTAAATTCTTAGCGACCATATTCACTAACTGAACGAAGGAAGTCGATGGCGTTAAAATTCTGACTGTCAATAACCCTAAGATTTTAGGTGTGACATTCGACAGTCTGTGCTCTTTCACTCCTATGGTCCGACCCTGTCGAAATAGCACATTTGCGGATATGGCTATACCGACTCCGCTCGTAACTCAAACCATCTTATCATTCTTATACTATTCGGCATATTTAAGAGTTTTTCTTCGATAACGGCGAAAATCCGAGCCAAACGGTTAAAAATATGAAGATTTGTAATATGTATTTATTGTCAGTTACAACCAGTTCCACACAATTCTGGTTTCTTCGATTTCGTTTCGGTAATTTTGATGTCAATGAGGTACCATGCTCTGAGAAAGGCCAGTTATCGAAAATATCGATAAAGTAATTTGAGATCGTGGTAAGCACTGTCTCGATTGCATAGGATTGACATAAAAGTCTCGTGGACTGAACTTGCATCTGAAAATCGCTCCTGAATTACAACAGAATCGACCCATTTCTGAAGCGTTTGATTACAACTGATCAAGAGTGGGTCAGTTAAGACAACGTCCAGCAAAAATTATCGAGGTCGAATCGCGGCGAGTCAGCAAAACGGAAGACAAGTCAAGATTGACAGTCAGGAAGGTTGGCTATTAGTTCGGTGGGATTAGGGGTAATAATCTACTATGAACTGCACCCTTAGGGCCAAACACTTAATTCTGATCTTTACTGTTACAATTGGACCGCCTGATGGAAGATATCGCCCAGAAGAGAGCAGTTATGGCCAATAGGACAGAAATTGTAGGCCATTAGAACAACGCTGGGCCACATACATAATTAGGACCTCTCCAAAAGCTCCAGGTAAGCAAGTCGTTTCAGTAAGACATATACAAAGCTACTTATGTTCATTCGGGACACGCCCGGGATGAAATGGGTCGCATTTAGTGAGATTACAGTCAAACAATTTATGCCATTTGGACATAATTATCGGGAGGAGAATTTATAATATCTGATAGTTGTTCTAACGAGCGCTTTAGCAGTCACCCAAAAGTTATAAATGCCTTCAAATACATTTAGCGTAGGTGGAACTCTAAGCAACTAGAATTCGTTTGAACCTATAATTTTGTAAAATATGAGTTCTTTTGGGAGCTGTCAAGCTTAAAAACTTATAAAAAGCTTCACAACAGTCTCTTCTCCCAATTTCGAATGAAGTTTTCGACATTAATCATTCGTTGAACTGCCAAGATCAGATCACTACGCATATGTACATAAGTTTTTATTGCTCTCAAATGAATGCCAAAGCTCTTGGTGATTAAAACACCCTCTTTACAAACATATTTTTTACATACATATACATATGTATACTATGCTGGCATATGTAAAATATACCAAGCAGGGGCAACAAAGTTTCATATGACCTTAAACTTGTTCATTACTAAAAAGCTGCCTCTGTATGAGTGCCTCAAAGTTTATGTGTTTGTTTTGAGTGTAGTAAACGAAAGAAGGCAAGCAAAAGAAATGTGGAAGAAAATCCGTTTGGAGCTACTGAATGCCAACCGAAGCCTCTGGGTAATCTCTTCTATTAAATCAGTGGCAATTTTTCGAAGGGCGTAACGGCATCAAGATGGAAAAACCAACAAGTGTCGAAAAAAAACAAAACGTGCCAAATAAAAAACTGTAACAAGGCAAACAGAAGGCAAAGCCGGCGAAAAAGCAGGCGGAAAAAGAAAAAAAAAGACGAAAATAATTACAAACATTATGCAACAAAATGCGAAAGCAAGCGTTGCCACGCTCAGACGCTCCGACACTTCGGTGTATTGGCGCTAGTTGCTTGCCATTATTTTTGTTGTGCTGTTCTGTTCCGCTACGACGCAGGCAACGCACTCAATTTTCTTTGCAAATTAAAAATGCTAAATTAGGCCAATTAAATAGAATGATGCTACTTGCTTTTGCCACAGTCGTCTTAACTAGTCGGGCCTCAGCCCGGCGCTTCAGTCAGTGTACAGTTCCTGCTAAGCGTATACAATGTACCGTTATAGCAGCAAACAACAGCTAAGTGCTCAAGGCGATGATGCCCAAGACTGACTGTGAGCGCAGCAACAGCTGTATTGACACCTACTGCAGAGCTTGCCACAAGCTTTTGTGGCTGGAGTAGTGGCGTTTATGTTTCCGTTGCTGCTTATAATAAGCTACTCTTTAAAGTGGACGGCGTAAGTAAGTGAGAAGGACTGCTAAATTAGGTAGAATTATCAAGTTGAGTCGATTTAGCTCCAAACTTATTTCGGTTGTGTGGAATTTGGACGTATTTTTGGAATTACGAGTGAGTTTTACTCACCAGTGAAGTTTCTCAGTTCTCTATTCTCTCTTGAATTGAGAATATAGATAGGTAACCTAATTTGTTGCAATGAAGACTTTAAATTAGGTTGACGCATGGTTCATGAAAAGTCCGAAGATGTCGAACTTCCGTGGTCCGCTTCTGATGAGCTCTTATTTGGCAGGAAAAGTAAGGCACGATTATATCATTTTATCTTCAAAAAAGTTTATGGAGTTCATCTGAAATGCCGTGTCTTGCAGAGACTACCGAAATATACGCATGCATTTTCGATATTCTGTTACGAAAGGTCCTGCAGAAAGAAAGAGTAAGAGACACCAAAGAGTTTGTGGATCATGACGATGATGGTTGGTCTAGTCTAGCTTAAAGTTCGGCCGGGATAGTTTTGATTTTCTTCGATAACTTATATTTTTCGGTTTCGGCTCATGAACGTCAAGTTTCGTCACCAGTAATGATGAGTTCGATGAATGTAGGGTCCTCAGCTAAGATATCAAACATCTCTTTAGCGACCTCTACTCGACGTTGTTACTGCTAATCGTTTAGGCTTGACGGGAGTATTAACACATTCTGCGGCCTCACCAACGATACCTCCTCCAGTGTATCATACTGTGTGGACCCCAAATGCTTACAGCGTAGTCTTGCCAATGCGGAACAAGTGCACAAGAGATGATACATTTTTTCCTGGTTCCTGCTCTAGACATTTCCTACAGTCTTCTTGATCTGTCAGCCTCATCCCGCGGGTGTGTGTCGCCACCAGACATGTGATCATGTGTATTTCCGATCTACCGTTTTCCACATGACTTTTGCAGTTTTGCACACAGGTAGCTCGTTCCATCAGTACTGAAAACTATGACCAGTATGTGTTGAGTCGAACCAAAAGGGGTGCTGTGATCGTCTGCTATCTGCTGTAATGCCAAATCAATGATTTTTGAACACTGCTTATTTAACTTTTTCGATGCATTCGTCAGTCCGGATCAGATTCGATCGCACCGTATTACTTAGTATAACGGATTCGAAAACTTCGATGTCCTTACGCACTTTTATTTCTTTTTCACTTGTCTTTAATGCCACTTCTTTTTGTTGTTTTTAAAATATTTAACACTATTCTTAGTATAGTTTGCGAGAAACTAAACAAAAATCTTTGTGATTCTTTCAAACCAAAACTAGCTGCTTAGCCATCCTCAACTGCCCTTAACCATTCTTAACCATCGTTAAAGCAAAATCAGCTAATTGCAATGAATTAAGCGGGACTCTGCGCGTAATTTCTTTTGTTTTAGCTGCGTTCGAAGATTCTTTGTTTTCATTTTAATTTAATTTTTCTCAACAACTCTTGCATGCCAATGTATGGGAGGACTTAAGCCGCCACGCACTTAGCCCTTTTTTCGCTTGCTGCCCTCGTCAATGTTGTCACAACTTTCACAAAAACAAAAAAAAACTGAGGAAGAATTGGAAAAGCCAACAAAAGAAACATACCAAAAGGCATGCCTTGAAATGAGTATGAAAAAGGCAGCCAAGTAGACTATCTAACAGCGACGGCTTTGTTAAATATCCATATATATGGACCTCTACATATATCTCAGTACCCACATACATATCTACATGTATCGGCGTATATGCAAAATGGCATTGAGTTCTTCACTCATTTTCTCGTTTTCTCGCGCTGAAAGTGTTCGCCTCAATAAGACAAAAAGTGCGAAAAACTAACAGTACACCAGTTAGCCGGGCGCTCGAAAGAACCTAAAGAACTGGAAAAACAATTTTACTTGATTGCTTTTAATGGCCAACAGCTTAAGTTCTCTTATCGTCGCTGAGTGTAAAGGTCTAACAAAACAAACAAGCAGGCCATAAGAACCGTTAGTAGCGTTAGTGTCAGTGGGCGGCTGAAAGGATGGCCACTGTTGTTGATGAACATTGGCGAAATTGTACAGAGGCCACAACGTTTTTGCGTTGAAAATTTGAATATTTCGCCGCGAGCCAATTGACGCCAATAATTTGTACTATGTACACACACACACACAGACAGACACACAGTCACACATACATGCGAATTCAGAATTTAAAATTTAGTGCACGTCTTTTGGGTAATTTTTATTTAAGCGAATTTATTACTTTTATTACAAAACAATTAAGTGCGACTAACTGTTTTTTACTGAAAAATTTAAATTTTTCAATTATTATTTTAAAAATATTTTAATCTTCAATTTATTACAATTAAAAATTAAAGTTATGTCGGGTAGCTCTCAAAGAGACTGTCGTGTTCGATTACCCTGTAGTTCAAACTGCTCTAAAACCAATTCATGAAAAATACAAAAGTAAGTACGTCATTACATATACACTTGCAAGCCAGAAAAAGCGCGTTTTTCAGTGAAAATTTTTTTGAAGAAGTATTTTATTCAACAATAAATAAAAATTCCATACATTTGCGAATCGAAATTATTTAAATTTTTGTTTCCCATCATACCGTAGTCGATCTCCCGGAGGCCTTCCGATAACTGGTCTGGTGGGGAGTAAGGTTTTACTGCTTGAAAGTAACTCATATTCAAAAAACATAATTATTTTTTATTACTGTTAATAAATAGATGAAAAGATCGAGGAAATTGTCGGAATTTTGGTTTTCGACAAACTTGCGACTATTAAAAAAATTACTTTTATGTGAAAAATTCATACTTCCGAGTGGCTTAAAAAACGAAATTATTATCAATAAACTTATTCCTTCGATCATAACCCTAAGAATCTAAGAAGGTCCTGTGGTCAATCGCCTTAGTGTTTTTGGATAAAATTTCCTCACCGCCCGCTAAAACAGCGTTTCGAGAAAAAAGTTTTACAAGTCGATCTCACTAAGTTAAAAATTTGTACATTAGCCTTCAAAGACGGTATAGAGTTGCTTGCAGATATGCCCATTCTGGACCGCCATCGACCTCTTCAACCGATGAAAATATTAAAAAAGTGAAGGATATGGTGCTTGAAAGTCGTCAGGCAAGTGGTAGAGAGGTGGCAGGAGAGCTCGACATCACTCTAGAGCCCTTTCGAATGATTTTGGTGGATATTTTTGGAATGAAACCCGTTCTTGCTCGACTCGTCCCGCTCAAGCAAATTTTTTTTTTAAAAGTACGTTACTCTTCGGACATGCTTGGTGGTGCGAATTCCCATCCCACATTCATTAGGAGCATTATAACTACCAATGAGACCTGGGTTTATGACCTTAACGTGCAAACAAGTAAACAAGCATCGGAATGGAGGGGAAAAACGAGCCAAGGTGATGCTTATAGTTTTTTTTCCATTTTCGCGGTTTGGTGCATCCTTAATATGTCCCACAGGAACAGAAGGTTAACAAGTAATTCTATTTGGCCGTATTGAGCCGTTTGCGTGAGAATATCTGTCAAAAACGGCCGAAATTGTGAAAGCACAATTCATGGATTTTACACGATGAAAATGCACTATTGCATCGAGCCACGAATGTGACCAAATTTCAAGCCAAAAGCGCAATCAATACCATTGTTTAACCATCTTATTCACCAGATTTGGCTCCATGTGATTTTTTCTTGTTTTCCAAACTGAAATTGCCGCTCCGTGGAACTCGTTTTCAGTCGATCGAAGAGATAAAACAAAGTTCGCTAAAGCTGAGCTGAAGGCCGACCATAAAAGTGCTTCTGAAAGTGTTTCAAGGACTGGAAAGTCGTTGGCATAATTTGTTGGTGTATTACATCTGGTGGGGATTACTTTGAAGGCGACAAAATAAATATTGATGAATAGTTAAATACTTTGCCTTTTATTTACAATTCTAGGTAACTTTTTTTACAAATAGAATTCAAAATAGGATATAGCCCTTTGGTTGATAGTTCTAAAATTATTTTGTCTATTCTACGGCTATCATAAGTGTATTCTAGTGGCCGTGATACCATTTTCCCAAAGTTCGAAATTCCAGTTGAAAATATGTCAGCTGTTTTTTTGCTTTGGTACTCCTTAAAATAAAAGTCTAGAACTAAAAAAGAAATATGTAATATACAAAAGTTTGAATAAAACTAATTAGTTGATTAAGGTGCGATAGTACCAACTTTTATTAAGCACACACTGTCTGCAAATCGCTACTTAAGTCATGTAAGTAAGCTTGCTAGATTTTTTTAGCTATTTCAGTCACACTCAAGGTCACTATCGTTTCTATTCTCGAAGATAATCGTCTATTTTTCAAAAGTATAAAAAGCATAATCTAAGGAGGAATTTATATTGTTGATGTTCCAAGTTTCGCTCTAGAAATTAGTTTCTGTTTTATCTGGTAGCTATTCACACATATAAACACTTCTTACTGAAGTTATGTCAAAATATAATGAGATGAGACGAATTTTAACTGGAAGTTTCTGAGGTATTAAATTTATTTTTCTCGACTGCATGCCATTTTGACATATATTGCTATAAATTAGGCGTTGAGGTTACTCTATTCAGAATGCTTTCTTTTTAGGTGTTTTGCTATATTTTACTGCTAAGTCCTAAATTTCTTCAGAAATATGAATGATTTTGAGTTTGAAACGCTTAAGGAAAAATCTTTTTCATAATCATTGGCATAATGACTTACAAAATTTTCTATGTTATATCCACGCTGGGTTTTTGCTTTGCGAGATTATCAAAATCAGACAAATATTAACGTTTTGATGTTGGTAAATAAGACATCGATCCATGGCACGCTAGTAGACTTTATGCTGGTTTCCAAGTGGAGTGCAATAGAGCCAGTAGTATGCTGAAGCTCTCTCTCTTTCTCGCTCAACTTACTTACTATATGCCTCACTAGTCTAACAAAATTCCATTATAACCCGTGTTTCTTTTGATCACTTATTTCTTCTTAGACAACGCTCTCCACTATTGCTCTTTGTTTTTTGTTCACGCTGGCGCCAGAGTAGAGAAAGAATTCTGTTGGCTGTCTGTTGTTATTACAATTGTTGTAGAGCTTTGCATAAATCAGTAAACTATATTAAATAAATTGGAAATTTATAAAAATAGATCGGAAAGCTGTGTTTAATAAGGCGAGGTGGTATCAACTAAACCGAGTCTTTGGAACTGTGCAACTTTGCGATTCTGAGATTGAAATACCTCGGTATACACACTTTTTCCGAACCTGGGAAAGTGGATGGGATTGATATTAGCTGCCTTCACAAATGTTTGGTTACCTATATTTAAAGTTCAAGTGATACATATCTAGTGGTTCATCACAAGAGTCCAGCGCTTTTAGCAGTCCAAAGGAGATCCTGCTTACTTTTGGTTCGATGATCAGCTTTACGACTTAACCTAACTTAACCTATTCCAAATTAACCAAATTTGAATTTTGGTTTCCTGTCTGCCTTCTTTTCAAATTGATAAAGAAGCTTGATATCTCTGGCCTCAATTACCTTGAGTTAATCTTTTCAAATGGTATGTATATATTCATTTCTGATTCCTTAGTTTTCTGATAGTCTTTAGGTAAACAAAAATAAATGGTAGCAACTAATACAGGCTTTCAATTTAAAGTTGCGTATACGCAATGTATGTCGAGTACTCTCACAATATTATGTTAAAGAATTTCTTTAATTGGAATTGTTACAGCCAGTAAAAATAATATTCGATTTTTGTTGTTGATATGCGGAATGAAATGAAAACCGAAAATTTTTCTGCAGTTAATATAGAAGTTGAAAGTACCAATGAAAGGGCTTAATCTCATACCAAATTCATCAGTTATAAAAAGTTATTCTTAAATGGCAGCATTTTTTCATAATTTCACTTACAACATTGAGGACAGCGATTTCCGCAGAAAATAATATAAATTAAAATTTAATTAAATTTTCATCAAGTCTATAACCATGCAGGCGCCCAACACACACACGCACACACATATGCAGCACGTATGTATGGCCATAACTAGGCAGAGTGGCAGCAGAGTGTGAAGCCGAATGCATTTTTCACTTGGGGATTATCATTGGGCCGGAATTGCTGAAACGCGAAATGTTATATAATACATAAAGCGAACAAAAACAAAAAACAAAAAAACGAAAGCAGAAACGCCAAAACCAAACCGCGCCAACAACAATAATTGGCTGCATGAACGCATATCGCAACGCCATCGTTCATGCCACGCAACGCGCGCACAAGTTGTAAATGAGTTTTCGAAAATTTTAAAAGTTTACCCACCCGCCCGGCACTTCAGCGCGCCACTAACGGCCAGGCCTTCGGCAAAATCTACTTTTCCGCAATGTACCGCCACACACGCGCCACGCCGATCGTCATACCGGAGCACGGCTCGCGCCCAAGTACACTCAAAAACTTCCTAAATTGCTTTTATTATCGTCATCAACATCTTCGGCAACTCATTTGCCGAAATGCGTAGGTATCCACGAATATGTGGGGGTAGTCGGTGGCAGGCCAGCTCACAGTAGGTGAGCTGAGCTCAACTTAGCTGAGTTGAGCTATGGTGTATACATATGTCGAAATGTTGCGTTAGTAAGCGAAAACAACAAGGCTATTAAAGAGAACGACAACAACAACAGCTACAAAAACAATAGCAGTCTCAGCGCCGTGTCTACGTCTACGTTTTCGCCAAGACAAAAGATGAAAAGTTTCTATTTTGGCGCTACATGCATATATAAATTCGTCTGTATGTCTGCGCACACGACGCCAGTTGCAACAACACCGTTATAGGTATTCTGGGAACCACCTGTAAATGCGTTAAATTTAACTTGCCAAGTGGAAGTGAGTTGCAGGCGCCTCTCTATGCTATATATATGTATGTATAGTATGCCGGATAGCAAAGCGTTGACTTTTGATTTTTGTCTAGAGTTGAAAAGTGAAAGATTCTCTCCAACCCACCGCCGTTGCCGACCGCGCTCTTAACGCCTTTAGTCTTCCAACAACTTGTGCATCTTCTTGTGCTCCAGCTAACTGAAAGCATTTCGCCGAAAGTGTAGTATCGCACGCACAGCATTCCGGATTTCGTCGACTAATCACTTCACCGCATACACCCACCCACACTCCGAGACACTTACGGCCATGCAGAGAATTGTAGTTTGCTTTAGTCACTAGTCTTCGTTAGGTTGTGCGGTGAAATGCAGAAAATGGCTATTGATTTTATTGCGACCACTTCGCTTACCTGCGCGCACCGAAATTGATGAGTTTTCAAGAGCCCAGACCGTTAGCCGCACTCACTCGAGCGCGAGATAGGCTTTCAATATTTGCTGTCTGTGGCAAGTGGGCGTTTTGAAAATACCTGGAAAGTTTGAGCGCAAGGTTGGGTGTTTAAAGTAACTTTTGAGTTGAAATTCATTCACAGTTGCTGATTTTGAAGGTTAATTTGGGCAAAGATGGTGCACTAATTAAATAAATCCGTTGAGTAAGATAAATATAGGGTTTATTAGGATGCAAAGGTGTATTTTAGATATATTCAACTTCACTTATGTGATTCAGGACAACCAGAAATTTCGACCCATTTCTTCCACTAACTTTTTGCTTCTTCTTTTTTGTACTGAGGAAGTTTTACTTCTGTGTCCTTTTTCTATATTTTTGGCGCCAACTGGAGATTCGCAGTGCAGCCAGGTTCTTCTCCACCTGTTCCTTCCAACTGAGTGGAGGCATTCTTCTTCCTCTACTTCCCCCGGCCGGTACTGCGTCGAATAGTTTCAGGGCTGGAGTGTTTTCGTCCATTCGCTGAACTATGTCAATGTCGTCGTATATCTCATACAGCTCATTGTTCCATCGAATGCGATATTCGCCGTGGCCAACGTTCAAAGGACCATAAATCTTCCGCAGAACCTTTCTCTCGAAAACTCGTCGACTCATCTGATGTTGTTATCGTCTATGCCTCTCCACCATATAACAGGTTGGGGATGATAAGTGACTTATAGAATTTGGTCATTGTTCGTCGGGCGAAGACTTTACGTCTCAATATGCCTACTCAGTCCAAAGTAGCACCTGGTGGCAACAGTTATTCTGTGTTGGATATGCAGGAGACATTTCGTCTTACTCTCGTTCACGACCGGACCCATTTGTTTCGCTTCCTTATCCAGTTTAGACACATTGCTCGTTGGCTATATATTTGCGAGGTCGGGATCGATTCGGGATAGATAGGAGTTTAACCTGAAACAATATTCTGAACGAAGTTACACGAGAGTCACTCTAGATTCGGAAAGCAATTCGAGCTCTTCGTCTGAAATATATGGGGATTTGACTTCAACTACGTTATTCACTGGGAGGGAGTTACTGAAAGTAAGGAATGTCTTCACTGAGAATGGCATCCGATGCGGGTGTGAAATTAGTTGTTTCCGAGGACTGGTCGGCTTTTTTTTCTTCGTCATCGACGTAAAGAAGGAATGATGAACTAAAAGAGCGGTCACGCTTCAAATAGATGACTGCAGGAATGATTTCTGCGGAAAAATTACAGGAGGATGCAGAGGATTGTGCTATGTTGCCAACAGCTTTCTTTGCCTTTTGCCCAGGTGCTTCCGCTAGCGACTTTAGGATTTTGGTGCAGCTCCATACTGTTCAATATTATGATCTGGTCTATATTGCTTCGTCCAGTTTGTGAACATTGTCGCTGAATAGAGTTGTTAGATTGCTTGCAGAAAAAAAGTCAGAAAGGTCGATGAGATAGCTGGTTTGTTTTGAAGACATACATCGCCTCTATAGCGTGACATCATTATCGAATAATCATCAACGTAAGAAGTGATAGAAATTTACTTTGGCGGTTTAAGGACTTTCAAAATATCTAAGTTAAACCGAGAGGACTTCAAACTGCAGATCCTCCTTTTTATTTCTTCTTAGCTTTAAGCCTCGAAATAGTACGGATGATATATGGTATACCATATATACTATAGATAATATATATTCTTATACCTTAAAACTCCAGAAGAATCAATGCAATATGCGACGGTCCGTTAACATGGTTCAAAACCCAAGAGTTGTCGGCAAATAATTCCGGTCTCTTTTTTCACTCAAACGACGCATAGCTCAAATAGTATTCCTTCTTGACAGTTTGGCTGGTTGAAAGAAATTCGAAGTGCACCACACCTCGGTAATCGACGAAAACAGTCAACACAGCCCCGGTTTTTGTCCTGCTTTGACGTGGTTTTTTGGCTTCGACTCACCTTTGCCGCGATATTTGGCCGACAGATGGTCTATGTACGGGTCGTAAGCATAGATCCGACCTGACGAAATTGAGTGTAGCTAATTGGGAAGAAGCGAAACAGAAAGGGTTATGGAATTCATTCTACGTAGTCAGCGGCCTCGAATTACTTCAATGTGGCTAATACTGCTCTAATCAGCTTGGAGCCATACTTGAAACGGGCATTAGATCAAATATTTTTCTATGTAGACCCCCATCAATTCCAGTAATACAATATTAGCTAAGGTTTATTGCTAAGGTTCTGCCGATAAATTCATTGCTAATAAGTCAAATGAGCTTAGATTGAAGCAACTTTTGACAGTTATACTTCGTAAGGAATATACCTTCCGTCGTCTTCATAAATGAGCCGTCATAGCGGATGTTTTAGGATGAGAAGATCTGACCCAACCACATAGTAACTTTTAAAATTAGAATGTCAGATAAGCAGAACTTGTTCGACATAAATCTTTTAATGGACCAGAGGGGTCTTCTCTGATGTTTTTTTGAACCTGTGAAACTTTATATTTTTTACGCGAGAATAAATTTTATACAAATTAAGACAAGGAAATTAAATGATTCAAGAAGAGCTTCTGTATACATCCAAATCGCTTTACCATTACAAGGGACTCAACCCAACCCCACCGCCTTAATCATCATATATTAACCATAAATAAGCGGCTTAATTGCAAAGCTAATAAAACATTTTGTTTTTGTTTTTGGTTTTTTTTTGCTCTGTTTGTTGCCTTGGCAAAGAAGAAGTACGGTAGGTGGAGTGTATAAGTTTATCGTCGATTGCATTAAAAAGGCATTTAAAAAGTGGAAAGTGCAAACCCGTTAAGCCGAAGGCAAGTGGTACACTGAGTATGCTATACATACATACATATATAATGTTATCCTTGGCTGCCGGCCGAAGGTTAGAGGCCAAATTAGTATGCAAACAGCAGATAAATAGGAGCACTTTCAAATGAGATGGTGGATTGCGCCTAAGTGTATGCTTGGCTTGCCACCAGCGGTTGGTCGTTCGTTTTTGCCACGCCGAAACCGCAAATTAACTTAGGAATCCTTAATTATGCTGGTGATGCCGTTCGTTGATTTTGCTTATACCTACTCTAACTTTCTTCCACGGACCTTGCTCTGCTTCGTCTTGTCTTTGTTGTTGTTGCATTGGCTAGTAGAGCCAGCGAGCAAGCGAGTAAGTGAAAATTTCGGTGTGATTAAACGCACGAAAACCAGATAGTTCAACAGTTCAACAACTTTAAGTAGTTTAAGTGGCTTTTCGTTGATTTGTGGCGGTCCGAGTTTGTAATTAGCGTTGCCCGAAAGTGGAAGATGCAAATGCAAGCGCAAAAGAACAGCCAAAAGTAGGCATCGGAAGAATTGAATTGCCTACCAAAAACGCGCCAGATGTTGGTATTGTTTTTGGTGTTGATGTTGTTGCTTTTGTTGGTGCTGGTGCTGGTGTTACGCCTGCAATAGGAAAATTCGGCATTAATTGCGACCACGAACAGCAAAGAGGCGTGCTGCCATACAAATGGCTTTGGCGGTGTTGGTGATCGCGTTGCCACCCATTGTCAGTTGCAGACAACACGCTGCAAAGTTTGATGCCAACAAAACCAATTAACATGCGCACAACCGCGCACCTATATGTGTGTGCGTATATGTGTGTGTGCTTTCTCAAGACAAACGTCCACTACTGCTGTTAGCGGTTGAGGAACATGGAAATGCGGCGTGGGTCGCTTATTAAATGCAATAATTAGTGTTTCGCTGAGCTAGGCTCCTGGAGCACAAATGCAATCCAACTCGAGTAGGATCAAGGGCAGTAACGACGATTTAGTGTGCTTATATTGCGGGCCATATTTTCGGATATATCTGATGGAGGAAAGTGTGAAAAAACTTTATGGAAGAAATAGCTGCTTTTTCTGGGAGGAGACTTTTTCTAATTTAGTACCCGGAATTTGGTTCCGAATCCCTAATTATGACCCTATATTAATTTAGTAACCCGAAATTATGTTCGAAAGTCCTAAACTATGAGTTTTATTTGAAGGCAAATCTTAAAACACATATGTTTTCGGCGAATTTTTTATAGATTTAAGATGATAAAAAGGTTAAAATGTATTGAATGAACACAGAAGTAATTTTCGATAATTATTTTGCAACCCTTTTAAACTTTGTCGACGTCGGCACATCCCAAGAGGAGCTGCGAACACCTAATTGACTATTTGAAATAAGTGCTTAAGCAGAGGACTAATACCAGTAGAGATAAAAAGTTTAGGTTACATGGACTTAAAAAAAATTAATAAATATTTTTTCTGATTTAATTGCATAAGACATATATCTAGAATATTTTCCTAAATTCTCGCGTGGGTCCTAGTAATAGTTTTACAGATACAACCTTGTAAAATCGCGCCTTCGAAGTCACCTATACATATAGTCACTTCAAACTTTAAACGCATATTTCACGAAGCTGTGTTTTCAAAGTCGGTTGTCACGATTTCTCGAGAACTATTCAACCCACCTTAATAAAATTTTACTCAGGTTTTCAAAATATAATGTACAAGGACTTAAAAGTGTAGATGATCGAAATCGGACCACTGCCACGCCCACAAAACCAATAAAATTCCATAACTAAGCACAAAATTATGATATAGAACTGTAGTGTGGCACAGTGGATTACGGTGGCAAAGGGTACCTGTGGGCTAAAAATTTTGAAAAAATGGGCATTGCCCTAATAAGGTTAATGTCTCAAAACATTCAAGCTAAAATCACCAAATTCGCTAAAAATAAATTAAATAAGAACTCCTACCGACAGTGTGTGAACAAAATCGGATCATAAGGCCACTCATTCCCCATATAATGGTAAAGTAAAAAACTTCTGAAAGCGTGGTAAATTAATAAGTTTTACTCCTGGAACGATGCAAAAGGTCTTTATAGAAATCGGGTGTCATAAAGGGAAAATGGGCTACTTCTTGGTGAAAAGTCATATCTCAGGACCTACTGGATCGATATCGCCCAAATTTTGTACATAATAATATTTTTACATTCCAATATTCCAATGGGAAAACAAACGAAATCGGACTACAATAACACCTACATATTTCCAATATAACCAATTTTAAACTCCATTTGATTCTCTCACTTTCGAAAATACAAATCAGGCACAAATGAATGTGTGGACTCTGCTCAAATATTGCCTTATGACTAAAAGTTGCCTAAATCGAACTATAACTATTCAAGCCCCCAGATATCGGAAATGTGGATCCCCTACCGCTTAGCTGACTTTTTACAGAAAATATCGGCCAGTGTATGAGATATACAAGTATAATTGAAATTAAGGTTGAATTTATAAAAATTTACTATAAATTTGTTAGACGTATTTTTTCCTAATGAAGCACTTCTATACCTAAATTGGATAAAATCAGGAAAAAACTTGCCCCCATATAACTAAAATCAGGATTTTCAAACATGTGGTTGACTATATGCCTTTAATTTGTGATGTGAGGTACCTTAATAAAACTTACTTTGGTAAGTAATATGTACAGATGTCAAAAATAGATAATATCGAGTCAATACTACATCTATCTCCCATACACCTATTAAAGGATTTCCAAACTTCCGGTTGACCTTATCCTAAATATAGTAGATATCATCACTTCCGATCTTCTAGTTGACGTTTTCACATCAACTTAAAATATTAAATTTAGCCTCTTCGGTTAAGCTTGTGCCAGATGGCCTCATTTGATAATGATTTTAATATATAGTAAACTTATCTTAGTAGTTCTTTTTTACTTTTGTTGAATGAAATTTTGCTGAGGCAACTTTTCCGAGGGACTGTGGGAAATAATATCCTTTATGAGTTTTGAGTATTTGCCTTCGAAAATTTCAAAAAATGTTTATAAGTTATGTATCTTTGCAATAACAAAAATATTGAATTATACATTCCTTTTATATTATACATATGTATGTATATAAAAAAAAATTATAGAAAATATGCCGTTTCTTGCTCGAGAAAGCCCATGTAACCCATTAAGATATTTCGAATGCTGGTGAGAGGAATTTTTAAGGTGTGTAGTGAAGAGAGAAATATTTTTAAAGAGAGTAAAATAGATTTCCACACTGTCTTTAAAATTCTTCGATCATTAAAAAATCTAAATTGAAGTTTTAGAGGACAGATGAAACGGAGTGTAAAGGAATTCACTTCCTTCCAATCGATCAAATAATTACAAGCAGTATAAATAGCGTGATATATAGTAAATGGCTTGTTGTACTGCTAAAACAAGGAAGTTTACAAATTCAAAGAGGTTGAATCCGCGCGTTTCTGTGTCCATGCATCATACACTACATATGTATGTATATATATGTATGTGTGTGTGACTTATTTATCTATGTAGCACATATTTCAAACTATTCAGCATTTGTAGCATCATTCATGTGCTCATTGTTGATGTTAACGGTTAGTGTTGTTTTCATAGTTTCATTGTTGTTATAACTGTTAGTTTTTTATACAGTTACTATGTATGTATTTATGCGCTTATGTGTTTTGTTGCACACACAAACTAATAAAGTTGAAAACTTTTATTTTATGATTAAGTCATAAAACAGCGCTGAAATTATGCGTTATCAAGCAACAACAACAACAAAGTGCACATAAAATACACACTACAGAGTTGTCATATACATATCTACATATACATATATAGTATGTACCCATTTATATGGCCAAATAGTAACCGAAAGACTGAAGCATAAAACACTGTGAAATGAGAAGTGGAAAGGTTAAAGCATAAAGGCCGCATAAATATGTTTATATTGCTGTAGATATACTATACAGATAAAAAGCACTCACATGTTGAGGGGAAATTCAGGAAAGGCTACTTGATTATGATGTTTCAGGGTTTGACTTTGTGTATCCGCTTGTCCACTGCATTAGCTTCCGGGAAGTATATATGTAAAAACATTTTATTGCTCAATATTTATTAAATTGTTTATGGCATGTGTTTTTACAAGGCCACCTAAAGAATACATGTTTCATGAAATATCTGTTTTTTCTGCAAATTGAGCTGTAAAGATTTTTCAATATTATTAATATTTATTTTTATACTCTTGCGACATGTTGGTATAGTGTATAACAGTTTAGTACACCTTACGATGCTACGTATCACCTAAAACTAATCCAGATAGATATAGGATCAGGAAGGATATATGTGTGTATAAATGTTGAAATTACGAGTTCGTAGAAGTGCGTAATCGGAGCATGCAACGACTCCAAATTGTAAAAATTGGACAATGGGAGTGAAGCCTACTTTTAGTTAAAACCACATATCACACGACCTGCTTGACCGACGTCAACCAAATTCAGTGGATTACATTCTTCAACAAGTGAAATTTGGCCTTTGTACTTCTCAATTACTTGGATTTCAGGCTGATATTGTTGGTGGTGTTAGTATTAGTTCAAAGGTAGACAAAATAATCTACGACTTAGAAGTTATGACTGTCAACATTGCCGTAGGAGCCTAGTTACGAGTGCGACGACTGTTTGTTTGATGACAGGATGTATTTCGTCTTGCCCTCGTTCATTACAAGACTTATTTGCTTCGTTTTCTTATCCAGTCTGGAGAAAGCTGAACTAACGGCGCGGTTGTTAAGGCCAATGATATCAATTTCATCGGCGTACGCCAGCAGCCGTACACCCTTATAGAAGATTGTACCTTCTTTATTCAAAAGTCAAACTATTGGAAGTCGCTTTGTCTGAAACCTCGTTTAGTATAGAACGGCTCGGAGAGGTTCTTCCCGATTATGACGGAGCTTTTGTTATTGCCTTACGCCGGTGTTTACACAGCCGTATTAGTTTTGCGGAGATACCAAATTCAGACATCGCGGCATAAATACAGCTGCTTTTCGTGCTGTCAAAAGCAGCTTTGAAGTCGACGAAGAGGTGGTGTGTGTCGATCCTCTTTTCACGGGACTTTTCCAAGATTTGGGGCATGATGAATATCTGGTCAGTTGTTGATTTTCCAGATCTGAAGCCATACTGATAAGGTCCAATCAGTTTGTTGACGGTGGGCTTTAATCTTTCACACAAAACGCTCGATAGAACCTTATAAGCGATGGTGAGGAGGCTTTTCCTACGGTAGTTGGCGCAAATTGTGGGGTCTCCCTTTTAGTGGATTGGGCAGAGCACACTTATATTCCAAACGTCAGGCATGCTTCCGTCCGACCATATTTTACAAAGAAGCTGATGCATGCTTCTTATCTGTTCTCCGCCGCGGCATTTGAATAGCTCGGCTGGTAATCTATCGGCCCTCGCGACTTTGTTTTTCTTCAGACGGCTAATTAATATTCGATCTCCATAATTCGAACTTCTATAATTCGAAGTTCTCCACAACTCGAACTATTGAATTAGCAATAGAAGTCAAATTTCACACAAATTACGTTCCGTAACACGAAGTCTCTTTAACTTGAAGTCTCTTTAACTCGACGTTTTTTTTGTGGATTACGGTAAGTCGAGTTAGAGGAGTTCAAGAACAAGCCAGTTTCAATAGTATAAAATGTTCGGTTCCCCCGAACTTAGCCTTCCTTACTTGTTTTTTTTATTATTAATAATATTTTTTATTAGTTTTTAATGGGTTTAAATTATTTGTTTTGGTTGTTTTTCTTTTTTTATATGGTTTTTTTTTCCTTCAGTCGGATTGTATGTAATACACTATGCTCCGGAATTTGTCTGGAACTTACTGGTTTACTTGGATAGGAAGCACGTCTGTTATTTAAAGATTACAAAAAGTTCCTTCTAAAGGTGCTCCACTTTAGCTACATGGCCTTTCAAACATATTTTACCCCTTCGATTACCGTGAACTCATTCCCGATAATGTTTTTTGCGAAAAGTAATTCATGAACAATAATTACAACATTGCCGTTCCTGTATTGAATGCATAAGTAACAGTAAACAGCAGCACTTTCTTCTTCGTAATTTACATACCTCAAAAATGAGAACAAAGAAGTGAGAAAAGTCGCGAAAGCGTGTTTAAAATTTCCTTTTATTGTGTTTACTTTTGCCTGGCAACAAAATTGACTCACCGCTGCGAAATTTCACAAATCTTCTGAGCAGACCAAAGGCAGCAATCAAATAACGCCACTAATATTGGCAAAGCGATCGAAATTTACGCCTATGCTTGTAGACATGACCCAAACATAGCACCATTTAAAAAGAAGACTACAAATATTGTATAAACAAACCAAGCGAAGCTTTCAGCGTTGACAAAATGAGTGATTGAAGAAGTACGGGCAATACGGTAATTTTAATGGGGCCTCTGCAGTAAATACTTGTGGCAAGCCAATCAAAAAGTCAGAGACTTATGCAGGGAAATGTTTATTGAAGGCTTATTTTTAACGGCAGAGGCCACTCTATATGTTTCGCTGTATGTGTTTGTAGGTAATTTCGTCAGTCTGCTATCTCCGTTTAATGACAGACAAATTACAGCGCCTAAAAATCAATGGGTTAATGGGCATTCAGGTGGCATGCCGAAAAGGGATGGCGCGGCTCGTAGTTGGTTGCGGTGGCGCGCAGGCAGGAAGTGGCAATTAAGTTTACAAGGAGTGTCAAATCACACCCCAAATACACCAAATACCAACTAAAAAGGTGTCTAAAGCGCAAAGAATGTCGAGAGTGTGTCGGGGGTGGGGTGTAAACAAAACAATACAAACAACATAATAAGCAACAAAATAGCGCAAAATATTTCGGTTAAGAGCTTTTGCTAGGAAAATAGTGAAATCTGTGTGAGTGACGGAGTTCTACTAGTGAAGCGCTGTTTGGGGGTAAATATACATACAATGACAGACAGTGGCAAATGCAAGGGAATTCGAGCAGGTGTTAAGTGTGTAAGGCGAGAAGCCGCGAGCAATTCAAATTACCGAAAAGACAAAAGCCAAAAGGCGAGCCAATGTTTGAGTGAAATAATAATAATAACAGCAACAACAACAAAAAAACAAGCGGTAAGTAGCAGTAAAAAATTGCAGACAATGCTTTGAACTGACGGTGTGTCGAGCGTCAAGGGCAATAACAAAACAAAGCGTGTGGCAAGTGGTTGCTGACTGATAAGTCCCTTCATATTTGCGGAAATGAGGCTTTAAAGATTGTAAATTAAGATAGATATAGCGAGCACTATGGAAAGGTGCAAATTTTGGGTTAAATAAATGATGATTTCCTTGCTATTTTAAACGATAAGAATTTGAGAGCGTAAAGCTACAACAAAAGCTTGTGTGTAGTAATAAAAAATACAAGAGAACAAGAAAAAATGTTAATTTTGGCGGCACCGGAGCTATAATACCCTTAACAGCTGCATTTCTGATAGCATAAATGGGTATAAAAAGCTCGTTATCTTGATTTGCTTCAGTCAGTTTCTATGGCAGCTAAATGCTGTAGTAGTGCGATCCCAACAAAATGTTCGGAACTTGTAGTACTGCTTTTGATAATAATCTGTACTAAATTTCCGGAAGACATCTTTTAAAATAAAAAAGTTTTCCATACAAGAACTTAATTTTGATCCGCCAGTTTGTATGGCAGCTATAAGCTTTAGTGATCTGATCTAAAAAATTTGCTCGGCGATTTTAGCGTTGGCTTAGATAATAATCTTTACCAA